>NC_050573.1:505260773-505913273 GCF_011100635.1 Trichosurus vulpecula | reverse complement strand
GGCAAAAACAACTATCCTGGAAAACAAGAAGAAAAAAGGGGTAAGGAAGAAAGAGGGAGGAGAAAAAGAGAGGGGAGGAGAAAGAGAAGGAGATTAATTGAACCATCTGAAGGCCATAACAAAAAGACAAAAAGAAAAAGAGCCCGCATACCATCTTTCAAGAAATATTAAATGAAAACTGCCTGACCTGTTGGAACCAAAGGGAAAAGTGAAAACAGAAAGCATTGACTAGCCACCCCCTGAAAGAAACCTAAAATTGAATACTCCTAGGATCTTCATAGTTAAAATCTAGTGCTTCCAGGTTAAGAAAAAATTCTGCAAACATCCAGAAAGAAAGAGTTCAAACACTGAGGAACCTCAGTCAGAATCACATAGGATTTAGCAGCTACCACTGTAAAGAAGAAAGCTTAGAAAATGATATTTCAAAAGGTGAAAGAAAGCTTACAACCAAGATAATCTGCCACGCAAAAATATATATATAATCCTACAAGTGGAAAAATAGATTTTAGTGAAATAGAAGACTTCCAATAATTGCTGATAAAAAGACCAGAGCTGAATAGAAACTTTGAAATGTAGAAAAATAAGAGTACAGAAAAATATCAATAAAGTAATTATGTTCAAACATTTAAAAGGGAATATAAAGGATGAAATATTTATATTTCAATGGGGGAGAAGAAATAAATGTCTCCTTGAGACCTCAATATCATCAAGGATCATAGAGGAGGTTAAATAAGACAAATAGAGGGCCTAGGAAACTTGATTCTGTTATGTTTTGATGATCTTTAAATAGGAAAGAAAAGAGAGAGAAAGGAATTTCTAGCAAAGAGAAGGGAGGAAGATGGTAGAAAGCTGCTCTCTCCAATAATTGGGGTATACAAGAAGAAGGTTATACAAGCAAGGAGGAAGGGGTGGGGGAGCAGGTATCATTTGAACTTCAATTACATTGGAATCCCCAAAAGAGAGTACAATACAATTTGATGTAAAAATACATACAACTCAACAGGAAAACTGGAAGAAACTAGTAGAGAAAAGAGGACAAAAGAGAGGATAATTCGGGAGTGGCTTCATAATAAGGAAAATAAACTCTAACCTTGAAAGGTGGATTGTGAAGAAAGGTTTAGAAGACAAGAAAGAAAGGGTAAGAATCTATGACTGGAGTCTGAGCAAAGAGAGGAGATGAAAGATAAGGAAGCATAAAAAGATTGCATGAAATTCTTTGTTAAGAGAAGGAGTAAAGAGAGAAGGTGTTAGAGAAAAAGATGGAGATAAATATACAATTGTGAATAATTATAACTGTGAATATAAATAGGATGCACTCACCTATAAAGAGAGATGGCAGAATGGATTAGAAACCAGTATCCAACAATATGTTCCTTAGAAGATCATATTTCAAACATACACATTCCTACAGAGTTAAAATAAGGGGCTGGAACAAAATCTATTATGTTTTAGCTGGACTCAAAAAAAACCAAGGGTAACAATCATAATCTCAGACAACAGAAAAAAATATATTTTATTAAAAGAAATAAAAAGGGAAATTGTTGTTGTTGTTTTTCCTTTATTTTGGAAGAGGACCATGACATCAGGAAGGTGATGGCATGACTTGCAAGGGAAGTGGATTTAAGTGAGAGAGGGCTATGCAAAGTCACCAGTCTTCCTTTCTCCTCTAGAGCCATCTGGGCCCAGTGGCTAGATATAGATCAGGATGATTGGAGATGACCCCCAAATTACATTATGCTCAAAGTCAACAAAGGCAGTATGAACAAATACTGTACCAAATGCCATAGCATTTAAATACTTAGTGGAAAAGTTAAATAAATTACAGGAAGAAATAGTAACACTATACTTAGTTGGGGATCTTGATATATTCTTTTCTTTCCCAGGCAAATATAATAAAAATAAATGTAATAAAATGTAATAAATGTAATAAAAATGAATAAGAAATAAGGATACAAATATGATTTAAAAAAATCATATGATAGACATTATGGAGTTACTCTTTCCTATTATAGTATCTCTTTATTATAATTCTTTATAATGGTCTGCATCTTCTTTTATTTACTCATCTCTTCAACCTTAGTTGCTGACCTGGAGCTTTGTGTCTAAATCAGGCTACTCCTCCAGCTGTGTTTTTGTAGGGGGGTGATCGGCCCAGCTTGATCTCAACCTGGGTCATCTGGATTCTTATGATGACCTTTGATTTAAAAGGTTTGCTCCCCTTAGGTTCCTGAATTTCGAAGTGCTGGATTTTTAGGACCCTTGATAGTATCTTAGGCCAGATTACTAGGCATGTTGGAGCCCTTCTGTCTAAGGTGTCACAGTTTATAAGCACTATCGCACCCAGACTGGTCACTATTGCTCTCAGTTGCTTCTAGCATCCTTGCTATGGGTTTTCTACCACGTTTGGACTTTCTTAGGGGAGTCTCTGCTTCTGAGGCTCCCAGTTACAGAATCTTGTATATAACAGGTGTCTCTATCCCCTCTCACTTTTCTGGGGAGGTTTCTAGCTTGTTTGCCTGAGAATAGGCATTGGCTTTCCTGGCAGGTCTCTCTTTCCTATTGCCTGTGGCTTCTGGCTGCTTTTTGTAACATTCCAGAATAGAAGAAGTCACAGTAGTTTTTCAATGGATTTCTTGTTCATCATTTAGTCAGGTATAATTTTTAGGTTTTTTGCTGGAGTAGTTATATGATAGTGGGGCTGTCTGTTTTAGCTTTTGAATTGCAATGACATTATCACTGCTAAACTGAGTTGATAAATGTTGTGCTTCACTAACTACTAGGCATAACATTTCAGCCAAACTAATCTGCCTAGTGACTTCTTTAATTCTCTGTTTCCAGTCTGTTCTTTTAGTAAGCGAGATTACTCCTCAATGGGAATCTCTGATTTCTAGGTTAGCTGATAACAGTTCTGAAATCTTTCTTTTTACTTTTTTCTCCACTTGTCTTTTTGGGTTCAGACCATCAAAAGAGAAATTACATTTGTCCCTTAACTCTTACTATAATTTTTATTGTCCACATCTCCCCAGTTTGTAACAGCTTGTTCCATTCAAAATTCAGCAACTATTTTCTCAGAATTCTCGGATTTAACTTCCAGCCACTATTTCAGTTACAGTTTCTCTTTGTATGCTAGGCAGGGACAACTCATTAACAGTAAATTACATTGTTGAGGTCAGTAATGAAAAGACTTGCTGCCAAATATAGTCTAGAATTTGAAAGGAAAAAAAAAGCCTCAGTGTAGCCCACTAAGTTACTGTTGTAAGTTGCCAACCTACCAAAAAAAAAAACCACCTTCAATGGATAAAAAACAAACAAACAAACAAACAAACAACAAAACCTTGAAAGGATTCTTGTAATGCCAGTGCAGGTAACTGTAGCTTGACCTCAAATTTCATAAACAATCCTGGGTAATCCCCTACAAAATGCACCCTGTGTGCCATTAAACTTTGGATTCAAGAGGATTATTGGGTTCAATCTGGGGAATTTGGATAATAAATATACCTCGTTTGCCTCAAGTCCCCATCCTAGCTCAGCAAGGAACTTGTCAGATCAAGAAGAAATGGACATAGTCAAGAACTGGGCTTCAATCCTACCTCTAACACTGTGTGACCACAGGCAGATAACTTAATCTCTTAGAGCCTCTTTTTTCCTCAGTAAAATGGGAATAACAGTACTTATAGGATTAATGGGAAGATTGAATGAGTTTATGTTTGTTGAATTGAAAAAAAAAACAACCCTATAATGCTTTTTATTATCTAAAATCAGTTTGCACTAGGCTAGCAGGCTAAACAATGAATGCATGTTTCTGTATTTTAAAAAGTTTTGGCATTGCTTATTGCTTTTTGAGCACAGTTATTTCCCTTAAAACCTCCCACCTGCCACTGAATCTTTCTTGTATCAATGGAAAATGTGTAAGTAGAGTCAACTAGCACTTTAACCTTGTATGACAGAATATACCATCTCCAACATCTACAGTCTCTATCTTTTGATAAAGCAAATGTATGTTTCATTATCAGTTTTCCAGGACTGAGATAATGGACACAAATTTTTAAAGTAAATTATTAATCAAATATTTAATCAAAAATTTAATCAAAGCAATTAGTAAGGAAATAAGCATATACTCTCAACTCGAGTACTCTGGGGGACTATGGTCTCATCACTAAGCAAAAAGTAGAGAAAATGCTCTCAAGATTCATACTCTACAGTGAGGAAGCATGGTAAATGTCTATTGTATGGCCAGACTAAAGATTGAGAGAACCCACTCATGAAACATTTGAATCTGTAACATCCGATGCTTTCTACTCTCATTTATAACAGGAATTTCTATTTTTCTGTCTCCCTTTATTTTTTCCTCTCTTTCCTTTTCTTTCTCTCTCTCCATCTCTCTATTCCTCCCTTCTTATCTTTCAAGTATCCCCACTCCTTCGTGTTCTCTCCACAAACTTTCTTCCTTCATAGGGCAGTAGATAAAGGACTAGAGTCAGGAAGACCTCAGTTCATAGTACTTCATTTGAAACCCCTATATAGTTTGTGTTTGTTCCCCAAATATATATTTCTAAAGAATATGTTTACTTTCTCTTTTCCTTTTATTTCCTGAGATAAAGTTACTTATCTAAGTGTTTTATTACTGAAATGTAGCAGAGAAAAGACAATAGGGAAAGGGTGTAAAAAGCCCTAGGAAAGGCAGAGAGAAATATAGTTCATGACTATGATATATATTCACCTGGCAAATTTTCTGGTGGGGGTTTAAGCTAAATAAAAGAGAATTATTGACTCATTTTCATAACTTCCCAGAGAAGAAAGAGAAAAACTTGGACCTGAATCTTTCTAGTCAATGAGTAAACAGTTCTGTTGGGTGGAGGCTATGACAAGCTATAACAGGTATGTAAAGTAGCACCTCTGTAATTCTTTTCCTTTCTGTTGTCTTTGCTGGTTGGTTGGTTTTTGTCCTTTGTTCTCAAAGAGGGCCAAAATGGCATCACTATGCTAGAGTCAATTTTCAAAGTGTCTGACTGTGACTGATCAGACCAATATAATATAATATATAAGCTCAGAATGCTCTACCACAGGTAGGGCACAAATAGTCCATGTGAACATTTGGAATGGATACTTTAAATTGGTGCATCTTGCATTTCCTTTGAGCTGTTTCAATTCTGCTTTGCTCACAGAGCACAGCACTTTCTCTGATGTGGGCCAGCCATGCTGAGTAGTCCTGTGCTAGTGTCTCCCATGTCACACAATCAATTCTAAAGTTCTTAAGAGAGACCTTGAGAATGTCCCTGTATCGCTTCTTCTGACCACCATGTGAATGATTGCCCTGAATTCTCCATAAAATAGTCTTTTTGGCAAGTGTATGTTTTGCATTCGAACAATATGGCCAGCCCATCAGAGCTACGCTCTCTGAAGCTGAGTCTGAATACTTGGCAGTTTAGTTGGAGTAAGGACCTCAGAGTCTGGTACCTTATTGTGCCAGATGATCTTCAGAATCTTCTTAAGATAATTCAAAAGGAAGCAATTATATTTTCTGGCACAAGGCCATACTGTCCAGGTTTCACAGGCATACAACAATGAAGTCAGCACAAAGGCTCTGTAGACTTTCAGTTTGGTAGTTAGTCTAATACCTCTTTTCTCCCATGCTTTCCTTCGGACCCTCTGAAATACTGAGCTAGCTCTGGCAATGCATGCATCAGCCTCATTATCAATGTGTACATCCCGGGAAAGTATACCACCAACGTAAGTGAACTTATACACAGCATTCAAAATTTGTCCATTTGCTGTGACTGATGGTTCCACAAATGGATGGTGTGGTGGTGGCTGATGGAGCAGCTGTGTTTTCTTGGTGTTAATCGTTAGGCCAAAATTAGCACAAGAAGCAGAGAATTGATCCACATGTTATTACATCTCAGCTTCAGAGACTGAATTGAGTGCACAGTCATTTGCAAACAGAAAATCATGCATCAACACTTCCTCCATTTTGGTCTTGGCTTTTAGCCTTTTCAAATTGAAGAATTTACCATCAGTGTGGTAGCTGACCTTGATGTCGTGTTCATCCTCCTTGAAAGCATTTGACAACATGACTGAAAACATCATGCTAAAAAGCATAGGAGCAAGCACACAGCCTTGTTTCACTCCATTGGTGACTGGGAAGGCACGAGAGCATTGTCCATTATCTAGAACCCAGGCAAGCATGCTGTTATGAAATTGGTGTACAATGCTGATGAACTCTGGACAACCAAATTTTGACATGAGTTTCCATAAGCCCTCACGACTAACAGTATCAAAGGCCTTGGTTAGATCTACAAATGTTGTGTAAAGACCTCTGTTCTGCTCTTGGCATTTCTCTTGGAGTTGTTGGGAAGCAAACACCACATTGACCATTCCTTGGCCCTTTCTGAAGCCACATTGGCTCTCAGGTCGATGACCATCTTCTAGGTGAAGGATCAGCCTATTAAGCAGGACTCTGGCAAGAATCTTGCAAGCAATGACTAAGAGAGAAACCCCTCCCCACCCCATGATTGTCACAGGACAGTCTATTTCCTTTACTTGTATAGAGATGGACAATGGGGGCATCCTTGAACTCCTGGGGGATAACCTCCTTTTGCCATATAACCTGGAAAATTTCAGTCAGGTTTTCTATGAGCAATGGATTCCCTACTTTATAAATTTCAGCTGTAATAGAATCAGCACCAGGTGCTTTGCCACATGAAAGGAGCCTAATGGCATTCAGACCTCTTCTTTAGTTGGAGATTCAGCTAGGGAGGGATTGATTTCAACCTGAGGTAAACAATCAATGTCCTCAGCATTGATTGATGATGGTCTGTTGAGAACACTATGGAAGTGTTCAGCCCATCTCTCTAGGATCATATCCTTATCAATAATCAATATGGCTTCATCAGCACTGAGTAGTTGAGATGCACCATAGGTCTTTGGCCCATAAATAGTCTTTAGGACATCATAAAAGTGCTTTGTACTGTTACTATCAGCATAAGACTGAATTTCGTCTGCCTTCTTACTGAGGCAAGAATCCTTCATCTCTCTTAGCTTTGCTTTTAGCAGCTTCTGAAATTTCCCCATCATTTTCATCAAACCAGTCTTGGTGTTTGTGAGTATTCTGACCCAGATGTTGTATTTGCACAATTGGTTTGAAAGACAAACCAATCCTCTAGAGGGGAGGAGCTGAGAGAAAATTCTACCAGAAGGGAGAAGCTAAGAAAGAGTAGTATTGCCCAAAAAGTGGGGGCCAGAAAGCAGGAGTGACTAGCCTACTTCAGTCCAGCAGTATTTTGTGGTTGTCCAGATCTTTGTGACTTCATCTGGGCTTCTTGACAAAGATACTGAGATGGTTTGCCATTTTCTTCTCCAGCTCATCTTACAGATGGGAAACTGAGGCAAACAGGATTAAGTGACTTGCCCAGGGTCACACTGCTAGTTAAGTGTCTGAGGCCAGATTTGATGAGTTTTCCTGACTTCAGGCTCAGCATTCTATCTCCAGGACCACCTACTTGCCCTCAGTAGCATATCATCCCCCAAACATTGTTAAACATGTTCCACTGAATCATTCATGTTTGATGTTTTTATGGCAAAATAATATTCCATTACATGCATATATTACAATTTGTTTAGTCATTTCCTAATTAGTTGGCACCCACTTTCTTTTCCATTCTTTACTACAGTAAAAAGTGCCGATACATGTATGTACATACATATGTTGAGAGAGATGTATAGATATAAATGGATACACATATGTATATGTATGTATGTGTGTGTTATATATAAACAACAAAATAGTGTAATTGAAAGGACTGTACATAAACTTAGTGACTTTTGGGGTATAATTAAAAAATTTTTTTGGAATGGTCGAAGCAAATCACAGGTCTACGAATAGTGCATTAGTGTTTATCATCTCACTGGCTTTGTAACAACTGCCATTTTTATTTTTTTGTCATTTTTTGTCATCTGATTGGTATAAACTGGAAGCTTGGAATTGTTTTAATGCCCATTTCTCTAATTGTTAATAATTTGCAGAATTATTTCATGTGGTTCATGGCTTAGATTTTTTTTTCATTTGAAAATTGCCTATTTATATCCTTTCTCTTTTTCCCAGAAGTCTCCATTGCGCATCTGATGGAATCATCCTTTGGTATATGCAGTCTCACAGAAACTTAAGTCTGGAAAAGTTTAAACAGTCCTGGCCTTGAGAGCCGTAGTGTCATGTGAAATGTAGTCCTTTCTCTTGGAAAAGCCTTATTACAGCCTTGTTTGACTCCTTTGCTAATTGGGAAAGCACAAGAGCATTGTCCGTTATCTAGAACCCAGGCAAGCGTGCTGTCATGAAATTGATGTACAATGCTGACGAATTCAATGCAGTAAGCTTAGATGAAAAAAAGTAATCATGCCACTCATTCTATTGTGGGCCTTTGGTTTTTTAAGCCTGATTTTACAAGAAAAAGAGTGCCTCTCTCATATTTGCCCGTTCTCCTAACGACACTGTAGGACACAAAATGTTTGAGAGCAGGGACTGTTTCATTTTTGTCTCTGTATTCCCAGTGCCTACCTCCATGCCTGGTATATAGTGGGCACTGGACAAATGTTTGTTGATTCATGGTGTGTGCATTCTGATTACCCCTTCCCCCAATCTGCCTTCCATTCTATCACCCTCCACACCCTTCTCTTATCCCCTTCCCTTCTATTTTCCTCTAGGGCAAGATAGATTTCTATACCCCATTGCCTGTTCATCTTATTTCTCAACTGCATGTAAAAACAATTTTTAACATTTGTTTTTAAAACTTTGAGTTCCAAATACTTTCCCTTCCTCCCTCCCCACCCACCCTTATTGAGAAGGCAAGCAATTAGATATGTTATACATATATAGTCATGCAAAACACTTCCATAATAGTCATGTTGTGAAATATTAATTATATCTCCCTCCATCCTTTCCCACTTCCCCATTTATTCTATTCTCTCCTTTGACCTTGTCCCTCCTCAAAAGTGTTTGCTTCTGATTACCCCCTCCCCCAATCTGCCCTCCCTTCTATCATCCCTCCTTTCTCTTATCCTCTTCCCCCTACTTTCCTGTAGGCTAAGATAGATTTCCATACCCCAGTTGAGTGTGTATGTCATTCCCTCCTTAAGCCAAATCCAATGAGAGTAAGGTTCACTCATTCCCTCTCACCTCCTCCCTCTTCTCCTCCACTGTAAAACTTTTTCTTCCCTCTTTTATGTGAGACAATTTACCCCATTCTACCTCTCCCTTTCTCCTTCTCCCAGTACATTCCTCTCTCATACCTTAATTTTATTTTTTTGATATCATCCCTTCATATTCAACTTACCCTGTGCCCTATGCACACACACACACAAACATACACACACACATACATATACATAAATACACACACATATATACATATACATACATACATACATACACACACACACACATATTCTCCTACTACCCTAATACTGAGAAAGGTCTCATGAGTTACAAATATCATCTTTTCATGTAGGAATATAAACAGTTCAACTTTAATAAGTCCCTTATGATTTTTATTTCCTGTTTACCTTTTTGTGCTTCTCTTGAGTCTTGTACTTCAAAGTAAAATTTTCTATTCAGTTCTGGTCTTTTCATCAAGAATGCTTGAAAGTCCTCTATTTTATTGAAAATCCATTTTTTCCCCTGAAGGATTATACTCAGTTTTGCTGGGTAGGTGATTCTTGATTGTAATCCATGCTCCTTTGATCTCCAGAATATTATATTCCAAGTCCCCCAATCCCTTAATGCAGAAGCTGCTAAATCTTTTGTTTCTTTCTGGCTGCTTGCAGTATTTTCTCCTTGACCTGGGAACTCCAGAGTTTGGTTACAATATTCCTAGGAGTTTTCCTTTTGGAATCTCTTTCAGGATGTGATTGGTAGATTCTTTCAATTTCTATTTTCCTCTCAGGTTCTAGAATATCAGGGCAATTTTCTTTGATAATTTCTTGAAAGATGACACCTAGGTTCTTTTTTTAATCATGGTTTTCAACGTAGTCCAATAATTTTAAAATTATCTCTCCTGGATTTCTTTTCCAGGTCAGTTGTTTGTCCAATGAGATATTTCACAGAAGATTTTTTCATTCTTTTGTTTTTGTTTTATAATTTCTTGATTTCTCATAAAGTCATTAGCTTCCATTTACTCCATTCTAATTTTTAAGGAATTATTTCAGTGAGCTTTTGAACCTCCTTTTCCATTTGGCTAATCATGCTTTTTAAGGCATTCTTCTCCTCATTGGCTTTTTGTACCTCTTTTGCCATTTGGCCTAGTCTGTTTTTTAAGGTGTTATCTTCTTCAGTATTTTTTGGGTCTCTTTTAGCAAACTGTTGACTCATTTTTCATGATTTTCTTGTATCACTCTCATTTCTCTTCCCAATTTTTCCTCTACTTCTCTTACTTGATTTTCAAAATCCTTTTTTGAGCTCTTCCATGGCCTGCAACCAATTCATATTTTTCTTGGAGGCTTTGGATGTAGGAGCTTTGACTTTGTTGCCTTCTTTTGGTTGTATGTTTTGATCTTCTTTATCACCAAAGTAAGATTCTATAGTCTGAGCCTGAGTATTTTTCCACTCTTTGCTCATTTCCCCAGCTAATTACTTGACTTTTAACTCTGTTATGTAGGACTCTGCTTCTAGTGTGGAGGGTGTACTGTCCCAAGCTTCAGGGGTTTTGTGCAGCTGTTTTCAGAGATACTTCTAGGGACCTGTAAATTTTCAGTTCTTCCAAGGTGGCATGATCAAAGGAGAGGTGTTTACTTCTCTCCTGGCCTGTGAGTGACCACAAGTACACTTTTCTGCTTTGGAACTGTGAGTGTTCCCTCTCCACAGCCATCACAAGAGCTGCCACTCCAGAGTTCCTCCTCACCCCCGGACTGCCACCTGGGACTAAGACTCAGATCTAAGCATGCTCAAAGCAAGAGAATCCTGCCTCAGCACCAGCAAAAAGATCCCTGCAATCCCCCTCTGATAAGTCACTTGATCCCCCCACCCTCTGTGGGCCAAGAGCTCTGGAAGCACCTGCTTTGGGGAAGTTATAGAATATAAATCAGTAATCTTCTCTTTCATTTTGCTCCAGAGCCCCTAGAGGGAAAAATGCCAAAGTTTTCCAAAAAAGAGAGTCTATTTCTTCTTTCATTTTCTCTCTGTGTATAATACGCTAGCCATTATTTCTCTCCCTCCTCACCCACTCCCCCATTCCCAATAATGAAACAAAAATCAGCAATTGCTATTGTGGATTATACCTTTATTTTGTGCCATCTTTCAGTATTGATTGAATATAAAGGCAAACAGTTATCTCTCTCTCTCTCTCTCTCTCTCTCTCTCTCTCTCTCTCTCTCTCTCTCTCTCCCTCTCTCTCGATATAGTTATCTGTTGCTTCCTTTACCTCTGGAGAAGACTTTGAGAAAACAGGGGTGGTGAGTTCTGATTCATTGTGCAGAAGTTTTGAGAGATGAAGAGACAGGGTGGGTGGAAAGGTGGCATTTGAATGCCAGTGCTGGCATTTGAGCTATCAGGTCTCAGTGGCAAAATGATAACAGATGATGATATTTGCCTGTCCCTTCACCTACTTCTCTCCAAACAGGAGAGTTTATGTTAAACCCAACAATTGCCTGTTCTTTATATTATATCTATATGTACACAGATATTAATAGATATAGAGATAGGTATAGATATATATAGATTTATCTTGATATCTATAGATAGCTATATCTATCTCTAGATACATAAAACTCTATGTATGTATACTCTAGGCATATATATATACACATAACTTTAAGATAGAGATAGAGATATATTTCCATATATATAGATACCTATGCATAATTCTTACCTATATATTTATATCAATATATCAATAGCTATACCCATATACATGGACATAAATATAATATAAAGAACAGGCAACCTTTGGGTTTAACATAAACTCTCCTGTTTGGAGAGAAGTGGGTGGAGGGACAAGAAAATATCACCATTTGTTATCATTATGCTCAAATGGAAAGTTCATTAATTCAGGTCTTCCTAATCAAACCTTCCATCTCAATCTTAGGCTCCCTCTGGACCTAGGTGGGTAGAAGTGGAAGCTGCTGAGACCTGATGGCTCAAATGGCAGCACTGGCATTCAGATGCCACCTTTCCACCCCTCCTGTATCTCTCAGTCTCTCTCAAAATGTCTGCACACTAAGTCAGGGCTCACCATTCCTGTTTTCTCAGACTCTTCTCTAGAGCTAAAGGAAGCTAGTATTATTTAGTGCAGGTTTAAAATATAACTTACTTGTTTTTTTAAAAAAAATTATTGATTTTTTTTGTTGTGCTATCCAATTCCATTCAACAAGTATTTATTTAATGCCTACTATATGTCTAGCATTGTAGTAGATGCTGACGATACACACACACACACACACACACACACACACACACACACACACACACAGATGACAGTCCTTACCCTTGATGAACTATCATTCTCTTGAGCAGAAGTAGATATTACTGGCATCACAGTCATTTCCAAATACTCAGTTCACCTAGTGAACCTTCTCTTGTAAAAATGAGAAAAAGATTAAGCAATACTGACAAATACAGCTGTTTTGTCTGACAGCATATACAACATTCCATACACATAGTCCTCCACCTCTCTAGTGAAAAGATAAAGGTATATTTCTTTATATCTTTTCTGGGCTCTAGATTGGTTAGCACAGTTACCTAGCATTTGACTTTGTTTTAAGGTTTTTTGTTTACATTGTTATAGTTATTATATACAGTTTTCCTGATTCTGCTTAGTACACTCTGTATCAGTTCTTACAAACAAGACTTTCTATATCTATTAAAATTCTCCATCTCCATAATTCCTTATAGTATAAAAAGATCCTATTACAATCATGTAGTCTTAAAAATATTTTGTCAATATGAATTTGACAAACATTAATAAACACGAATATTTCATACAAAGAAGAGAAAAAAGAGATACATGACATTGTGAATCTCTATTACAATACAGATTATTTTAAAAGTATATATGTAATACAACATATTATATATTAAATGATATTTAAATTTAACATGAAAGTTCCAAAATTGCCCTACTTCCTCATCATCTTCCTTCTGCTCTTTCTTGCATTTAAAAAAAGGGTTTATTTTACCAAAATATTTTATTTCTTTTACTTTCTTTTCACTGTTCCTTTACTCAGTTCCCACAACTCTCCCCACCACATAAATAAAAGTCCTCTCTTATAGTAAATAAGTATAATGAAAAAAAAATCACACAGTCTATGTTTGAAAATGTAGGTCTCATTCTGCACTCCTAGGTCATTATCTTTATGCTTAGAGACAGAAAGCATTTCATGTGGGATGGCCATTGCAAAGGCTCAATGATAGAAGATGTAATGTCATGTGTGAGCAACAGAGAAAAGGCCAGTTTGGTTGAACTGTATCATCCAGGAGGACATGTAATATCCAGTGAAGCTAGCAAGATAGGTTACATACAGATTGTGTAAGGTTTTAAAAGGTAAACAAACGAGTTCATACTTTATTCTAGAGGCAAAAAGAAATCACCAACACAGGTTGAATAGGGGAATCACAAGGTTGGATCTAGAGTTAAAGAAAACTTCTTTGGCAGCAGTATGTAGGATGGGATGAAGTGGTGAGAGACTTTAATCACGATGATTAGGAGATTATTGCAATAATCTAGGTGAGATGATGGTGGACTGAAATAAGGTGGTAACTGTGTGAAGGAGAGAAGGGATCAGATGTGAGAGATGGTATCAAGGTAGAAACAGTAAGGTTGGTCAACTGATTTGATACATGGGGGGGGAGGGAAAGTGAGGAATCCAGGATAATGCCAAAGTTACAAAGCTAGAAGACTGGAAAGATAATGGTGTCTTAAACAGAAATAGGGACGTTTGGAAGAGGGGGAGGTTTGAGCTTAAAATAATAATTTAGTTTTGCATATTTGGTTCAAGATGTCTCTGGGACATCTGGTTTGAAATGCCCATTAAGCAACTGATGATGTGGTACTGAAGATAGGAGGAGAGACTGTGGCTGAAGAGACATATGCATCTGAGGGTCAACTACACAATGAGTTTAGTCAAAGCTATACAGGCTGATGAGTTTACTGAGAAAGTGTAGAGGGAGGAGAGAAGAGGTCATTGGATAGAACCTTGCAAGGACATCCTCCACTCAGTGTGAGATGGATGATGAGCTGGCAAAGGAGACAGAAGAACAATCAGACAAGGTAGGATGCAAATCAGGAGAGTAGTTCATAAAACTCCAGTGGGAAGAGAGTATCCAGGAAAGGATGGTCAGTGGTGTCAAAATACAGCAGCTATATTAAGGATTAGGATTGAGAAAATACCACCCAATTTGGCAATTAAAAGACAATTGGCAATTTCAGAGATAGCAACTGCAATTAAGGGATGAGGTCAGAAGCCAGTTTGCAAAGGGTTGAGGAGTGAGAGTAAAGGAAGTAGGGACAGTGAATATAGACCTCTTTTTCAAGGAGATTAGCTGAGAAAGGGAGGAGAGATATAGGATAACTTGCAGAGATGGCCATGTCTAAAGAGGGTTTTTAAGAATGGGGGAGACTTGGGCAGAATGGAAGGAATCAGGTAGAGGGAAAATGGTATTTGAAAGCATTAATATGGATACACAAGGAACTCACAAGGTAACTCTCATTTTATAAAGAAATGTATAGATGATGGAATCAAGACCAGGTAATAAAGAATGAATATTGTACAATACTCCTGTCAAAATAGTGTCAGATGTATTAAAGTTCAGAATGAGCTAAGACCAGCAAAGGAAGCTAAGGACAAGGTAATTTTTGTTCTTTAGCTTTATTGAGAGATAAAGGAGGATCAAAAAAGGGATAGGTCATTTGCTTATGGGCAGATGAGACCTGAATAACTGACAATAGAGAGGAGGCAAAGCTGCTCAATTCTGATTTGCTTCTGTTTCGTCATACTAGGAGAATGACCTTTCCACTAGAAATTAAAAACAAAAATAGCAAATAAGGAGTTGATGCCTAGGATAACTAAAATGATGATAAGGTCTCATTAAGTTATCCTTTAAGAATTCAAGTCACCTGACTTAATCAATGCTACATCTATGGGTAATGATGATGATGATAATAGTGGCTAGTATTTATATAGTACCCACTATCCAGCCACTTTGCTAAATGCTTTTTGTTTTATCCTTATAACAACCCTTAGAGGTAGGTGTTGTTATTTAATATCACCATTTTATAGTTGAGGAAACTGAGGCAAACTGAGACTAAGTTACTCGCCCAAAGTAACACATCTAGTGTTTGAGACCAGATATGAACCAAAAGCTTCCTGACTTCAGGCCCAGTGCTTTATCCAGTGTGCCAGAAGGCAGATGTAGAAATGAGGAAATGATATTTGTCTAGCATAACCTGTTTTTAATGAAGGCTTACTGACTCTTTATAATTACTGCTTCCTTTTCTAGATGTTCAACAACCCTTTCTTTAATGATCTGTTCTCAAATTTTGTTAGGAACTAAAATAAAAAGGACTGGCATGTGTGATTGTTGAGCCACTATCAGTAATGACTGGCAAGATCATGGAGAATGGGGAAAGTAACATGAGTTTGGAGAAGGGAAAATATTCTGATTTTCATAAAAAGGTTAAAGAAAGAAAATTGAAGCACTTACCCTTCCTTTCCCGTTTTCCATGATCCTTCAAATATTACTGACACATTTAATTCCTAGGAATATCTGGGAATAGATCATTAAAGAAATGGTTGTTGAACATCTGGAAAAGGAGGCAGTGATTATAAAGCGTCAGTAAGCCTTCATCAAAAACAGGTTATGCCAGACTAACTCCATTTCCTTTTTTGACAGGGTTAATAAACTGGTAAATGAGGAAACGATTGTAGATATAGCCTACCTAGATTTTAGCAAAGCTTTTAAAAGTATCTCATATTATTCTTTTGTTGAACACAGAGAGAAGTGGACTACATGATAACTCAAACAGATTCACATCTGGTTGAATTGTTGGACCCAGAGAGTACTCGTTAATAGTTGAATATCAATATGTCATTGAGCATCCAGTAATCTATACTTGGCCTTGTGTTATTTAATATTTTCATCACTGACTTGGATAAGAGAATATATGACATAATCATCAAGTTTGCAGATATCACAAAGCTGGGTTTGATAAGTGACACACTGAAATACTGAGTCAATCTAGAATGTTAGATCAAATATAATAAGATGAAGTTTATTATGGATAATTGAGATACTTCATCAAATGCTTTAAGTCTAGTCAGTTTGGTTATTGTCCTTTGTTCTCGAAGAGGACCAAAATGATATCACCAAGTTAGACTCAAATTACAGTGTGTCCGACAGGGGTTGATTAGACCAGTACAAGCTCAGACACTCTACCACAGGTTGGGCACAAACAGTCCATGTGAAATTTGAGGTAGATTCTCTAAAGTTGTGCATCTTGAATATCTTTTGAGCTATTTCAATTCTGCTTTGCTCATAGAGCACAACACCTTCTCTGATGAGGGCATGCCATGCTGAGCGGTCCTGTGCCAGTGTCTCCCATGTCACACAATCAATTCCAAAGTTCTTCAGAGAGACCTTGAGAGTGTCCTCGTATTGCTTCTTCTGACCACCATATGGTGCTTGCCTTGTACAAGTTCTCCATAAAATGGTCTTTTAGGCAAATGTACGTTTGGCATTTGAACAACATGGACAGCCCATTGGAGTTGCACTTTCTGCAGTAGAGTTTGAATGCTTGTCAGTTTAGTTTGAGAAAGGACCTCAGTGTCCAGTTGATCTTCAGAATCTTTCTAAGACAATTCAAAAAAGCTATTCAGTTTACTGGCATGGTGCTGGTAGACTGTCCAGGTTTCATAGGCGTATAATAGTGAGGTCAGTACAACAGCTCTATAGACCTTCAGTTTGATGGTCAGTCTAATACCTTTTCTCTGCCACACTTTTTCTTCTAAGCCTCCCAAACACTGAGCTAGTTTTGGCAATGCATACATCAACCTCATTATCAATCTGTACATGCCTGAAAAATATACTGTGAAGGAAAGTGAACTTATCCACAGTTTTAAAACTTCTCCATTTGCTCTAACCAATCTAAATTACTTGTAAAGTACCATTTTATTTGGTTGCTGTCCTTCATTCTCAAAGAGGACCAAAATGACATCACTATGCTAGAGTCAAGTTTCAATGTGTCCGACTGTGGCTGATCAGACCAACACAAGCTCGGAATGCTCTACCACAGGTAGGGCACAAGTAGTCCATGTGAACATTTGGGGTGGATATTCTAAATTTGTGCATCCTGCATTTCCTTTGAGCTGTTTCAATTCTGCTTTGCTCATAGAGCATAGCACCTTCTCTGATGTGGGCCAGCTATGCTGAGTGGTCCCGTGTCACACAATCAATTCCAAAGTTCTTGAGAGAAACCTTGAAAGTGTCCCTGTATTGCTTCTTCTGACCACCATGTGAATGCTTGCCCTGTGTGAGTTCTCCATAAAATAGTCTTTTTGGCAAGTGTATGTTTTGCATTTGAACAACATGGTCAGCCTATCAGAGTTGTGCTCTCTGAAGCAGAGTTCAAATGGTTGGCAGTTTAGTTGGAGTAAGGCCCTCAGGGTCTGGTACCTTATCCTGCCAAACGATTTTCAGAATCTTGCTAAGAAAATTCAAATGGAAGAACAGTGTTAAAAGCATTGGTAATAAAGCAAATAAGATTAGTCTGGAAAGACATGTTGGTTCTTTATGATTACCCCCTTCCTTTTTCAGATGTTAACTAACTATATTGTTCCAGAAGTTAGCCAGGAATCAAAGGTAAGCTCATGGGATTATAATATGCAAACTCTTCTCTTCCTACCCCCCCCTTTTTTTTTTTGAAAACTGAAACATTTGGCCTTCTTCAGTTCTCATTTTCGATGATCTTTGAAATATCAACAATCGTATCAATCAGTACTTTTAATACCTAAGCATGTCCAGGAGACCTAAGTTTATGATAAACTTCTAGATGTTAATCATCATCTCCCTCCTATTCTTGGGTATCAATTCTCTGTTAGCCATTTTTGTTCTTTCATTTCCATTGGAAAGGTCATTCTCTCTGTCTGAGATAATAGAAACAAAATCAGAATTGAGCAGCTCTACCTTCTCACTGTTGTCAGTTATCAGGGTCTAATTTATCCATAAGCAAAAGTCTTATTCATTTTTTGACTCTCTTTTTTTATATACCAATGATGCTAACAACAATAATAAAAAACAAAACCTTTTCTTATCCTTAGTTTTTCTTGCATACCATAGTCCACTCTGAGCTTTAGTACTCCTCACACTATTGCATACCCTAGCCTTCTTTTAAAAAATATATTTTACTCATTTCATTAAATATTTCTCAATTACATGTAAACATTTTTTAAACAACCATTTAAAAAATTTTGAGTTCCAAATTCTTTCCCTCTTTCGTGCTCCTCCCCTCTCCTTGAGAAAGCAAGCAATTTGATATCAATTATACATGCGATTATACATATAGAACAGCTATGTGGTACAGTAGATAGAATGCCAGGCATGAAGTTAGAAAGCTTCAAATTCCTGAATTCAAATATGGCCTCAGACACTTACTAGCTATGTGACCCTGAGCAAGTCACTTAGCCTTATTTGCGTTAGTTTCCTCATCTATAAAATGAGCTGGAGAAGGAAACTGCAAACCACTTCAGTATCTTTGCCAAGAAAACTCTCATGATGAGTTGGACATGGCTAAAAAACAACTGAACAAAAAACACAGACAAAAAAAATGAAACAAGAAAAATAAAGCAAGTTTTTAAAAGTATGTTTCAATCTACATTCAGAGTTCATCAATTCTCTCTCTGGATGTGGATAGCATATTTTATCACAGGCCCTTTGAAATTACCTTGGATCATTGTATTGCTGAGAACAGCCAAGTCACTCACAGTTGAATATCCTTACGATATTGCTATCACTGTGTAAAATGTTCTCTTGGTTCTGTTCACTTCACTTTGCATGAGCTGATATAAAAAAGTTTTCTCAGGTTTTTCTGAAACCATACTATTTGTCATTTCTTATAGCACAATTGTATTCCACCACAATCATATACCATTTCTCCATTTTGCCAATCGGTCCATTTCTCCAATTGATGGGCATTGCCTCAATTTCCAATTCTTTGCTACTACAAAAAGAGCAGCTAGAAATATTTTTGTAAAAATGAGTCTTTTTTTTTTAATCTATTTGGGATACTGACCTAGTAGTGGTATTGGTGGGTCAAAGGATATGCACATTTTTATAGCTCTTTGGGTGTAGCTCCAAATTGTTCTCCAGAATGTTTACAATTCCACCAACAGTATGTTAGTGTTCCAGTTTTCCCACATCCCCTCCAGCATTTATTATTTTCCTTTTCTGTCATGTTAGCCAATTTGATAAGTGTGAATTGTTTTAATTTGCACTTCTCTAATCAATAGTGATTTAGAGCATCTTTCCATGTGACTTTGATAGCATTGATTTCTTCTTCTGAAAACGGTTTGTTCATATCCTTTGACCATTTATCAACTGGGGAATGACTCTTATTTTTATAAGTTTGGCTCAGCTCCCTGTATATTTGAGAAATGAGGTCTTCATCAAAGAAACTTGCTCCCCCCTGCCCAGTTTCCTTTTTTCCTTCTAATTTTGGCTACATTAGTTTTGTTTGTACAAAAGCTTTTTAATTTCATGTAATTAAAATTGTCTATTTTACTTCTTATGATCTTCTCTTCTTGTTTGGACATAAACTCTTTCCTGTACATATCTTTAAAAAATAGAAATTGGTTGCTTAGTTTTCTTTGTATATTGGTCTCTTCAGATAACTATTGTTTTTCATCATTAGAATTGTTTCTCTTTGAGTCTTCTAAATTTATTTCTTCAGAAGCTTCTGTCTCTCCTACGCTAATGTTGAAGCCTTATAGAGTTACAGAATTTTAGTTCACACGCCTGTGGAGGCAAAGAGAGAAAGACCCTCTATTTTTCCTCTCTTGATATGTGCAACTTCATTTTACTGTACATTGGATGATACACATTCTTTTCCTTATATCTATATATATCTACATATCCATATATCTATATCTCACCCCTGATCCAGTCTCCTTGCAAGGCTAAAGTTTCCATAATAAGATTATAATTTGAAAAAAAAAAGTAAATATTAGGTTCCTCCTAAAAATCCACAGTACTGAGCTAAGACTTTCACAATAATTTCTTATCACTAGTGTCTTTTTCTCACAGTGACAAACTAGGCTATAAGATATAGCAAACCTTTATCTAAGAACTTCATATTCTGCTTGAAACATTTTTCTTTTGTATGTGGCAACAGTTTGTAATCCTGCATAAACTGCCCTTGATATTCACTTCATTTGTCCTTTTATTGTAGTTGGAGATTATTTTGGGCCAAGCCCACTTGGTTCACAGAGGTTTTCTCTGTGAGCTAACTGGTGGTTTGTAATGTCAATCAAACTTTTTGTACTAACTCCATATTCTAAACTTTGAGCTATGGACAGTTAGGTGGTGCAATGGATAGACTAGAGTCAGGAAAGCTCGTCTTTTTGACTTCAGATCCAGCCTTACTAGCTATGTGACCATGGGCAAGTCACTTAACCCTCTTTGCCTCAATTTCCTCATTTATAAAATGAGCTGGAGAAGGAAACGGCAAACCACTCAAGTATCTTTGCCAAGAAAATCCCAAATGGGGTCATGAAGAGTCAGTCATGACTGAATAATAACATTCTTTTCATCATGACAGGACCCTACTTATTCTTTCTCCAGATGCTTGTTGATTAATTCATTAATTGTTCTCCCAAGTCTAGGGTGCATGTTAAACTATGCCATAGTTAAACCATGGCTTTCCTATCCTCAATCATAATCTCTAGGATAGGGTGGTCACTTCCCCTTGAGTTTCCCATCATTTCAGCTTCAGTAAGCAGTTCCTCCCTGTTAATGAGGATCTAATCCAAAACAGAATTTCCTCCATCTTTTGATGTATAAATACAACCTGGGATGTCGTAAGTGTCAAAACAAAGTAATAATAGCTTACATCATAAAATACTGGCAGATTTGCAAAGTGCTTCAATTAGGTGATGCTCACAGCAATATTGTTATCACAGATTCATAGAATTCCAGAATTTTATGGTAACTATAATATCAAGTAGGGTATAAAGTACACAAAAGAAGTGCAAAATGCTCTGAGAATTAAAAAGAGGGAGGAATTACTCATTAGCAAGTACACTTAAGGGAAAGTTTCATGGAATAGGTAGCAATTGAGCTGGACCTTGATGTATGGGAGAGACTTAAATTTATGAAGACATAGGGAATAACATGAACAAATAGCATGGAGGTAGAAAGGTGCTAGATATCTTTGGGAATTGTTGAATTGATTGTAGTACAGGGCCCAAGTAAAGGAAGTAACATGGGAAAAGACTGGAAACACAGATTGTATTTGGAATATACAAGACTTGAAGTGTCAAAATAAAAAACTTTGAGTCAATAAATAGCTATGGATGGTTTTGAGCATGGAAATTACATGATTATGAGACAGCCCAAAGCTGGAGGCATAGATTTGTTGATTACAAATATGATTACAAAATCATCTGCAAGAGAAGAGATAGTTGAATCCATGGAAGTGGATGAGCTTGCTGATGGAGAGCGTGTAAAGAGAAAAGAAAAAGCAATAAAAAAAAGACCATTACATGAAAGAAATAAGATGGCATACTACCCAATTATTTTTATGAAGCTCCTTAGTCCTCACCCTCATCAGTCTCTTCACCTCCATTAGCTGTTTCTTGGCTTTTATTGCACAATCCCTGAAAGTCAAAACTTTTTCTCCAGCTGCTGAATGTGATAGACCAATTTACTTTCAGTCTGACTACTCTGGCAGTCCAGTATATGCAGCACAGTCAACAACATTCAGAGAATGCTGGCTCTAGCACTTTCTTTACCCTCTGACACAGCCTCTTTCAGCATTTACCAACCTAATTCATCAGGCTGAGTGGGAGTCAACCTGGTGGTTCTCTAGTGGGAACTCCTCATACATGATCAGGAGCTCTCTGGGGACAGGTAGCCAGGCAGGTTGTATCAATCCAACTATCTGGTCAGGCCACCTTCTTGCTCCGTATGTGTAGGGATCTTTACTCAACTCAGCCATGATGTGAGGCATGAGGCCACAAGGACATCTCACTATCTCCCTCCAACCTGCCAAGACTACCAAATATAGTCTCTAAAGCTAGAATTCTTAGTCCACGTTTGATATTAGGATGAACGAAGGCAATTGAAAGTTACTGAATGTTTAACAAAGAGGTTTGTTTTGCCCTAATTCAGTGGGAATATAAAAAAATTACAATGGCATTTGGCTTCTCTGTTTGAGGCCACCTTGTCTCCATCTGAAAATGTGTCTGGTCAGAAAGTCATTAAGTCATAACACTCACATGGTCTCAGGCACCCACCAAGTTTGAGAGACCCTGACTACATGAGGCTGAGACCTTTTATGCTCTCAGACCATGAAGTGGAAGCTGCACCAGAGAATTAGAGTCTTTTAGGTTGCATGGGTGGGATGGTGGTGGTGGTGTGAATGGAGAAGGAACAAGCTGTGTCAGGGAAGTCAGGGAAGCTTTGTCAGGAAAGTTCTGGTCCAATCACAGCAACACAATAGTGAGTTTGCCTCTAGTTCCAATAGACTGCTGCTGGATTCAGCCACTGCCACCCAGCCAGAAAGGCCTGTAGGTTCAGAAAGAAAGAAGTTAAGGCTCCCATTTAACCTGAGCTTCCTTCTGAGATGAATGAAAAGCTTAAGAGATGGAGTTTCTGGGTAATTAATAATCAATTTATTAGTTAGGCTAGCTGATAATAAATTGATGGTCTCTCAGTAACCAAAGAAAAAAACATATTGATCACTGAATGCTTAAATACCTTTGGAAATGGGGGTGTGACAAGTGAAAATCAACACTGATTGGTGAATAATTAATGAGGGGGTAGACTTTCAAATGAGGAGGTGGGCTGAAAGCCTTCAGCTCCTCCTGCTGAGAACTGGATGAGACTCAGTTGCCTCCAGCAATCTGGACAAAGGAATCCATCACTTCCCAGACCACTCTGGTTGGTTTTCTCTTTCATAAGCTGGATTACCCTAAACTCCAATGTGGGGTGGTGGTGGTGGTGGTGGTACAAGGGCATAGACTTAATGCTTTGGGGCTGGAATCTACCTAGATTAGATTCTGTTTACTCTGAATAGAAGTAAGGCCTTCTAGTTGGGTAAGGTCCTGCTAAAGATTGAAAAGCATGTTCCCAGAGGATTTGGCAATCTTATGTATCACCAATGCTCTTCAGTCTACTTACAGGGGCTGGTCCCTGAATGAGGAAATAAAGAGAAAAAGCCTGGCTCCTAGTTAATAATGGGCTTTTAATATAATAGAAAATAATATCTGTCACTGCCCTAGTTATTCTGCTGCAGGTTTCAAACAAGACTAGAGACTGTGTCTGTAGTCAGTTGTATTCATAGGGTCCAAACCACTCAGTTGCTGCTTGCTTCTGAACTTTCTCCTTACTTACTACACAGCCTAGGGTCAGCAACAGCTTCTGGTCCTGGACCACTACATGTAGGGGGCAAGTCCCTTCCTCAGTCTACCTTATATCTGTGACCTAACACTGGGCAGCGAGTGACAAAGCTGACATTTATTAGCTGTTCAAGCTCCCTGGACAAGGTCAAGTCCTGGGCTAGATCTGTGACCTCTTCCTACCTTCTTGCATAGTTGTAGCTAGACCTAATCCTCAGTGTCTACAGACTTTTGTGTCTACTTATACAGATCTGGGCTGGAAAAATGACTCCCGGTCCTTTTTTCTAGACTTTCCTGGTCAAAGTTCAGTCTGGTGAATTTTATAGATCTTTGTGGAGCAGCTGTTGGGGCAAGCTCAGCTCTCCTGCTTCTTCCTACTCCACCATCTTAGCAGGTCTCCTTCACTTCTGCCATCTGCTTTCTTGAACCCTATGTGGCTGTGTGATAGATCAGTGAAAATTAAGTTTGCACAGAATAATTAATTGTGTCAGCTTGAACAAAGAAAGGAATAAAAATTAACTAAGGCAGGTAGACCCAGCCAATCGGAGAATAGCTAGTGGTTTTCTGAAAACCACAACCCAGGATATAGGCAAAACTGGCCCAAACCAGCCAGATGAGTCAGGGTTGAAGAGAGAACTGAGTCAAAATGCTATTACACATGCTTAATTGGTTAATTGAATATTACCTTACACACCTACAGGGAGGAGTTTTCCACCATTTTTGAAAATGGCACATATGAAGGGGGGAGAAGACATGCTAATACATACCAAGGGGAAACAAATGACTAGGTTTATGAAGAAGAGTGTAACCCAGAAGGGAGCAGGCCAATCCCTCCTCTGAAGGGAGATACTGCGCTGATGCTGCATTGGTCTAATCTTATAAAGCAGCTCCTGCTCCTGTATTCCTTGCTTCATCTTCCCAAAGAAGGGTGAACGTAAGCTCAACTCCTTTGGATTCCTCAATAATAATAAATTGCCCTTGATATCTAATTTTCTGTGCCAAGAGTGTTTCTAACAGCTGCTGCTGCTGAATAGAGTTGAAAAAAATCATGAAACCATGCCAGCTGGGTCCACTATAAATTATAAATAACAATTGAGCCCTCACTGCAAGAAGGCAATATCTTTTTTTTTAAACCTCCCTATTTGCTATACAACTCACTGAAGCTACTATTCCAAACTTTTTCATCCTTCTTCACACTGCCCACCACAATTCTTCCCTCTACTCTCTCAGCTGAGGACATCAACCCATATTTTATCTGAAAAATTAAGGACAGTCACAGAGTTCCCTCTTTTCCCCTCCTCCTCACCCCCAATCACTCAGGTATCTCCCTCCACTATCTCCTCCTTCATTTCTGTCTCTGATGAAAAGATGGGCCTTCTCCTTGCCAAGTCAAACTCTACATGTGCCCTCTATCTCATCCTCTTCTGTTTTTTCCCAGAAGGTTATTTCTGCACCTCTCCCTCCTCTGCCCTCCCTCCCCCATCAATGCCACTGTTGCTAATTTTTAGTCTATTCTGGTTTTTTCCCTACTGCCTCCAAACATACCCATGTCTTCCCCATTCTTAAAAAATAAAACAAAACCCTTCAGTTGACCCACCCAACTTTGTTAACCATATTCCTATTTCTCTCCTTCCTTTTTTGGCAAAATTTGAGACAGCCAATCTATACTAGGCAGTCAGTAGTTGGTCAATAAACATTTGTTAAGTGCCTCCTATGTTCCAGACACTGTGCTAAATTCTAGGGATACAAATACCAAAAAAAAAAAAGTTTCTGTCCTCAAGCTGCTTACAATCTAATGGGAGAAGAAAGCCAAAACACAAAAGGAAGCTGAAAAGGGGATGATAGGAACACTGTTGATGGAATTGTGACGTGATCTAGCCATTCTGGAAAGCATTTCAGAGCTATATTTCAAAAGTCACTAAAATATGCTTCCCCTTTGTCCTATCAATAATGCTACTAGACATAACCTTTGAAGAGATCACAGAAAGATGGAAAGGATCTCTATGTCCAAAATATGTATAGTAGTATTTTTGTATTAGCAAAGAACTGAATACAAAGTGGGTACCCATCAGTTGGGGGTAATGATTGAACAAATTATCACTATGAAATATTTTTGGGCCAAAAGAAATGATGAAAGAGATGGATCTGAAAGGGCTTGTATGCACTAATAAAGAATAAAGAGAGCAGAACCCAGAGACCAATTTATACGATTACAACACTGCAAAAGAAAATAGTTGTCAACAGCTTGTGAACTATGATCAATGCAATGACCAGTCCAATGACTGATGCTTCCCTCCTCTTGGCAGAGAGAGTTAATGGTACAGAATGAGACAAAAATCTTCAGAGACAGCAAATTGGTGGATTAGTTTTGCTTGACTGTACTCATTTATTATAAGGGAAGGCTTATTTTTGGTGTATATTTGGGGGTAGATTTATGGGGTGGAATCAATGATAATTATATGGAAAAGAAAATGCCAATGAAACATCTAAAAACAGAGAAAACAATAAAAAAAAAAAAACCCAACCCAGCAAAGCAGCATAGCACAAGATTTAGAACGTAAAACAATCATATCATTATTGGAAATAGATATATTTTATACTTAAAAGTTGTATATGAGAGATTTACTATGGCATATAACATCATATTTTTCTGTTCTTCATATATAGGAATCTTCATGTTTATAGATTTTTGTCAGATTTATAATAAAATGAAAGAAAAAGTAGAGAATTGTTGAATCCTATCAGTTTGACAGTTCTTGATTGATGGGGCTTGATAAATCAATTTTGCATTTTTGCAATATTGTGTCTATTCCACATCATACTGTTGGATGTGTTAGACACATGGGTATGTGGCCACCTTAATTGCCAGTCATTTGAGAATTGGGAGAGCTGGATAGTGGAGAGAATGTTAATTTCTGGTAACTTTTGTGCCATCTGGTGGTCAAAAACAATACTACATGATTTCTCAGTTAAATGGATTATTGATTTAGAGCAGGAAAGGACCTTGAAGGTCCTCTAGTCCCATTGCCTTATTTTATAGACAAGGAAACTGAGACCTAGAGAGGTTAAGTAACCTTACTTGCTCAAGGTCACAGTGGTAAGGAAGTGGCTGAGGTGGGATTCAAATTGAAGTCCTCTGATTCTACATTCAACACTCTCTTCACTATACATGCTACTTCATTCTCATGACAGCCTGCTCTTCTCTGGACTTAGCAGAGAGCAGGGGAACAAGCCAAGGTTGGCTCTATTTATTACAAAGTATAACTTTTTGTATCACATTTTTCAGTTGTTGTCGTTGAGTCATTTTCATGTTTGGCTCTTCATGACCCTGTTTGGGGTTTTCTTGGCAAAGATACTTGAATGGTTTGCCACTATCTTCTCCAGCTGATTTTGCAGATGAGGAAACTAAGGCAAACAGGGTTAAGTGACTTGCCCAGGGTCACAAAGGTAGTATCTGAAGTCAGATTTGAATTTAGGAAGATAAGTCTTCCTGACTCCAGCCCTGGCACTCTATCCATTGTGCCACCTAGCATCATCAAAAAACAATTAACACATACTTAAATAGGTACAGAAGAAATAAGGGAAAGTTTACAGATTGAGGATTATCTTTTTTAAGAAGGTTAAAGTATAACTTCATCAATGTTGTATCTTCTAATACACAAATGGGATATGATGAAGATATGATGTTTTCTCTTGCATATTAACCTGCAAAATGTGCTGGCTAAGGTATAAATTTGGTTCCTGAGATTGGTTAGAATAAAGCGTAGCCCTAGCCAAATCTAAGACACCTAAGTGCACCTAAGAGATGCTACCGTTAGAATATAAAGGGACGATTCAGGAACAGATTGCAGTCATACCTAAGGAGATATGTGGGGTGGGGCTGGGAAAGACAGGAGATTAGTTGGTTGCTAAGTAGCAATAGTGGTGGAGAAAAAGAAACTGGGGAAGAGGAAAGTAGCTATAATGGTAATGAACATCAGAAGTGGTGGAGACAGGTATCAGGGTAGTGGAGGAGTTTGCTTGTATTTGTATCTGGGTCAGTGATAATACGCAGCCATTTGCACTGAGCAGAGAGCTAAGAGGCATAGTAGATACTGGCTCTGAAATCAGAAAGTTTGAATCCTGCCTCAGATACTATAGGAGTTTGTGAAGTCACTTGAACTGTCTCAGCTTCAGTTGTCCCCTATGTTAAATGGAGGTACTACCCACTTTCTGAGGAGCAAATGAGATAACATATATGAAGTGCTATACAAATATGTTATTAGTAAAATCAACCATTTTCTGAGTCAGTAACTACTGGTTTATATCATAGCATGGTATTCCTTGTATAATGTGACTTGAGATCCTTAGGGAAACATCCTTTTATTTTGCTTTGGATAAGCCCAAACCCAAGGATACCACTCCATTTCCACACAAAATCAGTAGCAAATTCTGGTAGTTTCTAAATTTCACTTTCTAGTGCAATAGCTGTTCTATGGAACAATGTTAAAGTTCACTTCCTGGTTCTTTTCTTTTCTTAGTAAAGTCAGAAAACAATAGTTGGTCTCAGTTCTGTAATTTGTAAAGCCTGTTTTTCCTTTTAATTTCTGGTCTAGTAGTGCCTGAAGATAAACCAGAACTTGAATCCTGTGGTTTCTCCAATCTACTAGTCTGGCTAACATTTTTTAGATTAACCTCTTTTCAAAAGCACTCTTCACATTCTCTCATTTGTTTCGTATTATGATGATAGCTGTATCTTAGTATAGAATTTATCCATCCTGAAGTATTAAGCATCTTAACTGTGGAGCTACATAAATTGGGCCTTGCATTTTAATAAGTTAAGGTGAAAAGTCAGCTTGCTAGTCCTATGGTCAGCAGACTTGAATTACAGTGGCTTTGACATGTCTTTTGATCTGAGCCTTAATTTCTTCATCTGTAAAACAGGCCAAATAAATCAAATGAAACTAAATTTGTAAAGCAGTTTGCAAACCTTAAAGTACTATATTAATACTAGCTACTGCTGCTACTGTCTCTCCTACTACCACCTTAATGACTTCACAAGGCTATTGGTTAGGAAAGCATAATATAAATTTCAGCTGCTTTTATCTTTTCCTTTTTGGAACCTGGGTTTATGTTTTAAAAGTTCTTATATACTAGTAAAATAAAATAAATCTGACCAACAACTCCTTTTTCTCCCTCCACCCTACCAAGGATGGAAATTTACATCAACTATTTTTTTAGGCATACTATATTACCCATCATTACAATTCATATGAATAAATGGGTGAAAAAAGCATTTGTAAGTCCGTAGTGTGTGTGCAAAGAACTTAGCTAAGCAATGGGAATACACACAGAAAAGCAGATACAGTCTCTTTTCTCAGGGAATTCCCATTTTAATAGAGGAGACAACATAAGTTTCAGCTGCATTATTGGACAGAAAGGTTTTGGTTCTTAGGGTATAGTGGCAAAGCAGCTGGCAATACATCATCTTTAACGTCATGTCCACTGATAAAATTAGATATTAAACCATCTGATAGTACATAAGACGTTGGTGTCAAGAATTTATTTTCTGGGCCTTCAGCAGGAGGTGCATTCATTACCTGCAGGTTTCCAGGATGCATTTCCAAAGGTGTTGTTTCCCAGACTGATGGCTACAGGGGCTGGGCTGGAAGCAATTTCAATGGTCTGTGGGGCTCTAGAATTTCTAGGGCTCTTGTGCACACCTCCCCATCAGCAGCAACAGGTCAGTGGTTGGCAGTGGTGAGGAAGGTGAGCCTGTTCTCCACAGGGATTACTTCCCTCAATGATGGCCTTGGAGACCAAGCCAGAAGCAGAGCTAGTGATCTGGGAGCCACTAACATTCCCAATGCTCTTGGGTTAAGAGTCCTGAGTTGTCTCTTTCAGAGTATTGTTTTCACATTAGGTTAGGTATACCTCTGAGAAGTTTTTTAAAATGAAGATCACCCCCTTTAAAAATTCACTAAAGCTATATTAGTATTTTTTTCCTAAGAAACTGAAAATTAACATTTCCTAACATAATAGGCAGCTGGCAGCACAGTGGATAGAGTGCTGGGTTTGGAGTCAGGAGAACTTAAGTTCAAATCCAGCTTCAGACACTTACTGAAGGACGCTAGGCAAATCACTCAAATTCTATTTGCCTTAGTTTATTCAACTGTAAAATGACAATACTAATAAAACCTACCTTGAAGGGTGGTCATGAAGATCAAATGAGATATCTGTAAAATCACAGTGCCTGACACATAACACATACTATATATCCTATCCTTCCATGATTTACTTTTTTTCTCAATTTACTTAATACTGTTAAAAAGCAATAGTAATGACATACTTTGGGGAGGAGCATGTGGAGGACTGGACCTATGAATTTAATGGTATAATATAGGAAAATATCTCTAAAAAAATCTCCTCTACCAACATAGAACTGCACCTACATTTTAGATACAATGTTGATGCTCTGTATAGTATTGGTCGTTGTTTGTTCTTCATTCTGGAAGAGAACCATGACATCAGGGAGGTAATGCCATGAAATGCAAGTGAATTGGATTTAAGTGAGGGAGGGCTGTGCAAAGTCACCAGCCTCACTTTCTCCTCCAGAGCTATCTGGGTCCAGCAGCAAGACAAAGATCAGAACGACTGGAAATGGCCCTGCATACAGAGGGAGACCTTGGCCTTTTTAAGCTAAGATCTTACAGGTCTCAGTTTGACTGAGCTAACAGCCATTCAGTGACTAAGGCTATGTAAGAAATGAGGCAGAGAATGGCTTCTTTTACTTAGTCTAAAAAAAAAAAGAGTAGGAGTTGTATTTACATTATATTTTTCTTCTATTAATATTTTCCATAAGTAAATTATACAAAAATACCCTGCCTAATGTTGTTAAAGGGTGCCATAAAACCATGTTACAAAGGACAATCAATTTCACAGGAATAATCGAGAAATGAATATACTAGGTTAAAATGGACCACATAACAGCATCTAATTTGAATATATTAATGGCATTATTATGAAATATTAGAGGTCAGGATAGTACCATACATATTAGGAATATCTAGAATTCATTTTTCGATTTCTTGGTTGGTGAGACTGACTGGATGGTATTTCTCCCCATTGGCAGAATGTAGCAATTCTTGTTTGTTGGTTGGTATTTTCAATGAAGATCACTGACTGTCTCTAGGGTTTCATGGATGTTGGCTGGTACAGTAGACTCTTACTATTGCTTGATGTATCAGTGCATGGATTTGGGCATGTTACAGGTCACATCATGTCTCCGAGCTTCACTACATGCATAAAAAACTTGATACAATATTGCCTATAAGACAAATTTTTTTTTTTTTGCTACCAAAAAAAGTTGACAAGCAAGGGGATAGAATTCTGGGCCTGGAGTCAGGAAGACCTGGTTTCAAATATGGCTTCTGACACTTGTTAGCTATGTGACTCTGGCAAATTGCTTAACCTCAATTTCCTCTTCTCTGTCTTCTGGAAGATAATCTTCCCAGGGTTGCAGTGAGGATCAAATGAGGTAGTATTTGTAAAGCCTTTAGTATAGTGCGTGGCACAAAGACCCTTAGTGAATGCTTGTTATTTTTCCTTCCCATCCCCTTACCATAGCTGAATAAGGACTTCCACTGAATGTGTGAATGAAAGACAGTGTGGGAGTGTTACCTTGAATCACACAGCCAGTATGTGTCAGAGGCAGGAACTGAAAACCTAGGTCACCCTGACTGATGCTGCCTCTCATAGTATATGTGTATATACACACATGTATATGTGGGTACACATAACACATATACATAAGCATCTGATACATATACATTATATGTACATGTATGCACACATCAATTGAATACTGCTTTTTAAAAAAAATATGACAAGCCAATCTGTATTTGGAGGCAGTCAAGGGAAGAAAAGTCTTAAGATATCTATTATATAACATACCATTGGAGTGAAAATGAGCAGGATGGCAATTTTTGAAATATAGACAGTAACAGGACTAAATCTGACAATATAGCGATTCTTTGCTGTATCACTATATATTAAAACAAGTAAAGCATTCACTTATAAACATTTATTAAAAAAACCCTATGTTTCTCCTGAAATTAGTTATTAAAGATATTCCATAAAAATTCTACTCTAATGCCTCATTGTGCATAGGTGATCCTGGATTTTCAAAGGATATTACAGCAACTACAAGTTCTGGCAAGTTCTACTGTGATGGAAAGTTTTTGGATTTGGTCCCAATGATAAAATGTGCTTGTTTTCAAGGATCAATTTAAAGATACAAAGAGGCTCATCCTCATCAGGATGGCTATGAGGTGAAAGATTTTTTAGCTATAACAACTCATAAAACAAAGAAAAGTATAAAAAGGTTCTCAGTCCTGGGGAGTCCCCTTCTACTTCTGCAGTGACTGTGGTACAGTGTTACTGTCCATAACCAACAAAAAGACATAATACCTTTAGAACTGTTCTATTATAGCTTCACAATTTAGAGCTGGAAAGCACCTTTTACTTATTTTACACATGAGAGGACTGAATCCCAGAAGGGCTTGCTCGAGGTCACCCAGATAGCAAATGGTAGAGTCAAGAATTAAATCCAGGTCCTCTGGCTCCAAGTGACAATTTTCATATAAGTGAAATTGGAGGCTATGAGGAAGTAACAAGTAAATAAGAAAACTCTCAGGTTCCTCTTGGAAAGGGAAAGGAATGTGCTGAGTTGATTTTGTTGTTCATCCAAAGGTGAACATCATTTCATGGGATACTAATATTACAATGCCCACTGTGAGGATAAGCAGAATGAAGATAATTGAAGTCTGAATTAATAATTTACGAAATTTGTGAAATGAGGGCAGCCTGGTTCTTTAGGGTCTTGCTGAGAAAGACCATGACTGGTAGCAGGAAACAGAGTGGCAATCACACTTTAATTAAGCACAGATGATTATAGGGACAAAAATCATATAAAGGCAGAGAGACCAGCAGCAAAAGGTACAAAGGCAGACAATGTGGGAACAGGGGATGGAATGATGAAGGCAGCTAGATAAGAGTTGGGAGCACTAGGCAGCATGGACCCATGCTTGAAGGGGGCAACTGAAGATTAAAGGGAGCAAGAACTTGAGGCCTCATTTTTTTGGGGGTGGGGAACAGACTAACTTCTCTATACCACTTAGTTCGTTAACATATCCAAATCATATCAGAGTTGGTAAAACTTTAAAACTGACCTGTCCACATAATTTCAAAATTATCAGCACTCTGGATGTTCTGATGTCTGGAACATGTCTCAGATTCATATGTAATTGGATCAAAAATCTTGACAGTAGCACCTAGATGGCTTCCCCGATTCCACACATATTAACAAGATGTGAATTTTGGTTACATATGATATGACTTGTAAATTATGCTACTTTGATCTTCAGGATGGTTTGTATGTGACTTTCAGGTTCCCCTTTATCTTATTTCCTACTCTTTGCCCCTTTATACTAGCTACTTGTAAACTTACTAGACTGACTGTCTATTGCAAAAAATGAAGAGGTAAAGTCTACAAAGACCTCAAAAGACTTTCCAAATTAAATCAACATATACTTTAATACTTGGTGACTTCAGTACGAAGTAGACAGGGAGGAACATGGCAAAAAAATGTTCAAAAACTCAGGATCAAGAAACTAAAGACTGTAAATACATAAAATCTCACACCCATACAGGATGGATACTTTCTTCAAGCGCTGGACAAGGTGAAACACCAAATAATACCATAAAAAACGAAACATCTTAATACTTAGGAAATGTGACTTGTTACAGATATGGGGGTCATTTCTGAATTGGTCATCTGCACAATCAGACCATGTACATATTACAGTAAGACTACATTCTACTGAAACTTACTATGCACAAAGCAGCAGGGTAGTTAACAAGAAAGTCAAGATCAGTCATGAAGACTGGGGTTCAAGCCTTGCCTCTAACACATAATGACTGTGGATGACATGGATAAGTACAGGTCTTTTAAATTCTGTGTCCCAGGGAGTCTGCATTGGTAGAGGAAGTTTCCTTACCAATGAAATCACAGTTTTAATCTAAAAATAAATAAATATACAAGGAGCCATTAAGGCAAAAATAAAGTCTTCAAACTCAAAAAGCTTCCATCTTATTGCCAATATCTAAAGATGCATTTTGGCACTTTCTGGGGTAAAAAAGTTCATCTAATTTGTGGGTGTCACATATCAACTGGAAATACATTCGTTAGCTGTTGGGATGGGAAACCAGGCTTTGTTATACACCAACTTCATATGGGAGCAAATACAGAATTTGACAGGCAACTTATACTTGAAAGGATATTTTGAATTCCCTTATAGTCTACATTACCTCTTATTTCAGCCCAGATTCTAGCCCTGGTTTAGAATAAGGATCATGGATTTAATGTTAGAATTTGCCTGAAAGCCATCAAGTTCAATTTCCCAATTTTACCAGTCATTAAGTGACTAGCCTAGGGTACAATTTGAAGGATGCTAAGTAGAACTGTATTCATTAGAGAGCTTGTCAATAAGCACTTATTAAACACTTGTTATTTGCCAGGTACTGTTCTAAGTACTGGGGATTACAAAGAAAGCAAAAAAGTGTCTGCCCTTAAGAAATACACATTCTAATAGGGAACTGGGAGGAGGACTGTAAATAACTAGTTACATAGAGCAGATGGAAATAATCTGAAAAGGAAGACATTAGCAGCTGGGGAGTCCAAGAAAGGCGTCCAGCAGGAGATGCGATGTGAGCCGAGTCTTGAAGAGAGCCAAATAAACCAAAAGGCAGAGCAATCCGGGCACAGGGGGGCCAGAAGTTCAAAGGTAGAAAGATGAGATGAGTATTATGTTAGAGTAACTGCAAAAAGGCCAATATAGGATTTAGAGTGAGGAGGGGACTAGAGTGTGAGAAGACTGGGAAGGTAGTGAGAGGCCATGTTATGAACTACTTAAAATGCCAGTCACTGAAGCTGATTTTTTTGGGGGGGGAGGGGAGGAAGGACAAGTACTGGTCTGAGAAGACGGCTAAATTCACACTTGAGAAAAATCACCTTGTCAGCTGAGTGGAGGATGGACTGAGGCGGGGAGAAACCTGAAATTGAACGACCAGTTGGAAGGCTATTGCAGTAGCTTTAAGTGCTGAAGCTTTAGAAAAACATGAAAATCCCTTCCCTCAAGGAGATTACATTTTACTGCCATTATTTGAAGAGGTGATGAGGATCTAAACTGGGATTATGGTTATATGATTGGAAATGAGTGGAACGAGTGAAGACCTCTCATAAAAGGGGACAAGTTAAATAAGTAGGATAGAGTCCCATTTCTCTACCTAGATGTTTTCCTTTCTATAAGCCAAGCTAGTGACCATAAGGCCCCCGAGGTTAAGAATAGGACACCCGATATTCCCATCCTGTGTATTTACCTAAGGGTGAGAAGCCCGAAAGAAAGAAGGATAGAAGTGAGTAAGTCAGCAACCATAAAATCCTCTGAGAATAAGGACAGGACACAGGATGCTCACCTCCCGTGTATTGACCCCAGGATAAGGGACCCTCAGGTCAGAAGAATGGACGAAAAACCGGAAAGCCAGGTTCAATGTGGACATGCAAGACCAGTTAGGTATGAATGATGGGAAACAAAATGTAAGGGTGTTGGGGGATATCCGTCATAGATGTAAGGGTGATGGGAGGCATCCGTTGCAGAAGCAAGGGTGGTAGGAAAGGCTAGTTTGCCACAGATGTGAAGATGAGGTAACCAACAACTGGCTTCTGCTTGTCACAGATAACCAAACCATTTGTTCATTGTCATGGTCACTGAGGTAGATTTATTACTTAAGATGTAAGAATGGTGTATCACCTGCTTGTCAAAAATAACCATAACATTTGTTCTTTGCCATTGTCACCGGGTAGATTTATCGTGTCCAGATTGTACCCTCAAAGCTTGTGTCTTCAAGCTGAGAGGAAGGAGGTTAGGAGGGGGAATTGCAGTTAGGGACCTATATAAACACCCAAATTTTCTGTGTCCAGTGCGCTCTGACACTGAGAGGACCCCCGGTACTCCTGGTGCCTCAGTTGCCCTTTCCCGGGATCATAATAAATTTTCCTTTCTACTTTCACCTTGAGACGCTTCTGTCTTAATTCTTTGATTCATAAATTCGTTTCACACAGAAAGAAGGGGACACCTAAGAGATGTGATAGTGGAAAAGACAAGATTTGGCAAAGAACTGAATACGTACAGTGAGAAATTGAGGATGGCATAGGTGACTGGTTGAATGGTAGTGAAATAGTAATAGAAGTTCAGAAGGACAAAATGCTTTGAGGCAAGATAAGTTGTTTTGGACATGATGAGTTGGAGAATATTCTGTTTGAGATTTGTGACTATATCTCAGAAGAGATACTAGGGTTAGATATATAGATCTGGGAATCATATACCTAGCTAAAACTAAACTCAAGGGAATAGACGAGATTACCAAGTGGGATAGCCTATAAAGATGAAAAAAAGAGAGCTCAAGACAGAGCCCTGAGATACGCTCATGGTTAACTGGGTGACTTGGATGAAGAACCCGAAAGAGAATGAGGAGTGGTTGAAAAAGAAATCAGGAGAACATTATCACAAAAAAATCTATATAGACTGCAGGAAAGGTGTGATCAATAGAGTTAAGAATACAACCTTGCTCACAGCAACATTCTTCCAAGCTTTCTGGGTGCAGAGGGTTACTTCTTCATTCATACAGCACATGTGGCCTAGAAACTCGTTCTCCTTGAAATGAGTCCAGTGGTTCTCCCCCCACTACACCCCCGGGCTACAGCTTCCTTGAATAGGTTACTGACAACTCCCTCCCCTTTTCCTAAATTCCTAGAGGGAGGCTTCCTACTTGTATCCTGGTATATTAAGAGTTCCGGATTTGGAGCCTGAGAGCCAAATAAATGGTACAAAGGCAATGAGCACTGTTCTCTAGAGTTGGCTTCGGGGGACATGGAATCCAATCTTGACTCTATGCCTGTGTGACCTTGGGGAAGTCACTTCTGGAAGCCTCAGTTTCCTCATCTGTAAAACAGATTGGAACAGCTGAGGGCTAAATTAGCTTTCAGCTCTAAGTCTTTAGATAACATCGCGGGTCCTTGTGTTGTCATCTGTAAAATGAGAGGTTTGGACATCGGTCCCTTCAGACACCAGATAGATCAGCGATCGGACGACCCGCAGGTGACTTTGGATGGCAGAGCTTGGACCAAAGGGCCACCTCCCTCCTCAGATTAGCCGGGCCCGTTCCCGCCCAGTCCGGCCGCTCTCCTCCCCTGTCCCGCCGGCATCCGGCGTCGGGGGCGCGACTCCAGCTCCCACTCGAGCGAGGACTGGAGGCGGGCGCGGGCCGGACGAGGGAGGCCCAAAGAACCCGCCTCCCCGCGCCTGACGTGACGAGCCCGCGCGGCCGAGAGCTTTCCCCGACCCTCTGGCGCCACCCGGCGGTGCCAGTCCCCCGTCGCCGCGGTCCCACAGCCGGAGCACGTCATGGAGACGGAAGCGGCGGTTGGTGGCTCGGTGGAGGCTGCGTTGGCGGGGTCTGGAGCGGGGGCAGCGGGGCCCCTGATACCGCAGGAGACGACAAGGGAGGGCGAGAGCGCCGTGGAGTCGGCTGCAGCGGCGCTCTCCTTCCCTGATCCGGAAAACGGCGGCAACTGCGCGGACGGGCTCTGGGAGCTGCCGGTAGAGCACGCCTTGAGGAGGCCGGAATGCAGCCGCTGCAGGTGACCCGGGTAGCGAGCTGTACGGGGCGGGGCCTGCGCGGCCGCGAGGGCAAAGTTCTGGGAGGGCGGTGCGCGCACAGCGCCTCCCGCGGAGGGAAGTGCGTGGCGCCGGCGACTAGTGCGTGGAGGCGCAGGGTACACATGGTTACCAACCCCTATCTACGTCCCTCACTTCCTCCCCCGCCCCTCACAGCTCGAGAAGTACTGCCTGTCTGGGGAGACGTTTACTTCTTACGTGTGCCTAGGTTCCAGTGCCTCCGGCCCCGCGCCCAGGTCCGCGCCTGCGCATTTTCCTGTTAGTCTCGTCAGTTTGGTTGAGCTTAGTTCTAGATGCAGAGATGCGGTCATTTGACCACCTAACCGCCTCATTTAACAGAAGGAAACTGGGGCCCAGAGTAGTTAAGAGAGTTACTCAAGGTCACACAGGAGGTTTGTGCTCAGACCTCGTAACTCCAGAGCCGGGCCCTCGCTCCCCCGCCCCGAGCTCGATGCTGGGCTCAGACGTTTGTAAACATTAGAGACATTTTATGTGTGAGAGAACCCAGAGCCGAGAGAGCTCCTTAGGTGCAAGTCTTTTTTCTCCGTTTTCTTGACTGCTGGCACAGCCTAGAATACAGGGTGTCCCAAAAGTCCCAGTGCAGTTTTAAACTCATCTGGGACACAATGGATCAGTCAGTTAATTGGCTGAATCAGTACCTATTTTAGTTTTTAAGTAGAACTGCCGTCATTAAGGTTGCCACTTTTGAATATTTTGAAATACAAATTACACATTAAATTACATATTATATGGTCTTAGTCCAAATGAATTATATCATATTCTAATTCTCTGGATATTTGTAATCCCCAAATAGTATATATGGTGTGTACTATGTGTGTATTTGTATTTATATTCATTTGCTATTGTATCTAGATATACGCATCCATGCACATATGTATACACACATGTATACACACATTTACACAGTATACACATAGTCACACATTTGTATGTGTGTGTGTATGTATTGTGAGAAATGTGGTTTTGGGGATCACTGAACTTCCTACGCAGGGCCAAAGTCCTGAGGAAGAACCCTGTGATAATCCCTAGGGAAGGCTGTACAGACCACAGGACTTCCAGAGGAAGACCAAGTTGTAGCCCCACCCCCCTTAATCTGTGGGGATCACAGGGCCTCCTAGGGGTGAGACCCTAAGGAGGACCCAATTGATGGCCCCTTAGGATGGCAGTAAAATCACAAGGCTCCCAAGACAGGGCAGGAAGACCCAAGTGATGTCCCCTTAAGAAGGCTGTGCAGACCACAGGGTACCCCAGGGAATCCTGCATGGTCACCCTCTTAACACCGCAGTGGGGATCACAGGACACCCCAAGGCAGGAACAGGAAGTAAGCCTGAGATGAGTTTCTGCTGCTCATTGCTTTTCTTTCCTTAACTTTAGAAAAATCCATGTGATTTGCCCATTTTCACCCAAAGAACCCAAGACCAGAGTGGGCAGAGGAAGACATTTTATTATATTCCTCAAGAAAACAGGTGTAGTGCTTACTGAAACACTCACACTGATACAGTTGCAGGAGCAGGGGTAACCATTCCCTCCACTCCTGCTAGAGTTATGGTTAGTTTACAATCTTTATTTTTTACATAGTTTTCCTAGGTTATACAGTTTATGTAGGTAGGATAATAAGGATACAGAAGCAAAAGTGAAGTTAATTAGATTTTCCTTGTCCTAGTTTAGCATTAAACTACATTCTTTTACTTCCCCTACTTTCCCTCTTTAACATATGCAATTTATGCAAATCAGTAGGCCTGGATTCTTGACCAACACTAGACCTGAGGTAAGCTTGAACTGGTTCAAGCAGTTTGGCTTCCCTGACTGCCTTCTCAAAAAGCATGCACATGTGTACAAGCCTCTGACCTCTCACCTGACCAACCTTGAGGCCTGGTTTCTGCTAAAGCTGGGGTGGGGGGTGGGGGGGAAGTACACCTTTAGTTCTGTGAAAACAAAACTCCTCCTCCCATTTCTTACAAGTATGAATATATGTATGTATATATAAATAATAACTTCCCTGGCCCCTACTGAAGGCCAGATCTTATTTTTGACCTCCTTCCCCAGGGTTCTGATACCCTAAAGGGAGTTTAGGGTGTTTGGTTTCTCCACCATTGGCTCAAGCTCCTTGCACCCCAGTTATGTTTAAGTACCTAACAGTAATTAGCTTTTATAAAAGAATATTTACTTAAAAGTTTTTTTACTTTATTTCATTTTTATTTAGTATTCCATTTTTGGCCAGTTATATGTAAAAACAATTTTTAACATTCATTTTTAAAACTTTGATGAGTTCCAAATTCTCTGTTTTCATTCTTCCCCACCCCACCTCATTGAGAAGGCAAGCAATTCTATATAGATTATATATGTGTAGTCATGCAAAACATATCCATAATAGTTATGTTGTGAAAGAAAACATAGACAAAAAAAAACTCAGGAAAAATAAAGTAAAAAAAAGTATGCTTCAATCTGTATTCAGACACCATCAGTTCTTTCTTTGGGGATGGATATAATTTTTCATTGTAAGTCCTAAAGAGTTGTCTTGGATCATTGTGTTGCTGAGAATAGCTAAGTCATTCACAGATGGTACAGTTTGACTATATCACAGAGTGTGAGAGGGGGAGTAATGTCCAGAGAGGCTCAAAAAGTCCATTGGGGTCAGGTTGTCTAATCTGTAGTTAATAGGAAAGCAGGTTGAATAGGGAATTCACATGGTCAGATCTTCACTTAAGGAAAATTATCTTGGCAACAATGCATAGGATGCACTGGAATGATGAGAGGCTGGAGGCAGGAATCTAAGTGACGGGGACCTGAACTAAAGTGGTAGCTCTGCCGGTGGAGGAGAGGAGTACGATTTGAGAAATATGACCATCTTCATACCATGTTGCCTACATTCTCGCCACCTTGCCCCCTAAACACTTCCATCTTCTCACTTCCACTATAATCTTGGACTCTGTTCCCCTGGCTCTGATAAGTGCGCTAAATCTTATTTTCTGAGAACTATTTCCCAGCCCTCTCCTCACCATGTTGCTTACACTCTGGCTACCATCCTCATTTCTCTTGCCCTAAAACTTTGAAATCTTTCTATGTATTCTGGCTATTATAGTGAGCTTTTGCCTTTTCTTGCTGGAAATTACTCTGTGGCCATTTCCACATCCTACCTTCTTGCCTGTGTCTTTTCCCTTTATCTCTCCCCCTTCCCCAGCTCTATGCTGCTTCCCCCACTCCCCTGAAGAACATAAATTCCTTAAGGTCAGAGACCATCTTTCGTATTTCTGTTTTTATCCCCAGCATTTAGCATAGTGTCTGAATCAGAGTCAGTGCTTGATAAATAAGTATTTTTTGTTTTTCTTGAATAAAGCAGAACAAATCCAATCCCTCTTTTACATAATTGCCCTTCAAATACTTGAAAATAGTCAACCATGTTCCCTCTTCAGTTGTCTCTTCTTTAGGCTAAAACATCACCATTTCTTCCAGTTGGCCAAGGCCCTTCACCATCCCCGTTGCTCTTTTCTGAATTCTGATTAATATACTTCCTAAAATGAGATTTTCAGAATGTCAGAATAGTCTTAATAGGGCAGGGCTATCACCTTTCTAGTTCTGGACACTATGTTTCTTAATATAGCCTAAGATCACATTAGCTTTTTAAATTGCTATATAACATTGTTGATTCATACTTTTTGGTCTGAGTTCCCTACCTTGTGGTCAGAGCTGACAATTGCATCTTTTTCTTGCTCCCTGCACAGCATCAGGCCTGCTCCTGCTGGAACTGTGACCTTTTCTGGTTCTAGTACACAGGTGCAGGCCCCATTTTTGTCCTCACACTGCAGAGTTTTGGGGAATTTTTTCCTGGCCAGACTCAGCCCCTCCTGTGCCCACAGACCTCTGTCTATTTCCCTCTGTTGACCTCAGTTAGAAAAAAACGATTCAGTTATTTTTCCTTTCATTTCCCATATCATGATTTGTTCTGCTGCTCCTTCTAGGTCTTTGAGGGAGTAGCTGTTGGGGAGAATTGGGCTGTACTGCTTCCTTCAACTTCATCTTCTTTGCTGGTTCTCTGGTTACAGTATTTTAAAGGAGTCAGAAATTGTAGCCATTGGGAAGAGAATTTTAGTTGGCAGCTTCTTCTTCCCCTTTCATTCCTAGAGTACAGATGTAACTCTGGCTGTGTCTTTTCTTAGAGCTAATACATTGTATAAATATTTACCTATGACTTTGTGTTGTTATTGTTAATAAATTATATGGGCAGTTAACATTGATGTATGCATAAGCTTATGAGTTCAGAGATTGAGACTGAAAGAGGAGAGAAAGCTTATGGGAAAAGAAGGTTTCTCCAGTTTTTATAAGCCAAGGTGGGAGTGTAGAGCTAATTAATCAATTAATTAAGAAGAGATTTTGGATTTTAAGTATTTTTGGGGGGGTTAATTGTTGTTCACACCTACTAGACTGCCTTTGAATCTGGTGAGAGAATATGGTAAAAAAAACTAGCAGTAGGTAGAGGGGTTAGAACTAGGTATGATTGTACTCAAGAACATCAGAGAGGTATTACTTACACCCTCCATCACACTTGAATATAAATAATGGTTGCTACATGGTGTGTGTGTGTGTGTATAAGTAATCTCCATAGGATTGCTGAATGTGAGTAAGCAAAAATCGCTGTATTAGAAATGACATTGACCAATAAATAAACTGGAAGAATGTCCAAGGTAGGTAACTAGAATAACAATAACTAGCATTTATGTACCACTTCAACATTTGCAGCTACTTTGTAAATATTAACTCATTTCAGCCTTACAGCTTCTCTGTGACATACGTATCACAGCTATTGTCACCATTTTATAGATGAAGAAATTGAGCCTCTGAGAATTAAAATGACTTGCCCATGGTTGCATAGCCAGTAAGTGTCAGAGGCTGGATTTGAACCCAAGTCCTCTCTTGGGAGGAAGATAAAATCTGTCTTCAAGTATTTGAAGGGCTATCAAATGGAAGATGATAAGATAAAAAGATAAGCTGACTAGGTAACCGTGTTCTGCTTCACCCAGAAGATAGAGCTGGGGAATGATGGGTAGGAATTACAAAGAAACAAATTTAGTCTTGAGGTAAGAATAAGCTTCCTAATAATTAGATCCATCTAAAAGTGCAGTGAGCTTTCTTGGGGTAGGTAGTAGGTTCCTTCCTGGAAGTCTGGAAGCACAACCAGATGACTAATGCTCAAAAATGTTTTAGAGGAAATTGTTCTTATTTTGGTTAGACTATATATTTTCTAGGTACTTTCCAGCTCTGAGATTCAATGATTCTTGTGAACCTAAATTCTGATTTTGTAAAATTTTTCTAACTTTTCTCTAATAAATTTATCTTGAAAAATGAGATTCCCCTTTAAAAAAAATTCTTAGCTTTTGGACTGTAATGAGGGAGGCTAACTAACATCTGTTCACAAATACAGATGACTTAAATTATAGTTAAGAAGAAGGCAAGGTCCTATTGTACAAATCAGCTTTATTTATATAGAAATATGCCTAAGTACATGTTATTATTTTCTGAACTGGTTTTAAAAGATATATTTCTTCAAACGTTGCTATTCTGAATAAAGTTAGCTAGTTTGAGAAAAATTTAAATATGTATATTTAGATTTTGAGAAATCTTTTGCAGAAATGGCTATATTTCTATCCTGCTTTAGAGTGTTTTTAAAAACATTTCCCATATATTCTTTTTACATAACTTAGCACTTTAAAATGACACCTTTTAAGTTATTCCTTATACGTCCCCTGTTAAGAAGGTAAGTACAGTTAACTCTAAACTATCCTTTTTATGTGGTTTATCTTCAGTGAATTTTTAATGCCAGACCAATTTCTTTATGCCATAAATACCTCTGAGCTGCTTTTCCTTGACAAGAATTACTATGTGATTAGGATAGGCGACTGTTTCACCATTGTTCTACATCCCTTATATTTAGAAATACTACTATCCTGTTTCCATCTTTGTAAATGCAGGTAAAAGTTAGCTATATTTTGCAATTTATTTAATTTCAAGCCCCTAATTGACCCTGAGATGAACAAAGCCCAGTATGGTTTGACCCCTCTTGCCTCCAGAAGTTATCATGTTGTACCTATGGATGAGAATCATAAAAACATTTACAAATCCTGTATCTAACATGGTAGGTATATATCTAAATATTAGTAAATCAACACACATTTTAAATGCCTGCTCTGGGCTAGGCACTGTGCTATGCACTTGCAATACAAAGATAATAAATGAAACAATCCTTGCTTTTGTATCTGTCATCTAACAATGTCCAAATGCCTCTTTTTTGAACATTCGTTTTTTCTCCATTATTTGTTAGGCTCAGGTTTGCATGGTATGTCACCTTGGGTTGCATCTTGAGGTTCTTTGCTCTTCAGAACACATTATTCCCTTCCTTCCTGTGTTTTTTTAGTAGGCACAGAAATAGTCTTGTGTTATTCAAATTTCCTTTCCTTTATTTTAGAAGGTCTTTTACCTGGTTGCTTGCACAATTTGTTGTTTGTCATTATCATTTTTAGGTGTTTCACAGGAGGCACAGGAGTTTTTGGACTCTAGCCTTTAACACATTGACTACTGTCAACTGTTAGGTAAACACATGGGAAGGCTGCTAGCAGGTGTTCTAGCATTAGCACAGGTTCACTCTTGATCCAGGGAGACAGGAACAGAGTCATAATAAGGGGTTAATAAGCTTACTTTAGTCTAGTCTACTCAAAGGGGTTGCTAATAATGTGAGCACCAACTCCTACAGCTTCCCTAATCACCCTTCTTGCAGAGAAGGGAGGGCACCTACCCCTACATCTTGATGGGATCAATCAAGACAGGCACAGCATTCCAGCTTATATATTTCCCTAAGTCCCCTCAAGCTTCAGTGGGGGCCAGTTGAATTCATTCCTCTATGCTGGGGAATGCATTCCTCTATGCATTAGCCCAATCCCAAATGGGTTCCTTACTTACCGACCAGTGACCACTTGCTTTATAGGGCAGCAGACAAAGAAGGCATCTTGCAACATTAAGCTCACAGGTTAACTTTAGCAATATTGTCATTCAGTGCAAACATAGTAAATATTACTTATGTCATCCTTATATCTCACTGCACAAGCATGGTGGACATATTTACAAGTCATAAACCTGGGAAATATTATCTAACACCTGGAAACTAGAGATTGTTATGGCCATGGAGCCTTAGAACTAAATTCTAAGAAAGAATAACAAAAATCCACCTTACTTACAGTTAAGAGTTTAGAGTATAGATATTTCCTCCCCGAGTTGGTTTGTGGATTCTTTCAATTGGTACCTTGCTTTCTGTGTTCAGAAAGTCTGGGCAGTTTTCTTGAATTATTTATTGCATTATAGTGTTTAGATTTTTCCTTAAGTTGTTCTTCCTTAAATTACCATATCTCATCCTGTCTTTGAGATCAGCATGTTTTGTTTATGTGGAAATCATGGTTTCTTTTATAGTTACTAGTTTTTGATTCTCTTCTTCCAGGTTCTCCTTCACTTCTGTGTCTTTAGATTCACAATCTGTTTCTCTCTTTTGTTGCTTTGGTGAGACTTGCCACCATGGATTCAAGTTTTTCTATTCTGCCAGTTATTTTTGCTATGCAGGCCATAGATTCTGCTTTAACAATTTTTATTTGTCTTTTAAACTATTCAGGAATACCTTGTTGTGATTTCATGCTTTGTTGGTAATTATATTAACAACCCAGCTAGCAGCTTCTGTGGGGGCGTAAGATTCCCCCCCCCCAGACAGCACCCAGGAGGCTGCTGGGACGCTGGGAAAGCACAGGTTCTTTTTATCTGCTTAAACAAGGAAAGCACGGTGAAGGGGTTGACCAGCTTACTTTAATCCAGCATTCAGTTAGCATACAGACAACATTCATTTAGTTCAGGGGAAAAAACACCAGCATTCAGTTAGTTCAGGGGAGCAAAGAGACAAGCATCAAGAGATATACCAAATACAGATTCATTCACGTACTTCAGGGGAAAAAGCCAGCACCCTGAGGTTCAAAACATTCATTTAGTTTGGGGGAAAACAAACCAGCACCCTGAACCTCAAAATGAAAATACAAACAAATTACAAATATCAACAGACAGACCCAATACAATTCATAGTTACCAACATCTGGTCTCGGCCTGAGAGCAAGGGCTGGCCCAGAGTCACGCTTACTTGCCACTGCTCCCACACCAACCGGAAAAGGAAAGAGAGATCTTTAAGCTGTCCTCTCCCCTCTCATAGAGTTTTTGACATCATCAAGCGCCGTCTGAATGACCAGACCCGATTGGTTCTTGAGCTGGCTCCTCCCCCTAGCGTAGACCAGGTTAACACCCAATAGGGCGTGGCTCTGGAGTTAACACCTCCCCTCAGCCAGCCCCATGACTCATCACACAGGAAGTTCTCTGCTTCCTGGCATGGTCGCTGGCCTTCCTGCCCCGGAAGAGCAAGCCACAGCCTCCAGAGGCTCAATGAGGTAAGCTGAGTCATTCAAAGAAAACAGAGGCCATTCTGGTTACAGTAATCTACACCATTCTCTGCATCATCAGGTGTTGATTCATTTTCCTTCGTCTTGCAGTATTTATTCATAGATATTTGGACTCTTTTAGCTGAGCTGGAGGTCACATTCCCTTCTGTTATTAATATATTTCCTGTTTGTTTAATCTACTTATGCTCAAGTTATTTGAGTTCTTCCTGAGATTTTTGGTAATTTCAGTCATTTTTTCCCCCTTATATTCCCTTATTACCCACTTTTGACTCTTTTCCTTTTGAGTGTCATTTCCCCAAGGGCTAAATTTCAAAGCTGTCTCAGCCTTCTCCCATTCTGGGCAATTCTTGTTTCACAGGTCCAGTCTCTGCCTTCAAGGGACTTCCAGAGGAAAAGAACTAGCTTCAGATGGATCCTGAGCTCTTTCCTTCAGGCTTAGTAGAGTGTCACACAGAGACATAGAAGTGTCCCACCCCAGTTCCCTCTGTTCCTCATTTTTTTTAAATTACATTTTTTTATTTTTAGTTTACAGCACTCAGTTCTACAAGTTCTTGAGTTTCAAATTTTCTGCCCTTCCTTCCCTTCCCCCCTCTCCCCAAGAAGGCATGTAGTCTGATATAGATTCTGTCTATACCTTTGCATTAACTTATTTACACAATAGTCAAGTGGTAAAGAACAATTATGACCAATGGAATGAATCATGAGAAAGAAGAAACAAAAACAAAGGAGAAAAAAAAAACAAAGGAGAAAAAAAGAGCATACAGTGTGGCACATTCTGCATTCAGACTCCATAGTTCTTTCTCTGGATGTAGATAGCTCTCTCCATGATGAGTCCTTTGGAGTTGTCTTCGAACCTTATATTGCTGAGAAGTACAAAATCTATCAGGGTTAGTCATCACAGAATCCATATATCTGTGGTTGTGTATAATGTTCTCCTGGTTCTGCTTCACTCACTCAGCATTATATCATGTAGGTTTTTCCAGGTTATTATGAAGTCCGTATCATCCCCATTTCTTATAGCACTATAGTTTTCCACTACCTTCATATACCACAACTTGTTCAGCCATTCCCCAATTGATGGGCATCCCCTTGACGTCCAGTTCTTTGCTACTACAAAAAGAGCCACTATGAATATTTTTGTACACATGGGTCCTTTTCCCACTTGTCTGATCTTTTTGGGATACAACCCAAAGTGGTTACAACCAAAGAAGTGGTATTGCTGGGTCAAAGGGTATGAACATTTTTATAGCCCTTTGGTCATAGTTCCAAGTTGCTCTCCAGAATGGTGTTCAATTAAGCTAGGTTAGGTTCAGATTCAGATTCGTGCTGGCAATAAGGCACACTCTCAACAGAATACAGTTTTTATTGAAAGGGGAAATATTCTGTCAAACCCACAACCACATTAATCAACAGTTCCTCAAATCAGCAATTCCTAACAAACACAGTTAACGCAACGACGATGACAAAAGACACACACACAACATACAACATACATTTCATGTTCAGCGCCTGCTCCCAAGGCTTTTCCTAAGTTGGGGAACCCCTTACAGCTACCGTGGTTGGTCTTTCTGAATGTAGTCCCAGGCAAAGCATCCTCTCCATGGGTGAGGTTCCAATGTGCCTGTCCCACATGGTGACTTTTATAGGGTCCTGAACAAGGAAGATTTACTGCTAACTGTCCCGGATGTTCTCCTCCAGAGAGGGTAGCCACTCCCCTCGGGAGGGGAAGATCCTGTCAGTCATTTTGTTTTTGAGAACTGGCCAGGTCCTCAAAAAGCAGTTTCAGAAATATTTCCTGTTCTTTGTTCAGGACTTATCAGTCTCTTTGTGAGAGTGTATTCTATTCTTTGTTCAAGGCTTATCAGTCAGAGAGGAATGTCTGAGAGATGCATTCTTATTCAGGACCTTTCAGTCTCCTAGCCAGAAAGGAACATCTGATTCTTTATTCCAAGCTGGAGAGTCTAAAGATCTGCAGGAATTAGGGAGTGGGGCGGGGGGAAGGGAGAGCCGGGCCTGCACTGTAATATGGAGGATCTTCTATAATGATTTATCATTCAAATGGCTGGATCTGTTCACAACTCCACCAGCAATGTAACAATGTTCCAATTTTACCACATTCTCTCCAGCATTGATCATTTCCCTGTTTTGTCATTTCAGCCAATCTGATAGGAGAGATGTGGTACCTAAGAGTTGTTTTGATTTGCATTTCTCTAATCAGTAGTGATTTCAAGCATTTTTTCATATGCCTATAGTTATCTTTAATTTCTTCCTCTGAAAACTGCCTGTTCATATCCTTTGACCATTTCTCAATTGGGGAATGACTTGTATTCCTATAAATTTGGCTCAGTTCCCTGTATAGTTTAGAGATGAGGCCTTAATCAGAGACACTAGTTGTAAAGATTTTCTCCCAATTTTCTGCTTCCCTCCTAATCTTTGTTGCATTGGCTTTTTTTTTTTAATTTAAATTTATTTATTTAACATATTTGGTTTTCAGCATTGATTTTCACAACAGTTTGAATTACAAATTTTCTCCCCATTTCTACCCTCCCCCCCACTCCAAGATGGCTTATATTCTGGTTGCCCTGTTCCCCAGTCAGCCCTCCCCTCTATCACCCCTCTCCCCTCTCATCCCCTTTTCCCTTCCTTTCTTGTAGGGCAAGATAAATTTCTATGCCCCATTGCCTGTGTATCTTATTTTTTAGTTGCATGCAAAAACTTTTTTTTTTTGAACATCTGATTTTAAAACTTTGAGTTCCAAATTCTCTCCCCTCGTCCCTTCCCACCCACCCTCCCTAAGAAGTCGAGCAATTCAACCTAGGCCACACATGTATCATTATGTATAACCCTTCCACAATACTCATGTTGTGAAAGGCTAACTACATTTTGCTCCTTTTCAACCCATCCCGCTTTATTGAATTTTCTCCCTTGACCCTGTCCCCTTTCCAAAGTGTTTGTTTTGATTACCTCCACCCCCATCTGCCCTCCACTCCATCATCCCCCCGCCCCTTTTATTTTTTTTTTATCTTCCTCCCTCTTCTTTCCTGTGGGGTAAGACACCAAACTGAGTATGTATGGTATTCCCCCTCAGGCCAAATTTGATGAGAGCAAGGTTCCCTCATTCCCCCCTCACCTGCCCTCTCCCCTCCTCCCACAGAACTGCTTCCTCTTGCCACCTTTATTCGAGATAATCCACCCCATTCTATCTCTCCCTATCTCCCTCTCTCAGTATGTTGCTCTCTCATCCCTTAATTTCATTTTATTTCTTTTAGATATCTTCCCTTCATCTTCAACTCACCCTGTGTCTGCACTCTCTCTTTTACATATATATATACACACATATATATATACACATACAAACACATACATACATATACACATAGATATATACATACATACACATTCACTTATATATATACATAAACATATACATATATATATGCATATTCCCTTCAACTACCCTAATACTGAGGTCTCATGAATCATACACATCATCTTTCCATGTAGGAATGTAAACAAAACAGTTCAACTTTAGTAAGTCCCTTGCAATTTCCATTTCTTGATTACCTTTTCATGCTTCTCTTGATTCTTGTGTTTGAAAGTCAAATTTTCTATTCAGTTCTGGTCTTTTCACTGAGAAAGCTTGAAAGTCCTCTATTTTATTAAAAATCCATATTTTGCCTTGGAACATGATACTCAGTTTTGCTGGGTAGGTGATTCTAGGTTTTAATCCTAGCTCCATTGACCTCCAGAATATCGCATTCCAAGCCCTTCGATCTCTTAATGTAGAAGCTGCCAGATCTTGGGTTATTCTGATTGGGTTTCCACAATACTCAAATTGTTTCTTTCTGGCTGCTTGCAGGATTTTCTCCTTGATCTGGGAGCTCTGGAATTTGGCAGCAATATTCCTGGGAGATTTCTTTTTGGGATCTATTTGAGGAGGTGATCGATGGATTCTTTCAATTTCTATTTTGCCCTGTGGCTCTAGAATATCAGGGCAGTTCTCCTTGATAATTTCTTGAAAGATGGTATCTAGGCTCTTCTTTTGATCATGGCTTTCAGGTAATCCAATAATTTTTAAATGATCTCTCCTGGATCTATTTTCCAGGTCAGTGGTTTTTCCAAGGAGATATTTCACATTGTCTTCCATTTTTTCATTCCTTTGGTTCTGTTTTATAATATCCTGATTTCTCATAAAGTCACTAGCTTCCACTTGCTCCAATCTAATTTTTAAAGTAGTATTTTCTTCAGTGGTCTTTTGGACCTCCTTTTCCATTTGGCTAATTCTGCCTTTCAAGGCATTCTTCTCCTCATTGGCTTTTTGGAGCTCTTTTGCCATTTGAGTTAGTCTATTTTTTAAGGTGTTGTTTTCTTCAGTGTATTTTTCAGTATTTTTTTGGGTCTCCTTTAGCAAGTCATTGACTTGTTTTTCATGGTTTTCTCTCATCCTTCTCATTTCTCTTCCCAATTTTTCCTCTACTTCTCTAACTTGCTTTTCCAAATCCTTTTTGAGTTCTTCTATGGCCTGGGGCCAGTTCATGTTTTTCTTGGAGGCTTTTGGTATAGGCTCTATGACTTTGTTGTCTTCTTTAGGCTGTATGTTTTGGTCTTCTTTGTCACCAAAGAAAGAATCCAAAGTCTGAGACTGAATCTGGGCGTGTTTTCGCTGCCTGGCCATATTCCCAACCAACTAACTTGACCCTTGAGTTTTTCAGTGGGGTATGACTGCTTGTAGACTAGGGAGTTCTATGTTCCACGTTTGGGGGGGAGGTGCCAGCTCTGTCAGACCCGCACGGCTCCTTCCCCAAGAACCCCCAACCCTAACTGGGCTTAGATCTTCGGCAGGCTGTGCACCCCTGCTCTGATCCGCCACTTAATTCCTCCCACCAGGTGGGCCTGAAGCCGGAAGTAACAACAGCTGTAGCTGCCTCACTTCTGCTGCCCCTGGGGCTGGAAGCCGAACCACGAACTCCTTCCACTCCTGCAGCTTTTCCCACTAACCTTCTCCGCAGTCTTTGGTGTTTGTGGGTCGAGAAGCCTGGTACCTGCCGCAGCTCACGTATTCAGGGCGCTAGGGCTCCCTCCACCCTGGCTCCTGGTCTGCTTGGTCCATGCCGCTCAGGCTGGGCTCTGCTCCACTCCGTTCCCAGCTCCCAGCTCCCAGCTCCATGTGGAATAGACCTCACCCAGAGACCATCCAGGCTGTCCTGGGCTGGAGCCCTGCTTCCCTCTGCTGTTCTGTGGGTTCTGCCGTTCTAGAATTGGTTCAGAGCCATTTTTTATAGGTTTTTGGAGGGACTCGGTAACGGAGCTCACTCTAGTCCCTGCTTACCAGCCACCATCTTGGCTTCACCCCCCTGCATTGGCTTTTTTAATACAAAAACATTTCAATTGGACATAATCAAAATTATCCATTTTGCATTTTGTAATGCTGTCTGTATCTTGTGTCATGAATTCTTTTCTTTTCCAAAAATCTGATAGGTAAACTATTCCTTGCTTTCCCAAATTGCTTATAGTATCAGCCTTTATTCCTAAATCATCAACCCATTTTGACTTTATTTTGGTATGCGATGTAAGATATTGATCTATGCCCAGTTTCTGCCCTACCATTTTCCAATTTTCTTAGCAGTTTTTGTGAAATAGTGAATTCTTAGCCCAGAAGCTGAATTCTTTGGGTTTATTAAAGAGTAGATGGCTGTAGTCATTGACTACTGCATGTTGTGTACCTATCCTGTTCCACTGATCCACAACTCTGTTTCTTAGCCAGAACCAGGTAGTTTTGATGACTGCTGCTTTATAGTACAGTTTAATATCTGGTATGGCTAGGGCACCTTCTGTAGCATTTCTTTTCATTAATTCCCTAAATATTCTGGACCTCTTGTTCGTCCAGATGAATTTTGTTATTATTTTATCCAGCTCTGTAAAATAATTTTTTGGTAGTTTGATTGGTATGGCACTGAATAAATAAATTTAGGTAAAATTGTCATTGTTATTATATTAGCTTGGCCTAACCATGAGCAACTGGTATTTTTCCATTTATTTAGATCTGACTTTATTTGTGTGGAAAGTGTTTCATAATTATGTTCGCATAGGCCCTGGCTTTGTCTTGGCAGATAGACTCCCAAATATTTTATAGTGTCTACAGTAACTTTGAATGGAGTTTCTCTTTCTATCTTTTGCTGTGGGATTTTGTTAGTAATGTATAGGAATGCCGAGGATTTATGTGGGTTTATTTTATATCCTGCAACTTTACTGAAGTTTTTTTATTATTTCAAGTAGTTTTTTACTTGATTCTCTAGGATTCACTAAGTAAATCATCATATCATCTGCAAAAAGTGGTAATTTAGTTTCTTCTTTGCCTATTCTAATTCCTTTAATTTCTTTTTCTTCTCCTAATGCTAAAGCTAACATTTCTAGTACCAAATTGAATGATGATAATGGTGATAATGGACATCTTTGTTTCACCCCAGATCTTATTGGGAATACATCTAAGCTTATCCCCATTACGTATCATGCTTGCTGATGGTTTTAGGTAGATTCTATTTATAATTTTAAGGAAGACTCCGTTTATTCCTATGCTTTCTAATGTTTTTAATAGGAATGGGTGTTGTATTTTGTCAAAAGCTTTTTCTGCATCTATTGAGAAAATCGTATGGTTTCTACTAGCTTTGTTATTGATATGATAAACTATGCTGATAGTTTTCCTAATATTGAACCAGTCTTGCATTCCTGGAATAAATCCTACCTGGTTGTAGTTTATTAGTCTCCTGATAAGTTGCTGTAATCTTTTTGCTAATATTTTATTTAAAATTTTTGCATCAATATTCATTAGGGAAATGGTCTATTATTTTCTTTCCCTGTTTTGACTCTTCCTGGTTTAGGTATTAGTACCATTGTTCTTCATTTTTCTGACTGAGCTCTTTTCCCTTCTCTGCTGTTAGTTGTTTGAATTGTTACCTAGTTAGGGCTCTTTAAAAATTAAAAAAAAAATTTCACTCAGCAAAATTTCCTTTTTTCACTCTTATCTCTGTCCCTCAATTGAGAACAGAAGAAAAGCAAAACCCTTTTTTAAAACAAACAAATAGTCAAGCAAATTTCTGCATTGGTCATGTAAAAAAATATGTTTTATTCTGTAATCTTAGTGCTTCACCTCTCTTTTGGGGTGGTTAGCATTTTTCATCATTCGTCTTCTGGATTTCATGGTTAGTCCTTAGTCCTTATACTGTTCGGAGTTCCTATAACATTTTAATATACGAGGGGAAACATGGTGTCATACAGTGGTTTTCAATAGTGTAGTTTGCTTTCCCAAGATCATTTTGGGGTTCTGAAAGGTCAAAACTATTTTCATAGTGATACTGATGTTTTATTTTCTAATAAAGTAAGTATCAATAGACGTGATTCATAAAAACAAAAGCTCTTTGTCCTTGATTCATTTTACGCATGTAAAGGGGTCTAAAAAGATTGCCAGTGTCTGGTGAAGTGGATAGAAAACTGGCCTGAAAGCCATGAGGATCTCTGACACAGATCTGTGTGACTCTGGGAAAGTTTCTTAATTTCTCAGTGTTTAGAGAACTTTCTGAGGAATTCTTAACCTTTTTTGTGTTGGGCTCTTTGGGCAGACTGATAGAAGCCTTTAGGCAGCTTCTCGGGTAATTTTTTAAATGTATAAAATAGAAATAAATTAGACTTCAAAAAAGACCAAATCTGAAAATAAAATTATCAAAACATTAAAAAAAAAAACAGTTCACAGACCACAGATTAAGAACATTTGCTCTAAGACTCTAAGTTGCAGAGAAGGTACCAAAGTGCACAAAGAGAGGGAAATGAATAAAATCATGGGTCCAGCCCCTGATTTCTAATAAATTATAGACAAATTTGTATGTGAGAAGTTTCAGCTATATCATGAAATCATTTTTGAGAACAAAATCAAAGCTAATATAATGGTCAAGTGAGATGGTACAATTAGTATTATCTTGCTTTTATGGATGAATTCTCATAGAAATTAATTGACTTGTCCTTGGTCTTATGGCTGGCAAGTGTCAGAATTGATATTGTAATGTGGGACTTTTGTCTCACCATTCTGTGCTCTTTCTGTCATGCCATTTTGAGAAATAGCTTTGAAGTACTAATTCTACATAGCCTTCAGTTTTTAAAATGAATTTCATCTTCTTGAGCTTTTCTTATTCCTGCAAATTCCCATTTCCCTCCAACTGAGTAAAAAGAAACTAAAAAAGCCTTTGGTGTTGTCTGTGACTAATAATAATATTTATATAGCACCTACTATGTGCCAGGCACTGTGCTAAGTGCTTTACAAATACTATCTCATTTGATCCTCACAACAATCTTGAGTGATAAGTACTATTTTTATCCCCATTTTACAATGTGGAAACTGAGGCAAACAAAAGTTAAGTGACTTATCCTGGGTCACATAGCTAGTAACTGTCCAAGGTCAAATTTGAAGTCAGATCTTCATGACTATAGACCCAGCACTCTCTCCACTGTGCCACTTAGCTACCAGAATGTTCTCTGGGGACACATACAACGTGAAGAGTGCAGAGACACAAGGAAAACTGTCAGAAACAACAGACCCCTGAAGTTGCTTTTTGACAAAAGTGAAGTCTCAACTGGCTCATTCTCTCACTTTTCCTATGAGAATCAGTTCAGCACCTGTAATAAAATGGATTTGCCTTATAAATGTTGTACTAAAAGTCCTGTTTCTCCTTGATTTTTTATCTGTCACCTGTGGAAAGGCCTGGACGAGGAGACTGGTGGCTATGGTTCTCAGTGCTGTCTATAATTGCTACTTAACTCTCCCAAAATTCAACTGCTCCTTTACTCCTTAGTATTGCAATATGCATGGCACTACTCATAATTTTGTTGGACTAACCACATCCTGATATTTCTTTAGATTTCTCCTCAGCTTAGGAGATTTAGATTTCTAGCTTGTGGGGAAAATTAAAATTATTTCTTCAACCACTGGATGAGAGTAGTGATAATGCTCTAAAGGTTGTGATAGGTGGGATAGCAGCAAAATAAGAACTAGAGAAAATAGCTTCAAAAGGAAGAAATGGGCTTCCAAGACTATTTAAAGAGAAAAATTGAGAAACAGATAAGGGAAGAGTATAAATTGGTTGTGGTCCTAGGAAATTCTGCTTGGTCTTAGAGAGATTTGTTAGGTCTGTTTTACACAGCTATTCAATCTATTTTTTCCTCTAAGATAACTCTGTATTGTACACTAAATAATTATAGATGTTTAAGCTAGAAGGGGACTCTGGTTATGTACTTAGTATGACCCACTCATTTTAGAGATGAAGAAAAGGAAGCTCAGAGAGACTAAATTATTTGCTTAAAGTCACACAACTGATTAGTCAAGTCTATATTCTAGCTAATAAAAATACAGATTCTGTTTAATGTAGAGTGATTCCTAGTAAATGGGAAAAGCACTAGATGCAGATGTTCTAGTACTGTCTGTCTAGACCAACTTCCTTGGAAAAATCATATATCTGTGGATCTCAATTTCCTTATATGTAAAATATAAGTACTGTATCCTATTATAAGGATTAATTACATGGAAAAAATGAAGGTGAAAACATATAGTAATAAAATTCTAAATATAATAATCACAAAAAGCATATGCTTACAGTATTAATTTAAAATTTCAATAAAATACATTATTTATGTTGAAAACATTAAAAGCACAGATTCAGAAGGATGTATGATCTGCAGTATGATCAAAAGTATTTGAAGTAAAAAGCTAGCATTATTTCTAGTGGAGAAACATAAGCTTCAAGGATAAGACAACAGTGTCCATTTTCCCTATTGTTCAAAAAATGATAGAAATACTAGTATGGAAATTATAAAAGAAAACTAAATTAAGGGAATAAGTATGAGATAAAAGGAGGCAAAATCATTTCTATTTGAAATCTGTATGATGATTTTCTTAGGGAATTCTAAGGGAATTTTTCCTTTTTCTTTTTGAAACTAAATTTTGTTCTTTTCAATTAATGGTCATTAATTGAATTATTGAATAAGTTGAATTAATTTATTTTCTCTTTCCTTAGTCCCAGGACCCATTGGAAAAAAGAAAAATAAAAATCTTGTAACCAGTTTGCATAATCAACCAAAGTAGACTTCTGCATTGGGCATGTTAAAAAAATTTCATTCATTTTGCATATTTAGTCTATCACCTCTCTGTCAGAGGTAGGCAGCATTCTTCGTTATTTTTCCTGACATTAGGTTTGGTCATTATATTGATCACAGTTCTTTTTCAATTGTTACATTGTTGTTATTGCATAAATTGTTCTCCTGGTTCTGCTCACTTTATTCTGTATCAGTTCATGTAAGTGATCCCATATTTCTCTGAAATTCTCTCGTTTGTCATTTCTTATGGACTATAGAATTCCATTACATTTATGTACCATAATTTGTTCAGCCATTCTCTGATAGACACTGACTGTCCTTTTCCCTGCCATGTAAAATCTAAACTTCTTTGGCTAGATTTAAAAGCCTTCTACAACATGACATAATCCTTCCTATTCAGTTCTACTTCTTGGTACACTCTCTTTTATTTTATTTTTTTTGGCAGGGCAGTTGGGGTTAAGTGACTTGCCCAAGGTCACACAGCTAGTCAGTGTGTCAAGTGTCTGAGGCCGGATTTGACCTCAGGTCTTCCCGACTCCAGGGCCAGTGCTCTACTCACTGTGCCAGCTAGCTGCCCTGCCACTCTCTTTTATTTAGTCAAGCCATTCTGTGTGCTATGAATTTTATTTAGTCAAACCATTCTGTGTGCTATGTAGAATCAATCTCATTACAGGTGATGAAAACATACATCAGTATCTCCTAGGTAATGCCTACCAGCATATAGTTAGTTTGAGATAAACAAATGTTTGATTGGTTTGGGGGTAGTCAGGAAGGATTTGGAGCATGGAGTTTTGCTCAGGAAGAATATCACAGAGATGAAGCTTTAGCTGTCAAAGGATGGGAGAAGAGAAAGTACCAAGACTCTGAGAAAATTATCTAAAGTGGCAATATTGTAATGAGGTTGGAAAAACACTGTAAATATACTGCTAGTTTTGTCTTGGTTTGTTTTTTCTGTTATATGTTGTTCAGAAAATCTTTTGTGAACTGATTAGTTATGGTGATCATATTTCCTGAACCAAAATTGGTGCATATGGGCTGACAAAAGATTTATTTTTTTTTAGTTTGTGAACTTATTCATCAGAAAGTTTTACAAAAGTATAAAAAACAAATCACTTTAGTTGTACTATACATTTAATAAATACTTCTATTGAACAAAGTAATTTGAAAAGAAATATGAAATTCAACAAATACAGAAGGTGAATACTCATTTTTTCTCTGTGTTTGGAATGTGACTAGTCTCCCAATTGAAATTCTTTAAGTTGATTCAACACTCTTTGTTTTGTAAATACTTCTTTTTCCCATTTATTTAGCATGTTCTCTTTAAGATATGATTTAAGGACACAAACATTACAACTAACTGTCATCAGTGATATACTACACATATGATTCACATTCATATGTTGTACTTGGTGATACTTATATAATATGAGAAAATATTCATGAATTATCATGAGTAACTATGTTTCTTTAGCCTGTAATCTCATCTTTTGTGGCCATCAACCTTTTGTTACTTTTGTTTATATTTTTTTTGTAATGCTTACAGACATTTTAATCTTGTTAATATTTGCTAAAAATAATGAAATTCTTGGACATTTTTATGGTTTGAATTACGAAGGTGCAGAATATTTAAAGTCAAGGAGGTCCTTGAAAATCTCGGATATATGCTTCTTATAGGCTAACAATTTTTAGAATAACAACAACAAAAATAATAACTGACATTTATGTAGTTGAGATAATTAATATTTAAAGTATTTTCAAATCAGATAACCATTTTGCTGTGAGTAAAATATAGAATGAGGTTTAAATGGATGAGATGAAGCTAACCACACTGAGGAAAGTGTGAGTCAATTATAGCAAAAAAAAAGTGTGATTAATTTTTTTGGTGGGTCTTTCAAAAATAAATTCATTTAATTATAGATTAGTGATAAATATTGAATTACCTCTTCCTCGTGCCATTTTTAAAAAGTCTTTAATTTCGAATTTCTCTTTTGCATTTTATTTTATCAGGAAAGATTTTGTTAGGAAATAATAGGGTTTTTTCCATTTCAAAATTGGATAATTTGTAATTAGGTATATCATCTTATGTTCTTCATATATCTTCTCATAGCTCCTAGTTCACATTAGACTGTTGACTTAAAATGAAAGCACTTTGAATATGTTATTTCATTTGATCTCATGAATTTGTAAGGATCAAATGAGATATTATGATAATGTTATTTGATTTTAATAATACTATTGTGTTATTTTTAGGAAGTAGGGGTTCAAGTCCTTCTTTTAACATTTAATAACATTCTTTCTGTGACTGAACTATCAAAAGAGCCACAAATAGTATATATTAACAACTCAGTCCATCTAATAATGTAGTCAATATTATTTGGAATAATAATGATGATGATAATAGCTGTCATTTGAAAGTGACTGCTATGTGCTAGGCATTGTGCTAAATGTTCTACAAATATTATTTCATTTGGTCCTCGTAATAACCTTGGAATGTAAGTGCTATTATTATCCCCATTTTACAGGTGAGGAAACTGAGGCAAATAGGTTAAGTGACTTGCCAAGGGTCATGCAGCTAGTGAGTGCCTGAGACCAGATGTGAACGTAGGTCTTCTTAACTCAAGGTTCAGTGTTCTATCCAGTGAACCTGTCTAGCTATTAAAAAGTAGTTTTTTATAATATTTAAAAAGTTACTGGATTTAAAATTCTGTTCTTACTACAGTGATTATTTCATGTTTTCTCTTCCAATAAACATGATTTTTGGAGCCATTTTTTTTCAATGTTGTTTCCTTAGTATTCAATAGTACAGAGAGATGTTTTTTGAAACAAGAACAGAGTTAGATTCTTGTACTCAGAATGCAGAGCACCTTGTTGGTTTTCTTACTTAGGTAATTATTGCTTAAACATTATAGCAAAAGCTCTGAACTAAGAACATGTCTTAATCTAGTTTGTTTCATAATTTGTTTTTGAACAAATAGAAAAATAATCGCTCATTGTGCAAATTAGATACTACCTAAATACTTAGTATTTTTATTCTGTGCTGTTTGTTGCATGTGAATGCATTTTGTTTAGGATAATTAAAACTAATAAAAAATAAAAACTAATAAAAAAATCCTAGTAAGCTAAATGAGAGGGAGCTAACCATAGTGAAGAAATAGTAAGTTAACTCTAGCAAGGAAAGAAACTGGTACTAAAAGAAAAAAACCTGAATGATTTTTTGGCAGACCCTCCCAAAATGGACTGTCTTACAGATTATTAACATGTTTTGAATTAGCTACTCTTCATGTCTTTTTTCATACTACTCTTTGATTTTCTCTGTTGCATCTTTATTTCAGTAGGAAGGGCTGCTTTAGGAAGGAATAGTTTTATTTTTCATTTCTAGATTAAAGAATTTGTAATTAGACACTGTCTTATATCTTATGTTGTTCAGTTGTTTTTCAACCATATCCAACTCTTTGTGACCCTATTTGGAGTTTTCTTGGTATAGATTCTAGAATTATTTGCCATTTTCTTCTCTACATCATTTTGCAGATGAGGAAACTGAGGCAAACAAAGTTAAGTCATTTGCCCAGGGTCACAAAACTAATAAGTGTCTGAGGTCAATTTGAATGCAGGTCTTCCTGACTTAATGCTTGGTGCTCTCTATATACTGTGCCACTTAGCTGCCATATCTTATATAATTTTACCATAACTCCTATTTCAGTTACCCTTTAGATGATATTCAGTAAGTGTAGACTGAGTGCTTGCTTAGAGAAAACATATCCTTTAAATAGATGATAATTAGAATCTTACATGATTTAAAGTCTTAACTGCTTTTTCTACTTAGACCATGCAATTTTAGACAATTGCAAATTTTCTTGGTTCACTAGATCTAAGCATGTGATTGGTTGAAAATGTTCGTATTTTATGACATGGTTCTCAGACCTGGAAAGGATTAAGGTTTATACATAGTGAGGTCGAAGAGGAAATTATAAATATATATATGTGTATATATATACTCATTCCTATTCCATATGCCTATATAGATATTTGTAAACAGTTGAGAAATATACATTCTTTGTGTTGGAAGGGTCATAAATTAAATTAAACTCTAGTTCTCAGTCTTCTTTATTCATTTGCTCTTGAAGACTTCTATTCCTCCATTTTCTCCCTTAACAGAAAAACCCAGATTGTTCAAATCATCCCTTTGGAAAGGAGGATAAAACTTATTGTTGTTCCATCATTCTACAGTTGTGTCTAACTCTTTGTGATCACAATTGAGGTTTTCTTGGCAAATATATTGCAATCACTTGCCATTTCCTTCTCCTGTTCAGTTTTCAGATGAGGAAAGGGTCACATAGCTAGTAAGTATCTGAGGCAAGATTTGAACTCTGGAAGATGACCTGATCCCCTGTGCCACCAAGGTGCTCAATTGTTGTTGTTGCTTGTCCTTAATTCTCAAAGAGGACCAATGACATCAGGAGGGTGATGTCTTGACTTGGAAGTGACTTGGATTTAAGTAAGGCAGAGCTGTGCAAAGTCATCAGACTGAAGTCATCTGAGTCCAGTGGTAAGATATAGATCAAGATGACTGGAGATTACCTCAGGTGCAGTAGGAGACCTTGTCCTTTTTTTCCCAGGTCTCAGTTCTGAGGCAACACCCATTCAGTGATTTAAGGCTAGGTGTGAAATGAGGCAAAAGATGGTCTAGTTTGCCTACTAAAAAGAAAAAAAAAAAACTGAAAGGGAAAGACCCTCATGGTTTCTGGCCAGAACAGAAACAATTGCTAGTTATACTCACTCTGAACCATCAAAACCCAAGCAATGACCAAGTGAGGTTTGGGTTGGGATCTATGGTTGGCCAATCAGTGAGAGCCAGAGTGATTTAGGTTTAAGGCATGGTCATGTAGCTCCATTTGAATCCCAAAAGCCTGGTTTTCCAGTGCTGTATTTCAAGAGATGATAAATGAACTACATGGGGCAAAAGAGGTAATTGTCCCAGTTTTTTTTTAAATGATAGAATAAATAAGTAGGGAAGAGAAAAAAAATCTAGCCTGTAAAACCCAAGATATTTTGTGAGGTTTCAGCAATCAAAATTTATATTCCTTTGGGCAGAGTACCCACAGGTAAGGGCATGTTTCCCCATGTTTGTGGAAAGAGAGGAGGGAGGGAGAAAGGGAGGAAGGAAGGAAGGGAGGAAAGAAGGAAGGAAGGAAGAAAGGAAGGGAGGAAAGAAGGAAGAAAAGAAAGAAGGAAAGAAGGAAGGAAGGAAGAAGGAAGGAAGGAAAAGAGGGAGGGAGGGACATAGGGAGGGAGAGAGGAAGAAACAAATGAACAAACATTTTCCAAACAGAACTGGCCAGTTGGGTCTCCAGTGGGGCAGCTACTACTACTCACAGATTAAGAAATTACTTACTATGATAGAGAAAGGACAAGCCAGTATTATCTAGGAGTCAAGCAAATAAAGCACTTTGAAGACATAACATATGCATGTAAAAACTGTTTTATATATTGTTGTTCAGTTGTTTCAGTGAAGTCTGACTTTTCTTGACCTCATTTGGGGTTTTCTTGGCAAAGATATTGGAGTGGTTTGCCATTTCCTTCTCCAGTGTGTCCCCATTTTACAGATAAGGAACTGAGGCAAATGAGGGACTTGCCCAGGATCACATATCTAGTGAATGTCTGAGGCTGGATTTGAACTCAGGTCTATCCTGACTTCAGGACTGATATTCTATCCACTGTGCCACCTAGCTGCCTGTTTTATATGTAATACCTCCCATTCACAGCTTCTCCACTTTAACTCCCTTTTACTGCACTCACTCTTTTACTTTCTGCGCCTCATTTTCCCTTTGACACTACCTCACCTTGTGTTAGGTTTTTCTCAGAGGAGGTGTGGCTTCTATGACTTACTACTCTTAGAGTCCAAGAGGTAACCCTTATGAATGGCTATTCCTATTTACACTGTAGGTCTTGAATCCCCACAGATTTGTTTTCTAAGAACAAATCATGCGCTAATACTAAATTAACTATAGATAAAACATTACTGAAAATGCAAGGTAAATATGTAATATTTACATAATATTACACCCATAAACTTGAATTACACTTTCCTACCAGTGCTTACAGGTAGAATAGGCACCCAATTAAAGAACCTGTATAGTAAGATACACTTGTAGGGAATATATGTTGCCAGGGCAATTGAAAATTTTGGAGCTGTAAACTTTGATATCTTTTTTTCTGTCACAGGAACTGTCCATAAAAGTTACATGATGAACTTAGTCTTTGTGTAAACAAATGCTCTCACTGTTAAACTAAGGTAATCTACACTGTGCTAGGCTAACACCTCACTGGACAAGTGTGGATACATTGGACCTAAGGGAAATAGGGAGTTAGGTTCTTGTTACCACCAATAACTGTTATCTTTTTTTTAATTATTTATTTAATTTATTTAATATTTTTTAGTTTTCAGCATTGATTTTCACAAGAGTTTGAGTTACAAATTTTCTCCCTATTTCTACCCTCCCCCCCCCACTCCAAGATGGCATATATTCTGGTTGCCCCATTCCCCAGTCAGCCCTCCCTTCAGTCACCCCACTCCCCACCCCCACCCACCATCCCCTTTTCCCTTACTTTCTTGTAGGGCAAGATAAATTTCTATGCCTTATTACCTGTATATCTTATTTTCTAGTTGCATAAAAAAACTTTTTTTTGACCATCTGTTTTTATTTTTATTTTTTTTCCTGTTTTTTTTTCCTTTTTTTTCTTTTCTTTTTTAAAAAATTTATTTATTTAACATATTTAGTTTTCAGCATTGATTTTCACAAGAGTTTGAATTACAAATTTTCTCCCCATTTCTACCCTCCCCCCTACTCCAAGATGGCGTATATTCTGGTTGCCCTGTTCCCCAGTCAGCCCTCCCCTCTGTCACCCCACTCCCCTCCCATCCCCTTTTCCCTTCCTTTCTTGTAGGGCAAGATAAATTTCTACACTCCATTGCCTGTGTATCTTATTTTCTAGTTGCATGCAAAAACTTTTTTTTTGTTTTTGAACGTCTGTTTTTAAAACTTTGAGTTCCGAATTCTCTCCCCTCTTCCCTTCCCACCCACCCTCCCTAAGAAGTCAAGTATTCAACATAGGCCACATGTGTATCATTATGTATATAATCCTTCCACAATACTCATGTTGTGAAAGACTAACTATATTTTGCTCTTTCCCAACCCATTCCCCTTTATTGAATTTTCTCCCTTGACCCTGTCCCCTTTCGAAAGTATTTGTTTTTGACTACCTCCACCCCCATCTGCCCTCCCCTCCATCATCCCCCCCTTTTTTTTTATCTTCTTCCCTCTTCTTTCCTGTGGGCTAAGATTCCCAATTGCGTATGTATGGTATTCCCTCCTTAGGCCAAATCTGATGAGAGCAAGGTTCACTCATTCCCCCCTCACCCGCCCTCTCCCCTCCTCCCGTAGAACTGCTTCCTCTTGCCACCTTTATGCGAGATAATCCACCCCATTCTATCTCTCCTTATCTCCCTCTCTCAGTATGTTGCTCTCTCATCCCTTAATTTGATTTTATTTCTTTTAGATATCTTCCCTTCATCTTCAACTCACCCTGTGTCTGCGCTCTCTCTCTCTCTCTCTCTCTCTGTACATATACATATACATATACATATATATATATACACATAGATATATACATACATACACATTCACCCATATATATACATAAACATATATGTATGCATATTCCCTTCAGCTACCCTAATACTGAGGTCTCATGAATCATACTTGTCATCTTTCCGTGTAGGAATGTCAACAAAACAGTTCACCTTTAGTAAGTCCCTTACAATTTCTTTTTCTTGTTCTTTTTCTTGCTTACCTTTTCATGCTTCTCTTGATTCTTGTGTTTGAAAGTCAAATTTTCTATTCAGTTCTGGTCTTTTCACTGAGAAAGCTTGAAAGTCCTCTATTTTATTGAAAGTCCATATTTTGCCTTGGAGCATGATACTCAGTTTTGCTGGGTAGGTGATTCTAGGTTTTAATCCTAGCTCCATTGACCTCTGGAATATTGTATTCCAAGCCCTTCGATCTCTTAATGTAGAGGCTGCCAGATCTTGGGTTATTCTGATTGGGTTTCCACAATACTCATATTCTTTCTTTCTGGCTGCTTGCAGTATTTTCTCCTTGATCTGGGAGCTCTGGAATTTGGCAGCAATATTCCTGGGAGATTTCTTTTTGGGATCTATTTGAGGAGGTGATCGATGGATTCTTTCAATTTCTATTTTGCCCTGTGGCTCTAGAATATCAGGGCAGTTCTCCTTGATAATTTCTTGAAAGATGATATCTAGGCTCTTTTTTTGATCATGGCTTTCAGGTAGTCCATTAATTTTTAAATGATCTCTCCTGGATCTATTTTCCAGGTCAGTGGTTTTTCCAATGAGATATTTGACATTGTCTTCCATTTTTTCATTCCTCTGGTTCTGTTTTATAATATCCTGATTTCTCATAAAGTCACTAGCTTCCACTTGCTCCAATCTAATTTTTAAAGTAGTATTTTCTTCAGTGGTCTTTTGGACCTCCTTTTCCATTTGGCTAATTCTGCCTTTCAAGGCATTCTTCTCCTCATTGGCTTTTTGGAGCTCTTTTGCCATTTGAGTTAGTCTATTTTTTAAGGTGTTGTTTTCTTCAGTGTATTTTTCAGTATTTTTTTGGGTCTCCTTTAGCAAGTCATTGACTTGTTTTTCATGGTTTTCTCTCATCCTTCTCATTTCTCTTCCCAGTTTTTCCTCTACTTCTCTAACTTGCTTTTCCAAATCCTTTTTGAGCTCTTCCATGGCCTGAGACCAGTTCATGTTTTTCTTGGAGGCTTTTGGTGTAGGCTCTTGCACTTTATTGACTTCTTTAGGCTGTATGTTTTGGTCTTCTTTGTCAGCAAAGAAAGAATGCAAAGTCTGAGACTGAATCTGGGTGTGTTTTCGCTGCCTGGCCATATTCCCAACCAACCAACTTGACCCTTGAGTTTTTCAGTGGGGTATGACTGCTTGTAGACTAGGGAGTTCTATGTTCCACGTTTGGGGGGGAGGTGCCGGCTCTGCCACACCAGCACTGCTCCTTCCCCAAGAACCCCCAACCCGGACTGGGCTTAAACCTTCAGCTGGCTGTGCACTCCTGCTCTGATCCGCCACTTAATTCCTCCCACCAGGTAGGCCTGGGGCCAGAAGCAGCAACAGCTGCAGCTGCCCCACCTCCGCTGCCCCGGGGCTGGAAGCCGAACCACGAACTCCTTCCACTCCTGCAGCTTTTCCCACTAACCTTCTCCGCAGTCTTTGGTGTTCGTGGGTTGAGAAGCCCTGGTACCTGCCGCAGCTCACTGATTCAGGGCGCTAGGGCTCCCTCCACCCGGCTCCTGGTCTCTTTGGTCCACGCTGCTCAGGCTGGGCTCTGCTCCACTCCGTTCCCAGCTCCCAGCTCCCAGCTCTGTGTGGGATAGACCTCACCCAGAGACCATCCAGGCTCTCCTGGGCTGGAGCCCTGCTTCCCTCTGCTGTTCTGTGGGTTCTGCCGTTCTAGAATTGGTTCAGAGCCATTTTTTATAGGTTTTTGGAGGGACTCCGTACGGAGCTCATGCTAGTCCCTGCTTACCAGCCGCCATCTTGGCTCCGCCCCCTGACCATCTGTTTTTAAAACTTTGAGTTCCAAATTCTCTCTCCTCTTCCCTCCCCACTCACCCTCCCTAAGAAGGCAAGCAATTCAACATAGGCCACATGCATATCATTATGTAAAACCCTTCCGCAATACTCATGTTGTGAAAGACTAACTGTATTTTGCTCCTTCCTGTCCTATCCCCCTTTATTCAATTTTCTCCCTTGACCCTGTCCCTTTTCAAAAGTGTTTGCTTTTGATTACCTCCACCCCCTATCTGACCTCCCTTCTATCCTCCCCCCTTTTTTATCTCCTTCCTCCTTCTTTCCTTTGGGGTAAGATACCCAAATGAGTGGGCATGTTATTCCCTCCTCAGGTCAAATCCGATGAGAGCAAGATTCACTCATTACCCCTCATCTGCCTTCTCTTCCCTTCCTACAGAACTGCTTTTTCTTGCCACTTTTATGCGAAATAATTTACCCCATTCTATCTCTCCCTTTCTCCCTCTCTCAATATATTCCTCTCTTATCCCTTATTTTGATTTTAACTTTTTGGATATCATCCCTTCATATTCAACTCATCCTGTGCCCTCTGTCTATATATATATATATATGTATATTCCCTTCAGCTACCCTAATACTGAGGTCTCATGAATTATACACATTATCTTTCCATGTAGGAATGTAAACAAAACAGTTCAACTTTAGTAAGTCCCTTATGATTTCTCTTTCTTGTTTACATTTTCATGCTTCTCTTGATTCTTGTGTTTGAAACTCAAATTTCCTGTTCAGCTCTGGTCTTTTCACTGAGAAAGCTTGAAAGTCCTCTCTTTTATTGAAAGTCCATATTTTGCCTTGGAGCATGATACTCAGTTTTGCTGGGTAGGCGATTCTTGGTTTTAATCCTAGCTCCATTGACCTCTGGAATATCATATTCCAAGCCCTTCAATCCCTTAATGTAGAAGCTGGTAGATCTTGTGAATAACTGTTATGTTTCACTAGAGATTGCTGAAAATACACTTTTCTGCATACAATTCTTTGTAACAAAATAATCTTGACAATATACACTTTTAAAATGCAGTACACAAAATAAAATCGGTAACATGCAAAACATTTCCTCTTGCTAGTAATTCCCTGGAATTCTGTGACTTTTTATGCTCACATCTCAATTAAAAAAACCCCACAGTTTTCAGGTAGCCATAACACATGAAGTCTATAGTACTATAAATATTTTCCTCCTTTTTGTGGATATAATGAATTGTCAGTTCATTAACATGAAACTTGTGACCTACAGTGGCTGCAGACTTTCCCACTGGAAGTTTTTCTAACACCTTTATTTTCTCACTAAACTGCATCACTGATTTTGCCTGGTTGGGTTTGGAACCCAATAGACTTGCACTAGCTTTGGGGGCATAATCTCAACTTGAGTTTTAAAGGCAAACAATGAACATATTCAATGAATGCATGGGGAGCTCTTTACAATGGTAGGATTAACAAGACCAGTGAAGCTCCTACTAGGATGTCAAATGCTCCACAAATTTTGTGTATTTCACCTCTCGTTTTTTCCTTACTGAACATATCCTCAAATGTATGATTGCCAACATGAAAGTGAAAATGAGGTTATTAATAAAATCATGAAAATGCTTAAAGTTGTGAACATTAAATATGCAGATATTGAGGATTGCTTCAGAGTAATTTTCAAATAAACGCATAGTGTATGTTGCAAGGGTCTTCTATTTAAACACATACCTTTGCTTTAAAATTTCATTTTTGCTGCTATCTTCTGCAGGCTTTTTAAAGGGATAACTGGAATTATGTCAAAATAAGTTGGTGAGTTACCCCAAGTATGTGAAGACTTACCCTGGCTGAATGGGCACAGAGGACAGTTTGTTTCAGTGGCAATGAAAGCAGTTGAAGCAGCCTCTGTGGAGAGCTTAGAGCTTGATCAGGCATTGGAGATGCCAAGGTCATCCACTGCATCTTGGATCATTTTCAACTGTCTTGACTTTTGTCCTGCCAATGGACTTTGGTGACTCAGGAAGAGAGAGTGAGACTGATGACTCTTCACAGTTCTGCCTCACTTAAATCTAATTCACAGGCAAGTCAAGACATCACTCATGATGTCATTGGCCCTCTTCAGAAGTGAAGGATGAACAACAACAATTGTGCCCCAGCATGTTATTGATTTTTGAATTGTTTCATGAACACTTTGATTTTTCCACTAAGTCCTTTTCACATAACTTTTAGATTTCATTTCTTTAATTCTTAGTTTAGCACTGTCACTTATTATCTTTTTGTTAGATTTACATCATTCTGATAGTAGGGTTTAAAAATGTCCTCTTTTTGATTTTGTATTTACTTTTTGTAAGATTATTTTCCTACATTAATTTTGCTGTAGAATTGTTAGGTAGATATATGTTTAAAACTGATATTTAATCTTTTGTATCAAAGTTTTCAGCATAATATAAAGGCCTTGTTTTTATCTCTTTTGATGCTTTCTGTTTTGAATTCTGATTTTATTTATTAATACCTCTCTTGCCTCTTTCTAGATTGATATGCTTTATGTAAATAGCGTATTGTTGGGTTCTGATTTTTAATTTATTCTTTGACTCATTTTCATTTTATTGGAGAATCATTTATAGTTGGTATTAAAAGTTATTAGGTTGGGCCTCTCCAGTTATTCTATTAGATGGGAACACATATTTTTTACCCTTATTATTTCTATTAATTCAAATGCAAAATCACTCTAAACAAAATTATACTGCCTTATATTAATACGTATGTAGGTTTCTTGAACTTGAGTTTCCCATTCATCAATGATAGAAGCTTTTCAGTACTCTGTCCTTTCATTTGCTTCTCTTCATTTTTTTGCCTTAAAATGTTTTATTAAAAATTTTATTAAAACATCAACACAAACAACTAAACTTACAACTATATATAAATTAATGTCTTTTATATATGTGTGTATATATATGTTTATATATATATATATATATATATATATATATATATATATATATATACATTCAAGTAAAAAAAATCCCCACATAGATTGTGTCTGAAAATATAGCTTTCATACGTTGTACACAGTTACAGCAATGTTGTGTGATGACTAACTTTGATAGACTTAACTCTTCTCAGCAATTTAAGGTTCTAAGACATCTCCAAAAGGCTCATGATGAGAAAGAATTACGGAGTCTGAATGCATATCAAAGCATACTATTTGCTCTCTCTTTTTTGTTTTGTTTTGTCTTGTTTCTTCTTTTTCATAGTTCATTCCATTGGTTATAATTCTTCTTTGCAGCATGATTAATGTGAAAATATGTTTAATGTGAATGTATATATAGAGCCCTTATCAGATTGCATGCTGTCTTGGGGAGGGGGGCAGAGAGGGAAGGGAAGAAAATTTGGAACTCAAGAGCTTAGTTATACATGTGTAAGTCTTGCAAAACACATTTCCATGTAATCATTTTGTGAAAGAAAACATAGACAAAAAACCCTGAAGAAAAATAAAGAAAGTAAAAAAAAATATCTCTGATCTGCATTCAGACTCTACCAGACTCTGGAGATGGACAGTACCCTTCATCATAAGTCCTACAGAATTGTCTTAGATAGTTGTGTTGCTGAGAATAGCTAAGTTATTCATAGTAGATCATCATACAACATTGCTGTTCCTATGTACAATGTTCTCCTAGTTCTGCTCATTTCACTTTGCATCAGTTCATCTAAGTCTTTCCATGTTTTTTTTTTTCCTGAGAGCATCTTGCTCATCGTTTCCTAAAGCACAATAGTATTCTATCACTATCATATACAATAGCTTGTTCAGCCATTCCCCAACTGATGGGTATTTCCTCAATTTCCAATTCTTTGCCACCACTAAAAGAGTTTCTAGAAATATTTTTGTACACATAGGTCCTTTTCCTTTTTATTTTTTTATCTCTTTGGGATACAGACCTAGTAGTAGTATTGCTTGGTCAAATGATAAGTACATGGTTTTATAGCCCTTTGGGTATAGTTCCAAATTGTTGAGCATCCCTTTCACCATAATAGTTTTGTTGTTCTTGTTGTTGTTATGGTTGGGATTCTTGTTTGTTTGCTCATTCTTCCAGCCTCATTCTTTACTTTAGGCTTGACTGAGCACTTCTGGAAGTAAGGCCTGGGCTAGTCCTGTTGCTGCTTTCTGGGGTACTGGGTATTATATTATTCCAGGATTTCAGAGACATCTAAGGTTTGGGATTTGAAAGTACTCAGTGCTCACAAAATGGTCTGATTCAGTGCAAAATTTAATTGCTGTCTTCCTGGTCTGAGCCCTGCAAATTCCTGACCTGGATTTCAGTTTGATCAGTAGTAGAAGACTGTTGGACTCAGCCATTGTCAGCTATTTAGACCACTGTTTCAGAGTAACAGAACTGCTGACTCCTGTTTGGTCTGGGATTCCTGCCTTGGTTCTTGGTTCTTCTGCAGGTTTTAGACTAGGCTAGAGGGCAGAACTGACACCCTGCTCTGCTCTTGGGATCCAAGCCACATCCCTACTGCTTGCTTACAAACTTGCTTAACAAACCAGCGTAGCACCCACTACCACTCCTTGCCTGGAGCACTACCTCGATTGTACACCCCTTCCTCTAATCCATCCTGAAATCTGTGATGCTGACCTGGGTAGTGGGCAATAAAGCTGCCAGATAACATGTCACTTAGTATCCATATACAATGCAGTGTCCTGGTATGGGCCTGGAACCTCCTTTTGCCCTTCTGCACAGCCTTTCCCCACATGCTATAGTCCTCTGCTATGTGTTCCTGGCCAGACCACTTCCCCAGTGTCTAGCTTTCCTATGCTCATCTGGGGCTGTAGAGTTTCTCAGCATGACTTTTTCTTGGCTTTCCCCATCAGGTTTCAGTCTGGTTTGTTTTCTAGATCAGTTTGGAGTTATTTTTTTGGGGGGGAAGAGGCATTTCTTATTGTTCTTTTTCCTGCTGCTTCACTATCTTAGCCCCGAATCCGCATGATGTATTTTCCTCTAAGACACTTTTAATAAGGGAAACAGTTGGACAAACCACAGCCTTGAAAGATTGCTTCTGAGCATGACGTTTTAGAGACATAGAATGATATAATGGAAAGAACTGTGAATTTGGAGCCTGGAAAGACGTGGGATTGAATCCTGACTTAAACACTGAAGGCTGATTGGCCCTGGGCAAGGAAATAACCAGCAGTTTAAATAGCTGGCAATGGCTGAGAAACAATCTGAGCCTCAGATTTCTCAACTGCAAAATGGGGATAATAACGCTTGCGTTATTTACTTTGTAGTGTTGGAGGAAAGTGAACCTTAACTATTGATACTGTAAATATGAGTTATCGTTATTCTTTAAAATGTGAAGGGTCAATTGACTAGCTGTATGAAGAGATCTGAGTGCTTGCTAGGGCAGTAAGGATTCAAGATATTTTTCCTGGCCTATTTTCTGGCTTATTGATTGACTGACTGGCCCCTTGAGCTCTTTTGACAAATAAACTACTGAACCTACACTTGGGGGCCCAGTCTAGTAGATAATCATTTGTATAGTTAACTGTAGATGGCATGTTTTGTCCTTGGCTCCCTCAAGGTCATTTAGACACACTCTTAAGATATTTGTCTTTCTAAAAATGGGGCCCTTGCCCTCCAAGGAAGGCTGCTGTGGCATTTTTCTGAATGAGAACATTCCAGTTTTTCTGCTTTAGAATAAATACTATTTTAGGAATGACTTTGCCTTCCTAAGCAAGTTCTCTTCACCTAAAGTTGTCTCCTGTCTTCATGGAGACACCCTCTCTTATGGGAGAGTCACTCTAACTTTGACTTAACATAGAACATATTATTTTCACTTGTCCCTTCCATACCTAATTCTTTGTATGGATCATATCCAAATTGGAAATTAAGCCTCATTCCTAGAACTCTATTTTTAATTGGTAATTTTTACTTTGATGTTCTTTCCTTCCTTTTTTTTAGCTGACTTCAAAAAATAATAAACCATCTTGGGATGCTTGTTTGTGTATGTCTACATGGTGAATTTGAGAAAGTATAATTGATATTTGTAGTTACATTCAATTACCTTACTTGTAGTAAAGTGGGTAGAATGTAGAGAAATAAGTATTGAGATGTTTAGGCTGTCAGTTCTTTGAGGGTCAAGGCATTTTCATTTTTTACTTTGTATCCCTAGTACCTTGTATAGTGTGTGGCCCATAGTAAGCACTTAATAAATGACTGTTAATGGATAAATTCCACCTTTAATTCAATTATAAGATGCATGAAGGTAGTTACGAATGGGTTTCCTTGAATGTAATGGTACCTTTGACTGTTATCCCAAAAGCAAATAGATATTGATGATGTAGCCAAATTTTTATCCCCAGTTTTCATTATTAAAGTTATTATTTTAAGAATTGATCTTTTTTGATTGTACAAAGCAGTTGGAAAAAGCAATTTTTTTTCCCTTTTCATGTTATATATGTTGCATACAGTTCAGGTTTCAGATATACCCAAACTAAAAATCATTACAAAAAACTTAGAGTTTTAAAAATGACAGTAGAGGGCGCTGTGGTATTTAACTTTTCATATCTGGTTATATTATAACCAGAAAGCTATTGACATTTTGATGTGTCATGTAGTGTGGGTGGCTATTCAAACAGTCCAGTGAAAAGATATGAAACTATTTCATTGTTCACTGATTTTTCACAATTTTGGGACCTAAAAAATTCTGTTTTATATGGAGAAAGTTAAGATGGTTTATCTCTTTATAGTCACTTGATGGAAAAATAAAATTCTTTTTCATAATAGAAATACTTTAGTATAAATAAAATCATTCACTGATTTTTCACATTTGCTTGTTTATATGAACTTATTTGGATTAAAACCATTTTTATGTGGAAGAAAAGTTTCCAGGAATAAATACTTGCCATTTCAATGAATATTTTCTGCTCACTAAAGTGTTAAAAACATCTTGTTTAATTAAAAAACCCATTTTCCCAAGGTCTTAGAATCACTAGTCCCATTTCAGATGTAATTTTGATTGCCTACATGCTGTCAAATATAGGTTGCTAAGAGTGACAGATTATCCTTCTATTATGGTACCCACTTACTGAGCAAGTAAATTTGTGTCTTTCAGAAAGCATCCATATTTATTCCTGTATCCTTAATGAGAAATGAAAGAAGAAGAAAAAAACACATTACTTTCCCCAAGGAAATTTTGAGAAGGTTTCATCTTTACTTTCAGAGCATAATTAAAATTGAATGTAGAGTAGATTTTTGGGAAAGCATTAATGAATAGGACAAGAGCATTTAACAGTCTGTAGATACACATATATGCAAGAATAACCTGTTCGTATGGTTTTGCTATAATAAACTAGCAGAAAAATTGTACAGCTACAATTTCTAAATATTCACAATGCTTTCCAACAATTCATTAGTCCTTCCTTGAAACTTCTTTAGGCCATTATCATTACTATTTTTATGAATGAGGAAAGATAAAACTCAGCAGCATTCTCAAGGTTACATAACAAGACAATGACCCTTTCAGTAGTTCTCCTAGTCTTGTTTTCAACTGACTAATTCAGTCTTTAAGTGATTAAATGTTATTCTGACTAACCTAATTACTGTGTAGAAAGTTTTTATATAAATATAATTTTAATGATTGCTTTCATCAAAATATTGAACTTAAATTATATTGTGGATATGAATTTTCACCAATAAGGAAGGTTGCTAGGATAGAAGTGATGGAAACCTTAGGGTAAGACACTGTTGCCTCTTTGAATTTGTGATAGAGGAGAGGGCAGCTAGTATATACCCTAGAATATATATAAAAAAAGATTGATGCCTTTTTTTTAAACACCTGTAGTATTAATGTGATCAAAGATCATCTCCACCGGTCCAGTAGGCCTCAGGTGGGCCTAGGTGGGGATTATATCTTTGTACATAGCCCTACTTACTAGGTACTGAACCGATGTGGGCATGAAGCCCTCAGGACCCTAAGGGGAGTTGCTAAGACCAGAGCCAGTGGTATGTGCACTGAGTTCTAGTCAATCATGAAATCAGCCAATCAGAGACCTGAGTTCTAGCCAATCAGATGCCTGCTAGGACTGTATAAAAGGAAAGCCCAGAATTGAAGGGGAGTAGAATTGAAGGAGAATCAGAACTGAGAGAGCAGGACCGAGAGCAGCAGAACTGAGAGGAAGACATTGAGGCAGTAGACATCAAGAGGGCGCTGAAGAGCAGACATTGAGAAAACCAGTGTCCTAAATGCTGCAGAAGAAAGTGCTGAGTGGAGAGTTAGGATTAGTGAGTGATTGTTTACAGGAAGGCCCTAGCAGTGGGGAAGGTTATAGGATGACTTGGTTCCTTGCTATAATATTGTGTTATAATTTCCTTGTTACTACAGTGAGGTGGGCTTACTGAATTGCTGTTATATCAAATTGGGGGTATTGGTTCTTGGATTTGATACTCTGAAGTCTAAATAAATACTATACTTCCTCTGCCTTCTACAGAGAGAGTTTTTCATACTTTGCGATTCTGAACCATTCAGGCATGTTCATGGTCATCTTCGAGGTCATGAATCTTTCCCTACTGATATAACACCACAGCCATTTTTGGAAATAACCCTTCTTACCTCCTCTCCAAATTGAATTCTTCCTTCTAACAAAGAAAAAAAATCAAATCAAAACATCACAATATTGTAGCCACAATGATAATGTTTACAGTGGTCCATACTTCATCATGAGAAGGAATATTGTGTGCTTCACCATTTCTTCTGTGGGACTATCACATTTCTTTTGGTTATTCAGACTTCTCTTTACTTCTAGTGATTTCTTATGTCTGTTATCATGGGCCATGTGTATATATTCTTTTGATTGCAATTATTTTACTTTGTTTCAATCCATAACCCATGGTTTTCTGCATTCTTCATAATTGCTATTTCTAATGGCATAATAATATTCTATTACATGCATATTTTACATTTTTTTTAGGATTCAGAGAAATTATAGGTAGAAATTCCTAGATAGCCCTATTGGGGATGTAAGCCAAGATGATTTAGGACTTTTTCTGGAGACACAAAGTTAAACAATTCATATGAGGAGGTAAAGGGGGTCATTGTTGAAAAAGACTGAGTGTGCATGTACGGAGATATACAGGGAGTTGGAGAATTCACTAACAGAATGGGTCAAAGCTGATGAGAAAAGCTAAGGATCACAAAAAGATCTGCTAAGAGGCTTAGGAAGCTATCTTAAGTTAGGTGACATAATGGATAGAGTACTGGATCTGGAGCCAAGAAGACCTGAGTTCATATGTAGCCTCAGACACTTATTAGTTCTGTGACCCTAGGCAAGTCACTTAACATGTTTCTGCCTCAGTTTTCTTTTAAATAGGAATAGTAATAGCACCTATCTTTTAAGGTTATTGTGAGGATAAAATGAAAAAATGTTTGTAAAGCACTTTGTAAACCTTAAAATGTTTTATAAATGCTACCCTATGACACAAATTAGTGACTTGGAACAAACAAGACATATAAAAGAACAGGTTTTCTTAACTTTGAGGATACGTTTGTTCATTACAGAACAAGGATACATGTTGATAATCCTGGTTCTGGTTCTGGCTGACATTGACTTTCCTTTGTCTCCCTTCCTCCTCAACAGAGACAGTATTAATAACAGTGGCTGTTATGCACTGCATGTTGTGGGAAAATCACCAGGTCTGTGGAGGCAGGAATCTGTCTTGGTAGGGACTTTTTGAGTCAGGTTGATGCTAGGGGCCACTTCTCTTATAAGTGAAATAAAGAAACCTTCATGCTCTAGCTGCCTGTGGTGTTTACCTCAGTTTCCTCAACTGTAAAATGGAGACAATAATAGCATCTACTTCCATTTGTTATGAGGATCAAATGAGATATTTGTAACGTGATTAGCACACCTAGGAGAAGCTTAATACGTGATTATGGGGTGACTACTAGGATGCATCCATGCATATTCCCAAATACTAGGGGCTTATAACCTGGGATCTACTCTACAACGTGGGGATTTCCTCTTGGAAAGGGTACCTACACACAAGGAAGAAAGGAAAAAAGGAAGGAAGGAAGGAAAGGGTAATTTATTAAATACTTCCTAGGTGCCAAGTATTGTACAAATGTTTTCTCATCTGTGTTAGGTGAAGTAGGTGCTATTATTATGTCCATTTGACAGTTAAGGAAACAAACAGAGGTTAAGTGACTTGCCCAGTACATACAGTAAAAACACTGTAATTCATAGTACACAATAATCTCGAATATGAGCCGAGGTGTTTCTGGCAGCATTTGTTGGCATTGCATGGTGTGATGGCATGCGTAGTGCAAAGTGCATATGTTATGTGCTCGGAACCAAGGTCACAGTGAAGTCGTGTGATGCAACATGGGCAAGCACTGTCCGAAACACCTCAGATTCATTACGCATTTGATTTTGAGTTAATTTTTTGTTGTTATGTGTTCAGAAACCTTTTACTGTTGCCAAATTTTTCTCTACTCCCACATTCAGTTACGTGATTCCATATGGGGTTGTGACTCACAATTTAAGAAGTGCTGCACTATCCAAAGGTAAGTGCTGTTATCATCCCCATTTTATATTTGAGGAAACCAAGTTGATTTAGTTTAAGTGACTTGCTCAGGGTCACACTGTAAGGGGTTGGTGCTGACCCTGGGGCTGTCCGGACCCTAGCACTTGGCCTGTTTCCTGGGTAAAACCATACAGGCTTAGTAGGAGCTGGAACGGCAGGCTCCCAGAGGAAGGGCCTCTGCCCTTAACAGCCCCCTGTAGTCATCCTTCACATGCAGACAGAGTCCATCCGCTAGGGACTCACAAGCCCAGAAGGAGGAACCCAGCTGGCCATTACCTAATGCTCTTAAACCAGTGCCTAACACAACAATGCTTTGATACTTTACTTACTGGAACATCTTGGATACTTTACAAGGGCATCCTGCCCTGTGCCTCACATAGCTCATACAGCTCTGATACCAGCTTGCAACATGCCCGACCCTTCCCATGCCTCCATAGATACTGTAAAACAGCACCCCCCTTTGTTCCCATACTCCTATAGAAACTATCTTGCTACAGCCCTAGTTTTTCCCATACGCTTGTAGGAACCATAGTTTGCAACAATCCAGATTCTTCCCACCTGATGTCGCTACCTATATCTAATCTAAGTGCAACAATACACTCCTGTAGCACATTTCTGTTTCTTCCCATGCTGTCATCCCCTTACCCCTTGAACACCTGCTTTTGCTTATGTAGTGCAAAACACTATAAAACTGGATAATGGCTCCCAATAAATCGGAGTTGTATCTACTCTTGACTCCCGCCTCATCATTGCATCCTGAGATTGAGGTCCTTGCTGGTCAGGGACCCCCCACATCACACAAACTAGTAAGTATAGGAGGCCAGATTTGAACTCAGGTTTTACTAACTTTAGGTCTTCCACTCTATCCACTGTATCACCTAGTTGCCTTTTTCTACACAGCTAGATTTCTCTCCAAAGAGGTTTTAAGAAGTTTGAAATTCCACCAACAATGAATGGAGGTACCTATTTTTCTATAACCTCTGTAGGATTGAATATCATTAGAATTATTTTTCTGTGAAAAATTTTATGTAGTTTTTCAAATTACATGTAAAAACAATTTTTAACTTTAGTTTTTGAAAAAAAAAATTGAATTCCATTTTTAAAATTTTCTTCCCTCTCCTCTCCCCTACCTGAGACAGCAAGCAATTAGGTATAGATTATACATGTACAGTCATGCAAAACATGTTTCCATATTAGCGATGTTGCAAAAGAAAACACAGACCAAAAAAACCCCCCAAGAAAAATAAAGTAAAAACAAGTATGCTTAAATCTGCATTGACTCCATCAGTTTTTTTCTCTGCAAGTTGACAGCATTTTTCATCGCAATGTTTTGTAATTGTCTTCAGTAATTGTACTGCTAAGAATAGCCAGATCATTCATAGTTGATCATCATACATTATTGCTGTTACTGTGTACAGTGTTCTCTTGGCTCTGCTTCCTTCACTCTGTATCAGTTCATTTAAGTCTTTCCATATTTTTTCTGAATGCATCCTGCTCATCCTTATCTTATAGCGCAATAGTATTCTATTATATTCATATACCACAACATGCTCAACAATTCCCCAATTGATAGACATCCCCTCAATTTCCAATTCTTTGCCAACACAAAGAGAGCTGCTGTACATATTTTTGCACATATAGGTAATTCCCCCTCCCCCTTTTTTTTTAATATCTTCAGGATACAGACTTAGAATGGCATTGCTGGGTCAAAGGGTATACCCATTTCTGTAGCTCTTTGAGCATAATTTCAAATTGCTCTCCAGAATGGTTAGATCAGTTCATAACTCCACCAACAGTGCATTAGTGTCCCAATTTTTTCACATCCCCTCCAACATTTATCATTTTCCTTTTTTGTCATATCAACCAATTTGATAGGTGTGAGATAGTATCTAAAAGTTGTTTTAATTTGCATTTCTCTATTGATATTTAGAGCATTTTTTCATATGACTATAGATAGCTTTAATTTCTTCATCTGGAAACTGCCTGTTCATATCCTTTGGCCATTTGTCAGTTGGGGAATGACTTGTATTTTTAGAAATATGACTCCATTCTCTATTAATTTGAGAAATGGGGCCTATTTCAGATAAACTTGCTATAATTTCCCTTTCTCCCTTCCCCCGCACCCCACTTTTCTGCTTTCCTTCTAATCTTGGCTATGTTAGTTGGCTTTTTGTGTGTGTGTGCAAAACCTTTTCAATTTAATATAATTAAAATTATTCATTTTACATCCTGTAATATTCTCTATCTCTTGTTTAGTCATAAATTCTTCCTTTATCTATAGATCTAACAGGTAAAATATTCCTTTCTCCCCTGATTTGTTTATGGTATTATCATCATTTATGTCTAAATCATGTCTTCATTTTGGCCTTATCTTGGTATATAGTGTGAGATATTAGTCTATACCTAGTTTCTGTCAAACTGCTTTCCAGTTTTCCCAGCAGTTTTTTTCATATATTGAGTTCTTGTCCCCAAAACAAGTATCTTTGTTCTTATCATACTGTGGTTGTTTACTACTGTGTATTGTGTGCCTAATCTATTCCACTGATCCACCACTCTATTTCTTAGCCAGTACCAGAATGTTTTGATGATTACCATTTTGTAACATAGTTTGAGGTTTGATAGCGCTAGCCCACCTTCCCTCACATTTTTTTCATTGCTTCCCTTGATATTTTTCTTCTTCTACATGAATTTTGTTATTATTTTTTCTAGCTATATAAAATACTTTTTTGTTGGTTTAGTTGATATGTTACAGAGTAAGTAAATTAATTTAGGTAGAATTGTCATTTTTATTATATTAGCTTGGCCTACCCATGAGCAATTAATATTTTTTCTAATTTCTGACTTTATTTGTGTGAAAAATGTTTTGTGATTGTGTTTATATAGTTCCTGGGTTTGTTTTGGCAGGTAGACTCCTAGTATTTTAAATTGTCTTCAGTATTTTAAATGGAATTTCTCTTTCTGTCTTTTCCTGCTGGACATTGTTGGTAACATATAGAAATGCTGATGATTTATGTGAGTTTATTTTATATCCTTCAAATTTGCTGAAGTTGTTAAGTATTTCAACTAGCTTTTTAGTTGATTCTCAGAATTCTCTGAATATAACATATCATCTGCAAAGAATGATAATTTTGTTTCCTCATTGGCTATTCTAATTCTTTCAATTTTTTTCTTTTCTTATTGCCATAGCTAGCATTTCTAGTACAGTATTGAATAATAGTGGTGATAATGGACATCCTTGCTTCATCCCTGATCTTATTGGGAAGGCTTCTAACTTATCCCCATTACAGATATGGCTTGCTAATGTTTTTAGATAGGTACTAGTTATCATTTTCAGGAAAGCTCCATTTATTCTCATGTGTTCTAGTATTTTTTTTTTTGTAGGAATGGCCATTGTATTTTGTCAAAAGCTTTCTCTGCATCTGTTGAGATAAATCATATTACTTTTGTTGGTTTTGTTATTGATATGGCCAATTATGCTAATAATTTTCCTAATATTGAATCAGCTCTGCATTCCTGGCATAAATCCCACTTAGTCATCATGTAGGATCCATGTGATATATTGCTGTATTGTCCTTGCTAGTATTTTATTTAAAAATTTTAGCATCAATATTCATGAGGGAAATTGATCTATAGTTTTCTTTCTCTGTTTTTGCACTTCCTGGTTTAGGTATCAGCACTATATTTGTGTGGCAAAAATAATTGCATGGGACTCTACCTACTTTTCCAAATAGTTTATATAGTATTGGAATTAATTGTTCTTTAAATGTTTGGTAGAATTCACTTGTGATTCCATCTGGTCCCAGTGATTTTTGTCTTAGAAAGCTCATTGATAGTTTGTTCATTTTTTCCCCTAAAATCTGGTTATTTAGGTATTTTGTTTCTTCTTCTGTTAATCTGGGCAATTTGTATTTTTGTAAATGTTCATCCATTTCACCTAGGTTGTTAGATTAATTGGCATATAATTTTCATTTTTTAAGGATTTCTCTTCAGTGGATTTTTGTGCCTCTTTTACCAAGATTCTGAATCTTTTTTTCATTATTTTCTTGCATCACTCTCATTTCTTTTTCTCAATCTTTCCTCCACCTCTCATATGAATTTTAACATCCTTCTTGAGCTCTTCTAGGAATTTTTTGGCCCTGTGACCAATTATCATTTGTCTTTGAGACTTTGCATTCAGTTGCTTTGATTTTGTTGTCTTCTTCTGGGTTTGTATCTTGATCTTTTTAGTCACCATACTAACTGTCTGTGGTCAGGTTCTTTTTCTGTTGTTGTTTGCTCATTTTCCCAGTCTCTTTCTTGACTTTGAACTTTATGTTGAAGTTGGCCTTTGCTTCCGGTGTGGAAGAGGCACTGTCCCAAATTTCAGGTTTTTTGTGCTGCTGTTTTCAGAGCTACTTCTGGGGGATCTGTGGATTTCCATTTCTTCCAAGGTGGTATGAGGTAAAGAGAGGTGTGGTCACTGCTTTCCTAGCCTGTGCTCTGCTCTGTGAGTGACCACAAGCTTTTCCACCTTGAAACTGTGACTAGGGTACCCACTGACATGGGGCTGCAAGCACTAATGGGCTAGTGCTCTTCCTCATCCTGGGACTGTGACCCCAAATTGAGTATGGACAATGCAATAGAATTCTGCAGCCAGTGGCAACAAAGGGTCCTCTGTAATCTCTTTCTGACCAGTTGTCCTACCCCCTTAGTGTCTACAGACTAAGAGCTTTGGAAGCTTCTTTGATACACATGCTCCCAAGGCCTGTTGATGGCTTGCCTGGACTTAGACTGTGCTGTACTTCACTCCACTCTCACCTGAATGAGAGAGACCTGTCCTGTTGGCCTTTTATATTGTTTTGGAGTGAAAATTGATTCACTCCTATCTTTTATTTGTCATACCACTCCCAAAATTTGTTTTGAGGTGTTATTGTAAAGTTGTTTGGAGGGGTATTTGGAAGAGCTTAATTTATTCTCTGCCTTACTCCATCATCTTGACTCTGGCTCTGTTCAAAATTATTTTCACTGACTTGATGAGTATTGGGTGGTACCTCAGAGTTGTTTTAATTTTCCTCTCTTCACTTTTAGTAGGTTTGAGCATTTTCCAAGTAATTATGAAAAATTGCTTTTTCCTCTTTTGGAAATTATGTTTGTATTCTTCTACCATTTATACATTGTAGACTGGAAGTTTTATTTCCTTATTTTTTTATTTTAATTTAATTTTTAAAAATTATATATGTATACCAATCACATGTAAAGACAATTTTTAACATTCATTTAAAAAAAATTGAGTTCCAAATTTTTTTCCTCCTTTTTCCATCTTCCCCTACCCTGAGATGGTAAGCAGTTTGATATAGGTTATACATATGCAGTCATGCCAATTATATTTCCATGAGTCATGTTGTGAAAGAAGACACAGACAAAAAGAAAAAGAAATCCACAAAAAATAAAGTAAAAAATAGTATGCTTTAGTCTGCATTCAAATTCCATCAGTTCTTTCTCTGGAGGTGGATCACATTTTTCATCATGGGTCCTTTGGAATTGTCTTGGATCATTGTATTGCTGAGAATAGCTAAGTCATTCACAGTTGATCATTGTACAATATTGTTGTTACTGTGAAAACATTTTTCTGGTCCTACTGACTTCACTTTGCATCAGTTCATGTAAGTCTTTCCAGGTTTTTCTGAAATAATCCTGCTTGTCATTTCTGATAGTGCAATAGTATTCCGTTACATCCACATACCCCTAAATTTCTTATTCTTTGCCACCACAAAATATTTTGTATATGTACAAAAGGTAATTTTTCCTTTCTTTTTTCCAGATCTCTTTGGATTACAGATTTAGTACGGGTATTGCTGAGTCAATGGGTACATACATTTCTATAGCCTTTTGGGCATAGTTCCAAATTGCCCTCCAGAATGGTTGGATTTGTTCACAACTCCACTGATCATTCATTAGTGTTCCAATTTTTTCACATCTCCTCCAATATTTATAATTTTCTTTTTCTGTCATAATATAGCTACTCAGATGGGTGTGAGGTGGTGCCCAAGAGTTGTTTTAATCTGCATTTCTATATTCAGTAGTGATTTAGAGCATTTTTTTCATATGACTATAAATAGTCCTGATTTCTTTATCTGACTGTCTGTTCATATTCTTTGACTATTTGTCAGTTGGGGAATGACTTGTATTCTTATAAATTTGACTGAGTTATCTATTTATTTGAGAAATTAGGTTTTTATCATATTCAGTTGCTGTAAAAATTGTTTCCCAGCATTCTGCTTTCCCTCTAATCTTAGTTGCATGGCTTTTGTTGGTCTATACCTAGTTTTTGACAAACTGCTTTTCAGTTTTCCCAGCAGTTTTTGTAAAATAGTGAGTTCTTGTCTGAAAAGCTGAGATCTGTGGGTTTATCAAACTAGATTGCTATGGTCCTTTACTATTTTCCCCTTATATATTTCAATTAAAAAATTTGTGATGTTTATATTAATTTTTCTCAATTCCTTGTTATGAATTACCAGCAAGATTATTCTTTATTTAAAAAACATACATCAAATTTTGAAAATTTCCTATGATAACATAAATACAATGACTTTCCAGTAGGTAAATTGCTAGCATACTAAAATGAATATTATCCTGTATAAATTTATTGCGTTGTCTGCCAATATACTTTTCTTTATTTTTTTCAAATTTCATTTCATTTTCATTTCAATTTCATTTTAGATTTCATTTAATTATACACGATTTTCTTAGGCTGTCACTTTAAGGGTATCTTTACTTATATCCAATATACATTAGGAAGAATTTTTGCTACGGGATTGTATTATAAAATAGTCACAAAACAATAGCTACTCAGAATGAATATAGAATCCCCTAATTTACCAGCATATTCTTGCTCTGGGTTTTTTGTTTTATTTTGTTCTTTTAAAAGCTTATGATGGGCAGTTAGGTCACTGGGCTAATCAGGAAGACCCAAGTTTAAATCTGACATCAGATCCTTATTGGTTATGTGAACCTGGGCAAGTCATTTAATCTTGTTTGCCTCAGTTTCCTCATCTGCAAAATAAGTTGGGAAAAGGAATGGCAAACCACTCTAGTAGTATCTCTGCCAAGAATACCTCAATTGGGGTCACAAAGAGTCAGGCACAACTGAAAAACTACTGAACAACAACAACAAAATAGCTTATGATACATAGAAATTTGTGTAGTTTTGTACTCTTCCCCCTCCTCCTAACCATCCACAGTTATTTTTATTCAGATTTACAGTAAATTGCAGGACTGAGCACCTATTTATTTGAACCAATCACGGTGTAGTGTTAGATGTCTATGATTTCATGAGTGTGGGTATTCCATCTACTCATGCTTATTGTGAAAACCCATTCTGTACCTTAATAGGTTGTTTAATGAAATTTGTAATTGAAATAAATATCAATCAGTAACCAGCTCTTATGATGGTTAAACTCTAAAGTTTCTTAGGCTGATCCTTAGATGACTCATAGATAGTTTGTTGGTCTTATATTTAAAAACTTTGTTAGCTTGATAGGACTTGCCAGAATATATACTCCCCTAAAATAACCTTTGAGAACTTGGGGTTACTTCTTATTATCATGTGACAAAAAAGGACTTTTGTGGAGGGAATGTGATAGTTTGATAAAATTGATTTGTGTGACTAATATAACTCTTTCAATACATTAAAGATTTGTAATTTCATTGTTATTGCTTCTACAATATAATGCAGATCCCAATTTCTGTTACTTAGAAAATGTTCTAGAGTTGTTGCTGAAAAATTCATCACTCTGCTACTAGCCTGAAGATGAGGCTCTACACTATCATAGGGTGGTCCTCAGACAATAGATAAGTCCATCCACCACCAGGCTGACTCAAAGATAACCCATCTTGGTAGAAAGTAATTGTTAAAATGTTTATTCTACTTTCATGTTTTGGTAAAAACCAGAGTCATTTTCTCACAAGAATTGGCTGTTAGAGCAGAACTTTAGTGGAGAATGTATGCTAAATGTACATATTTACATATGTATATAACATGTTCTTTGATTAAAATTTTAGAAGTAATATTGAAGTCCCTGGTATATCCTATAAATGTGAATCTGTTGCATAAGAGTACAGTGTAATACTCATATAGAATTTTAAGATGTTACTTGTATATCTTTCCAAACAGTGACCTCCAGAGATTCTTAAGTATTCTTTATAATAGATATGTAATTCGTAAAAATAAGAGCCAGACACATTTAGTCTAAGGAAGTAAAAACCATGACAATCCATTATATACCAAAATATTTAGGCACATGATACCAAATTATATATAATATTAAATGTAATACCAAATATACTATATGTATATATAGTGGCAACAAGGAGCCATTTACAAAGTAACATATTCATTGGGTAACAACTGAACAAATTGTGGGATATTATTGCTCAGCAAGAAATGATAAATATGAGGGATCCAGAAAAACATAGCAACAGTTGTATGAGCTGGTACAAATTGAAATAGGCAGGACATTAAATATAATATCTATAACAATATAAATGAAAAAAATTACTAAGACAAAGTTGAACTTTGAGTAATTGAAAAACTAGTAATATACAAGTGAACATATTTCCTTGCTTTTGGCAGACAGGTAGAGATTTATGAAGTTAGACTTGTCCAATTGTTTTTGATGAACAGTTTTTGTTGTTGTTGTTGTTTGTAAGAGAGGGTTCAGTTCCAGGTGGTAATAGATTGGTTGTGGTGTATAGCTAGAAATGATTGATACAAAACCCAGAAACATTCATAAAACTTATTTTTAAAAAAAGAAATAAAGGAAGACTAATTTTTTTAATAAAAAGAAAATTCCTATAAAAACTATATGAAGTTACAAAGAAATATAACTCAGTATTCCCCAAACTAAGCAACAGCCCCACACTTGCCAATTGAGATTATATAAATGTTTGGCTTCATTAACATAGCATTAAATTTTCTTAAGTTTTGATATACTTTCTTTTTCCCCACACAATTCTGCAGCCGTCCACAGAAGGTCTGCTTATGTCCATTTCTGCCAGTACATCCTCTAAATATCTCTACCAACCTGTACATAATTCAACATCCAGCAGAGGTAAGTGAACAAATGGGAATTGATGAAAGTTAAATAGTATAGTATGAAAAAAGCAATGGGAAACAATATTGTGCAGGTGGATATTAGCTTATTAGCACTTTTGAAACTAAGTTGATAATGTTTTCTTTTGGGAAAATTATTTTCTATTTGTAGTGTCTTTTTTCTCTCATTTGTTAATATTTTATAGGTGGTATGTAGTATTATAGTACAATACTGTTTAAGAGCCATTTGATAATTTAACAAAGTTGTGGTCATAGGAATTGTAGTTAATTTTGAAAATTTCATGTCATCTGGTGAACTTTTGAGCTTTTTATAAATGAAGAGAAGCACTGCTTTGATAGCATAGAAACTTAATGTGTATCTGAATCCAAAACCAATTTATTCTACCTGTTCTATGTAGATAAGTATCTTTTCCCCCTTTAAAATAGAAGAATTTTTAAAATTAGGTTTTTGAAATGAATTTTAAATTTTTTCTCTTCAAGTCTTCCACCCCTCACCCCTCTCTAGTCTCAACTGGAGACTTACTTTACTGAGAAAATTGACACCATTCAACATATGCTCTCCTTTTCCCCTTTTTCTTCATCTCAAAACTGTTGGACATCATTTTCCACTCTCTCCTCCTTTCCCCTACCCTGTGACTACAAGGTAGTCCTTTCCCTTGGCAAATGTATAGGTCTTGACCAGGTCAGAACCTCTACATTTGCAATGGGTCCTATCCACTCCTGTCCTCTCCAGTAGATTTCTCCCTCAATTATTTCCACTCTCTCTCTCTCCCAAGTCTCCATCAACTTTACTAAAAATTTCCCTACTGTCCTCTGAAACTATTGTTTTATATCTTTCCCTTTTACAACCAAGCTATCTACGTCAGGTACTTTCTATTTCTTTTCATTCATCCCCCAACCCTTGCATTCTAACTTCTTTTTTTTTTTTTAAATGCAATTTATTTATTTAACATATTTGGTTTTCAGCATTGATTTTCATAACAGTTTGAATTACAAATTTTCTCCCCATTTCTACCCTCCCCCCCCCACTCCAAGATGGCTTATATTCTGGTTGCCCTGTTCCCCAGTCAGCCCTCCCCTCTATCACCCCCCTCCCCTCTCATCCCCTTTTCCCTTCCTTTCCTGTAGGGCAAGATAAATGTCTACGCCCCATTGCCTGTGTATCTTATTTTTTAGTTGCATACAAAAACTTTTTTTGTTTTTGAACATCTGATTTTAAAACTTTGAGTTCCAAATTCCCTTCCCTCTTCCCTTCCCACCCACCCTCCCTAAGAAGTTGAGCAATTCAACCTAGGCCACACATGTATTATTATGTATAACCCTTCCACAATACTCATGTTGTGAAAGGCTAACTACATTTTGCTCCTTCCCAACCCATCCCGCTTTATTGAATTTTCTCCCTTGACCCTGTCTCCTTTCCAAAGTGTTTGTTTTGATTACCTCCACCCCCATCTGCCCTCCCCTCCATCATCCCCCCCCCCCTGCCTTTTATTTTTTTTTTATCTTCCTCCCTCTTCTTTCCTGTGGGGTAAGATACCCAACTGAGTATGTATGGTATTCCCCCTCAGGCCAAATCTGATGAGAGCAAGGTTCACTCATTCCCCCCTCACCTGCCCTCTCCCCTCCTCCCATAGAACTGCTTCCTCTTGCCACCTTTATTCGAGATAATCCACCCCATTCTATCTCTCCCTATCTCCCTCTCTCAGTATGTTACTCTCTCATCCCTTAATTTCATTTTATTTCTTTTAGCTATCTTCCCTTCGTCCTCAACTCACCCTGTGTCTGCTCTCTCTCTTTTACATATATATATATACATACATAAACACACATATATATATATACACATACATACATATACACATAGATATATACATACATACACATTCACTTATATATATACATAAACATATATATATATATATATATATATATATATAATATATATATATATATATATATATGCATATTCCCTTCAACTACCCTAATACTGAGGTCTCATGAATCATAAACATCATCTTTCCATGTAGGAATGTAAACAAAACAGTTCAACTTTAGTAAGTCCCTTGCAATTTCCGTTTCTTGATTACCTTTTCATGCTTCTCTTGATTCTTGTGTTTGAAAGTCAAATTTTCTATTCAGTTCTGGTCTTTTCACTGAGAAAGCTTGAAAGTCCTCTATTTTATTGAAACTCCATATTTTGCCTTGGAACATGATACTCAGTTTTGCTGGGTAGGTGATTCTAGGTTTTAATCCTAGCTCCATTGACCTCCAGAATATCGCATTCCAAGCCCTTCGATCTCTTAATGTAGAAGCTGCCAGATCTTGGGTTATTCTGATTGGGTTTCCACAATACTCAAATTGTTTCTTTCTGGCTGCTTGCAGGATTTTCTCCTTGATCTGGGAGCTCTGGAATTTGGCAACAATATTCCTAGGAGATTTCTTTTTGGGATCTATTTGAGGAGGCGATTGATGGATTCTTTCAATTTCTATTTTGCCCTGTGGCTCTAGAATATCAGGGCAGTTCTCCTTGATAATTTCCTGAAAGATGGTATCTAGGCTCTTTTTTTGATCATGGCTTTCAGGTAGTCCAATAATTTTTAAATGATCTCTCCTGGATCTATTTTCCAGGTCAGTGGTTTTTCCAAGGAGATATTTCACATTGTCTTCCATTTTTTCATTCCTCTGGTTCTGTTTTATAATATCCTGATTTCTCATAAAGTCACTAGCTTCACTTGCTCCAATCTAATTTTAAAGTAGTATTTTCTTCAGTGGTCTTTTGGACCTCCTTTTCCATTTGGCTAATTCTGCCTTTCAAGGCATTCTTCTCCTCATTGGCTTTTTGGAGCTCTTTTGCCATTTGAGTTAGTCTATTTTTTAAGGTGTTGTTTTCTTCAGTGTATTTTTCAGTATTTTTTTGGGTCTCCTTTAGCAAGTCATTGACTTGTTTTTCATGGTTTTCTCTCATCCTTCTCATTTTTCTTCCCAATTTTTCCTCTACTTCTCTAACTTGCTTTTCCAAATCCTTTTTGAGTTCTTCTATGGCCTGGGGCCAGTTCATGTTTTTCTTGGAGGCTTTGGTTGTAGGCTTTATGACTTTGTTGTCTTCTTTAGGCTGTATGTTTTGGTCTTCTTTGTCACCAAAGAAAGAATCCAAAGTCTGAGACTGAATCTGGGCGCGTTTTCGCTGCCTGGCCATATTCCCAACCAACTAACTTGACCCTTGAGTTTTTCAGTGGGGTATGCCTGCTTGTAGACTAACGAGTTCTATGTTCTATGTTTGGGGGGGAGGTGCCAGCTCTGTCAGAGCCGCACTCCTCCTTCCCCAAGGACCCCCAGTCCAGACTGGGCTTAGATCTTCAGCAGGCTGTTGCACTCCTGCTCTGATCCGCCACTTAATTCCTCCCACCAGGTGGGCCTGAAGCCGGAAGTAACAACAGCTGTAGCTGCCCCACCTCCGCTGCCCCCGGGGCTGGAAGCCGAACCGCGAACTCCTTCCACTCCCGCAGCTTTTCCCACTAACCTTCTGCGCAGTCTTTGGTGTTTGTGGGTCGAGGGGTCTGGTAACTGCCGCAGCTCACATATTCAGGGCGCTAGGGCCCCCTCCGCCCGGCTTCTGGTCTGGATCGTCCAGCCGCTCAGGCTGGGCTCTGCTCCACTCCGTTCCCAGCTCCCAGCTCCCAGCTCCGTGTGGAATAGACTTCACCCAGAGACCATCCAGGCTGTCCTGGTCTGGAGCCCTGCTTCCCTCTGCTGTTCTGTGGGTTCTGCCGTTCTAGAATTGGTTCAGAGCCATTTTTATAGGTTTTTGGAGGGACTCGGGTACGGAGCTCACTCTAGTCCGTGCTTACCAGCCGCCATCTTGGCTCCGCCCCCCCTGCATTCTAACTTCTAACCTCATCAAGCAACTCAAGTCAGCTTGAGCCTTCCTATTAGGAGTGTGCCACTATGCCTAGCCAAAGAGATTTTCCTTTCTCTTACTCAATAAACTCTTCTATACCATTGCCTCAGGATAAAATATAAATTCCTTTATTTAGCTCTTAAAGCCTATTGCAGCCTTACCCCAACTTATCTTTCCAGCCTTATTACTTCCTTTCCTGAACTTTATAGACCAGCCACAAAACACTCCATCTCCTCTCTTCATGCCTTTGTGTTGGCCATCCCCATGCCTGGAGTGTTCTTTCTTCTCATATCATAGATTCAGCTCTTCCTTTAAGATGCAACTCAAATACCACTTCCTGCATGAAACCTTTCCTGGTTCCCCCAATTGCTAGTATACTCTTCTAGTTACTGTGTATTTATTTCATATGTTTATATATGTACTTGTTTTTCCTCAGATAGAATGTAAATTTCATGAGAGGAGAGGTTGTTTTATTCTTTGTATTTGTAATCTCAGAGACTAAGCACAGTGCCTGGTGTATAATAAATGCTTTTTGATTGATGTTTTTTTCATTTGACAGTGCTTTTAAAAATGGAAAAATTAAAAATGAAATGTGTATATTATAAGAGTTTAGAAAAGTATGCTTATCCATGTAAAATTGATTTAGCTTTTTAATTCAAGGAAAACAAAGTATTAAGGACAGTACCTCTGCTTGCTGCATGCCTTCCCCAGGACAAAGTTAAGGTCAAAATTGGTCGACGCTTCAGTGAAGAAAGGTAAATCCACTTTTAATTCAACTTCTATTTTACTGTTATATTTTTAGATATTTCAAAATTTTGTCCTGAATTAGTCCACCAGGTGATTCTCAGGGTGAATGGTCTAACTAATCCAGTGTAATATGAATTCTTGTGTCTTATGAAGATATATTCTAGCATAGTTTAATTATATAAAGAGATTTTTAAGTGGTCTTAAAGGCAAACGAAATAAATAAGATAAGTTGGTAGCAGCCATTCCCAAAATTTGTTCCATTATAAAAATGGTATAGCTTTTTTGTTTTTGAAGGTTTCAAATCTTATTTTCTCTTCTATAATTGTGTATTGACTCATCATCCTTCTCAGAGCATAGATCTGATGTCTTGATCCTACTAACTTCAGTCCCTTTCTTCTATTGTGAATCTATCTGTAGCCCAGGATTACAGAGAGCATTTTCACTGTATCCTTGTCTCTTACTGTTACATGAATTTACCTCTTTTCAGTGTTATCTTGATTACTGTGTTGCCTTATCAAATAGCCCATTCAAAGTGCTGGGGTCCAGAATCTGTGTAAGATAGAAGTACATTTCCCAGTAGAAGTTTAGCCCCTTAAGATCATGGACTATACTTTGCTTTGTCTTTGTATTCTTAATGGTTGCCATGTGTAACAACAATGCTGCTTACAGCTGCTGTGGAGACCAATAACACCAGCACATAGGAGGGCTGCTACCACAGGTTCTTTGATCTGCTTTTCTAAGGAAAGCAACTTTAAGTGGTTTACAATCTCACTTTAATTAAACATACATATATCATTCACTTAGTTCAGGGGAAAAAGTCTGTACCTGGAACTTCAGAGAAAACACAAACAGAAATTACAAGCAGAAATTATATAAACAGAGCAAATAACACTTATCAGCAGATAGGTCTTCTAACTGTCTGTCCATAGCAATACATACAAAGTTACCAGAGAGAGAAGCACCAATATCTGGGTTTTCAAAGCCAGGGGGCTCCTTAAGGGCTACCCAGAGTCTCATCTGGCTAAATCACATAAATACTCTTCCAATGAGTGAGCCCCAAAGCAAAATGCTAACCTCCAAGTATATATAAACTTCTTCAGGGTGAGAGGGCATCACAACCATGTAATTCAAACTCAAGTGACTTAGACTTTCTTTGTGACTTAAGCAGGTCACCAAAGACTCCTGATTCTAACAAAGGCAAGACTATTAAAAACACTTGATTGCCTTAGTGCTGAGAAGCACTCCAAAAGAAAAAACAGCAGAAGTCCCACTTTGCTTGCCATTACAGCATGGTGACTTGCATATAGTAAATACTTAATACATATTTGTTGGATTGGATTGCAAATAATGCTGGTATACATGTGTATGAGAGATATATTATATTATAATATATAAATTGATCGACTTGGAGTCAGGAAAATTTGGGTTCACCCCTCACCCCTGCCACTTACTTTCTGGGTGACCATGGGCAAGTCACTTAATCTCTCTGATCTCTAGGCAGTTTTCTATGATTATATATTATATATCAGTTCTGACCTACATTGGAGGAGTACATTCCTACACTTACAGTTAGCACGTCAGTGAACTCATAGGTGTTTGATGTATTCATATAGATGCATACATGTTATGAATGGAAACATATTTAGCTCAACATCAACATAGTCCTCTTTTGCTTCATCCTGTTGGGGAGGTAACCCTAGATTTATAAGCCAATTTTGGTGAACAGTAGGTATTGGTGGGCTCTAACAAGCTAGAAGAACTTTGAGCCTGATCTTAGGGATAGTCTGAATGTGTTATACAAAAATAAAGCGGCTCATCACCAAGTGTTGGCCACTACCTGATGAATCATTTGGTCATGGCAATTTATGAAACAGAGTAAAATGGAAAATTGTTTTTAGTACTACATGAGCCCCCTCTGCTTCCACAGTGCTGGTGGTGTCTTTGTAGACAAAAGGGAGAGATGGTACTAAGAATCGTTGTAGACTATCTAGAAACATATAGTGTATACTCAATGTGAGATCTTTGTATGCTTATTAGAAGAACTGAATGACTTTTGTATAGATGAGGTAAAAGGATGTCTATGTGTAGGAGGTTGGACAATGTAGCATTGTATATTAAGGAGACTTATGTGAGGAAATTTAGGAACTATAGGGAAGAAACTTGTTGGAGACCATTTTAGTAAGCATGTTTAGAGACTGAATGGAGTCCTTTGGAGTTATCTTTGAACCCTGTATTGCTGAGAAGAGCCAAGTCCATCGAAGTTAGTCATCAAAGAAGCAATATGACTGTGGTTGTGTACAGTGTTCTCCTGGTTCTGCTCCCCTCACTCAGCATCAGATCATGTAGGTCTTTTCAGGTTATTATGAAGTCTGTATCTTTCCCATTTCTTATAGCACAATAATATTCCATTACATTCATACACCACAACTTGTTCAGCCATTCTCCAATTGATGGGCATCTCCTTGATTTCCAATTTTTTGCCACCACAAAAAGAGCAGCTATAAATATTTTTGTACATACAGGTCCCTTTCCCACTTGTGTGATCTCTTTGGTATACAACCCTAGAAGTGGTATTGCTGGATCAAAGGGTATGCACATTTTTATATCCATTTGGGCATAGTTCCAAATTGCTCTCCAGAATGGCTGGATCAGTTCACAACTCCACCAACAATTTAGCAGTGTTCCAATTTTTCCACATCCTCTCCAACATTTATCATTTTCCTGTTTTGTCATGTTAGCCAATCTGACAGGAGAGATGTGGTACCTAAGAGTTGTTTGGTTTTGCATTTCTCTGATCAATAGTTATTTAGAGCATTTTTTCATGTGTATATAGATACCTTTAATTTCTTCCTCTGAAAACTACCTGTTCATATCCTTTGGCCATTTCTCAGTTGGGGAATGACTTGTATTCCTATAAATTTGGCTCAGTTCCTTGTATATTTTGGAGATGAAGCCTTTATCAGAGACACTAGTTGTAAAGATTTTCTCCCAATTTTCTGCTTCCCTCCTAATCTTTGTTGCATGGGCTTTTTTATACAAAAACTTTTCAATTTAACATAATCAAAATTATCCATTTTGCATTTTGTAATGCTATCTCTTGTTGTGTCATGAATTCTTTCCTTTACCATAAATCTGATAGGTAAACTATTCCTTGCTCTCCCAAATTGCTTAAGTATAAGCCCTTTATTCCTAAATCATGAACCCATTTTGATTTTATTTTGGTATACAGTGTAAGATATTGGTCTATGCCCAGTTTCTGCCCTACCATTTTCCAATTTTCCCAGCAGTTTTTGTGAAATAGTGAGTTCTTAGCCCAGAAGCTGAATTCTTTGGATTTATCAAAGAGTAGATGGCTGTAGTCATTGACTACTGCATGTTGTGTACCTGTCCTATTCCACTGATCCATGACTCTGTTTCTTAGCCAGAACCAGGTAGTTTTGATGACTGCTGCTTTATAGTACAGTTTAATATCTGGTATGGCGAGGCCACCTTCCTGTTTTCAGAACCCAGCTAGCAGCTTCTGTGGGGGAGTAAGATCCCTCCCCCACAGCCGGCACCCAGGGGGCTGCTGGGACCCAGGAGGCTGCCGGGAAAGCACAGGTTCTTTTTATCTGCTTAAACAAGGAAAGCACGGTGAAGGGGTTGACCAGCTTACTTTAATCCAGCATTCAGTTAGCATACAGACAACAATCATTTAGCTCAGGGGAAAACGCCAGCATTCAGTTAGCATTCAGTTAGTTCAGGGGAGCATACAGACAAGCATCAAGAGACAGACCAAATACAGATTCATTGACTTACTTCAGGGGAAAAAACCAGCACCCTGAGGTTCAAAACATTCATTTAGTTCGGGGGAAAAACAAACCAGCACCCCGAACCTCAAAACCAAAATACAAACAAATTACAAATGTCAACAGATAGACCCAATACAATTCATAGTTACCAACATCTGGGCTCAGCCCGAGAGCAAGGGCTGGCCCAGAGTCACACTTGCTTGCCGCTGCTTCCCACACCAACCGGAAGAGGAAAGAGAGCTCTTCAAGCTGTCCTCTCCCCTCTTATAGAGTTTTTGACATCATCAAGCGCCGCCTGAATGACCAGGGCCGATTGGTTCTTGACTTGGCCCCTCCCCCTAGCGTAGACCAGGTTCTGGAGCTAACACCTTCCCTCAGCCAGCCCCATGACTCATCACACAGGAAGTTGTCTGCTTCCTGGAATACTCTTTGGGCTTCCTGCCCTGGAAGAGCAAGCCACAGTGTCCAGAGGCTCAATGAGGTAAGCTGAGTCATTCAAAGAAAACAAAGGCCATTCTGGTTACACTTCCCTAGCATTTATTTTCATCAATTCCCTAGATACTCTAGACCTCTTGTTCTTCCAGATGAATTTTGTCATTATTTTATCCAGCTCTGTAAAATAATTTTTTGGTAGTTTGATTGGTATGGCACTGAATAAGTAAATTAATTTAGGTAGAATTGTCATTTTTATTATATTAGCTTGGCCTAACCACGAGCAGCTGATGTTTTTCTATTTATTTAGATCTGACTTTATTTGTATGTGAAGTGTTTCATAATTAGGTTCATATAGGCCCTGGGTTTGTCTTGGCAGGTAGACTCCCAAATATTTTATAGTGCCTACAGTAACTTTAAATGGAATTTCTCTTTCTGTCTTTTGCTATTGGGCTTTGTTAGTAATGTATAGGAATGCTGAGGATTTATGTGGGTTTATTTTATATCCTGCTTGCTGATGGTTTTAGGTAGATTCTATTTATAATTTTAAGGAAGGCTCCATTTATTCCTATGCTTTCTAGTGTTTTTAATGGCAATGGGTGCTGTATTTTGTCAAAACCTTTTTCTGCATCTATCGAGATGATCATATGGTTCTTGCTAGTTTTGCTGTTGATATGATCAATTATGCTGATAGTTTTTGTAATATTGAACCAGCCTTGCATTCCTGGAATAAATCCTATCTGGTCATAGTGTATTATTCTCCTGATAAGTTGCTGCAATCTTTTTGCTAATATTTTATTTAAATTTTTTGTATTAATATTCATTAGGGAAATTGGTCTATCATTTTCTTTCTCTGTTTTGACTCTTCCTGGTTTGGGTATTAGTACCATATTTGTGTCATAAAAAGAATTTGATAGGACTCCTTCTTCACCTATTTTCCCAAATAGTCTATAAAGTATGGGAATTAATTGTTCTTTAAATGTTTGATAGAATTCACATGTAAAACCATCTGGCCCTGGAGATTTTTATCTTGGGCATTCATTGATGGCTTGCTCAATTTCTTTTTCTGAGATGGGGTTATGTAGGTATTTTACTTCTTCTGTTAACCTTGGCAATTTATTTTTTTGTAATATTCATCCATTTCCCTAAGGTTGTCTCATTTATGGGTGTACAATTGGGCAAAATAATTCCTAAGTATTGTTTTAATTTCCTCTTCATCAGAGGTGAATTCACCCTTTTCATTTTTGATACTAGTAATTTGGTTTTCTTCTTTCTTTTTTTTAATCGAATTGACCAAAAGTTTATCAATTTTATTGCTTTTTTCATAAAACCAGTTCTTTGTTTTATTTATTAAAGTTTTTTTGATTTCATTTTTATTAATCTCTCCTTTGATTTTCAGTTCTGTCTTTTCTAATATGATTTCTCTCTATGTACTATAAGCTGTACCTGAACTGGATGACTCTGGCTCCCAAACACCCATTTTGGTCTTCCTACTTTGTTCACCGTGTTTTCTATATTTTCAGTGTCCTCTGTCTGGCTTTTTACCTGTTAAACTCCTACTCATCATTTTAAGCCCCAACTCAAATATTATCTCCTCCTCGAAGTCTTCTTTGAGTCCCTTACTTAGTAATGATGGTCTTCCATAAATTTCGCATAACATTTTGTTTTGAATCTCACTCATGTATATGTTATCTGTGTTTTACGGGGCTTCCTCCACCTGGCTCTGGAGTCCTGGCTCTGGCCTCACAGAGCTGAATTTATTCTGGATGCAGCCTGACCCCAAACGGGAGTTAGGCTTTTCCTAACTCTCCAGCTTGTTTTGTACCCACCTTAGAGATTGTGTGTTTTATGAATTATATACTATAAAATTTCAAACTCAAGCTATCATTCATTATATTTTAAAGTCATTTCTGGATCCATATTTTAAAGTCATATTTTTTCTGGACCCACACCTCCCCACTTCCAATTCTTAGTCAGCTACTATGTGGTTAGGAATGTCAAAGCCATCTTTAATATTAGCTTGAGAAAGACATAATCAGAAAAGTATATCTTTTTAAAAGAAATCATATAATCCATCTAGATTAAAATATATAGGATTTTAAATATATATAAACATATACATATATGTGTGTATATGTATACACACATAGTGTTATAGACCTTTGTCAGCACTATAATGGAGAGTTAACTCATCAATTTATGTAATACTTCCTTTAAAATATATTCCTTATGTCTGTTCTTTTCAACATCTTAGAAGAACCAAGTATCTGATACACCTTGACCTTATATTTGACATTAGTGTTGGTTTTGTAGTTTTAGGGTACTGAGCTTTTGACTTGGCCTGTGCCAATCTGTTCCAGAATGGAGCTGGATGGAGTCTGAAGTTCTTGCCTATCCATAACCTGGGTGGCTCAAGCCTGTTTTGGGGCTTTTCTCTCAATAAAATGAGGTTGTCTGTGGGATAGAGTGAAATAAGTTGTGTCATATGCTTGGTGACAGCTAGGGAGTGAGTTCTTACTGTGAAGAGTAATAATTCTTGATGTGGGTTAGAATCAAAATACCAAGAGCTGTCAGGAGAGAGGTGCCACCATAAAGGGAATAATGGTAGAGATAGGAAAGACCAGAGAGTGACTAAGTTATAGCTGTTGTTTGGGGAATGCACAGTATCTTAAAATTTTTTAACTTAGAATTGCTGTTTTTTCCTGTTTGGATGAATAGACTCATGGATGGGGGGATAGGGAAATTTAATACAGTAAAAAATGTTTCTTCAAGCCACTAAAGAACTTTTTTCTCCTTGTTTTCATTTTAGAGATCCTGAACTTTCAGCTATTTGCCGAAATCCTGGCACTTTAATTTTGTATCCTGGTGCTGAAGCAATTAATTTGGAAGAATTGATATCAAATTCTCCTAATCATCTTTCTACTATCATCATCATTGATGGGACATGGAGCCAGGCTAAAGACATTTTCTACAAGAATTCCCTGTTCCGACTTCCTAGACAGGTAAATGAAATATGTTTGTGTATATATGTATATGTATGTGCATACATTATACATGCATATGTATACTTATATATCTATATATTTGTTTGTGGTTGTATGTGTATGTGTATTCTCACACACACATATATATTTTTATATATGTGAACCATGTATGTTGTCATATCCTCCAATGAAGAAATGAAAGTATTTTAATGAGGAAGTCATGATATTAAGTTATTGTATTTTAAATAGACTGAGTTATTGTTAAATGGGACCTGTATAAAATTCACACCTGTAACATTCTGGTACATGGTTCAAACACATAGTAATATATGTGTTGGGCTTCTAGAAGTATTGCTAACATTAATGTTTTTAATGAATGATTTTTCTGTTACTTTAAATTTATAGATATATAGTAACATGTTATTTTCTGCTAAGTACCCTTAATCAATTATTACTTATATAGCTTTATAGGGACTACTTTTTTCCTCTAATGATGAGTTACTGTAATTATTGATAACTATGTAGTCGTACTTGTAGTATAGAAAATTAAGCATTCCAAATCAGCTTGGTTTTTCCTATGTGGATAGTTGGGCCAAAATCTTTTTGAGTAATTATAGACCTCATTTAGGAGGGTCATTAATGTTCCAGGGTTTGATGCAATCAGCACAATGCCATCTGTACCTAGGAACATCTAGAGGACCTCACCAACCATAGGGAATCACTCTGCCTTGGTAGTTCTGTGTGACAGAGGCAAATTCTTTTGGCAAGCATATTTCTCCATTTTTTACTTGATTGACATTTATCAGAGGATTGAAAAAAGAATTATCTTGTATGGTTTAAAAATATACATGGGTGATAACTTTTGGATAACTTTGTGGAATTACATACTTTTTTATAGTCAACAAAAACAAACAGTGGAATCTTGTTCTCTACACATTTAGGGAAGCTGTGTTTCTGTAAAAATACAGTCTTCTGCACAACAAAATTTATCTTCTGATTGCTTTCATAAAGGTTGTACTTGATTCGTGTGTAAATTTTCAATTTTCATAGCAGTTTTTGTTAATAATGGAGTCTTTACCCAAATTCTTGTGGTCTTTGGGTTTATTAACCATTATATTACTATATTTGTTTGCATCTGGATCTTATGCATCTCATGTCTTCCACTAATCCACTTTTCTGTTTTTTTAACCAATGCTAGTTTTAAATATCACTATTTTGCAATATAGCGTGAGATAACATTTTGCTAGACCTCTGTGTTTCCCCTATTTGTTCCTTTTCCCCCTGAGATTCTTGACCTTTGTTTCCACTAGATAAATTCTGTGATTATTTTTTCTATGTTTTTGGTGATTTCATTGGTATATGCTGAATGCATAAATTAAGTGAACCAATGTTACCATTTATATTTTATTAGCATGACACAAGTATAAGCAGTTTACACGTCTTTTAGGTCTGTTTATTTCTTCATAGGGTGTTTTGTAGTTGTACAATTATAGTTCTTATAGGTGTATCCCCAATTTTTTTCCATTCTGTTATTTTGAATGGAATTTTACTTTCTAATTCATCTGGCTGGTTTTTGTTGGTAATATAGAGAAAGAATGATGATTTATGTGGGTTTATTTTATATCCTACTACTTTGCTATAGTTGGTAATTGTTTCACTTAGCTTTTTATTTGAATATTTAGAATTATCTAGTTATATTGCCATTACCATCTGCAAAAAGTGACAGTTTTCTTTCTTCTTTGATTCTGCTTATTCCCACGATTTTTTTTTATTCAAATAATAATAATGACAATGGAAATTCTGGCTTTAACTCTGAACTTATTGGAGAGGCTTTCTTTGCATACAAAAATGTCTTTTGGTTTTACAAATTATTTACCATTGTAAGAGTAGACCCATTTATTTCTGTGCTTTCTAGTGTTTTTTAACAGAAAAAGCTTATTACGTTTTGTCAAAAAGCTTTTTTTGCATCTATTGATGTCATTATGTGATTTTTATATTTTTCATTGTTATTGTAGTCTATTATATTTATAGTTTTCCTAATATTGAACATCCTGTAATGCTGGCATCAAATCAAACTGGTCATACTCAATATTCCTTTAATATGTTATGTTAGTGTTTTTGTTAATACTGCATATAATACTGGGTTTTTGTATTGGTCATTATTAGGAATAGTTTCTTCTTCTGCTTTGTCTCTCTCAGATCAAGACAGTATTTGTACCAGAGAAGGAATTTGATATATTTTTTTCTTTTTTCTTCTATTTTTCACAAAATTAGCCAAATATTGGGATTAATTTTTTAAAATGTTTGATAGAATTCACTTGCAAATCCATTGGTATTGGTTTTCCTTTGGGTGTTAATTTATAGCTTGTTCAATTTCTTTTTTATGGGACTGATCTACTTAAATTCTCTATTTCCTGTTCTGTTTACCTGAGTATTTGACATTTCTGTAAATATTAATTCATTTTAATTATCAGTTTTGTTAGCACACAATTAGGTAAAATTATTTCTAATTATTTTGTCTGTTTGCTGTGAATTTCTTTTTTGATACTGCCAGTTAAAATTAAACTACCTAATAGTTTATCTATTTTATTAGTTTTTTCAACAAATGAACTCCTAATTTTATTTGTCATTTGTATGATTACTTTTGCTTTCAATTTTGTTAATTCTTCCTTGATTTTCAGAATTTCTCTTTTGTTGTTTAACTGTTCCATAAAGAACTTACATTCTATGGGAAGAGGGAACTTGCTTATAATTAGTACATACAAAGAAATGACAAGCAGCATGATTTCAGAAAAACCTGGAAAGATTTACATGAATTGATGCGAAGTGAGGTGAACAGAACCAGAACATTGTACACAATAACAGCAGTATTATAAGATGAAGAACTGTGAGTGACTTAGCTATTTTCAGCAATATAATGATCCAAGACAGTCCCAAAGGACTAAGATGAAGCATACTATCTACCTCCAGAGAAAGAACTGATACTGTCTGAATACAGACTGAAGCATGTTATTTTTTTTACCATCTTTCCTTTTTTTTTTTTCAATTCTAGTCTTCTTGTACAAAATTACTAACATGGAAATGTTTTACATGATTGCATGTTTGTAAACTGTATCAGATTGCTTACTGTCTCAGGGAGGACCAGAATTTCAAACTCAAAATGTAAAAAAATTGTTTAACATATAATTGGGGGAAAATAAAATATATAAAAATAATTAGTATATACAGAACATTCACAAAATAAACACAAAGTAGTTTAGGAAGTAAGGGTACTAGCAGTCAGGCCTTTGAGAAAAGCTTAATGTCGAAGGAAGTAAAGGATTCAGAGAACCAGAAGTAAGCAAGTAATGCATTCTATGAATGAGGGACACCAATTCATAGGCACAGAGATGGAAGATGGAGTGTTGTATGTGAGGAATGGAAAAAAATCTGGGAAGGAGAGTAACATATAATGAAACTGGAAAGGAAACTTTATGAAGGACTTTAAAGGCCAAATTGCATTAATATTTTGTCCTAGAGGCAATAGGGAGACACTGGAGTTTATTGACTAGCATTGTGACATGGTCAGACTTTCATGTACGGAAAATTACTTTGGCAGTTGTGTGAAGGATGGATTGGGTAGGGGAGAGACTTGAAGGAGAGAGTTGATGAGAGCCTGAACTAAGGAGCTGACTGTGTGAATATGACGAGTCAGATGCCAGAGATGTCATAGAGGTAGAAACAAGATTTGACTGGTTGTATGTTGAATTAGGAAGACTTGAGGATATTGCCATGATTATAAACCTGGGAGACTAGAAGAGTGGTAATGCCTTTCAAAGAAATGGGAAATTCATAAAAGGGTTATTTTTTTTTGTGGGAAAGATAATGTATTTTGTTTGTTCATGTTGAGTTTGAGATGCCCAATGGACATTCAGTAGGAGAAGAGAGATTGAAACTGTATATATAGATCTGGATGTCATCTGAGAAAGATGACAGTTGAACCCATGGGAGCTGATGAGGTCACTACGTGAAAAAGTGTATAGAGAATAGAGTTCCAAGGAGAAACGTACCCACAGGTAAGGTATGTGATATGAATAACAGCCAACAAAGGATCAACTTTCCATCTCCCACCTTTAGACCTTTCCATTAAGGGGTGGGGAACCTGTGGCCTTGAGACCACATGTGGCCTTGTAGGTCCTCAAGTCCAACCCTTTCACTGAATCTAAACTTCACGGAACAAATCCCCTTAATAAAAGGATTTGTTTTGTAAAACTTGGACCCAGTCAAAAGGCTTCACCCAAAGACCTAGAACACATGTGGCCTCAAGGCTGCAGGTTCCCCTCCCTTGAGCTAATAGACTGTCTCTAATGTTTGAAATATACTCCCCCCCTTACCTGTGTCTCAATGATTCCTTGGCATTCTTTAAGCTTAACTCAGGTGCTACCTCTTATAGGAAGCTTACTCTGACACACTCTTCAGTTTATGTATATGTTCTACTCCCTATCCCCGATAAACTGTAGCTCCCTGAAGGCAGTGCCTATTTCTATTTGTGTCTTTGTATCCCTAGGGTCTAGCATAGTGCCTGGCACATAGTGGCTGCTTGACAAATGCTAGTTGAGTGAGTGACATAGAAGTATCGATATGAGTTATGTAGACAAGTTGCATCCAAAGAAGTAGATCAGTGTGACTGGAGTAATTAGGAAAAGCTTGCCTCTCCCTCTCCCTCTCCCTCTCCTTCTCTCTCTCCCTCTCTCTCCCTCTCTCTCTTTCTCTCTCTCTCTCTCTGTCTTTCTGTCTCTCTCTCTCTGTCTCTCTGTCTCTCTCTCTCCCTCTCCCCCCCCATCTCTCTGTCTCTCTCTCTCCCTCTCCCTCCCTCTCTCTCTCTCTCTCTCTCTTTCTCTCTCTCTCTCCTTTTCTCTGTCTCTCTCTCTCTCTCTGTCTCTCTCTCTCTGTCTCTCTCTCTCTGTCTCTCTCTCTCTCTCTCTCTCTCTCTCTCTCTCTCTCTCTCTCTCTCTCTCTCCCTCTCCCTCTCTCCCTCTCCCTCTCCCTCTCTCTCTCCCTCCCTTTCTCTGTCTCTCTCTGTCTCTGTCTCTCTCCCTCCCTCTCTCTGTCTCTCTCTATCTCTGTCTCTCTCTCCCTCTCTCTCTCTCTCTCTCTCTCTCTCTCTCTCTCTCTCTCTCTCTCTATCTATCTATCTATTTGAAGTGAAAGCCTATTCTGGGACAGAGGTCCTAGAGATTCCTGCAGGGGGAGATTTATTTTAAACCTATATTTTATGTAGATTATCGGCCTGAGAACAATGTTTATGTATGAATGTGCTTCTTGTTTGATATACAAGCTGAGGCTCAAAACCACTTCTCAGCTGGGAACGCTGCCCCTAGGAGGAGGTCCCTTCCTCAGTCAGCCCTGGATTTGTGATCTGGAATGGGTGGTGAGTAGCAGAGCTAAAAGGTTGCACCTATTCCTGCATCTTACACATTGTTTATACTTCGTCTTGGTTCTGAGACCTCTTCTTGTCGTGGTGCACAGCCTTTCCTTGTATTGGACTGCTGTTTCTTGTCTACTCTTGTCTAGACCGGGTCGCCAGTGTCAGTAAACCTCTCTCTGTCTTCCTGTACTAACCTGGACAAAAATGACTTTTTTTTTTCTTTGATTCTCAAGCAGGATTTAGTGTGGTGCATTTTCCAGATTATTTTCAATGGAGTTGGGGGTTGGGGAAAAGCTTGCTGTATTTCTTCCGAGCAAGTCTGCCATTTTGGCTCCACCTCTCCCTAAAGTCCAGTCTGTAATCTAACCTTACATTTTTCCTTATCTAGTTTCCTACTCTCCAATCCAACTGTAATCTAACTGACATTTCTCCCTCTTATGTTTGTGTAGTGTATGAGAGATTTTATCGAATACTTTGCTGGACTCTGTATATTTTGATAATGTGAGGGAAATTTAAATCAGGAATTAATTAGAAGGGATTCTATTTAACAGAGGTGAAAGACAGAGAAACTTAAAAACTTTAGTAAATACTATACTGCTCTGAAGATCAATTTAAAATGAGGGCAAAATATTTTTTTCTAATTTTAAATAGCAAAAATATGAATTTAGTTTATGCAAAAATTTTTATAGGGCAGCTAGGTGGCACAGTGGATAGAGTGCCAGGCCTTAAGTCAGGAAGACAACTGAGTATAAATCTGACCTCAGTCACTTAACTAGCTGTGTGACCCTGGGCAAGTCACTTAACCCTCTTTGCCTCAGTTTCCTCATCTGTAAAATGAACTGGAGAAGGCAGTGGCAACAACTCCAGTATCTTTGCTAAGAAAACCCTAAATAGGGTTATGAAGAGTTGGACACGACTGAACAATAACAAGCAAATTTTCAGGAATGAATTATATTGCATAAAACATTTACCTTAAGTAATTATAGATTTGATGTGTAAACTGTCATTGGAATTAGAAGTATTATTGCTAAAATTTAAATTAAATTAAATTTAAATAAAAATAAAATTTAAATCTGTAAATTATTGAGATGGGGGTATTCTTTTCACAAAAACAATGATGTTTAAATAACACTTCAAGATTGAGGTAATTGTATGGAGATTAATTAGAACTAATATTTGATTTTTATCATAATATAAACTAGTGAATATGTATATGTATAGATATTACATATATAATGAAATCTAACCAGCCCTTGCCTAATATAGGGTGACAGACACAAAAAGATCATACAGTAATATGCAAAACCATTTACATCATGTAACAGGTTATCAAGAACATCTTTGTAATTTATAAGCCCACAGCATCTGGGTCCTTGATGTCATTATCAGCAGTGCAGACAATCAGATTTTCAAGCTCCATATGGCAATCACTTTTGTGTGTGTGTGTGTGTGTGTGTGTGTGTGTATACATATATATGTATATATATATATATATATAATATATTCCCAAATATATTTTTTAACAACAGCTAGCATTCAATGATTAGACTTAGATGTATTATTCATTTATTGTGAAAAAAATGTTGTAGCATAGAAAATGACAGTAAGGTTTGTCCCAAGTGAGTATTTAAAAGAATTGAAAGAATATATTCTTTTTTAGTTTGTGGTAGTGGAAAAAAAGCCACAGCACATTTTAACATATTATATATATACATACACATATACACATATATATTTATTATGAATATCTGTAAAGTTGAGATAATTATGGAGAATTATATATATATTTCAATATATTATAAAATAAACTATTAAATCTTACCTCAAAATGTTATTCATCTATCTTAATAGAAATTTGGCCTGTTTTCAGGTTTTGATAGGTTATCTGACATAACAATGTTTGATACCTTTAAAAGTATAAATGCCTTACAATTGCATAATTATAATTATTCATAACCATCTATGAATAGATCTATTTCCTTTGCATGGGTAATTTGATGAATCTGCCCTTTCATTACTATAAGAACACCTTCCAGTTGATGGAGATGGTACTCTATCCATAGCCTCTGATAGTCTTTTATTATGGTTCTTGTCATTCCTTAAATATTCCAAAGAGGACCCACCCAGTGTTCTGGAGGCTGACCTCATATCACACCCCGTCTCCTGCCTCTTTGCCTTTGGGCTAGCTGTCCCCTTTGCCTAGAATGTACTTCACCTCCACCTCTTAGAATCTTTTATTCCCTATCCCTTAAAAGGCTCAGCTCAAGCACCACTTCTGCATGAACGCTTTTCTCATTTCCCAGCTACTAGTTACCTTCTGCCCTGAAAATGAACTTGTATCCATTTTGTGTATAGCAGTACATGTATTTATTGTGTACCTGGTAGAATGTAAGGTCCTTGATGAAAGAACTGTTTTAATTTTTCTCTGCATTCACAGGGCCTAACATAATGCCTGGCACATCATAGAACTTCGATAAATGTTTGTTGACTGACGGATCTGCATGAGTAGTTTCCTCACTTGGACTTTCCTATACCAGTGAAATCATAGCAAGACCAAAATAAAAGTGTCTCCTGTTTGCAAAGTACTATGATACATATTGGAGATATGTAAATTAGTCAACAAAAATTTATTAAATACATTTATTTATGAAAATTAAAAAAAATTAGGCAGGGGCAGGTGTAAGGACAAAGCTAATGAGTTTGGTTATGGATATGTTTAGTTTTATGTACCGTAAGCACATCTAATTGGAGGTGTCCAGCAGGCAGTTGGAGTTGTGGAATTGGAATTAGGGAGTTCATTTGTCAAAATTATGAGACAAAAAGAACCTAGGAACCATTTCAGCCTGCAAACATTTGACCTCTTTCATAACCTGAGAGATTTGGCAGCTAAGGACAGTACTGGTTTAGTTTACAAATTTGTAAAGTCTTGAAAAGGAGGATGCTAGAAGAATAGGAACAGTTTTACCTCATAAAAATGTGAGAAACAGTGGAAGGAAAAATGAAAAATGAATTTGAAGAAAGTTTGGTGATAGAACCAGCAATACAAAGTCATTTGTAGAGCATTTAAATATCAGAATGAAAGAATAACAGAAAAAAAATTGAAAAGATTTATAAAGGTTTTTTTTTTTAATAACAAATCCATTCCACCATTAAGGTCAGTGGAGCTACAATATTTGGATTATAATATCACAGTGCCAGATGTGCTATATGGGGACATGGAAATGATGCTGAAGAAAAGTGCCCATTTGAAACTTATACTGGTGTAATGTGTGAGGTGTTGGTCTAAACCTAATTTCTGCTATACTGCTGTCTATTTTTCCCAACAATTTTTATCAAATAGTAAGTACCCCCGGTAGTTGATATCTTTTACTGGGCACTAGGCTCCTAGGTTTGCTTGTGCATATCATATGCCTAATCTGTTCCACTGATTGACTTATTTCTTAACCAGTACCAAATTGTTTTGAGAATGATTTCATAGTATAATATAGTTTTATAGTACAGGTTTAGATCCGATTTTGCCGGAACACTGGCTCCCCCACCCCCTACTTTTTTTAAAAAAATATTTCTCTTGAGATTCTTGACGTTTTGTAGATTCTAGACTTTTTGTACCTACAGATGAATTTAATTTTTTTCTAGTATTACAAAGTAATCTTGTGGTACTTTGATTGGTAGGGCATTGAATAAATATGTTAAATTAGATAATATTGTCATTTTTGTTATATTGGCTCAACCTACACATGAGCAATTTATATTCTCTGATTATTTAGATGTCTTTATTTGTATAAACAGTGTTTTATACCTATAGTCATATAGTTCCTAAGTGTATCTTGCTAGGTAGACTCCCAAGTGTTTTATAAATTTATACACTCTGTATTTATTTTAAATGGAATTTCCCTTTCTATCTCTCCAATAGATTTTATTTCTATTTTAAAGAAATTCTGGGGACTTATGTGGATTTAATTTTTTTTTGCTTTTGGGCAGGGCAATTGGGGTTAAGTGACTTGCCCAAGGTCACACAGCTAGTACATGTGTCAAGTGTCTGAGGCCAGATTTGAACTCAGGTCCTCCTGACTCAGGGGCTGGTGCTGTACTCATTGTGCCACCTAGCTGCCCTTGGATTTATTTTTTAACTCCATAACTTTACCGAAGCTATTGTTTTAATTTTTTTTCAGTTGACTTTCTCGGATTCTCTAAGTATACCTTTGCAAAAAGTAAAAATTTCATTTCTTCTTTACCTATACTATTCCTTCAATTTCTTTTTTTTTGTCTTATTGCTATAGCTAGAATTTCTAGCATTATATCAAATAGAAATATTGACAATGGGCACCCCTGATATTACTGGAAAGGACTATAGTTTATGCCTACATTCTGGCTCTTGGTTATAGATATGTATTATTTACCATGTTAAGAAAAAGACCAGGGGCGACGAGGTGGTGCAGTGAGTAGAGCACCAGCCCTGGAGTCAGGAGGACCTGAGTTCAAATCCAGCCTCTAACACTTGGCACACTTACTAGCTGTGTGACCTTGGGCAAATCACTTATCCCCAACTGCCCTGTCTTCCCTCTCTAAAAAAAGGCCATTTATTCCTATGTTTTCTAGTGTTTTAACAGAAATGGGTATTATATTTTTTCAAAACTTTTTCTGCATGTATTGATATATGATTTTTGTTCTTTTATTCTTATTTTTGTAAATAATTTGTATAAGAATTGGTCTTTGAATGTTTGATAGAATTCACTAGTCTGGGTCTTATTTTCCTTTGGGAGCTCATTTGGGTTTTTTAAACTCTATTTCTTATTATATTATCTGAGTATTTTATACTTTTGTAAATATTCATTAATTTCACCTGTTATTAGCTTTATTGCTATTTAGTTGGTCAAAAGAGTTTTCAATTATAAACTTCATTTCTTCTTCATTTATTATGAATTCTACTTTTTTCATTTTTGATACAGGTAATGTTAAAATTCAGAGCCTCCATAGCAAATAAAAAATACCGCAAGCAGTAGGGAAAAAAGATTTCAAGTACCAAGGTGCAATAGTCAGGATCACAAAAGAGATAGCAGCTAACGTTATAAATTATAATATTTCAGAAGTCAAAAATATAGGCATATAACAAATGATGTTAAAGAAGATGCATGATGGTTTGCTTTACTACTGTACCCTAAGGAGCAATGGGTCTTTTTATGTGATTTGAAGAGGAAACCTACATGTACTTGTCTTCTCTTTTAGATTGTGAGCTCCTAGAGAGCAGGGACTGGCTTGCTCCTCTTCTGTTTGTATCCCCAGCGCTTAGGAGAGGGCTTTGCCCAGAGTAAGAACTGAAATTCTTTTTTATTCATCTGTTTTTTCATTTGGCTATGAAAGGGAAGAAGGATATAGAATGATGGCAGTGTCTACTCTAGATCATCTCAGGTCTCATCCAGATCAAAATCTTTGAGCGTATGATTCTCTTAAAATGGGTTTTGAGATTCTCCACGTAAGAGTCAGTGATCATTCTAGTTTGATGGTATGTTCTTTCTGTGGTAAGTAGCAGCTTTGTATATGTGTCTCCTACAGTGCCTAGAATAATACATTACACTTGGAAAGTACACAAAATTATTTGCTGATTTGACTAAGACTCACTTTATAGCATAAAGTTTAAAATCATTTTAAAAAAGTAAGTTCTTTTTCCATGCCACCTGAGAGCTTATCTAATGAAGCCTGTTGCAGTAGAAAGGATGCTGGTTTTAGGATGCTTGTTGATGGATTGATTGACTACCCTTCTTCCTGAACATAATAATAATAGCGATCCTTTACATATGTTATCTCATTTGATCTTCACAACAAATCTATCTGTGAGATAGGCACTGTTACTATCCCCATTTTACAGATGAGAAAACTGAGGCAGAGTGAGGTTAAGTGATAGCCAGTAAGTATCTGAGACAGGATTTGAACTCAGGTCTTCCTGATTGTGAGACCAGCAATCTCATCAGCTATACCACCTAGATGGGTTTATCTCTCTGCTTTTTCTCTGTTTTCCTCCTCCCTTGCTGTTCACATCGTCCCAGCCTCCTTTTTTGGATCACCATCTCCTCATAAACCCTTAGTCTACATATCTAATCAGTTGCCGTATCTTTTTTTTTCTTTCTGGAGCAGGGAAGGCAGGGCAGTTGGGGTTAAGTGACTTGCCTAAGGTCACATTGCCGTATCTTCTTGCATCTTCTTCTGCAACATCTCTTCCATCTTGCCTCTCTCCCTTCTCAATTCTCCCCTCTTTTCCTCACAGTTCCCATGTTAGTACTGGTCCTTATCTCAGTCATTGAAGCAGCCTCCTAGATGGTTGGCCTGCCTCAAGTCTCTCCCCACTCTAGTTGGTGGTACACACTGCTGACTAGCTAATTTTCCTTAGGCACAGAGCTGACCATTTCATTCTTCTCCTCAATCAATTCCAGTGGCTTCTTGTTGTCTTAGGATAAAATAGAAGCTGTTCTGTTTGGGTTTTAAAACCTTTCACAACCTGGACCCTTCTTAACTTTCCAGCTTCTTTGGGCATTATTCCCTTTCTTGTACTTTGTGATCCAGCCAAACTGGCCTTTTTTTTGTCCTTTCCATGGGACATGTTTCCATACTAGTTATTTTGTACTAGCTTTTGCCATACCTCCCTCATGCAGTCCTTTTATTCCTTTAAGGAGATGCAGCAATAGCACTGTCTTCTGCATGAAGCCTGTCTAATTCCTGCAAATGCAAATGGCTTCCCTCCCAAATTGCCTTGTATTTAATAATTCCTTTTTATATGTATTTTTTCATTTTATGTTTGTGCTCTGTATCTTTATGTAAATAGTTGTCTTCCCATTAGAACAGAAGTTCCTTGCAATCAGAGATTGCTTCATTCTTTGTACGTGTCCCCCATAGCACGGTGCTTGACACAGAGTAGGCAGTTAATAAAGGCTTGTTGACTGATTGATTAACACATATTTTAGGATATTATTAACTTGTCTTGAGCCTTCTCTGTGATACCAGTTTGTTTGGCTTTTCTTATTTGTCTGGCTTTATCCGGTGGTGATAATTCTATGAATAAATGGTGATTTCTATTCAAAATATTATTATATGTATTCTTGCCTATATATTAGATATTATTATTCATCTTATAAAGTATTTTCTACTTTGAAGAAATCTTAAATCTCTGATTTCTTTGGCCTTTATTGAGAATGTATATTTGTATAAGACATTTTACTTGCATGTTAAATAGTAATAAATTAGTTCATTGGCAGACTTAATTGAGGTTCAAGAATTTCTACAAACAACAATGTAAGTTAAAAAAAACTTGAAATAATTGTTTATGGACACAATACATACAGTATGGTGACTGTTCTAGGGAGCTGTATGATTATACTGATTCTGTTTAGGCTTCATATTATGCTGACACTCCATTAGAAAAACACATTATTCAGAGATGTTTTGCATAGCCATGTTTGAAGGAAGCCCACAAGCAATTGTGTGTGCACTACAGGCTTTCTTACAACAGCTGTCATAGTTGGCAAAGGTGATGCCAGAGAAGTACTGCATTAAGTTAGCCCCATGGATGCAATTAGTTCATAAAAAAGCACAGCAAGCATGCTCAGCACAGTTAGGCAGCTGGTACATTTGTATGAAGCAATCAAAGAGCATGGTGGGTAAAACTGCCTCTGTTTATGAACTGATGTGTATGGCATAGTGGGAACAGATGGCTAAGAAACACTTGACCTTCTAATACTTCACTATACTAATATTTTAAAAAAAGCAGCAGAAGAGTTCTTTTTAAATATATTTGGCACCCATCTGGAATACAAATGGGAAAATATGGCCAAAATAGCCAGAAATTAAATAATAAATTTGAAGTTCATTGCCACTACAATTAGTAGTTTTTGTTAACTGTCAGTTCAAATTTTATTAAGTGTACAGGAAGTGCCCATTTCTTACTAATTCACATCTTAACTTTGCATTTCTATTTTCTACCCATTTGAGCCTGTTTAATAGAAATCTCATTTTCCTTTTTATTGATTTGTGTTGATTGATGAACAAAGTTGATAGCACATACATTTTTAGTCAAAATTTTTCCATCCATTCTGGCCACCTTCCATGAGATAGCTACACTTCAGTTTTGTCAATGGCCCTCTTAAAATATGACACATAGAAATGAATAATGTTTTTCAAAAGTGATGCAGCCAGTATCATATAATATTGATATAGGTACCATGTGTCCATTTATCCATTCTATGTTTTCGTTACTTTTTTTACTGCTACAATGTTGAACTCAGAGTTGACTAAAACTCAGATGTTTTTTATAGGAGCTCTTTTTAAACCAGTTTTCTTGTGTCTTGCACATTTGAATTTTTTAACCTAAATTCATAAATTTACTCGTATCTTTTTCACTTATTACAATCTGTAGAAAGCATTTTAATTTCATTTCAGCTAACATTTATTAAGAACAAGTATAACAGGCACTGTGGGAGAAGAAAAGTATGAATAATACCTGATACTGCCTTTGGGCATAAAACATATGAGCAGCTGGTGCCACAGTGGTTAGAGCTTTGTGCCTGGCATCAAGAAGGCCTAAATTCAAATCCAGACTCAGACACTTAGTAGAAGTGTGACCCTAGTCAAATCACTTAATCTCTGTTTGCCTCAGTTTAATTATTTTTTATTATTGAAGGGTTTATTTTATGTTAATAAATGTAAATTTTAGTTTATTCCAGTTAGTGCATATACCATTGTACCTGCAAGTTTTATTCTGTCTCTTCAAGTTGAAAGATCATTCACCTTTGCAAAAAAACTGATTCAAAATATCATTTCTGCCATGTACAAATAGAAGCAATAAATATTATTCTGAGAAGGGGTGCACAGATTTCACCAGACTGTCAAAGGGGTTTACTTGACACAAAAACTATGAAGAATCCCTGTATTATATTAATGTTCTATACTTTGTTTAGACATTCCCTGATTTACACAAACAAAACTGCTATAGATATTTTTGTACATTTGGATCCTTTTCCTCTTTCTTTGGTCTTATTGGGGGAATAGGCCAAGTAGTTAAATTGTTGGGTCAAAGGGCATGCATGCAGAATTTAATGATTTTTGTGGGCATAGTTTTGGATTGGTTTCCAAAACAGCTGGATTCACGTCACCACCAACAGTGTGCCAATCTTCTAGCCTCTACAATAATCATTTTTTTTGGTCATCTTTGCCAATGTGATAGGCGTGAGATAGAACTTCAGAGTTTTAGAAATGTTCATTTTTCTAATCAGTGCTTTGGAACATTTTTCATTACTGTTGATTCTGTTGATAACTATATGTTTATATCCTTTGACCTATCAGTTATTCAATGATTGAATAAACTATTAAGTGCTTTCTGTGTGCCAGGTATTATATACTAAATTTGTATTTGCATATAATATCTGCTTCCTTTCAGCCCTTCCTTAAAAACTAAAAATTTACATATGGCAAGAGCATCTTTCTGATAGTGCTTGGGCACTTAAAATATCTTTAAGCTACTAACCTGTTATAATTGGGGTAGTGGTATTTAATACTTAGAATAACTAGTAATACCTCCTCTCTTTTTCTTTTTTATCTTCATAATAGTGAATGAATGAAGAAAGCATTTATCAAGTGCTTACACTATGCTGAGTGCTGCCTCAAGTCTCTCCCCACTCCAATCCATCTTCCACTCAGTGACTAAAGTGATTTTCCTAAAAGGCAGATCCAATCATGGCACTCATACCCCACCCCCCATTTAATAAATTCCAGTGGTGGCCTCACCTCCTGGTACATGCTTCATCCTCTCTCTCACTCTCAAAGTGGGTTGCTGCTTCAATTAGACTGCCTTGTCTATAATGTTCAAAAAGGGTAGTTTTTGTCCCTTAGTCATGAAAGTGAGTAGCTTTAGTCACCCAGGCACAGATTTTAATTTCAATTATTTAATTTAATTTGTTGATCTCCTTCAAATTTCTCTAAAGAATGCAGTTTCTAGAATGGCAGTACTAGATGTATGAAAGAACTTCAGAAAGGTGGTTTTAGTATCTATCATCTACTTTATCTGCTAATGATTTCTTTTGAAAGTAAGGCAGCCCTATCATATATTAATTTTGCCTAGTACTTCTTCACTACATATTGCTGTCTATCTGCAAGTGGATTAAACTGTATGGAGATTATTCTTTAACAATGAATATTTTAGTGCTGCCTTTTATAGTAATTTCTTCATTTGTGTTGATTGCTTGATGAACAAAGTTGATACCACATATATTTTCAGTCAAAAATTTTCCCCATTATGAGGCTTCATAAGAGTTAATCTTTACAGACACAAACATTAGAAAAATGTGAATGTGATTTCCCATTTCTAAAATTATCCCAGGTATGCTGGACAGTAGCAAAAAGTGAGAAGTGGCAAACTGATAGCAAAGAAGAGAAAAACCTTTAAAGCTCAAGAGCTCAAAAATCATAGTAGATGAAAACCGTTTGCTGTAGCCTTACACATTCAGAAGTTCAAACCACAAAAGACAAAATGCTTTTAAAATGTACTAAGATCGGGGCAGCTAGGTGGTGCAGTGAGTAGAGCACCGGCCCTGGAGTCAGGAGGACCTGAGTTCAAATATGACCTCAGACACTTGACACTTGTACTATCTGTGTGACCTTGGGCAAGTCACTTAACCCCAATTGCCCTGCCAAAAAAAAAACGTACTAAGATCAAGCTAAGGCAGTGAGGTGTCACATTGGGAGAGTGCCAAGCCGTGGAGTGAGGAACACTCATCTTCCTGAGTTATAATGTGACCTCAGACACTTACTAGCTGTGGGACCCTGGGCAAGTCACTTAACTGTGTTTGCCTCAGTTTCCTCATCTGTCAAATAAACTGGAGAAGGAAATGGCAAACCACTCCAGCATCTTTGCCAAGAAAACCAGAATCAGACACTACTGAACAAAAAGATCAAGCTTCACAAAGATAGTATAGATAGCAATGCTATGCCAGGTGTTTTCATATAAAGGAGACTTTTTTTAAAAATTCAATTTTATTTTCTTTTTAGCTCCAAATCCTCTCCTTTCTTTCTCCTCCTCCACTATCCATTGAGAAGGCAATTCCCCCCAAAAACAAATCCCCAAAAGCCTGTTACAAATTTGTATAGTCATGCAAAACAAATTCTTGCATTTGTCACAACTCTACTCCTCCCCACTAAAAAAATTTTAAAAAATATGCTTCATTCTATACTCTGAGTCCATGAGTTCTATATCTGCATTTAGCAGGTAGAGTAATTTTCATTGCTTTGTGCTAGAAAATACTAACAGGTATACTAGTAGGCATTTAATAAATGTTTGTTAAATAATTTCTATTCAGTAAAAATTTTCGAAACCTCTACTAAAGACAAGCCACTATGATAGGTGCTGGGAATACAAAGAACAAAACCAAACTGTTACTGCCCTCAAGGAGCTTCTATTCTACTTGGAGTTGGAGGTTGTATATCAACTTGGGTACATATGTTTAGAGAGATACTTGTGGGTTGCTCAGGGAGAGGAGTACCTACACTGAGGAAATCACAGATCCTTGAAGTATTGAAATGAGATTATTGGTGTTAGAATAAAATAGATGCCTAGTTTCTCCGTGAGTTTCTTTTCTTCCCTCAGCTGTCATTTTATTTAAAGAAAATTCTCTATAATCATCACTCAGGAAAAATTGAAATTTGGTTTTCTAAAATTTTTTCATTGCAACTGACTCCATTTAAAAATCCAGGTTATTTTGCTATTTTTTTGAATTTTGTTATTGATTAAAAATTTGTAGAAATGTCTTCCTAGCCTCTCTAGGGTATAGGGTTATGTCACTTGATTCTAAGCCTCCTTATAGTAATTTAACATGTGAAAAAAGTGGTCCTTTTTTGGGGGGGGGGTGGAATGTTATCCCATTCCCTTTTCAGTACTCTCCTAAATTCCTGGTTCTTTCTGTGTGTTTTATTTTGTTTTAGTAGGTGGGTTGAAAGTCTTGGTAGGTTAGTTGCAATATTGGGGTGGGAAGGATTGAAGGAAGTTGAAGGCTAATTTTTAAAAAGTATAGTTTTCCCCTTCTCCTCATGCCTGCTGAGCAAACAATACACAATCAAACATTTCTATTATGAATATTGTCTATTAACATGACCAGATATGGAATTTTCTGTTGTAGGAGATTTGTTATGTCTGTATTGGCACTCCTTACTACTCACAGTCCCCCCAAGGTAGTGTGCTGTGCCTTGGAAATGTCCTTCTATTGTAGGATTCTTTTTTTGTAATGGTTATTTCCATGGTTGAATTTTTACCTTTATCCTCTTTTATGATTTTCATAGTGCTTGCCACTATTTTATTCAAATGGGGTTCAGATTGAACAAAAATGAGAAAAATGAAAGAGAACATGTTCTCTGAATGTATAGGTCAAATGGACTTCAGGGGGATGGAATAGAATAGAAGGGTTTTGAGCAGGACAGTGATTCTTTCCTTGTAATAGAATTTTACTGTAGTGAATAAAATTCATTCCAATTTCAAATTCCCTTGAATAGTTCCCTCATCACTAAGCAACAGCCATTATTAATACTATTTTGAGAAAGTGTTTGGCCTACTGGCTCTGTTCCTTGAAATGAATTAACAAAATCCCTAGCTATTACCTCCAATGGAGTGTAAATGAGATGGGAGTATGAATGATTATCATTTGCATAACTTAAGAAAAATAACTGAAGGTTCTTATAAGGCCCCCCAAGTACTATAAAAAAATTACAACAGAAAGAGAGGAATGAGATTCTGATTAATCAACTAAGAAAAAAACACAACAGTTGTATTGAATTGTTAGTTGCTAATGTTTTTGTTGGGATTGCTGTGTCATCCGTGTGCACTTAAAATGTTTTCATTTTAAGAAAACTTGCTTTAATTTTACATGGTAAGAGTAATTTTTATTTCTTCAATAGACTTCATGAATCTGCTACCTTTATCTTTAAAACATTATACATTTTATTCAGATTACTACTTAAAGTTCATAAGGTACAAAATTTTTAATCATAAAAAAATGAGATTTGACATTATAACTAAATATTACCTTTCTGTTGGGATTATTAGTGCTTTTAGATTCCCTCAAGTGACATTTATAGGCATGTAATATATAATTTCACAAATGCTAACCTTGTCTCTAACTTAACTATAAATTCCTTGAGGACCTAGGCTTTGTAGTAATTCCTTTTTGTTTATTTTTTCATACTACAGCTAGCATTCAGTAAATATTTGATTATTAGTTGATATAGCTCTCCTTGTGTTTGTTTTTTAAAATAATTTTATTCAAAAAATTTTTAAATGTTGTATTCATTTTTTTTTAATCATCACTATCATTTCCCAATGATTCCCTGCCCCTCCCTTGTAACAAATAAGTTCAAGTAAGCAAAACAGATCAGCACATTGGAGATGTCTAAACTGTGTACCTAAAATTAAAGCAAATCTGAGGTTCCATCTCTTACCCATCATATTGACAAAGATGACAAAAAAACAAAATGACACGTATTGGCTTTGGGAAAGTAGGCATACTATTGTACTGTTGCTGGACATATGAATTAGTCTAATAATTTTGGAAAGCAATTTGGAATTATTCCCCAAAAGTTACTAGTCAGTGTATATACCCTTTGACAAAGCCATAGAATTTAGTAGGTCTATATCCTAAAGAGAGTAGGGAAAGAGGAAAAAGACATATATTTTTAAAATGTCAACAGCAAATCTTTTTTGGTAGCAAAAAACTGGAAACTAAGTGGTTGCCTACCTATGAGGGAATGACTAAACAGATTATGGTATTGAGAGAAATGATTATTAGCAACCAAAGATTTGGGGAGATCCAGAGTTTCCCTTTTTCTATAGTCCTCATTTTAAAGTTCATTCTTTTGAAGGACACTGCTGATAATGAGATTGAATTAACGGTCCTCAATTTGGTCAGATCCTACCCAACCTCACAAGGAATTTAATCCCATTGTGTTCCAATCAGGTTTGGGTTGGAATAAATTCTTTGATTAGATTGCCCAAGGCTGGGGGTGATTTAAAAGTAAATGACATAATCAAAGTTCATTATAATAGGTCTAGCCCTTCATTGTAATATTCATTCTCTCTCATTACTTGTTAACCAGAGTTGATTGCCACCCTCTGGAACACTCACTTTTACCGGGCCATTGAAGCCTTGAGCCCACAGACTGAGGGTCTTTGTTATTCAAGAGTGCCACTGACTTTATTAAAGTGCTAGCGTTATTAATAAAATAACCAATTACCCAGAAATTATGTCTCTCAAACTTTTTAAACAACACAGTATATAAATATTATTGTGCCATAAGAAATATCTAAATGAACAGAGGAAACTGGGAAAACTTTTATGAACTGATAGAGAGTGAAGTGATCAGAAGAACAATTTATACTCTCAGAACAATATTATAGAGAAAAACAACTTTGAAAGGCTTTAGAACTCTAATCAACATAATGATAAACTATGAATCCAGAAGGCTGAATATACTACCTTCATCACCAAAGGTGATGAACTTAAAATGCAATTTGTTATCAAGGTTTTCTTTTCTTTTTTTAATGTTCAGGTGGGGGCAGTGGGAGAGATAATGCTTGTAAAAACAAATTAAGAAATAGAAATTTTAAAATGTATGCCTCAAGCTACACCTATATTCCACTTTCTCTTTGGACAGGTAGGAGAAAATGCTTCACCCTCAGTCTTCTGTTCTATGATTGGTTATTGAATTGATCAGAGTTTTGAAGTGTTTCATTGCTATTTTCCTTTATATTACTCTGGTTGTGGTGTAAATTGCATTCCTGTTTCTGCTTAACAATTCTTTTCCAGCTCATGCAAGTCTTCCCAAGTTTCTCTTAATTCTTTGTATTTATCATTTCTTCCAGCACAATAAAATTCTATTTTAAACTACAATTTGTTAAACCATTCCCTAAGTAATACTAGAACACTCACTTTTTCCTTCAAGTTTATTGCTACTACCAAAAAAAAAGTGCTATACATATTTTTGTATGCTATTCAAACTCTATGCCCCGGTGACATTCCAAACTCAGCATATCCAAAACAGAACTCATTATCTCTGTGCCTTCTTCCTCCCCAAGCCCCACTAGACTTTGCTATTTCTGTCTAAGACATCACTATAATTCCAGTCTCGAAGGCTCTTTATCCTCAGCATTATCTTTGACTATTAAATCTCCCTCACCTCAGTTGTTAAATCTTGCCATTTCTACCTCCCCAACATCTCTTGTATCTGACCCCTTTCCTCCACTCACAAAGGCATTGATTGAGTTCAGGCCCTCATCATTCTTGCCCAGACTACTGCAATAGCCTCCTAATTAGTCATCCTGTCTCAAGTCTCTCCTTACTCCAGTCTGTCTTCCGCAGCTGCCAAAGTAATTTTCTGTAAGGGCAGATCTGACCACGTCATTCTCCCACTGAGTTAATTCCAGTGACTTCTCACCTCTCTGTTTACACACTGGACACTCCATCTCCTGTCTTTGTGCCTTTGCACTGGCTGTCCCCCACACCTGGCATTCACTCCCTTCTGACCCTTGCCTTAGAAAAGTCACCCTCAAAGCACAGCTCAAGCAATACCAAGTCTACAGTAAGCCTTTCATGATCCTCTCAAATGTTAATGCCTTCCCTCTCAAATCACCTTCTATTAACCATTCTGTATTTATTTTTCATATATATTCTACATATACTTTTCTATGTCCTTGTTGAAACTTTCCACTACTATAATAATGACTAATTTTAATATTCTTATTCTACTTTTAGAAATAGTATATTCATGTTTTAATTCCTAAATTAAATTGTTAAATTCCTAATTATCTTTTGCATAAAGTATTGTTTGCTCACTAGCTTGGTTGAAACCTTCATCTGGATCGAGACAGTTATACTGTCAGGCTCCTGTAGTCACTTTGCAGGGTTTTGCCTTGACTTTCCTCTCTTGTCAATAGTGTGAACTCCTCTGTCTAATCTTTTAAAAATCAGCCTTAATAAAAGTTATTTTCGTTACTTTGTTGTGATTCTCATTTTCCTGTTGCTCCTATAATTTGAACCCAGATCGCTGCGTAGGTGACACTTGGTGTAGTTGAGTAGGATTGTGGGGCCCCCAGGACAAGCCCATGCCATTGTTCATTGCAAAAAGAGGGTGGGAGAGGAGAAGGAGACTTCCTATAATCTAAAATGAAGAAGGCAATATCAAATAGCCACTTAATAATGGTCACTTTATAGGTGGAGACTGTTTGCATCCTTGCTAGCCTCAGACATTAACACTCACACCTGAGAAATTAGTGGGATCAACTGTGTCTTCTATGTGGCTTGAATACAAATTAGGAATGGAAAATAGAAGTCAGGAAGAGAAGAAAGGAAAAGGGAGCTAAAATTAGTTTTACTGAACTTTGGAGGCTAAATGAGCATTTGTTCCCAATAGAGGTTAAAGGTAGATAGTTATAGGAAGATGTTGAGGCTTAGAGGGACATACAAAGACTGTAGAGTAGTAGTGCTCCAACTTTTTGGTTGTAGGACCTCTTTATACAATTAAAAATTATTGAAAACTGGAAAGACCTTTTGTTTATGTGGATTACACCAATATCATACTAGAAATTAAAATGGATAAATATTAAAATATATATTAATGAATTTAAAATTATAAATTATTACATATTAATATAAATACCATATTTTATTTAAAAATCTATATTTTCTAGAACAAAAATAAGTGAGAAGTGTCATTGTTTTACATATTTTTGGAAAGCTATTTAATACCTGGCTTAATAGAAAACCATTAGATTTGTTTCTGCATTCAGTATATTGTGATATATTGTTTTGGTTGAAGTACATGAAGAAAATTCACCCTTACACAGATTGTATTTGGAAAAGGGAGGGGTATTATTTATTATATGATTATTAAAATAAGCAAACAACCTCTTAGTATTATTATAAATATACTGTTGACCTGATGGACCCCTTGAAAGGGTCTCAGAAGCACCCAAGGGTCTATGGACCACACTTTGTGAGCCACTGCCAAAGAGAATGCCAATGTGCTAAGCAGTGGGAAGTTGAGGATGAAGTTGTGTCTGTAGGCATAAGGGCCCTTTCAGACATTATCCTCAGGATCATCTGAGATTTCTTGTGCTCAGTTATCTAAGGGCAGGAGATGATTCTTCCCACTGTCAGCTGAATTTGTTAGAATGACTGGGGTAGATGTGAGAATTAGAGCAATCTTTGCAGCAGCCCTGTTAGAGCCAAACTCTTAGGTGACAGATGTTTCTTGTAGTGCAGTAGTGCACTATTACATTCATATACCACAGTTTGTTTTGATTTTCTGTAACTGATTTATACCCAATTTGTCTATAGGGTGTTTTTTTAATTCATTTGTTTTTGCTACTATGGAGAATTGCTTCGAATATTTTGGAATGTGGAAACTTTTTGTCTTTTCATCTTTGGAGCATATGTCCGGTAATGGTATTGCTTTGTCAGAAATAGTAATGAACTTTACTTTGTTTACTTTAGTAATGAAAATTACTTTGCTACCGCAAATAATTTTGCTAACAATAGTTTGCTGTATAAGGGAACTTTTATAATCATTAATCTTCTTAGGGGATATACGTTGGAGGGGAATCTCTGGATCAAATGGTATGGATAGTTTATTTCCTTTCCTGTATAACTCTAATTTTTTTCAACTAAGAAGCATTTACTTCCTTTCCCTTCTATCTCCCCTGCGATTGGGGAAAAAAAAGAAAAAAAGAAAAACAAAACCTTTGTAACAAATATGTATAGTCAAGCAAAAAGAACTATATTAACTGTGGCCAAAAACAAGTCTCATTCTTCATCTTGAGTTTATTACTTCTCCATCAGGAGATAGGTGGCATTCTTCTTCATCTATTTACTTATTGATTATCCTCTGGAATTGTGGTTGATCATTGTATTAATTATAATTCCTAAGCCTTTCAAAGCTATTTGTCTTTACAGTGTTGTTTTTGTATTAATTTTTTTCTTGTTATGCTCAATTCACTCTTCATCAGTTCATAGAAGTTTTGCCAGACTGTTCCTTTCATTATTTCTTATGGTATAATAGTAGTCAATTATATTAACATACCATACCTTATTCAGCCATTCTCTAAATGATGGATAGCCTATTAGTTTTTAGTTTTTTTGTTATCACAAAAATAGCTGCTGTAAATATTTTTGTACAAATTGGTCCTTCCCTTTCTTTGGAGCATAGGCCTAGTAGTGTTATGGCTTGGTCAAAGTATACACAGTTTAGAGATTTTTTGGCTGTAGTTCCAAATTTCTTTCCAGAGTGGCTAGACCAATTCACAATTCCAGCAATGGTTCATTAATGTACCAGCTTTCCCATAGCCCCTCCCACATGTGCCATTTTGCTTTTCAGTTATCTTTAGAATTGTTTTAATTTGTATTACTCTATTAGTGATCTGGAGTATTATTTTTTCACATCGTTTTTGATAGCTTGGATTACTTTTTTTTGAAACCTGCCTGATCATATTGTTGAGGTCAGATTCAGGGGAGTGATTCGGGTGTGAAAGAATTCACTTAGACATTCTGTTTTAGCCATTGGGAGCTTTATTAACATGAAAGCATATGGACCTGTGTGGTAGTTACAAGGCTATAATTAAGGTACTGGTATTTGGGGGAGCTAAGCTCATATAGAGATGTTCAGGATGAGTTTTGTGGTGGTTAAAGATAAGGACAGGATAAGGAAGACAGAAGTTTTATGACACAGGATGAAGGAGACAAGGACAGGATAAGGAAGGTGGGGCACAGAATGAGGAAGATAAAGGGTATTCTTTGGCAATTTTATGGTACAAGATAAGGAGAAGTTTTATGGTATTTCAGGATAAGGGGAAAAGGATTTTAGGATGCTCGCAAGTTACAGGATGAACTACAGAATGAGTCCCTCCTCAGGAGGGACCTCACAAAGTACTGGCAAAGCAAGTCTTAATATTCTCCTTAACCTCTATGGTACTGTATGCTGTATCCACATCTATATCCTTTGACTATTTATCAGTTGGGGAATTGCTCTTATTTTTTATAGATTTGAATTAGTTCCTCATCTATCTTATAAATGAGCACCTCGCTAGAGAAACTTGCAGCAAATGTTTTCACTTCTTAGATATTTTTGTGCAAAAATTTCTTAATTTTGTGTATTTGAAATTTTTCATTTTATCTTCTGTGATTCCTTTATCCCTTGTTTGGTCATGAATTCTTCCCCTAGACATAGATCCAAAAAGAAATTTCTTCCTTACCCCTCTAATGTTTATGATGCATGCACTGTCTAGTCCAGTCAAACTGATCTATTAACTATTTCCTGACTTCAACATTCCATGTCCTGCCTCATACCTAAAATATCCTTCTGTTTCACACTTGCTTTTAGAGTCCCAACCTTTTCTTCTCAGTTTTTTGGCTGCCTCCTTTCAAAACCTTTCATAATTCCTTTCTTTTAATTATTCTTAGTATGTGCCTCTAGGTACATGTTATTTGCACCCCCACTCCACCCCTACCCCATGTAAGCATTTTGAAGGAAAAGGCAATTTTTGCCTTTGAATTCCCTAGCCCTCAAATAGTTCCTAATTGGTGCTTAATAAATGTTTTTTGAATTAACTTGAATTTGACTAATAGTCAGGGGTTAATACTTGTGGTTGAGGTTGATTCGGGCAGGGGGGGAGTCTTAAGAATGATCTTCATAGTGCCTGATGAGTGATTAGTATTGCCTTTTGTGGTTAGCCTGGTTGGGTTATTGGTTTGACTAACAGAAGACTTGGAAATGTGTTTGACAGACCTTGAGGATGATTGGTTCGCTCTGGTTCATCCTAAAAGGATTCTAATTCTTCTCTGAGGAAGCAACAAGTATTGTAAAGATAGCTTTGGCAGTGGATTCAGAGGCAGAAGTGGCCAGAGCAGGGTAGCCTAAGGATGGAGCCTCTGCATCTCTGAAAGGAATAAGCAGCTGGAGCAGTGCTGATCTGTGGGAAGGAGAGGCAGAGGGAAATGGAGAGCAGGGGGGGAAGGAGAGGGCATAATATTGTATGGACCACAGGTTAGGGGGTAACAGTATCAAGCTAAGGAGTTCCTAATTCAAACTGGGAGCTTGTATAAGCAGATATAGAGCCATGAGGCACAGGAGCCAACTTGGACATGTCTTTCCCTCGTAGTGAGCTGATACAAACAGTGCCCTAAGGATTAAGAGTTGCTTTTCCAGTACTTTGTGAAGCCCTGTAGCTTATTCTGTAACTTGAAGGTGTCCTTAAGTCCTTTCCCCCTTATCTTGAACCAAAAGAATTGCTTTTGTTTCCCTTATTCTGTGTTCTTGGGTCTTAATTTTTAACCTCCTGCCCTATCTTTAAATCCTTAAACCATAAAGAATTCCCTTTGTCTCCCTCATCCTATGTTATAAAATCCTTTCTTGTCCTGTCTTTAATCTTTAACCACCATAAAAGCTCTAAAACGATATCATCATTCTGAAACCTCTATATAAGCATAACACCCCCAAATATTGGGGTCTCAACTCTCATGTTAAGGAGGCCCGTGTTTGCTTACACAATAAAGCTCCCAATGGCTACCGAGATGGTCTAAGTGAATTCTTTCATGCCTGAACTGCTCTCCCAACTCTGACCCTCGAGTTTCATGGACTAAAGAAGGCCATGAGTTGGTTGTTTGACTCCTAGCATTCCTGCATTCATTCTGTAGGTGGGGGAGCCTCAATACCATCATGTCACTGTCAATCTGGATCAACTCTCTATATGGTGTTGCAGAAGGTGGAGTTATCTTGGGCAGTGGGTTGACTGAGCCCCTAGCAACTATCTAGGGTAGCCTCAACCTCAAGTTGCTGATAAAAGTTTAGAACAGCTGTGAATCTTCTTGAGTTGGGGGTAGTGTGGGAGGAGAAGATTGGGACTTATCAAGGAGAAGGTTTTCATGAGTCTTAAGTGTGGGTCTTTTCTGTATTCTTTCCAAGTGTAATAAACTTGTTCTGAACTCCATTAGGTTGTTACTTGCAAGGGAACTTAACACACTTAAATAAGAGCTAGAAATCAGCCAAATCCAGATGTTCTCAAGGGAAACATGAGATTATTAGTTATTTAAAAGCTCTTAAGATATCTACTTGGGTCCATGTGAGCTCAGAGCTTTGGGTCCAGTCCATGAGTTACAAACCTGTCAGCCTAGTAGACTGCAAGAGACTATTAGTCTCTTCTTTTTATGAGGATGATTGATAATCTGGAATTATGAAAAGAAGAGTGACTAAGATAATGAGTTGGCTTGAAATCATGCAAATGAGCATGTTTTCCTTGAAAGAAAGAAGAAAGACTTAGGGAAATAGGTGAATGGAAATTGAGGGAAAAGCAGTAACAGGTGACATTTTTTTGCCCTTATATAAACATTGAAGTATGTTGGATTGGTGTAGGAGGAGGTTGATGCTTTAGTTTGTTCTTAGGTTGGCAAATATGTGTTAAGTGAAATTATTCTTCAGATTTATTGAGGTGGATCTTGAATTTACTTTTCTGAAAAAGATAGGACCTTAAAATATGTTGAGTGATTAATGTTTCAGTGCCAAATATAAAATAAAAATGAAAAGTATATACGTGTTTTATTTTATTTCTTAAAATGACTGCTTGCAATGCTGTAACTTGGTACCATTGGTGAATGCAGCTTTATAGTATTCCTTTTTTTGAAACTCATAGCTGCAGTGATGCTGTGTACATGCATACAAATCCATCTGTGAAGCAGGAAATATACTTTGCTATAAAATGCTAGTGCTTCTGGAAAAAAATTCATTAAGAATGAAGGTTTGAGCAAAGGTGAGTTTGTAGGTTTGAGTAAAGATGAGTGGGAGACGTTCATCATAGTCTCTCTGTTTTCCTTCATTTAGTTCATATTAATCTGGTAACTGCAAAATTATATCTAAGGAGTGTGAACCTTTATATATTTGCATACTACAGATGTCTAGCCCTGAACTGCAGCATTCTCAATCTTTCCTTTTCATTACTTACAAAAGCATAAATATTTGTAAAATGCATAGTGCCAACATTTTCAAGTGTCACCATTTGTCAGCTTTATTTATTTTCTATATTTTAAAAATATCATTTGAAGTTATTTTATTTTCTCATACTGACAGTGATGGATTTTCCATCTTACTTTCCAAACCAAGATTTAGGCTTCTGAAAAGAAGTTTAAAAGTTTGTTATTCTGATGTTCATTAGATAGAAACATTATTTTCTATTTGTAATTATTATTTTATTATAAATCAGAATATTTCTAGTGAATACTAGTTTTCATAAGTAGAAATCTTGCTGTTTGCTATAAGTAGTAAAGATTTTTGAAAATTGAATCATAGAAGTTTCATATTATAAAGAAAAAAATATAATAGGATTACATGTATCATAGTGTAGTAGAATTCGTGTTTCTAGAAAAGTAACTAGAGATTTGAGAACTGAAGAACTATTTAGAAACAGTTGCACATATTTAATATTTCTGTGAATATAAATGTGTTTAGGACATAATTAATTATAACTTTTTTCACGTGTATAAAATATGTATATGTGTTCAGTTGTTTCAGTTCCTATTTGGGGTTTTCTTGGAAGAGATATTGGAATGGTTTGCCATTTCCTTCTCCAGCTCATTTTACAGATGAGGAACTGAGGCAAATAGGGTCAAGTGACTTGCCCAGGGACACACAGCTAGTAAGTGTCTGGGGCTGGATCTGAACTCATAAAGAAGAGTCTTCCTGACTCCAGGCATGGTGTTCTGTCCACTGCACCACTTAGCTGCTATCTTTTATAAATATACATGTAGACATAAATATAAAATGCCATCTTTTAAAAATAGTATATGTTGCTTTAATACAAAGAGAGAGATAGTTAAGATTCTAGATATGTGACATGGGGTAGAAAATTTCATTTTAAGCTCCTCAGTTTCCTTAACTATGAAATGGAAATAATATCTTCTCTGTCAATGTAACAGGGTTGGCATGAACCCACATGAAAGCAAATATGGGAAAGCTTTTTGAAAACCGGGTAAGATACAATTATAAATATTTTTATGTTTTAAATCCAATAGCAAGAATATATTTAGAGCTTAATGAAATACATAGAATATGTGTTACATATTCATACAAGAAAAATTCAATAATTTAATAATTCATATAGTAAAAATCACTTGCATATGGTACATTATGCAAATATTACTGATTAACAATATATATTTAAAACTATTAAACATAAGGCAGACTAAATGTTTTCCAAGAATGAAGGAAAGAAGCATTTTCTGGAAATCCCCATTCCCCACCAACTATACTGCTTTTGGACTTCTTTGAAATCCTCCATTATGCCTTACTTCCCCAGGAATCTCATCACTGGAAAATCTCATTATTTTGAGAGACTCAATCTCCCTGGTACCGATGTCTCATCAGTTCTCTTTGCCCCTCTGATTGGATCCTTTAACTGGAGGGCAGGGTCATGGCTTCCAGGGCCTGTATTTAGAGAGGGGTTCACATACTTTTTCTTCACATTTCCCACCAGCTACACAGCTTCTTGATATTTACAGGCAGTTAGGTGTTGCAATGGATAAGGTACAAGACCTGGAGTCAGGGAGGCTCATTTTCATTCAAATCTGACCTCAGATACTTATTTGCTGTGTGACCCTGGGCAAGTCACTTAACCCTGTTTGCCTCAGTTCCTTATCTGTAAAATGAGCTGGAGAAGAAAAAGACAAATTACTCCAGTATCTTTGCCAAGAAAACCCCAAGTAGGGTCATGAACAACAATACTTGGGCTTCTTTGGAAATCTCCATCATGCCCCAGGTTTCTTTCTTCCCCCTTCCCAAGCTGCTTTTTGTGTTGTCTTCCCACATTAGATTGTAAACTCCTTGAGGGCAGAGACTATGTTTGTTTTTATTTGTATTTATACTCCCAGTTCTTAGTACAGTGCCTGGCACATAGTAGGTGTTTAATAAAAGTCTCTTGACTAACTGATTTATCAAAAGCTCAAAGGAATTGAATCCCCAGTTTAAAAAAAAACCAATAACAATGTTAGATCCATATGTCTTCATCCTTAGAATATTTTTGCATTCTATTTCAACTTAAAAGCTCATTGTAATTGGGATCACTCCTTTAGAATTTAATACTTAGAGATATATTGAATTTTAAGAATCCTTATCCCTAAAACAATGGTTTTTCCTGTGAAAACTGCAATAATGTGATGTCACAGGATCTTTAATTCTTTAAGTTTTTTAAAAAAATTTGCATCATTCCAAAAATACAATTTTTAATGCATCATAAATTTAATAATTTATTGTAAATTTGTGTTATTTTCTGCATTGAAATTTTCGTGGTGCAACGTTGCATCATGTAACTGTATATAGTATTGTATTCTAAACACATATTCCTGCCAATGCATGCTGAACTTTCTGACAATGCGCAACAGGCTTGCCTGCCAACACCTGCTTGTTAAGACCTGTCAGTGGACTTGGCCAATGATGGGTTATAAATTTGCATTTTGTTATGTTAGTTGGGAAATAATGTAAACACTATGACTTTAACTCTGTTATACAACAGATGAAACATGTATGAATGGTTTTTTGAAATTTTCTTCTCTTCCTTGTGCTTCCACCACCCCTTTAATTGTATTCAATGCCCCCCAATTCTACCTGAGGCTACTACTGTCCCCGCTGGTTAGTTGTAGCAGCCCTCAGGTGAACCTCTGGTAGATGAATGATAAGTGGCCCATCTTGTTCTAATCTCAAACCTGAAGTATCAACCTGACCTACTCACCTCTGGCCTACTACATTGGAAGTCTTCCTTTTGGGTCTTTTAATATTTCATGCCTACCAGTTCAGCACTTAGACCAGCCTTCTGTTGTCCTTCATTTTCCCATGACCTACCTCCTTTTTCCAGTCGTATTCCTTGATGATGTCTGATACCACTTGTTGAATATATCTTTGATAATATACTTTATTTATTTAGGTTCATAGATTTAGAGCTGGACGAGACCTCATAGGTCAACTAGTCTAACTCATTTTACATATGAGGAAGCTGAGCCCTAGAGATGGTAAGTGACTTGTCTAAATGCTGCCCACTATACGTTTTTCCATTGCCCTATAGATTGCCTGTACTGTTAGGTCCTCTGACATCACTATGTTCTTCAATGGGCATCCACACAGCACTCCCAGGTGAATATTGAGATTTAAAATATGGTCTTTTATTGCAGGGAGCAGCTAGAGATTATTGAAAGTGATGTGTGCAGTTTAATAAATGTGATCCAATTCATAGTACCATTCAATTATGTGCCCAGGTTATTGTTCATTTTGGTGTCTGATATGTGTTTGTATGTGTGTATATGTATGTGTGTATGTATATCTTTGTGTATGTGTATGTATATATACATAGATGTATATTGTAGGTATAGGTATGTATATGTATATGCATATACTGATGGACTAACTCAATTAGCTGTTCATGTAAGTGCATATCATAATATATGAAATGTACTGTCTTTAGCCACTTTGTTTTTCTAATGTGGATGGAGAGGCCTATATTGCTTATGGATCTCATATTGAGGACGCTCTCTACTATTCCAGAGCTCGAATATATTTAATATGATGTCATTCATGAATAAGATGATCTGAAGAACCTCACCATTAATAAGCAATGACTCTTATATATGGACTTTGCACAAGGTATCCTTTATGATTGCTGTCTCCAAAGTCACCAGTCTTTGTCTTCATCCTTGACGTATCTGCAGTGTTCAACATATTGACCTATCCTCCCCTTCCAGTTCTCCCCCTTATCCTGTGTACTTTTCTCCTTTCCTTTTTATGATAGCACTCTTTCCTGGTTCTCCACTTGTCTGACTGGTCCTCATCAGTCTTCTTTTCTGTATTGTCATTCATGTTTTGCTCTATGCTGTATTATCATTCATGTTTTGCTCTATCCTTCTGTGTACTCTCTCTTAGTGATCTCATCTCCCGTGGAATTTTTCATTTTTCTGCAGTGATAGGGATGGGCATTCAACCTGTGATTTGTCATAGAAGTATTAGCTATCTGTGTTATTTCATGTTTGTTTAGTGTTCTTCTGGTTTCATCTACAAATGCTCTCAGGACAATTTGGTTTAATTGGGTTTCATGCCAAACTCTTTGGAGCATTTCCTCCCCTATATGAATCAGTGTTTCATATTGGATAGAAAGTTGTCTTCAAAGACAGGGAGAACTGGATACTTCTGAACTTACTGGCTGTGTGACTTTGGGCAAGTCACTTAACCTTTAAGTGCTCTATTTAAATAAGACTACATAGGAGATAGCAACCTGTGATGGTGTAGTTTCCTCAACTGGTAGTTTCCTGTACTAATGAAATCAGTTCCTATCCCTTAGGTGCTGGTATTTATAATGTTATCCTTCATGGAAGAGAAGCAACTTTTGTATTCAATCGGATTTAATATTTCATTTTGAAATAAGTTTATGTTGTGAATCAGCACAATAAAATTAGCATATACATACTAGCATATACATATATATGCATGTGTGTATATATGCTTATATATTTATGAATGTACAGTTTTTGTTTTAAAGAATGAAAACAAGAGTGAAGAATTCAAGGAAGTAACTAGCAAAATAGGTAACATTTCACACACCCCTCCACTTAATTCACTATTACTTCCCTGATTTTCTCGAAGTGCAGGTCTAACATGTCCCTGCTCTAATCAGTAAACTCCAATGGCTTGGGGGATGGGACACCAGTGATGGTTCAACAAAGGACATGGAGAAAGAATGGTTAGCCAAGGAGAATAGAAAAGGAAAGGGGAGAGAGAGTGACAGAGAGAAGTGGAGGACTATGTAAACTAAAGAAGCAAAGACTCAGTATCCAGGAGAAGTGGATCATGAATGGTGTAAAAATTTACAGGGAGGTCAAATGGAATGAATACTGTGAAAAAGCTGTTTAATTTAGCAGTCAGATCATTGGCAAGGTATCTGAAAGATAAGACAAATGAATGAGTGGGGAAAATTGTGCTGAAAAATGGTGTTTCAGAGAACATCAATAAATACCAACCTATGTGCCTGCCTTTTCATCTCTATAAAAATTTTCTTTAGAATGATCTATATACATATTAGGGTACCCTTGAGGAAAACAAATGAAAAGGAAACTAGCTTTCACAATTGCTGTCTGACAGCAGACTACATCTTCTTTGTGTTGAATTGAATACAGAGGTATGGAAAATACACTATTTTGCAACATTTACTGATGTCCTGGCAGCAGTTGGACAAATAGGACTGGATCTTAAGAGAGGCCGGGATTTTAGACTAGATAAATGATCTCTAAAACATGTTTAATATAGAATATAATAGAGTCATATGGATCCTTGGAGAACATTAGTTTAGGCACTTCATTTTATGGAAAACCAAGGGAGTCCCAAAGAAGCTGTAAGTTGCCTAAAGGAAATAGTAGTAGAGCTTAGATTTCAACTCAAGTCTTCTTACTCTAAGTCTAGAGTTCTTTTTGCTTTTAGATAAGATGGAATGTAAATATGTAGGTACTCAAACCTCTTCTCAAATCTCTTTCTGCATCTGCATCCCCAACATATTCCCAGCTGTCATTTTCATTAAAGTGACAGGTCAAGTGATAGGTGCCAAATTTAGGATAGACCCTGAGAATGAAAGTTTCATCTGATAATTGGAACTCAAATATAGTCAACAACCCTCTAGTTTCTAAAGGAACCATTTTATAAAACAAATGAACAAAGAAAAAATGATTTATAACTGCTCTTACCTGAAACACACATTTAAAAAATATAGGGTATCCTGAAAGTTTTAGGGCTGTTTTGAGCTATTAAAACTTAAAATGACACCAAAACTTTTGGGATTCAATGTGTGTGTATGTATAATATGTGTGTGTATTCACACATATATACACACATACACACACATATATATAATTCAAAGCATAATGTAATTATAAAGTGCTCTATTGATGTAAGTTATTGTTATAAAGTTGCTATACCTAAATAGAATAGGTACTGGATCTATAATTTCATTAATATATAGAACTGACAAATGTTTAAATTCCCTCTACCAGTGAAAGAATTTCCTAGAGCTTTGAGAGTTTAAGCGATTTCCTCCCTCTACCAGTGAAAGAATTTCCTAGAGCTTTGAGAGTTTAAGCGATTTCCTCAGGGTCATTCAGCCAAGATATATCAGAAGTTTGACCTGAACTCAAGTTTTCCTGGCTTTGAGGTCAGCTCTCTGCTCATTCACCCCAGCAGTCTCTGTGTAACTATCATAATAGAGAGATAGTATACTTATTAAATGAATGGATTGGTTAAATTGACAAGGATTTGTGATAGTGTCCAATGAATATGATTTCTCGTTCAAGTAAAATATTTTATAATACATTACATCTATATAATCCTCTAATTTTTCAAAAGTACTTCCACATTCAAGTGTGGTATTCAAGTGCTGCACTTCATTAAGAAAATCTAGGTCCAAATCTCCGTTCTGACACTTATTAGCCATATAATTATGGGTAACTCATCTTAACTTTTCTGATCAGCTTCCTGTTTTATAAAATGAGTATAACAGTTCCTATACCACCTACTTCACGGGATTGTTATGAGGCTTGAATGAGGTAGAGGTGTAAAGCCTGTTTAAAACATTAAAACACTACCTACATTTTAGCTCTTATTACTGTAATCATCACCATGATCCCCTTGTCTTGATATACCTCTCCAGATAAGGTATCTGTCTATCTATTTATCTATCTATCTATCTATCTATCTATCTATCTATCTATCTAAGGCTAGTATTATCCTTATGATTCAAAGGAAGATGATAAGGCACAGAGAGACTGATTTGCCCGAAGGCACATAGTGGTAAGAGTGAAAATGATTGAAATTTTAGGCTGTGAAAAGGATCTTTGAAATAATCTAATATAAATTGTTCATTTTTTAGGTGCAGAAATAGAATTAGAATTCAGATCTTCTAAGCTTTAGCCCTGTGCTAATACATTTGATGTCCCAAAAGTCTTAGTGCAGTTTAGAACTTTAATAGCTTAAGTAACAGCTTAAATTTAAGCTCAGTGATTTAAAAGCTTTTATAGCTTAAAAACTGCACCAAGATTTTTGAGATATCCTGTGTAGGATATTTGGCTAGTACAAAAATAGCCATATTCTCCTTTTGATTTCCTTTGCAACCACTCTAATTCAAGTTCCTCATTACCTTTTGCTTGGACTACTATAATACCTTTATCATTGGTTTCTTGCTTCCAATTTTTCATTTTTCTAATTCATCCTTCATACTGTTTTTATAGTAATCTTCATCACGGGCAGGAATGATAACATCACTTCCCTCTTCTTAGAATTTTAATGGCTCCCATATCTTGTTATTCAGGGACTCCAATAATCGCTCTCCAGTCTATCATTTTAGCCTTATTTCATACTTCTTCCCTTTATTAATTATATAGTCAGTCCAAACTGGGATAATGGCTGTTCACTAATCTCATCCTACTTTCTCTTTCATCTATGTGTAGATTTCACACACATTTTAGTCTATTGAAAATTTTCTCTTCCTTGAAGACTCAATTCAAATGCCAATTCCTCCTAGGAACAAAACTTTTCATATATATATATATATGTATATGTATATGTATATGTATATATATATATGTATATGTATGTATGTGTGTGTGTGTATATATATATATATATATATATAGAGAGAGAGAGAGAGAGAGAGAGAGAGAGAAAGAGAGAGAGAGAGAGAGAGAGAGAGAGAGAGAGCGTGGTAGATAGATATGTACATATACACTCAATCAGCATTAGCATTTTGGTCATGCATTTTCAGTGAAAATCTTCATGACTGAAAAGTACTTTCAGAAGAATTTGTGACTTTTTTTTAACTGGTTGTATCAGTAAGGCAAAATTCATATCAATGGTGACCATGAATATGCCTGTATAGTTCAGAATCACAAAGTATAAGAGACTCTCTGTATAGAAGGCAGAAGAAGTAAAACATTTATTCAGACACCAGAGGATCGAATCCCAGAACGAATAACCCCAATTCGACATAGCAGTAATTGTATTCCAAAACTGGTAAGTCCACTCAATGTAATAGCAAGGAGATTAACACAATATCACAGCAAAGAGCCAAGCCATCCTGTAACCTTCCCTTCTGCTAGGGCCTTCTCGTAAACACTCACTCAGGAATCATAAATGCTTGCCTGCATCCTCTCCTCCCACAGTTCTGAAAGCCGTTGTGGTTCTCAGAGCCCTTCCAGTTCTCTATCTCTCTGTCTCTCCATCTCTTCCAGTTCTCAGTCCCTCACAGCTCTTTCTCTACTCTGCATCTTCTTCTCCTCCTCTTCCTCCTCGCAGCTCTCTAGTCTCCACAGCTCTCTAGTCTGAGCTTAACGCCTGCCCACAGGGTACATATACCCTGTCTAGGGACCTGGGGCTTTGCACCTACTTAGCAAATGGGTCTTCCTACAAACAGGCCTCTCCTAATCAAGCTTTCCTTATAAGACCAGCTCCACCTGAGTCCTATTAAATGGATGGGGAAGATCTTTGATCACGTTAGCACCACACTGGTAGAATGATGGTTTCTCAGTTCTAGGAAGCAATGAAGTAATGTAATCAGATGGGCAGCGGGGTCCTGGTTAGTGAAAAGGGGGAGTATTTGAGGATAGGGACATTATGCCAAGTGGGGACAAATTTATTGAGAATTTTAAGATGGACATTAGAAATGTGGACAACAATAAGACCATATAAAATGTCTCCAGATTTGGGGATACCACAAAATATGTTTTATGGTATTGTGGAAAGGGCCCTGGAGTTAAAGGAATTGGATTCATATCCCACCTTTGGCACTTACTTTCTGTTTGACCTTTGGCAAAAATCACTTAAGCTTCCTGGGTCTAGTTTCCTTATTTGTAAAACAAAGAGTTTGAATTAGATGGCCTCTTAAGTCCCTTCTGACTCTAAGCTGTGATTCTATGATATTCTAATTTAAGTATTTCTGGAAGAGTTTAAAATATGATACTATTTTGTTAGAATTTTAATGGTTCTCCTTAAAGTATATTTTCTTTTCTTTGAATTTTTAATATGATTTGTTTTTAATGAAAATCTCCTTGTATTCCAAAAAGAATATTACTGCATCAAAAATGAGCAAGCTATAGGGATTAGTTAATAATAAGTGAGATGCTGAAATATACCATATGGGGTTATTGTTTTTCATCTGTTTTAACTGTTATTTTCAGTTCTGACATTTGAAATTTCTAATGTAAAATTATTGAGGCTTGTTATATTTCTTTGAACTATGATTTTGCATAAAACTCATAGGATAAAGAATTGACCTCATAGAGTATCTTGTCCTGTTGTTGACAAGTCTGTTGTATATAAATGTTAGTATTATTAATATCACTTTTTGAGGGTAAAATTATTTCATTTTTTCTTTGCTGTTTTCCTATAATCCCTATTCCTGTACCATTGCTGTCTTTCTACCTAACCAAATCCTGCTTGTCCTTTAAGGATCTCCTCAAATTCCGCTTCCTTCATGGAGCCTTCTCTACAAATCTAATCCCACTATTCTCCCTTATTTAGCTACCTATTGCACTCGTGGACTGTAGCAGACCAGTTAGTATTTGGTAATCTCATCCCTAAAAGATTATAAACTCCTTGAGAATAATGACCACAGAGCCAAGAAGGCAGAGAAAAGGCAGGGACATGCCTGAGCTCTCTCTAAAACCCTTCCAAGAAACTTTAAATGATGCCTCAAAACAAATTCTAGAGCAGTAAAACCTACAGAAGGGCGAGGTGAAACAATTTTCTAGCCCAAGACAACTTAGAAAGTCAACAGGAAAGATCTATTGCACCAGGTGACAGTGGAGTGCAGGGGCAGCTAGGTGGCACAGTGGGGGCAGCTAGGTGGTGCAGTGAGTAGAGCACCAGCCCTCGAGTCAGGAAGACCTGAGTTCAAATCCAGCCTCAGACACTTGACACACTTACTAGCTGTGTGACCATGGGCAAGTCACTTAACCCCAATTGCCCTGCCTTCCCCACTCAAAAAAAAATAAGACAGTGGAGTGCAGGCTGTGGCCCAGTAAGCCAGCAGTAAGCCTCGGGGGCTACTAAATCAGTCGTGGCAGTGGCAGTTTCCAGACCTCTTAGGCCACAGATGGTAAGGGGGTCAGATGACTGGTCAGAAGGAGATTACAGGGGTCCTTTTGTTGTCATTGGGGGCAGGATCCTGTTGCATTGTCCATACTTGGATCTGGGTCACAGTCCTGAGCTTTTAGCTGCAGGGCAGCTTGAGACCCTGGTCATAGTTTCAGGGTGGAAAAAGAGTGCTTGAGGTCACTCACAGACAGACCAGAGAACAGGTCAGGTGAGTAGTAAACACACTTCTTCCCAAATCATGCCACCTTGGAAGAACCAAAACTTACAGGTCCCCAAGATTATCTCTGAAAACAGCTGCACAAAAATCCTAAAGGTTGAGACAGTGCCCCCTCCATTCCAGAAGGAGAGCCTCACTTTAGCATGGAGTTAAAATTCAAGAAATAGACTGGAAAATTAGCAAACAGCAAAAATGATCCTGACTGTAGAAAGTTGGTGACAAGGAAGCTCAAAACACAAACTCAGAAGATGACAACAAAGTCAAAAGTCCTATATCCAAAGCTTCAAAGAAAATATGAATTGGCCCCAGGCCCTGGAAAAGCTCAAAAATGAAGTAAGAGAGGCAGAGGAAAAACTGGGAAAAGAAAGGAGAGTGATGCCAGAAAATCATGGAAAAAGAGTGAATATATTGGTAAAGGAGGCACCAAAAAATACTGAAGAAAATAACACCTTAAAAAACAGAATAGGCCAAATGATAAAAGAGGCACCAAAATCCAATGAAAAGAAAAATGCCTCGACAAGCAAATTGGCCAGATGTAAAAAGAGGTACAAAAATTCACTGAAGAGAAGACTTACTTACAAGCACAATTGGACAAATGGAAAAAGAGGTACAAAAATTCACTGAAGAAGAGGACTCCTTAAAAAGTAAAATTGGACAAATGGAAACGGAAGTACAAAAGTTCACTGAAGAAAATAATTCCTTAAAAATTAGAATTGGGCAAGTGGAAGCCAATGACTTTATGAGACATCAAGAAACAATAAAACAAAAATCAAAAGAATGAAAAGATAGAAGAAAATGTGAAAAAATCTCATTGGAGAATAATTATTTTGTAAATTTTTCCTATGTCTTAATGGTCAACATAATAGATAGGTCAGTTATATTTTTGTGTTGCTAGTTTCACAAAAAAAAATGCTTGGTAGCTAATAAAATATTCAATCCTTGATTTTCAACTTGGAACAAATATTGGAAAGTACCCTATTATATTTCAGTACTGGAGTGTTAGACCTTTTTGAAATTTTTTGATCTTTGCTTCTAAAATATCTCTGTACTGAAATCAGGAACCTGAATGGGGCAAATATGAGACCATCATAGGACCCTACATTTAGTGTTGGAAAGGACCTTAGAGTTCATTTAGTTCAACCCCTTCATTTTACAGATGAGGAAACTGTCGTTATGGGGGTGTACTTCAGATTACCTGGCTGGTAGAAATAAATAGATTAGGAGTCTAGGTAACAGATCACAAGACCGACACAGAGGCATGATAAAAATAATTGCTTTATATAATGCTTTACATTTTGCAAAGTGCTTTACATTCTCTGTGTCATTTGAGTCTCACAACCTTGATGTAGTAATAATGGGAGACTTGAATTATACCAACATCTGATGAAGTTCTCTATTTCTTCTAAAAGTAGAGAAGCCAATAATTTCTTGATATGTCTTAATGATTATTTCATTCTTCAAAAAGTGGAGGAAGTGACATAAGGAAATTCTATTTCAGATCTAATTTTTTACAGCAGGGAAGAACTGATAGCATGGGGGAATGTGATTGTTCCATAATGTAGTTTGTAATACAGGAGAGAATGTCAGTAATAGTTTGACATGAATCCTTGATTTTTGGAGAGTAGATTTCAAAGAATTCTGAGAAAGGATAAGTAAGAACCCTTGGACTAAAATCCTGTGCTGGAAGTCAGCCCAGGAGGGATGAAAAGGTCTCAAAAATGAAATTCTGAAGACAGAAAAACAATTCCAATGAGGGAGAAAAAGGAGAGTTGCCTAAAAAGTCTAGTGTGGATGCCCAGGGAACTCACCAAACAAATCAAAAATTTTAAAAGACACATATAGCAAGTGCTATCCTGAGTATGTATGCAATCTGGCTTTCACTCATACCACTCAGCTGAAATTGCTCTCTTCAAAGTTACCGATGATCATAATTGGTAAGCCCATTAGCCTTTTCTGAGTTTTCATTGTCTTTGATTTATATCTCTGCAGCTTTTGACACTCTCAGTCATTCCCTCCTCCTGTATGTTCTCTCTTCCCTTGGCTATCATGGTGTTGTTTTAGTGGCATAGAGTACTGGATTTGGAGTCAGGAAAATGCAGTCTCAAATCCTGCCTTAGAAATATAATAATTTTGTAATCCTGGGCAAGTCACTTAACCTCTCTGGGCTTCAATTTCATCCTCTGCAAGATAGGAATAATAATAGTGCCTATCTCATAGTGAGGATTAAATGAGATAATGTATTTGAATATTTTACAGTCTTTAAACTGATGTTTAAGTGTCAACTATTATTATAGTTAATAGTATTATTGTCATATAACTTATATGTATAATTATATTATGTGTATAATATAATAATTATTATAGTTAATAATAATATTGGTTTTCATCCTTGCTGTCTGACCATTCCTTTTTAGTTTCCTTTGCTGAATCATCATTCATGCCTTACTGCAGGGATTCTGTGTTGACTTTTTTTTTTCTATGTCCACTCTTAGTGATCTTCTCAGCTTCATTGGGTTCAGTTGTGTCTTTGAGGATGATTCCCACACTTTGTTCCTTCCTGAAAATATGTCCAAGTGTTTTCAACAATCCGGCTAGCAGCTGCTGTGGGGGTGTAAAACCAACAACAACCAGCTCACAGAGTGCTGTGAGCCCAGGTCTTTTTGATCTGCTTTACTAAGAAAAGCAACATTAAAGGGTTAACAATCTTACTTTAATCCAACATACAAATATCATTTACTTAGTTCAGGGGAAAAAACCAGCACTCTGAATTACAAACCAAATATAATTCATAGTTATCAACATCTGGGCGTTCAGCTGGGGAGCTCATTACAACAGCTGGCCCAGAGTCACAGGCCACTCCTGCTGTGATGCAGAGAGAGAATGCTAACCTCTGCGCTTATATATCCTGTTCAGGGCCCCCGAGGGCCCCGACCTCACCCAGGCTGGGCATGGAAAAGTTCCCCACCCCCAATATCACATCAGATACAAATCAAGGAGTCCCAATTGTGTCAGTGCTGAGAAATACAAAACATCCCACTTTATCTGCCCCATTAAAACAAAGGCCAGAATCATTAAAGGTCAACAGCAAAAAGTCCCACCTTAATTACTATTACACCAAGTCTCTCCCATCCTGAAAAAACTTCCTTTTATCCTCCCTACCATTCTCTCAGGCTTTTGTCCTTTTCTTCTCCACTCATTTTCTGCCAGACTCCCAGAACAATCCATCTATCCACATTGCCTCCATTTACTTTTCTCTTCTCGTCCCATTACTGTTAGTCTTCTGACCTCCTTTTTCAATTGAACCTGCTGGCTAATAATAATGATGATAATGAAAATAACTAGCATTTATATAGTGCTTTAAGGTTTGTGAAACATTTGCATGCATCACCTCATTTGGTCATCAGACAAGCCAGTGAAATGCATGCTATAATTATCCTCATTTTTCAGATGAAGAAACTGAGACTGAGAGGGTTATTTGACTTGTCATATAACTAATATATATCTAATAAATGTCTGAGGCCATATTTGAGCTTGGGTCTTCCTGGCTCCACAAAATTATCAATGATTTCTGCAATCTCATAATTGCCAAGTCTAATGGTCCTTTTGCTGCCTTTTTTTCCTGCCCAAGTTTATTTATTTTTATTCTGAGTTTAAGAGTGAGAGGTTGAGAGAGAGAAAATATTTCCATATACTAAGTAAAATAATCATCCTTTTTGCATTCTCTGCAGCATTTGGCACTATTGACAGCCCTCTCTTCCTACATACTTTTTTCTTTGTGTTTTCATGACACTCCTGTCTGGGTTCTCCACTTGCTGGTCTGATTCTTCCTTCATGGTCTTTGGTGGATCATCAGGCATATCCCTCCATAACTGTGGATGTATGCTAAGGTTTTATCCTGCCTCTTCTGTTCACTCTGTACTTTTTATTGATTACACCGTCTGTTCACATGAGTTTAACTTAAATGGGGGCAAGGGATAAGATATTTTCCCCATCCCATTAGTCAGTAACGTGACACAGCAGCCAAAAAAGCTTATTGTCATCTTTAGTTGCCTTAAGGTAGGCAGAGTGCCTGAAACAAGAGGGGCAGTGAGTTTACTTACTCTGCCTTTGTCAGTGCCACAGCTGGAACATCTCAGTTTTTGGTGCCACATTGTAGGAGGGATGCTGAGCATGTTGGAACATGTTCAGTGGAGAGAACAGAAGGCCATGATATTTAAAGATTGATTGAAGGATTTGAGAATGCTAACCTGGAAAAGAGAAAACTTACAAGAGACATTATACATGTGTTTAGGTATTTGAAGGGCAGTCATATGGAAAGAGGACATGAATTTTTTCTCCTCAGCCTCAGAAGACAGAACTGGCAACAATGAAGTTGCACAGAGAGAGAGATTTAGGTTCAATTTAATAATTAAAAAAATGTTTAACAATTAGATCTGACTGAAAATGGAATGGGCTGCCTCAATAGAAAGTTGTTTCTTCCTTGTTTGATATTTTCAAGCAACAGCTAGATGACTATTTGAGGCTACTGTAGAGTGGGATTTTTGTTTGGGTGTGATTTAGTATAGTTGGACTAAGTTCTCTTCCAGCTCTAAGAATGATACTCTACTCAATGCAACAGCAACAAGAAATCCTTGATGAATAATAGTACCTTAAACTTCCTAAAAGTTTTACTTAATAAATTAAAAATATAGAAATATGGACATTATTTTTGTTTCTAAAATATTAGGCAAGTCTAATATTTTAATTGATAAGGAACTTAGCCTTTTGAATAGTTTCTGTACTTAGTATATGAAACAAAATGGAAGCTCAGGTTAATCCTATTTCTAATGACTGACTTATCTGACAGGAGGACTTTTAAAAATTATAATTCTTAAAATATCTAGATTTTGTGTTATAGGTAAGTTAGTTCTGACTTTTCATAGAGTCTGTGTTCTGTCTGTCTCTCATTCCATCGTTACACACTCTAAAAAGGTTTATAATAAAGAGTCTTATTTGTGTCTGACAGTAATATTGCTTTCAGTTAGATAGAATAGAAAATATCAATTAAAGGTAGATGAAAGTCAAGCCATATAACTTACATTCTAGGTTCCAGAAAAATGGTTTTGGGTCCATCTTTGAAGATTGAAACTCTTGACACTTGGTTACGGGCATGAAAATTTACTTCAATTGAAAACTTTCTCCATATTTAAATAAAATCATCTTTGAATATATTTATTTCCACTACTCTGTTTTCTTTCCACCTAAAAGGTCTCAAGTTCCGAATGTCAGAAATAGCTTCCTGAATGTATCTTTTGACTACTTGGCAGTCTAAAGTCTAAAACTTTTTTTTTAAAATTTAATTTATTTAATATATTTAGTTTTCAGCATTGATTTTCACAAGTTTGAATTCTGAATTTTCTCCCCATTTCTACCCTCCTGCCCACTCCAAGATGGCATATATTCTGGTTGCCCCATTTCCCAGTCAGCCCTCCCTTCTGTCACCCCACTCCCCTCCCATCCCCCTTTCCCTTCTTCTCTTGTGGGGCAAGATGAATTTCTACACCCCATTGCCTGTGTATCTTATTTCCTAGTTGCATGCAAAACCTTTTTTTCATTTGTTTTTGAATGTCTGTTTTTAAAACTTTGAGTCCCAAATTCTCTCCCCTCTTCCATCCCCACCCACCCTCCCTAAGAAGGCAAGCAATTCAACATAGGCCACATGTGTATCATTATGTAAAACCCTTCCATAATACTCATGTTGTGAAAGACTAACCATGTTTTGCTCCTTCCTAACCTATCCCCCTTTATTGAATTTTCTCCCTTGACCCTGTCCCTTTTCGAAAGTGTTTGTTTTTGATTACCTCCTCTCCCTGTCTGCCCTCCCTTCTATCATCCCCCCTTTTTTATCTTCTTCCTCTTTTATTCCTGTGGGATAAGATACCCAATTCAGTGTGTATGTTATTCCCTCCTCAGGTCAAATCTGATGAGAGCAAGATTTACTCATTCCTCCTCACCTGCCGCATCTTCCCTTCCTCCAGAACTGCTTTTTCTTGCCACTTTTATGAGATATAATTTACCCCATTCTATCTCTCCCTTTCTCCCTCTCTCAATATATTCCTCTCTTATCCCTTAATTTGATTTTATTTTTTTTAGATATCATCCCTTTATATTCAACTCACCCTGTGCCCTCTGTCTATATATATATGTATATATATACCTACATATATATACACACACACATATATACATGTATATGTGTGTGCATATATATATATATACATACATACATACATATATATGCATATTCCTTTCAGCTACTCTGATACTGAGGTCTTATGAATCATACACATCATCTTTCCATGAAGGAATGTAAACAAAACAGTTCAACTTCAGTAAGTCCCTTATGATTTCTCTTTCTTGTTTACCTTTTCATGTTTCTCTTGATTCTTGTGTTTGAAAGTCAAATTTTCTATTCAGCTCTGGTCTTTTCACTGAGAAAGCTTGAAAGTCCTCTATTTTATTGAAAGTCCATATTTCACCTTGGAGCATGATACTCAATTTTGCTGGGTAGTTGATTCTTGGTTTTAATCCTAGCTCCATTGACGTCCAGAATATCGTATTCCAAGCCCTTCGATCCCTCAGTGTGTAAGCTGCTAGATCCTGTGTTATCCTGATTGTTTTTCCACAATATTGAAATTGTTTCTTTCTGGCTGCTTACAGTATTTTCTCCTTCACCTGGGAGCTCTGGAATTTGGCAACAATATTCCTAGGAGTTTTCTATTTGGGATCTTTTTGAGGAGGTGATCTGTGGATTCTTTCAATTTCTATTTTATCCTCTGGCTCTAGAATATCAGGGCAGTTCTCCTTGATAATTTCTTGAAAGATGATATCGAGGCTCTTTTTTTGATCATGGCTTTCAGGTAGTCCAGTAATTTTTAAATTATCTCTCCTGGATCTATTTTCTGGATCAGTGGTTTTTCCAATGAGATAGTTGACATTGTCTTCCACTTTTTCATTCTTTGGGTTCTGTTTCATAATATCTTGATTTCTCATGAAGCCACTAGCTTCCACTTGCTCCAATCTAATTTTTAAGGTAGTATTTTCTTCAGTGGTCTTTTGGACCTCCTTTTCCATTTGGCTAATTCTGCCTTTCAAGGCATTCTTCTCCTCAATGGCTTTTTGGAGCTCTTTTGCCATTTGAGTTAGTCTATTTTTAAGGTGTTGTTTTCTTCAGTATTTTTTTCAGTATTTTTTTGGGTCTCCTTTAGCAAGTCATTGACTTGTTTTTCATAGTTTTCTTGCATCCTTCTCATTTCTCTTCCCAGTTTTTCCTCTACTTCTGTAACTTGCTTTTCCAACTCCTTTTTGAGCTCTTCCATAGCCTGAGACCAGTTCATGTTTTTCTTGGAGGCTTTTGATGTAGGCTCTTTGACTTTGTTGACTTCTTCTGACTGTATGTTTTGGTCTTCTTTGTCACCAAAGAAAGATTCCAAAGTCTGAGACTGAATCTGGGTGCATTTTCACTGCCTGTCCATATTCCCAGCCAACTTACTTGACCCTTGAGTTTTTCGTCGGGGTATGACTGCTTGTAGAGTAAAGAGTACTTTGTTCCAAGCTTGATGGGATGTGCCGTTGATTTCAGAGCTATTTCTATACATTCAGCTCTGCCACACCAGCACTCCTCCTTCCCCAAGAACCACCAACCTGGACCTGACTCAGATCTTAAGCTGGCTCTGCACTCCTGCTCATGTCTGCCACTTAATTCCTCCCACCAGGTGGGCCTGGGGCTGGAAGCAATTGCAGCTCAAGTTCTGTGGCTGTGCCTTCTCTGCTTCCCCTGGGGTGGTGGCTGAACCCTGAAGTCTTTTCACTCTGTCCCCTGCAGCTTTTCCCACTAACCTTCTCTGTTTTCTTTGGTGTTTGTGGGTTGAGAAGTCTGGTAACTGCCACAGCTCACTGATTCAGGGCGCTAGGGTCTGTTCCACCCAGCTCCTGGTCTGGTTGGTTCTGCCGCCGCCCATGCTGGGCTCTGCTCTGTTCCACTCCCAGCTCCTTGTGCAATAGACCTCATCCAATGACCATCCAGGCTGTCCTGGGCTGGATCCCGGCTTCCCTCTGCTATTTTGTGGGTTCTGCAGTTCTAGAATATGTTCAGAGCCATTTTTTATAGGTTTTTGGAGGGACCTGGCAGGGAACTCACACAAGTCCCTGCTTTCCAGGCACCATCTTGGCTCTGCCCCTGTAACCAGTCTAAAACTTTTTTATATTATTTGTTGTTTCATCATTTCTGTTTTCAATCTAGAGAATAATAATAATATCTAGACGATAATAATCTCATGTTAAATGCTGACATGTTTTGGTACTTTATTTTGCACAAGGTACCTTTTGTTTTATTAGTAGTTTATACAAGTATACTTTATATATTAATTTGGAATACTTTTGTTTTTGAGGAAATTAGTTAAAGATTTATTTTCCAATTTCTTTTGCATATTTTTCTAAATATTACCCTCTAAAATAACTCCTAATTCTTTTCAGTGGATATATTCAATGTGATTACAAGTAATAAAACCATTGAGAACAAAAGTAATCCATAGGCTTCAAAGTATGTCAATGAACAGATATTACTTATATGACACGAAATATTTCATTTTCCTTCTGCTGTTTTCCAATTTTTAATGTTGATAGATAATTAAAATTAAATGGCTCTGACAATACATGTAATTAAATTTTTGTTTTATGATCTTATCCTCCAGAGTCTTATTCTGTTCACTAAGGTTTTATAGAAATTTTCTTTTTCATTAATTATTAAAAGAATGGTGCTTCATGAAATATTGATCTGTTAGACATTCTCTTCTAAAATGTAAGCTGAGCAAGAGGCAATATTAGGAACATTTTATTTTAAAAAATTTTCCTTTTTAATATTTTGATCTCTAATGTATAAAAACAGGATTTTTTTTCTCCATACAGAGTGTGATGGGGTAACTGGTGCATTCACAAAATGCCAGGAGTGTCTGAATGTCTGCTTCTAGGAGAACTGTGTTGTCACATAAGGGAAGCGCCTTAGAGAGACAGATTGTGGAGCATGTATAGACATTCTCTAACTGGTTCTGGTTGTCTAATCATTTTTTGAAAAGGATGCTCTTTGATTTAGTACAAGGGCATTTTAGAAGGTATGTCAGCTTCAGCTATTGTCTCTTTACCTCATTACCTTCTAGAAGATCTTGGTGGCATAGCTCTTGGTGTCTGATGAATGGAGTGGAGACTCCAACTTTGGGAATTTTGAAAGGCTGGGAGAATAAATGATAGGAATCCAAGAATCATAATACAGATCTGGTATTGCAGCCAGCTTGGCATTGATGCCTAGAGGAATAAAGAGTGATCTTTAGGGAGATCTTCAAGTGTGCCACTCAGTGGAAGCTGAGACAAGGACTCATCCATCATAGATGCTGTGTTGGGACATGAACATTTTGGGACCAATGCTATGTAGATATTGAGCTAAGCTGAGTTTATGCCACCCAGAGATCAAGGTGGTATAAGGGAGAGTATGCCCTAGAAATGTAGGGGGAAGCATTTATCTTTTAGTTATTTCTTTGAATTAAATCTGCTTTGCAAATGTTTAATTGCTCTGTGTCTTGCATATAAGCTGTTTTGCTGATCAAATTTTCTTTTCTTTTTTAAACTAGTACTAGACAGACAGTTTTAATGATTACTGCTTTATGGATAGTTTGATATCTAATACTGCTAGGGCTCTTTCCTATTTTTCTTATTCCTTAAGAGAGTCAACTTTAAAAAATTGAAATGATTAATAACTTTATTAAAGTTGTAGGATATAAACTAAAAATCACCCATCTTTCTGTAAATTATCAACAAAAATCCGCAGGAAGAGATAGAAAAAAAATTCCATTCCAAAATCTGTGAGTCCAGCTACAAGGTAATATTCCGCATAAAGGAGTTATATGAATGCTACCATTAGAGACTGTTTAATTTTGAATCCTTTCTTCAAATATACTTTGCTGAGCATTACTTTTACTGTATTTGGGTCAGTAAAAGATATGTTTAATATTTCCGATCAAGTCTTTGTAAAAACAAAAGTGGGTTAATGTTTAACCACATGACCAATTTTTGTAAAAGTGTTTTGAAGTTCTCTGAAATACATATATTCCTTTTAATTCCAAATCTCTTCAGGTTTTATCTTATTTCTCACATATCTTTTTGTTGTTGTTGTTACATGGGGCATATTGAGGTCCTTGGCCATTACATTTTGCTTTCTATTTCTTCCTAGAATTAGATTAACTCTTTCTTCTAAGTATTTAAGTGCATTCTATTTGGTGCATATATTTTAAGTAATAATTATCACTTGTAAGGTATTGATATTATTTCATTATCTGTGATGTCTTTAGCCTACTATAGTTTCCCTAATTATCTCTTTTAACTGTGTCTATCTTTACTATTGCCTTGTCTGAAATCATGATTTTTGCTTTTTTGAATTTGTTGGAAACATAATAAATTAGGTGCCAACCTCTCATTTTGAATCAATGTGAAACTTTCTGTTTCATGTGTTTCTTGTATATGTATATTATTGGATCTACTCTCCTACTCTATTTATATTTACTAATTATGGATTTCCCTTCATTTACATTTGCTTTTATGATTGCTAATTATGTATTTCCTGCCATTATAACTTCTCATGCTTTTTTCCTCTTTCTTCCATTCCTTATTCTGCTTTTAAAAAATTTTCTGAACTCTAATTTTCTTTATACTTTCATATTTTAGCTTTTGCTCCATTTTTTCTATAACTTTTTGTATTCTTTACAGTCGTTTTTTTTTTAAACTCTTAGCTTCTGCTTATAGTACTTATGGGGTTACTCCCTTCTTTTGGGTTTACCTTTTGGATTTCTCTTATCCATAGTATTTCTTTATAGTGTTAAGTGTTTTCTTTGTTTCCTCATATTTTTAGCCTCATTCCTTGGGTTTTGATTTGGGCTTGGGCGAGTCTTTTCTGGAACTCTTAAATAGGTTGGATACTTCTTGTTTTATCCTGGCTCTTCTTTAATCTTTATTCAATACCGTACTGAACTGGATGGTGCAGCTTGGTGGATGGTGGCCGGCTCTACCCTCTGCCTCAATTCCTGACTTCTGCCTCAGTTTCCTGGTTGTCCACTGGGGGTTATGGCATTATCTAGACTCTGTCTCTTCCTCTCATGATCTCCAATAGGGAGTTGTTTCTGTGCCTTGCTATGTCTCTAATATCTCTCAGCGGGGGTATTGAAGATTATATTGGCCTCAGGACTTTTTCCACAAACTTTTTTGGCACTAGTGTCCTTGGTGTTCTAAGGAGTGCATGGCTAGGCCTTCTCACCTTGTGTAGGTCACTACCTATGAAGCTGCTTAAAAATCTGATAGGTTAGGGTCAGGAGCTGGCTTCAGGTCTATGATCACTGGCTCTAACATTGATTTTTCTTCTCTTACTCTCCCCAGAACTCCCCAGAATCTATCTAAAAATTCTACCTGACTCTCTGTTTGTTTATGAGAACTCATGCTGGATTTCCTGGTGTGACTTTTCTGACTCCACTGCCATCTGGTAGTTTTTTTGTGGCAACTCATGAGTTTATTTGTGTGTATGTTAGTATTGATCTTTCTCAGATCTTTTTCACAGGATCCTAGTCTTGACTTGGATTTCTCCACAATCTTTCTTTTCATTTGGAAATAGTAACATTTTCATTATCTTTACTCTATAATAATGCATTGTCTATTACCCATGAAAAGAAGATTCCCATGAAAAGTGGGTGTTCATTTTTATTTTTCCAATAATTATTTTTACATGGAGGATGTCAGTCTTTGAAATGAAATTATTTTCCTCTCCAATTCTGTTTTTATTAAATGCGAAATTGTAGGGACAAACAGTAGTTTGTATTATTTTTCTGTCTAATGGTATTCTTTAAAAATGGAAATCTGAGGTCATTTACAGTTTGAATTTATTTTTACCTGTCCATGAATTTGAAGTGATTTAATTTCAGGGTAATGAAATCTGTCCTAGTCTACATTTTTCCCCCTGCCATATTCACTCTCAGAGAGCCTATTTTGAAGGGGTTATCTCTGTAACTAAAGACAAGAAAAATGAAAAAGGCACAGTGGATAAAAAACATTTTCTGTCAGCACAAACTTCTGAATTAGCAGAAACTCATTTCCTAATCCAGACATGGAACCCTGTTTTACTCCACTGTATTCCAATTTTGAAAGCTTCTTCATTAACCTGCCTAAATAGATTCTTTAAGATTGAGCAAAATATAAAGAAATGACTTTGTTTATAGAAAGTCTTTCTGACAGGAAATGAACATTTGGGATAATATAAATTTAATATGTTTGTTTTACTTTTAAAAAAACTCACTTTAATTTTAAGACATTTATTAAAACCATCTCTTTAAGGCAAAATCTCCTAATTCATTATAATTATGTGAAGTTCTCCCTTTCTCCATTTAGCCCAATGATATAGGGAAAAAAACCTTTTAGAGCCCATAAAAATTATTACAGGTTCAAAATGCTTATTGTTGTTATCCCAAAGACATTATTGTCTAGTAAATACCTACTTTTACTGTCTTAAAATTCTGTTGCTGTACTTTGCTTTTCTATCATCTTTATTTCTAAATACATTCTTCCTCTTTTCCTGGCATAGGAAGCTGTCCTTCATGACAAAGAATGCCCAAAGAAAGAGATTCAGCAAAACAACATATAACCATATATGCAATATTTCACTCACATGAAGAGATAGGGAGCAAAGTGCAATCTCAAATTCTTTTCTGGCCATATACTTGTGCATTATAATTTCAAACTCTTACTTTTAAAAATAAACATCCTATAGCATTTTATCCTAGGGACCTTTTCTCTTAAATTTTTGTTCTTTTTTAAACATTCCATTTTTCAACTAGTGAGTAAATATATTGAGTACCAACTATGTGAAGAACATTGTGCTACATTTTATTCCCTGTGGGGAATCCAAAGAACCCAAATGAATAAATCCCTTAACTTCAAAGCTCTTGAAATAAATTCCATAAAATTGAAAAAAATTTGAATTCCCCCAAAGTAAACATTCTAAAGTGTAAATTTTCTTCACTTAAAGGAGTCATCTAATAAAGATCACTGCTGCTCCCATCTTTTTTTAGTTATTCTTAATGATTCTGTGGTTGTCTCACATCACCCTCACATCACATCTCACTTGCCATTTCTTTCCTTGTTGACTCCTTGATAACCACCCCTTAGCCCACTTCTCTCTTGAGAGTTCAGTTTTCCCTTTTCCCACATTACTGAGTAAGGGCCATCTTATTGTTCTCAGTCTCATGGCCCTCAGAGATTCTAGTAGACAGTCACTGAGGAATTTCTGTCTCTCAGCAGATAAGTTTTTCAGTATATATTGGTGCACTGAGATAGGAGTCAAAATAACCATTCCTGTAGAAGTATTTTTATTAATGGTGGTTAGGTAGCATTGAAATGATACTGTTAGTGAAACATGGCTTGAATGCTATGCAGATAGCCTTTACTTATTCCCTCCAGTTGCTATCCTCCCTACCTAGTCACTTTGTATTTATTTTTTATATAATCTTGTTTTTTTATGTTATCATGTTTTTGCTCATGTTTTATACCTCCAGTAAAATGTAAACTTCTTGAGGGGATTTCCTTGCTTTTATATCTATGCCTTTCACAGTGACTGACATATTTTGTTGTACAGTTGTTTTGTATCCGACTCTTTGTTACCCCATTTGGGGTTTTCTTGGCCGGGATGCTGAAGTGGTTTGCCATTTCCTTCTCCAGCTTTTTATACAGATGAGGAAACTGAGGCAAACAGGATAAAATGACTTACCCCAGAGTCATATGACTAGTAAGTGTTTCGGGCCAGGAAAAGTCTTTCTGACTCAGTCCTGCCACTCTATCCACTGTGCCACCTAGGTGTCACTGTCTGACATATAGTAGGTACTTAATGAACTCTTGTTGTTTAATTGTTTATTAACCTATTTTTTCATTTTCTTTTTTTTAATTTCTGCTCATAGCCCTTAATAACCTCTCCCTAAAAAAGAACAAAAACCCCAAACTCCTTTCCATTGTACTATTACTTTGCTTCTTTTCTGGTGCCTATTGGTGTAAGCTTAATTTAATTTATTTTTGTAGTATTGACTTCTCTAACAAAAGAGTTTAAAAAAGTATTTTATTAGTTCCCAGGTATGTTGGCCTGAGGCAGTCTCTTAAGAGTGATGACATTGCATTAGAGAAATAAGCAGTAGGTTTAGCAGTAGACAACAGTACCAACAAAAGACAGTGCCAGCCCCAGGGAGAAGCAGTGACTGATAATTTCTGGACCTGAGGAGTTTCTGCACAATGACAGGTTCCTAGATCAGGGGTTTGAAGAGAAGAGGTAGAGTTTCTGGATTAAATGACAAGTTATTAGACCAAGTGTAAGACTTTGGAATCTGAAATTTAGAAGCAGCAAGGCATATCCTGTTGCTGGGAGATGGAGCTGTGAAGAGGTGTTGCCATGGTGATGTATCCCTTTCTTCCTGAGGAATAGTTTTCCTGGGATTATTCCTTCCCCCCAGTGGCATGGGAATCTCTGACACATTTCTTCCTTCAGGTATGAGGCTCTAGTTTATGTTAGAAAATGTAACTAACTATAAAAATGCTATAATAGCCATTCAGTAGAAGTGTTTACAAGATCCCTTATTATCTGTTAAGTAAAAGAAACTTATAAATAGTTCTGTCTACATAGAACACCTTTGAGTATTTTTGAATTTGACTTATGTGATAAATGTTTCAGAAATGCATATAATAGAAGAGATATTTGTAGTATGTTACCTATCTAGATTTCTTGGTCTAGTGTTTTGGATATTCATATTCTCTCCATCTGTGGAGTAGAAGTGAACATTAGTACACATAGTCAGAGGAACAAGTTGCTAAAGGTTTTTGCAACATCCACTTGTTTTTTATGCCTATATATTTAATAAAGTTGCATGACATTTATGTCCATTAAAATTTTTTGGCAAAGGAAAGAACTCTAAAAATGTCACTTAAAATTAAAGTCTGGATGTTTGAGATGACTTATTTATGTTCTTAACATAAATTTAAATACTAAAGTGAGTTTTGCACTGGGTTGAATTTTTCTTCTCTAACAAAAGAACCTGTTAAAAAGCTTTAGAGATAAGAGTATTAGTGTTTGCATTTTAGAAAATGAGATGAAATCTTCTAAGAAAAAAGTAGCTCTTATAATAGAAACTTTTCCCTGAAAAGGTTAGATGAGAATTAGATATTTTATAATCAATTTATTTTTCATTCTTGGTGAGCAGTGCCAGGTAGCTTTAACAGAAATAATTTCAACAAAATTTGTGAACCATATACTCTTCAGTGAGAATAATTGAATGGAAATGAGAAAATTAATTTGGTATTCTTTTTTTCCAGTACATGAACAACTTCAGAATTTCAAATTTTGCATAGAAAATCCTCCTGCAATATGTAAAAGCTATTGCAATATGGTTTATTTTTATAATTTTAAAAGTCCTGCATATGTATTTCCAAGTTTGGGATCATGTGCTCCATATAGCTCTCTGAGGTTGATAAACCTATCAAAGCTGAAATAAAGAAATATTTAATCCTGAGCAGCATAAAATAGTGGAAGAACATTTTGTATTAGGAAGCTAGAGATTCAGGTTCTAGATCTTTGGACAAGTCAACCAACCTTCTTTTTCTTAGTTTTCTCACCTGTAAAGTGAGGAATTAGAATAGATCATAAAGGTCCTTTATAAATTTGAAAAACTCCTATTAGCAGTCTTTTCATTTCTAAGCAATGTACATCAAAGTGTACATTTGATAGAGGTACAGGTAACAACTTAATCCATTTTGGTTCAACTTTGCCCTTTACCTGTATCTTCTTACAACTACAGTAACTATTTAAATGGGAAATTTTAAAATATTTTAATGTTGGTAATTATATGAACTCAGATTAAATGACTTGTAGAAGGTCAAATGATTAGTGTCAGAGGTAGAATTTGAACTCAGTTCCTTTGAGTCCAGAGCTAGTGTTTTTCCCATTGTACCATGTCAGTTGTTATTTTAGAAGTATTATTTTTTTTGTCCTGACATTCATTTAGAAGTTCCTAGCTTCCTTATGTTTATGGGGAAAAAAACTATAACTTATTTTTTTAAATAGTTTGACTATAAATTTAGCCTTACCAGCCCTAGCATTTATGAATATTTCAAATTTTTATTTGTAATTCTGGAGTTTAGAATACATTTTATTATGCAAATGGTAGTTTTTAATTAGGTTTCCAGGGGCAGCCTGCAAAACTCTGCTGAATCTCCTTCCTCTATCAAAGGCTCATGGAGGTGCTGCTTCCTTGACATCTGCTCCACTTTATTCTCCACACTATCCAAGAAGGTAGGACCCCTGCCTACTCTCAGCTTCTCTCACTAATTGGATGGCTCTGCATCTTGGCTGTTATTACTATTTAGAGAAGCAGCATCTACTCTAGCTTCTGTTACCAATGTGTAGTTGAGGGCCATGCCTGCTGGTGGAGAGAGGAGGTGCCAATACTAACACTAATGCCCTGTCCCTCACTGGAATTGGGATAAAAAGTGTTAAAGTTCAGGTGTTACTTGCTCCCTGAGACTAGAGGCTTCCTTCATAACATTGTAGTCTTACCCAGCAATGCAATATAATGGGAAGAGAACTTGTTTGGGAGTCAGAGGGACTAATTCTGACAGAGTTCTAATTCTGGCTCTGTTACTTACCATATGTGTAACCTTTGGGCAAGTCACTTAACTGCTTAGGACCTTTTTGTCAAATGAAGACATTGGACAAGTTGACTGACTGACTTATAAAGCCCCTCACAACTCTAATTTGTGTTCCTGTGATCTTCTTGCCCCTGGTACCAGCCTGTTTTTCAAGGATTATTATGTCAGTGGTGTCAAAATAGTGAAAGAGTTGCTAGAATTTATGTATAGAGGATTAATAACTGCTTCCACCATTTGATCTTTTCAATAACCATTACTATCTACCTTTCTAACCCTGCTTTGAATTAAACCCCTCAATTGCAGTGCTCAATATTGAACTACTCACTTGATTACCATGCGAAGCTAATATTTCCCTTATTCTTTGACTAGCAAGTTCCTATCACACACTCCTTGAATCACTATAATTTGGAGCTATTGTCTGTCAAGGCAAAGATCCCTCTCCCTTGGTAACTTTTCCTGCACTCTTCCTCAGCATTCTTTTGGAGCATTCTTTCATGTGGTTGTTAGTAATTTGCAATTCTTTTGAGAACTGTTTTTAATATATCTTTTGGGGAACGACTTTGGGCCTTAAAGGTTTCTGTTACTTGTCTATATTTCCATATCCAGAATTTAGGGGCAGTTTTCTTGTGTTAATTCTCAAATTATAGTGTTCAGGTTTTCTGATTTACCGTGTTCTTCTGAGAGTCCTATGATCCTTATGTTATCTCTATACATCCTCTCTTTGAGATCAATGTATATTTTTTTGAGATAAAATTTTGCTTATGTGGAGATCTTGTGTCCTTTTAACTTTGGTGATTTTTTACTTCTTTTCTTCCCTGCATGCTTAATCCTACCTAGCCTAACCATTCCCCAGATCCTGTTGTCTTGTCTTTGTTCCTTTCTCTGTGTGCTCTGCAAACTCGTGCTCTTTGGTTAACAAACTCCTCTTTAACCTAAGTCTCTTTCATTTAAACAACATTGAAAACTCATGGAAACCTAGTTGTCTCTAGAGGAAAACTTATCCAGTGCCAGCCTGGGCAAGACTGTTCATTCCTTTCATATTCTCTGACATGTTTGCTATGAAGTTTACATATTCCTTACTGCCTCTTGCAGATCCTTTTATTGATTATAATTTTATTACTTTTTCGTCAGTAAGGGGTGTGTTTAATATTTGTGGTTTTCTATACATGTTTTTGAGACTTTTATGCTCTAGTACATCTATTTTTGTAAAGGTGTCATACCCATCTGAGAATATATGTATGTGTCTGTGTATATACATATACACACATATTTTGTGTATGTGTGTGTATTTTCTTAAATTCCATTTTTATAATCACCAGAAAACTATTATATCTAACTTTTCTACAATTTTCTTCGGGTTCTTAACTTTTTGTTAGATTTTTCTAGGCCTGAAAGAGGCTAAGCTTCCTATATAGTTTTGCCATCAGTTTCTACATATAAATAGTTAGCTTTTCCTTTAAGTACTTGGATACTGTAGACCTGAAGGTTTGGTTAAAGGAGGCAAACAGGTTAGGTGATATGTAAATTCATATTATTTATTCCCTTAAAGGTAGCAGCATACATACATGTATGGAGCCAGATGAAATCTGACTGTCTGAACAAAAGAATGAGAAGTCTTAAGTATATTTTAGAACAGTCCCAACTCAGCATGTCCGTGTTACTCAAATTTATGACCTCCATGTATATTTAACCATGATACAAGAAAAAGACTTTTCTAAATTGAATAGGTTGTAAATACAATAAGATAAGAGAGTTGACAAAGTGTCAATTGAAATTGCACCCCAGGATCTCTGTTTTTAATTTACCATCAACATGCCAGAACATAGCATTTTTCCATAAAATATTAAGATGAGAAAAAGTCCCATCATTCAAGATAGTGTCTTAGGTTAAGGATCTCATCTTTAATGGCCATAGACAGAGGAAAAAAATGTTCTTAAAGTCAGCCCCATCTGACCTTGTTGACATAGGAAGAGATATTCTTTGAGTAAACTCAGAGAACAAAGAAGCTGTTAGGTACAGGCTCTTCTGGTTGATTAGTTCAGGCTCTGGCCCTATTGAAGTTACTAAATGATTATCAATGCTATGCCATTTAATGCATATATGTTAAGTATTGAAATTATTTCCTTATCTATGGTACTTTTAGCTATAATGTAGTTACTTTGGTCATCTCTATTAACTATGTCTATTTTTACTATTTGCTTTTCCGAAATCATCATTGCTATCTCTATTTTGCTGGATTCACTTGAAGTATAATAAATTCTCCTCTAATCCTTTATTTTTAACTGTGTAAATCCTTATGTTTCATGTGTGTTTCTTGCAAATAACATGGTTATGTTCTGTTTTCTAACTGAAATCATGGAGTAGGAAGTTGGCTAGTGATTCCTGTTGGTTTGGTAGCTTTCTGGTGGGACTGGGGGGTTGGGGGAGGTGTGTGAGCCCTAAATTGTTTCTGTTAGCTCCGTGGAATGTTAGTGGACCTAGGAGGTATTTCTAGTACCTAACACAATGCCTTGCACATAGTAAGTCCTTAATAAATATAAGTTGAAGAGAATTGAATTCATATTCCTCAGAAAATGTGAAGGGAGAAAAAATAGACTAAAGGTAAAGTCTAACAATGAGGAGATAGCTGGCTTGGATGCCTTCCTAAATGAAAGTTCTGGGAGGAGTTCTCCACCTCCATCTTCTCCAGTTAGAGGGAGGGGGGCCTGGGGCAGAGAGGGGGGATGCAGTAGGAGTTCCAGGTTGGAAGTGAACTTGTAGGATGATGAAGTTCCTGTGACATGGTGGTGAAGTCCAGAGGAATACAGCCTCAGCTACTTCTTGCATGTACTTCTTTTTAAATCATCTGTGGATGGTTGAAAGAGTAAAGAAGAACAGCAGAAAAAACTGAGTCTCACATTTACATCATTGAACATGTCAGTGATATGACTTAAATTTTCAATGTATTAGATCCCTACTCCATGCCATGGGTTTGAATGCTAACCTTTTATCCCTGAATCATCTTTAGATCCATATTCTTTTTTTTTTATTTTCTTTTTTTTTATTTTTTGATTTTTAGTTTACAACACTTAGTTCCACAAGGTTTTGAGTTCCAAATTTCCTTCCCCTCTCTCCCATCCCCCCCAAGACAGCATGGAATCTGATATATGTTCTACATATACCTTTGCATTAAACATATTTACGCAATAGACCCATATTCTTATGCTCTTCTCAAGTGGTATGTGAAACTAGCTTAATGACTTTTGATGTTATACTTTTTTTTTTTCTACTTGAATTTCCTTAAACCCAAGGAAGAGCTCTGGTGTAATGGCAAAAATACTGAAAGAGAATTCTGCTGTAAGCTAAAAATAAGAAATGAAAGTCAACTGATAAATAGATCATTCTAATAAAAAGCCAAATTGATTCTAATATGTAAACTTTACTTGTTTCATGAGCATTTTTCCTTTTTTAATTGGAGCACTAATATAAATTCCCCAATGAGGGAATAGAAATGGCAATTAAAGGTGGAATTGAATATGCCTCTGAGCATGTAGAAATGCTGTGGAGACTCCACCATTAACTTTCAGAGCCATCAGAGACTGTAGTTGCCTCTTAATGATTGGTTTGTAGATTAACTACTTTTTAGATTATCCTTAGCAATTTAAATCCACAGGGTGATTTTCTCCTTTTACCTTCCATTTTCCTGGACTATTTTCGTGCCTACATCAGTTGATACACAAACTAATTTTAATAATAAGAACATACCAAAGTTGAATGTACTTAGAAGAAATAATATAATGTATTTATTCCAGAGCCTAATCCTATTCATTATAAATGTTTTATTATCTAATGTAAATGAACATAATTTCAATTCTTAGAAGGAAAGAAAATCTTGGTTCATCTCAGATGAGCTTTCTTTAACTCAAAATCAGAAATAAATTAAAGAACAATTCCTTCCTCCTCTCACTCTCCTTAAAAAGTTAGTGAATACCTTCTAACCATTTACTTCATTACAAACATTTTAATATTATACTATTCTAATGGGTCCCAGAGATTAAAATATAGGTCATCCAAGAAGTAGTTTAGTTACATCTGAAGAGGTCTATCATCAGAAGTTCGACTAGGTGATATTTTTTTTTTGATACCAATTTAAGGACATCTACCAAAGGTAGAGAGAAATTGAAATCTGTATCAACTGAAGAAATAACCATCAGGATGAACTCTGGGTACCGCATGAGGTACTGAAAATGTCACTGGGATGGAGTAAATTGATTACTAAAATGGCAATTGGTGATGGGTACTTTAAAAGTCCGTTTTCTTTTAATTAAAATTGACTGGCTTTTCTGTGAGAAATATAAAATTAACTTTAACTTTTTAAAACTAAGGTTGCTTTATATTTTCTCCTGCTTGAGGAACTTTAAATACTATTCCTAAATATTTGTCTAGCAGATATCTTGTGCTTTGAATTATTAACTCATCTCTTTAGAGCAATGGCTCTGATTTTGTAAATACTTAAATGCCTAAGCTAAATTATGAAAGTTTTTGGTTTCCTTTATTGGAAGGAACCTAACTCCATCTTACAGGTTCATGGTGAGCACTCCTTAAGTATTGTTCAATTATTATCGGTGTTGTTTTTGCCTATAATCTCCACATTCATAGCAGAAACAGATCAGTGAAAGCAGTAGCTATATAGAAACTCAATTAGAAGAATTTATAAACTGTTTATATTAACCAAATGCGCATGGATTATTTTTTAATATATTAGATAAACTTCAGGACACACTCAAAATTATATTTATAGGATTATCAGTACCTTTGTATCTTTAATCTGCATGACATTAAAAAAGTATGACTGTGGTTATACTTTATTTAAAATGTTAAATATATATTTTCTTAGATTGCTAGTTTGAGAAGGAAGGCAGAATAATTCAATTTTTAAAATACCGGGCTTATGCCCCTATGCCCTACCTCTTCACCCCTTTTAGCCCCTCCTTCCCATCACTACCCAGTCTTGAGAAAGGGACTCTGATCTCAACTGGGGTTTTGCCAGGTGAAAATCCTTTTGTTCATCTCTAGTCAACTTTTTATCATTTTCCCCTAAAATAGCCAGGCAAAACTTTCCTTTTCCCTTTAAGCCCCAACCACTTTAACTCACAGCAAATGTCTTTACCTTTACATCCTAGACATTTGAAGGGAGATTCCTACCCTCTAATCTTCTATACCTCAAAATCTCTATCTTCATTCATTCTTTTTTCTTTTCTTCCTATCTGGTATTCCTGTTTGCCTCAACTGCATTCCTTATGATCTAATAATATTGTGTTACATTCATATCAGTCAATAGCTTTTTAAATATCTTTCATGGCTCTGGGTAGGAGATGTATTCTTTTTAAAAAATTATTTATTTTTAGTTTTCAGCATTCACTTCCACAAGATTTTGAGTTCCAACTGTTTTCCCTATCTCTCCCCTCCTTCTACTTCAAGACAGAGCGCATTCTGATTACCCCTTCTCCCAATCTGCCCTCCCTTCTATCACCCCCACCCCCTTCTCCTATCACCTTCCCCTTTTATTTTCATGTAGTGCAAGAAAGATTTCTATACCCTATTCCCTGTATATCTTATTTCCCAGTTGCATGTAAAAACATTTTTTTAACATTTGATTTTAAAACTTTGGGTTCCAAATTCTCTCCCTCCCTCCTCACTCATCCTCATTGAGAAGGCAAGCAATTCAATATAGGTTATACATGTGTAGTCATGAAAAACACTTCCATAATAATGTTATGAAAGACTATATTTCCCTCCATCCTATCCCACCCCCCTGTTTATTCTATTCTCTCTTTTGACTCTGTCCCTTCTCAAAGGTGTTTGCTTCTGATTACTTCCTTCCCCAATCTGCCCCCTCTTCTATCATTCCCTCCTCTCTTATCACCTTCCCCCTTACTTTCCTGTAGGGTAAGATAGATTTCCATACCCAATTGGGGATGTATATTATTCCCTCTTTAAGCCAAATCTGATGAGATTAAGGTTCACTCATTCCATCTCACCTTCCCCCTCTTCCCCTCAACTGTGAAAGCTTTTTCTTGTTTACCCTATTCTACTTCTCCCTTTCTCCCTCTCCCAGTACATTCCCCTCTCACTCCTTAATTTTATTTTTTAGACATCATCCCTTCATATTCAACTCACCCTATGCCCTCTATCTATAGTCTATATCTATATCTATATCTATATCTATATCTATCTATCTCTCTATCTCTCTATGTCTCTACCTAATCTATCTATCTATATTCCCTCCAACTACCCTAATACTGAGAAAGGTCTCATGAGTTACAAATATCATCTTTCCATGTAGGAATGTAAACAGTTCAACTTTAATAAGTCCCTTATGATTTCTATTTCCTGTTTACATTTTTATGCTTCTTTGAGTCTTGTATTTGAATGTCTAATTTTCGTGGGTGGAGTCAAGATGGTAGCTGGAAATCAGGGACTTGCCTAAAGCTCTCCCCCAGAACCCTCTAAACACCTATTAAAAATGGCTCTGAACAAATTTTAGAACTGCAGAACCCATGGAAATAGCAGAGGAAAGCAGGGCTCCAGCCCAGGACAGCCTGGATGGTCCCTGGGTAAGGTTTATAGCACCATGCTGGGAGCAGAGCAGAGCAGAGCCCAGTGTGGGCAGTGCCCAGACCAACCAGATCGGGAGCTGGGCGGAACAGACCCTAGCTCCCTGAATCAGTGAGCTGTGGCAGTTACCAGTCTTCTCCCACAAACACCAAAGACAACAGAGAAGGTTAGTGGGAAAAACTGCAGGGACAGAGTGAAAGGAGTTCGCACTTTGGCCACCGCCCTGGGGGCAATGGAGGTGGTGCAGCTGTGAGGACTACAGCTGAAGTTGCTTCTGGCCCCAGGCCCACCTGGTGGGAGGAATTAAGTGGCAGATCAGAGCGGGAGTGCAGAGCACATCTGAGTCATGGTCTGGGTTGGCAGTTCTTGGGGGAGGAGGAGTGCTGTTGGGGCAGAGCTTGCTGTGTAGAAATAGCTCTGAAAACAACAGCGCAGCCCCTCAAGCTTGGGACAAAGTACTCTCTACTCTACAAGCAGTCATACGCTGATGAAAAACTGAAGGGTCAAGTAGTTGGCTGGGAACATGGCCAGGAAGCGAAAATGGACTCAGATTCAGACTCAGACTTTGGAATCTTTCTTTGGTGACAAAGAAGACCAAAACATTGTATCATTAAGGCAGAATTTCAAAGAAAATCATGAATATGCCTGAATGGTCCAGAATCGCAGGATATAAGGAATTCTCTAAGGAGAAGGCAGAGGAGTTAAAGCATTTATTCAGGCTCCAAAATAGCAGACCCACCGACCAGTGTTGATATCCCGGCAAGAACCTTCCGAAACCAATATACCCATCTCACAATGGTGACCAGGGCATTACAGAAAAATATTATGGCAGCAAGCCAAGCCATACTGGTGCTTCCCTGCAATGGTAGGGCCCTCCAGTAAGAAGATTACCCACTGGCCTCAAGCCCTTGCTCAGTACTCTCCGGTCTGCATGAGGGTCAATCCTGCTGCCCTGCTTTTAGTAGCGCCTGCTGCCTCTTCCGCTGCTTCTGCTGCCACTGCCGCCACTTCTACTGCTGCTTCTCCACTTCCACTGCTGCTGCTGCCACTGCCACCACCGCCGCTTCTCCTTCTCCTCCCTCCACTATGTCTCAATCTCCAAGCTGTGTTCTCTCCTTTTATATAGTCGCCAGATGTCATCCCATTGACTAGAATGTCATCTGAGCGACCAGAACTCAGGCACCTACCACTGGCCCCAGTCTTAGCCACTCCCTCTAGGACCCAGACAGCCCCCCCTTGAAGCCTATTCAAATGGGGGGGAAAGATCTTCCCATTTACTGATTGCCTTTAAATTCGGCCTCAAGATCTTTCATGTCCATTACATAGGCAACTTGTGTCTAAATAGGTACAAACTCTTTTTCTTTCTCCCTTTTTTTGTACAATAGAATCTCCCCCAAAATGAATACATCACTTTTGCAAAATACTTAACATAATATCTCATCATCAGAGTGGCCACATGGCTCACTTGTTGGCCCCTAGATCTTTGTATCCATTACATAGGTCAATGGGAAACGGGTGTCAATAATACCATGACACTAAAACAATACAGCAAGGATAATACAAAATAAGTACACAGAACAATATCATCATTCCACCTCTTAAATGAATGGGGCTCAAAATCTTGGGGTAAGGGGTGAAGGTCTCATTTTCCATAACTTCTTCTTGCTGAAATTGGATGTAGCACTATCCCTGCCCCAAGAGTCCCATTCGAGAAGTCAGTTCTTTAGCAAGCTGGCAGGAGTTCCAGGAATGCTAGGTGCCTAGGCAGTCAGTCATCTGAAAGTGTAGTGTACTTAGGGTACCTAAGCCTAAAGGAGACAGGACTAGCAACAAAGTTAACCAAAACAAAGAACAAAAAGGGTAGGTAAGTATGGGTTATTATCCTTCAAATAAAATCATCTCTGTTTTCATTGAGACTCCAATTATGCAAAGATTCGATCTCATAGCCTAACTCAGGTATACAAACTTTTGTCTGTTAATCACACAAGATCACCTTCCCTCCAAGTGGCTTGTGGCATTTATCAGCATCAGCCATACTTCTGGAGTCCAGGAATCTATTATCATAGCCTTATTCATGGTAAAATATATGGTTCAGGGGTATGATTCGGTAATTATCTTCCCCTGAATAGACAACTGTTACAGTATTGTCCTTCCCTTGGGCTATGACTTCTGCAGCCTTTGGAACATCATCTGGCTTCTGTTTTACCCATACTTTAGTTCCCAATTTTATTCCATCAGTAGAACCAAAGCCTTCCTTTCCTTTGAGAGTTATTTTGGAAGGAGGGTCAGTTTTCACAAAGGGTATTTTTTCACAGGGGATAATAATCACTTGGACTACCCTATCATTTCTACAAAGTTGTACAAGGTTTTTACCCAAATTCTGGAGTGTCACAACAATTTCTCTTTGATAATTAGAATCTATCACTCCAACCAATACATGTACTCCTTGAGCTGCTAATCCTGGTTTAGGTAATGTCCATCCAAAATGACTCCTGGGGATTCTAATACATACCCCACTAGAGATTTTTCTTATCTCTTTCCTATTCAACCTAAAATTCTCTATACAATGTAAATCATAGCCTGCCAAACGAGGTGTTCCTGGGCATGGTGGTGGTACATCGTCCCTCACAGTCCAAAATCCATTATTTTGGATCTCACGTGTTTGCTGTTTTATAATCTGCAGATTTGGGGTCATCATTCTGGCTAGAGGTGTACTCCCCCCTAAGGGCCTGTTATTCAAATTATGTAAGGCAATAGACAAATTATCCTTCCAATGTCGATACAAAGTATTAGAGCTTAATTTCATTAGCTGTTCTTTCAACAATCCATTTATTCTTTCAATTAGCCCAGATGCTTGTGAGTAATATGGAATATGATATATCCACTCTATATTATTCAATACACAATATCTTTTCATTTCATTACCCTTGAAATGTGATCCATTGTCACTTTGAATCTGCATCGGAATTCCATAGTATAAACTTATAATATCTAGGGTTTTACAGGTGTTTTTCTGAGTTGCATCCTTATAAGGACAAGCCACTAGTACACCTGAATAGGTGTCAACACATGTACATATATATTTATATCCCTTATCTTGGGGTAGTGGTCCAATATAATCTATCTGCCAGATCTGGGCTGGCACTTTTCCTCTTGCTATTTCTCCAGTTACTATCCTAGGAACAGTTCCTTTTTTTTTTAATTGGCATATACAACACTCGTCTATTATTTGTTTTAACAATGCATGAGAGATACTAATACCTAGATCCTGTGCCCATCGATGGGTGTCCTGGACCCCTAAATGGCTGGCTGTCTGGGGGACCCATTTTGCTAAGGTTGGGTCAATATAGGTTGGGGTTGGAGTAGGAACAACACATTCAGTAGCAATCTTTGCTAGCCGATTCACATGTGCATCGTACTCATGTTCTAGTGTGGTCAGGGTCATGTGAGTATCAACGTGAAAAACTGACAAATTTGTAACCAGAGACATATCCCGTGTATCTCCCCATAACTCTTTACACCAAACTTGTTTGCCACGAGTCTCCCAATTCTGATTCCTCCATATGGGCATCCACGTAGCTAACCCATTAGCTACCACCCATGAGTCAGTAAATATATGACGCTGTCCTTTCTCTGTCTTGATGGCTTGATATACTGCCATCAGTTCAGCATATTGGCTATTTCCACCTATCCCAGAACTTTCCAGAGTTCGCCTAGGGGCTATAGGCCACTGCTTTCCAATGTCTCTTGTGTCCCAAATATTTTGCTGTCCCATCAGTAAACCAAGCATATTTTTTCTTTTCCTCAGTCAGTCCATCATATCCGTTATTCCATTTCACTAAGGATGATACCAACTGTTGCTTAGGTTCAGGGGGTTTTTCACTCACCTCAGTGTCAATGTTTGCCACAGATTCATGTAGATCAGAAACTCCACTTTTGCCTCCACTTCCATTTGATTATGCTTTCCTCTTGCGCATGTCCAATTCTGTGGGAAGCTGGGGTACTCATTACCCAACTCATAATCGGAATTCCAGGCCTTAATACCACTTCATGACCCAGAGTCAGTTGCTCAGTTTCTACCAAAGCCCAATATGCAGCTAACAGCTGCTTCTCATAAGGTGTGTATTGCATTCTGGATGAAGGTAGTTTCTTTGACCAAAATCCTAAAGGTACACTTTGGCTTTGTTGTTTTTGCCATAAACTCCAATTTGCATAGTCATCTTGCACAGTCACTTGTAATTCCACTGGCCCATTTTGCATAGGCCATAAATCCAGGGCTAATTGTATAGCAGCCTTTGCTTCCTCAAAAGCTCTACTTTGTTCAAGTCCCCAATCAAATTTGTATTTCTTCCTGGTGACTTTATACAAGGGTTTCAAAATCTGTCCGAAGTGTGGGATGTGGTGTCTCCAATAACCAAATAGCCCTATGAACTTTTGGGCCTCTTTCTTATTAGTGGGGGTGGGAAAATCCTGGATGTTTTGTCGAGCTCGTGGAAGAATTTCTCTCAGCCCTTTGTTCCACTGTATCCCCCCAAATTTTACAGTTTGAGCTGGCCCTTGAACCTTTGCAGCATTAATTTCCCATCCTTTGCTTTTCGTCTGGTCAATTAATAGTGTCAAACTCTTCTCCACTTCTGTTATATTTTCTCCCTGTATCATGATGTCATCTACGTAGTAGGTAAGCTGTACACCAGGTAACTTTAATTCATCTGAATGCTCAGCTACAATCCTGTGGCAAATAGTTGGGCTATGAAGATATCCTTAGACATTTGGAACATAAATGTTTAACATTGATATTACTTTCTTGTCTATGGTATCTTATAAAATAATGCAGTTTTCCTTGTTTATCTCTCTTATGTTGTATTTGGTTTTGCTTTGTCTAATAGCAAAACAGCAACTCCTGCTTTTTGTATTCACCTGATATATAGTAAATTTTGTTTCAGCCTCTCATTTTTATTTGGTGTCTGTTGTGGTTTTAATATTTGTTTCTTTTAAGCAACAGATTGTGGGTTTTGGTTTTCTTATCGAATCTGTCATTTTTCTTCATTTTATTGATATCTCTAATCTATAGAGTTGGGTTTTATTTTCCTCCATTTTCCTCCATTTGTCTCTAATTTGTTTATTTTGTAGATCTTACAAAACTTTTTTGTTGTGCCTCATTCTTAGAAATACCAATTCCTGCAGGCAATAGAAGTTTTACTTCATAGTAGGAATTTTCCTGTCTCCGATTGGACAGTTCGTTACTGTTCTTTCTTTGCTCTTCTCTAGGATAATTTCTCCTCATTTTCCATTAATTCTCCTCTCTTGGATGATACCTTCCTATTCTTCTGGACGCCAGTTGCTCCAAGGACCTCTGATTCTCCTTCTTCTCAGGCCAGATGAGTGGTCTATCTCAGCACCAAATCTCTGCAGATTATACACATTTTAAGGTCTCCATCTCTATTTATAAAATATCTCTCTTCCCCCTTTGGAGCCTTCTTCCCCCTTTTCTTTCTTCCTTTCTTTCCCCCTTTCAACACCTCCCTTTGCTTCATCACCCTTTCTTCAGTAGGGCTTTTTTCGTGAGAGATTACAGGAATTATTTTCCTTTCATTGTTGGCCTTTGACTTGATTAGGGTACATCACATATTTTGCTTTATCTTCTTCTTCCCCTTTCCTTTTTATAGCCTTCCTTTCTGTGTTTTTAGTCCCACAAAACAAAAACAAAAGCCTCCCAAAACATTGATTCACCTGTAGGCAATATGTTGTGACATTTAGTCTATGATGTAACAGGCTTTTTTCTTCACCATCCCTTCTATTTGCATTCTCTTTTCACCCTTGTCTCTTTTTGTATTTTTAGGGGAAAAAAAGCCTCTTAATGGTTTTTCTGTTGTTATTTTGTTGTTGGCCCCATAAGTGTCTTTCCCTTTTTAGTTTTCCCCCCTTGTTTCATGAGCTAATTTATTTTATCTATGCTTTCTTCAGTACCTGTATTTCTTTACCTTTTTTGTATTTTTGTTGTCTGTGTTGTTTGCAAAAAAAAATTATTCAGGTCTAGTTTCCTTTGTAGGAATGTTTTGAATTCCCTTTTCAAAAAAATTAGAAATACATATTTTTCCATTAATTGTTAGTCTTATAGGGTATGTCACCTTAGGTTGCATCTTGAGCTCCTTTGCTCTACAGAACACATTATTCTATTTCTTCCTGCTGCTTCTGGTGAGTACAAAATAGTTTTGCGCTATTCAAATTTTCTTTCTTTTATATTTGAAAGTCTTTCTCTTAGTTGCAGAATTTGTCATTGGAATTATTAAATATGTATGTTTCTTTGAGTTGCAGCACAGTTGTGTTTTATTTTTCCTAGAGGTAATCTATAGAATCTTTCACTTGGTACTTTGTTTCCTATGTTCAGAAGTTCTGGGAAATTTTCTTGTATTATTTCTTGTATTATGATCTTCAGGTTTTTTGACTATTCTTATTCTTCCGGGAGACGTATAATCCTCAAGTTGTCTCTGTGAATCCTTTCTTTGAGATCACTATATTTTGTTCATGTGGAGGTCATGTTTTCTTTTAACTTTATTGTTTTGCTGCTCTTCTTCCAGATTATGCTTTACTTCTGAGTATTTGCATTCCCAATTGGTTGTTCACCTTTTTCTTTCCTTGGTGAGGCTTGCCACTATGGATTCAAGTTTTTCTATTCTTCTGTTTGTTTATGCTATTCAGGTCATAAATTCTGCTTTCACTATTCTTATTTTGCTTTTCAACAATTTGGGAACACCCTGCTCTCCGTGCTTTCTTGAGAATTCACAAGATCCTTTGTGTCCTCCGTGGTTGAATCATTTTCTTTTCTCTTGTAGTATTTTATGTATAGATGTATTGGGCTCATTTAGATGAGCTGGAGGCCATATTCCCTTCTGTTAATTCCCTCTTGTTCATCTCTAACTGAGTTTTCTTCCTCCTGAGATTTTTGATAATTTCAGTCTTTTTTTCTTTATTTTTTTCTTATATTCCCCTCTTGCTCATTTTCTGACTCCTTCTCTTTTGATCACAGTTAGCTCAAAGCTATTTCATTCACCTCCTTGCTAGGGAATTCACACTCCCAAGTGACCTCTGGGGAGGACAAAACTGGCCCCAGATGATGCCAGTCTCTTTTCCTTCAGGCTTAATGAAGCACCACATATGTTAGCATTCTGCCCCAGTTCCATCTCAGTTCTCCAAAATGCAGTCTGAATTAGAGTAAGCTTCTGCTTTTTTTTTTTTTTCAGTGCAGGGAGAAGGGGAGGATGGGGTTGAGTTCTATCGCAAGCTTGTGGGTTGACCTGTGCAGTACTGCCAGAGCTGGTGGCTGGTGGGGGAAGATATGATGAGTGAATAAGTTAATGGTTAGGAGCTAGCCTTCTCTGTTCATCTAGTTTTTACCTCATTAGGTTTTTTGGAGTCTTAGATTGTGGAACCAGCCAAATTTGCTTTATCTCTAGCATATAATTTCTGTTTTGGAGAGGTTTCAGAGGTTGTGAGGATTACAGAAAGTGTCTCATTCTTCATCTTGCTGGTCACATGATTCAGAAGTTAAATTATCTTATTAAATTAATTAAATTATCCCTGCTTTTAGTATCTCCTTGCTCTGATCTGTTAATGTCCAGAGTAATCTTTCTATTTCACAGCTCTTGTTATATCATTGCCTCCCTCAAAAACCTTCAGTGGTTTTCATTCATTCATTCAGCCAGCTCCATGTGAGGTAATATGCTAGACTTTGGGGGCATAAATAATATAGCAATGTAATTAATGATAGTAACAGTGGATGACATTTGCTTCTTTAAGGTTTACAAAGTATTTCATGTATGTTAAATTATTTGGTCCTCAAAATAAGCCTTTGAGGTAGCTACTACAAATCCTTTTATCCCTATTTTACAGATGAGGAAACTGAGATTCAGAGAGGTTAAGTGAGTTGCTCATGGTAAGACTTCTTGTTAAGTGTCAGAAATGGGATGTAAACCTGTGTCTCTGTTTATATGTCAAGTTTAAAACATTCTTTCAAGGAATTTGTAATCTGGTATGAAGAAAAAGTATGTACGCTAGGAAGTATGACTCAAGAGACTCTGAGATGAGTGCAAAGGAAAAGCATAGTGCTATGACATATTGGGAAAGAGGTCACTCTCATTTGTCAAAGATCTGATTCTTAGATCTTTCCTTAACACCCTTCTAGACAACTTCATTAATCTCTCACCATATGCTTTCTTGAATGGTACGTGAGCTTAAATTCAAATAGCTCAGTATATCCAGAAAGCCCCAGACCGACAGACCAGGCCATGCTTCATATCCCATTTAGCTTTCAACCCTGGCTATCTTGCCATCCACTCAGCTGCTGTTCTGCTTCTCCCAAATTAAGATATCACCTCCAGAATGGACTAAACCATTAGAAAAAAGTCCCCTAATCCTTGGAAGAGTTAATTCATTCATCTTTGGAACTTCTGTCCTGAGCCAGATTGGTGAGTGAGTGAGCACAAACCCACTAGCCATCCTGCCATCTATTCTGCTGCCTCATACTTACTTCTAAGTCAGGGCAGGGGGGTCGGTGGGGAAGGTTACAGAGAAGAGGAGCACCTTTTGTGTGTGAAGGATTGCCAAACCCTTTTCAGGGCTGCTTTTCCACCATTGGTATCCATCTTTCACCCAACTCTCACCTTTGGCTCCAAGAAGCCGTAGCATGTGCAGCAGCTGCACCCAAGTAAAAGCGTTTCAGCAGAGGTGCTAAACCAAGTTGAAGGTAACCAACAAGCCTCAAACTGGTCAATGAGTTATGGGGTTGTTTACCCCAAACATGTGAAGACATCCTTGATAGAATGGGTGGATGAGAAGAATTTGTTTGAATAGCCATGAAGGCAGCTGAAGCCGATGCTGTGGAGCATTTAGTGCTTGGTCAGACTTAAAAGAAGCCAAGGTCATTCACAACACCTCGGGCCATTACCCATCGCCAGTCATCCTGATTTTTGTCTTGCCACTGGACTTTGATGACTGGAAGAGAGAGTAAGGCTGATTTTGCACAGCTTTTCCTTACTTAAATCCAATTCAACATGCCATGTCACTGGACCTCTTTAAAAATGGAAGGACCACCACTACCACTATCACCATCATCATCAACAACAACAACTCCCACACACTGCCTTACTCTGGGCTCAGTACTCATGAAATGGTACTACCATACTACCTGGTTCCTGGAAAGGGTGTGGCAGTTGACTGAATCAATTTACTATCCCTTAGATCCTATCTTCTCTGGTCACCACTCCCCTAGGTGTGTTATTTCTTCATTTAGAATCTAAGCTTCTTGAGGGTAGGGACTATCTCATTTTTGTGTTTGTAGTATTATCAGGTAGCACAATGCCCGACCCATAGAGCTTAATAAAAGTTCCTGCCCACCCTTTTCACCTGCCTTTCCTTCCTTCCTTCCTACCTTCCTTCCTTCCTTCCTTCCTTCCTTCCTTCCTTCCTTCCTTCCTTCCTTCCTTCTTTCTTTCCTTCCCTTTGTCCAACAGATAAAGGCCAAATTCCTTATCCTGGGACTTAAGGCACCCTACAATCTACTTTACCCTGCCATTTTAGTCTTATCTCCTACAACTCCAGGCCACAATTTCTTCATTTCTGTCAAAAGAAATATATTGCCTTCAACTTTTCCAAAATTCTTTCTGCCTTTTAAAGCCTAAGACAGATGCTGCTCTCTCTAATTTTCCTGATTTGTTTCTAGTCTAACTCTACTCTCCCCACCCCATGGCATTGTGTCTCATGGTACCCTTCCTAAACTTTTTACTTTGTAATTTGTGTTAGAATTATTTGCATCCCTATCTTGTTTCCTCCAAATACGGTTACCTTGGGGTCAAGGATAATGGCTTTTTTTCATCTTTCTGTCCCCAGTGTTCAACACAGTGTCTTGTATTAAGAAATCATTATAGGGGCAGCTAGGTGGTACAGTGAGTAGAGTCCCTGGAGTCAGGAGGACCTGAGTTCAAATCTGGCCTCAGACACTTGACACACTAGCTGTGTGACCTTGGGCAAGTCACTTAAGCCCAATTGCCCTGCTTTCCTCCCTCCAAAAAAAAATCTTAAAAAAAGAAATCATTATAGATTTATATCTGTCTATGAATTGAATTAAACAAAACCTCTATTTTTGATATAGATGACTTAAATTTAACAAACAGTAGGATGATATGTATTTCATAAGAGTATTGCAATAAATGGTATTTTGAAGCATTCAACATTATCTGTATATTGGTGATATAGTAGGATATAACTAAGGTTATGAAAACTCCCATGTTGTATACTGGAAGAATGTGTTGTCAGGGTAAATATATATTAGTGGGATGGTGAATAACATGCAAAAATGACTATTTTAAAAGTATGTGGTTTTAAAGTTAAATTCCTTTATTTTTTGCTTGCAGGTACAATTGAAAACCAGTGTTTCTAGTCAATATGTGATTCGGACACAACCAACCAATAGGTGCCTTTCTACACTAGAATGTGCAGCTGTTGCACTTGCCATCTTGGAGAAAAATGATCACATTCAAGAGGTACCTTGGAGAAAATTATGTTGTGATTAAAGAATGGACATTTAATTAGAAAATGTAGTTATTCTGTGAAAATGTAAAGAGAATGCATTGCACTTATAATCTGAATAATAAATGAAATAACACATCTTTATTATTCCTTACAGTTTATAAAACCAACCACCCCAACAACCTGTGAGATAAGAATGCAAATAGAATTACTTCATTTTGCATACAATTAAACTGAGGCTTAGAGAAGTTAAGTGATTTGCCCAGTTACACAGCTAGAAGAAGGCAAAGCTTAGGACTTGAACCCATATCTTTGATTCAGAGCCTACACCTCTTTCTGCTACACACCTTTTGATATAGAGTAGAAATATAGATAGTCCTTTAATAGCTAATGCTTTTCCATGTATTTTACTTTATACTGAGCTATGCAAACAATTCTTTTGGCACACTATAATGTACTCAAGTAGCAAAATATTACATTGAGCCTTTTATGAAGATTTTTCTTCTGCTTGTTGGTATTTTTCAGATTTGCTCAAGTCTGTTTTCTGTCAATCTCTCTTAAGAATTATGGCATTCTACAACAAACATTTATTTTGTTCTGATCTAATGTTTTTGGAGCACTTTTATCCACATTGTTTAGAGTATAGAAAAGAAAGATTGATAGAGACTTTTTAGTTAGTAGTGACCAAGAGAAATGCTTGGAAAACATGGCAAGATTAAAACATGTAATCATCTTTTTAATTTTCATACATCCAGAAATCTTGATGATTGTCTAGATAACATTTACAGCACCAAATAATGTTCCACTAAGTTTTTTAGATATGATGCACATTTTTAAGCTTTGTATTTTCATGTTTAATTTTTAAAAATCTATGCTAGCACAATCTTTTTTGATCTAAAATTTATTGTAAACATATTTGAAGAAGACAAAGGAAGTACAAGCATACTTAAAATGTAGAAAAGATAGAAAATTGAATCCTTTAAAATTCATTATAAAATATGGCTTTTTCTTTACTTTGACACAGAATAAAGATTTTAGTACTTAGTTATGTGATCATTATTGCTATATTTTTTACAATTTAGATGCATCTAGTATTAACTCATTATATTTTTATGGACCATATTAGCCATGTACATTACAGTATTCTATTTGAGGAATAGAAGTCTAGTAATTTAATAAAAGCTTTTAGCATCATTTGTCAGAAGCATAAATTGATTGAGAAGGAATTAGTTCAAAATATGTTATACAATTATAAATTCAGATTGCCTTTGTTTTGTTTCTCAGTTTTATCAGCACATTTTCATTTCCATCCTCTTTGCTGTGGTGTGATGTCTAGTACAGCTAGCAATAATTACTCAGTGCTAAAAACTCTCATTGAATTTTGCTCACTTTCCAGCACTCTGCCAGTGATGTCCTGATAAATAAAAGAGGAAATGAAACATGTCCTTTCCATCAGATTTAGTTTTGTCATCTGTGCAGTATCATAGAGATGACAGAGGCTGAGAGACTTTGCTATATAAATTGCCAGTGAAGAAGGTAGATGGCAACCAGTGACCTTGTCAGGAGAGCTAAATACAGTTGTTATGTCAATTGTGGTGGTCCTTCATAACCTTGCCAATGTAGTGGGCAAGGGACAGCTAGGTGGTACAATGGGTAAAACCCTGCCTCATATCCAGCCTCTGACACTTACAATGTGACACTGGGCAGAGATCACTTTATCTCTGCCTCATTTTTCTCAGCTATAAAATGGGTATAATAATAACACCTACCTCACAGGATTGTTGCAAGGATCAAATGAGGAAATATTTGTAAAAGTGTTTAGAACAGTGCCTGGGACGTAGTAGGTGCTATATAAATGCTTACTCCCTTCAGGTCATATATTCTAATAGGTTCTCTTGCTGTTCTTCACGCTCGTCTCCCTTATTGTCTCTTTTTCCTCTCCTTTCACCCAGGAGGGCAAGCTTTACGCCACTGGTGTTGTTGAACATTCTCTCAGATTTGAAGCGCAGGCTGCAGGCGGAGCTAGAGTGAGAGTGTGACTTGAGCTTCTGGCAACAGTTTCCATCTTCTCACTACCATTGCCCAAATATGCTGCCTTTAAGATAAAACAAAAACACCAACCAGAGAAAAGCATATACAGCTTCACATGACATCGAGTTTTATGTTTCTGGTTTGTGTTTCTTGGGCAACGGTATTTGTGGAAGTAGAAGATCGAAACCATCTTGTGTAGAAATTTAAATATTCTCTCAGCTTCGAAGAATCTGATCTGTGATATCACCAGGATCTGTCCTGAATGAACAGAATGACAGTTTCTAGTTGATGTTTTCACATCCAATACAGAATCAGTCGTGTCATTCTCTAAAGCAATCCATAAGCTTGGTTAGCTCTTTCAGAAACAATTATGAGCTTAAAATGCATTTTAAATGATTACCTCAAGGATATTCTTCAATATTTATAGCTTGTTTAAAAGGGAGTTTTTCTCATATCTGAAAAGTATCAACTTCCGATTCATTGTTGATTCCTTGAATATAGTTGAAATAAAGCTTATTAAATAACATTGGAACTAGTATGCACTCTTGCTTCTCAAAAAGTTGCTGACAATTATGACTGTGTGCATACCCTAAAATTTTAGTATGTATTTCTGGGCACAATCTGCACAATAGTTGCCAGATCAGGTAATGATGTTAGTTTGTTTTTTTTTTAGATTCATTAGAACTTCCCTTAAATTTGCTCTTCTTCCTACATCTCATTTAATTTTCAGCTTTCTTGTTATTAGATCAATGATTGATCATTTGTAAAGCTCTATATATAAATGATCTAGTCACAAAATGTGACATATTCCAACAGGGCCATGTGGAACTTCTTATATCCTATACAGGGTGCCCGATTTTTTGCTTTATACGTGGATTCATCTTCATCTAATTTAGTTAACCATTACACCCATCCCACAAGTGTGCACTACATGCAAAATATTTCTGCATTATTAAAAGTATTTTTTTGTTATATTGTTTGAGGTGTTAAAATATTCTTTGGAAGGAAGGGAAAAAGGAAGGAAGCATTTTTAAAGCACTGAAAGCCATCATTATATTGGGCATAAAAGTACAAGCCAAAAGAAAGTAAGTACCCTCAAGGAGCCTACATTCTAATGGGGAAGAAAATACACAAAAGCGAGGTGAAAAGCAGGGAGAGGTCCTGGAGGGAAGGAGGTGAAGATGAATGTACCCCTGTGAGAGGTATGGTTTTGAAATCTGAAAAATCAGGAACAAAACTGTTGTTGTTTGTCCTTCATTCTTGAAGAGGACCATGACGTGGGGAAGGTGATGTCAGGACTTGCAAGTGAATTGAGTTTCAGTGAGTCAGGGTTACGCAGAGTCACTGACCTCACTCTCTTGTCCAGAACCATCTGGGTCCAGTGGCAAGATATAGATCAAGACAACTAGAGATGACCCTGGATGCAGTGGGAGACAGGGAGAGAGGGAAGGAGGCAGACAACAACCTTGAAGGATGCCCTTAGCACAGCCATAGGGAGGGCTGGGATGCTTCAGACTCTAAAGGAGAGGATTAGGGTTAGGTCTCTGCCTGGAACAAAGCCAGGAAAGGAATGAAGGCCTAGGCCTCTCCTCAAAGTGGAGGTCCCAGGAGGGACTGACCATTTGGAGAAAGGGGCTGGCCTAATGGAGGGATATTCCAGGGCGAGATGATCACAGGCATAGTTGGATGTTTCAGGGGGAGGAGGACCTAGGCACTGAGGGAAGATCCAGGATGAGATAGCAACAGAGACGCAGTTTTAAAGTCCAGAAAGTCAGGAGGGGTTAGGCAGCAGTGACTTTTTCTTCTAATTTTTGTGAAGCCCTTAACTGAAAACAAAGAAAACAAACCTTTATTTTACCAAAACTATATGATAAATTTGACAAAGTTGATTTACTAAAATATTAAAGGGAACTGAAGAAACTTCTCTTTTTAGTGAAAAAAATTGTTTTTTTAACTTGTTGTTTCCATTAAATTTTGGACGAGTACATAAAAAGGTGTTTTCTGCCAGGCTGTGGTGGAGAGAAATTTCTATTTTAGACAAAATTACATGCAGATGCAGCCAGAAAATCAAGCAACCATCCCCTAAAGCTATACTACTCAGCAAGCTCTAGGTGTTTACAGCAAAATAATTTCCTGTCCTTGCACTTACAAAAAGAATTTACAAGCCCTTCTCATAGGCGTGTAAAATTGACAAATGTACCCCAGAGATCCCTGACTAAGTAAATTTAGGGATTTCTTCTCTACCTCAAATTTTGCCATTTCACCTTTTTGGTTTTGTGAAGATTCCTCCTCAAAAATTCATTAAGTGTCTCTTAAAATATCAACTATGAGGCAGATATTGCTAGGCACTGAATATGTGAAGACAAAAACAAAGTAGTCTCTGCCTTCAAAGATGTCATGAGGGAAATTTAACCAATGATAACATGGGGTCATTTCCCTGAGCATAATATTAATAGGGGCATGTGATGTATTAATAAAGGACAGATCAAATCTGTGCTTGCATTTGAACCAAAGTCCCTACATGAGAGCTGGCTGGGTCTTTTATACATAGGTGTGTGTTCCTTCTGATTTGCCTGACAATACATCATTCTGACGTCTTGTGGCAGTCCTGATTGGTGGACATTTTAATGAGGTTGGCTAAGAGTTCTCAGGTCCTCCCTTTCTTTGGGAAGGGGGGTAGGTGGCAGATCATGTCCCTCTCTGATTCCTAAGGGATGTAGGTTGCTAGCAGTCTTAACCAGAAAACCATGAGCCATCTCATTCAGTTTTTCACTGCCTTGTTCTCCCCTTTGTAGACCAGGTTGTCCCAAACTTTAGTGAAGGGAACAAGGACAAAGCTCTTACTCCCTGGGAGAAAGGTCTAACTCAAACTGGGTCCTGTTTAAGCAACTAGGGTTCCATTTGAGTGGGACCCAGCCCAAAGTAGTTAATGAGCAGATGTCTTGGGGGCTAGGAGTGATCACATTATCTGGTCATCTCCTTCAGAGACTGCCTGGCCTTTTCAAGAGTGGGGTCCTGACAAAAATAGGAGAAAAAAGGATGAATTACAAGTTAATAATTGGTTATACACAAACACAGACACACACACATATACATATATACAAATTAATTTCAAGAGGGAGAGAGAATGAATAGGAATTGTCTTTTGCAAAGAAGTGGTAACCAAGTTGTGCTTTGACAAACCTAGAGATCCTTGCTGAGATGAGGAGAGGGTTCAGAGACATGGAAGTAGCAAATTGAATGTTGTAAATGGGGACTAGGGACACATAGGTGGCACAGTGGATAGAGCACTGGACCTGGAGTCAGGAAGACCCGAGTTCAATTTGGCCTTAGACATTTACTAGCTCTGTGACCCTGAGGAAGTCACCTAACCCTATTTACTTTAGTTTCCTCATCTGTAAAATGAGCTGGAGAAGGAAACAGCAAATTACTCTAGTATCTTTGCTGCAAAAACTCCAAATGGGGTCATGAAGAGTCAGATATGACTGAAATAACTGAGCAAAAAAAAAAAATGAGGACTAGCTAAGTGCCTGATATGACTGAATGAATAGAGTAGTATGAAGTAAGACTGGAAAAGCAGATACAGTTGGTGAAGGGTTTTGTTTGTCAGACTGAGGATTTTCTGGAAGTGACGAAGCATTGAAAGTTATGGAATAGCAGAAAAACATGGTCACATCAATGTTTCAGAAGGACCAATCTGGCCACTGTGTGGAAGATAAATTGCAGAAGAGTGACTGTAGAGTCAGAGTTAGATGGCCATGACAATAGTAATAGCTAGTGTTGATTAAGGCCTGACACATAATAGGAACTTCATAAATGTGTGTTGATTGAAGAGTAGACATGATGTGAGTGGAAAGAAGGGGGCAGATTGAGAAGTGTTAGGGAAGTAGAATAGAGAAAACTTGGCTGTTGATTGGATGGAGGTGAGGGAAGAGTTAAAGGTGATTCTGGGTTTGTGACCAGGTGTAATGATAATCAGAGCAGGACTTTTTAACTTTTTTCTCTTTTGGAGCACTTAGGTAATCAATTGCCTTTGATGAGTCTGGCCTTTGTTTTTTGCTTTTTGGCAGGGCAATTGGGGTTAAGTGACTTGCCCAAGGTCACACAGCTAGTGTATGTGTCATGTGTCTGAGGTTGGATTTGAACTCAGGTCCTCCTGACTCCAGGGACAGTGCTCTACTCACTGCACCACCTAGCTGCCCCCTAGGCCTTTGTTTTGATTAAATGGGGAGTCTTTGATGACCTGCTTATGTCAAGGGAAAGCCTAGTTCACGTAGGTTTCACTCGCATGGATGTGAAGCCCTTTGACCCTGAACAGGGTATATAAACTCAGAGGTTAGCGTTTTGTTTGGGGCTCTCACTCACTGGAAGAGTGTTATGCGATTTGACCAGATGAGACTCTGGGTAGCCACTGGAGCCCCCAGCTTTGAAAAAAACCCAGATGTTGGTGCTTCTCTGGTAACTGTATATTGTGAATTTGTCCGACAGAAATCTGTCTGTTGGTTTGTGTTTATTTGCTCTGTTTATATAATGTATGCTTGTAATTTCCATTTGTATTTGCTCTGAAATTCAGGGTGCTAGCTTTTCCTTCTGAACTAAGTGATGATATATGTATGCTTGATTAAACTGAGATTGTTAACCCTTAAAGTTGCTTTCCTTAGAAAAGCAGATCAAAGAACCTGTGCTAACAGCCCTGCTATGTGCTGGTGTTATTGGCTTTATGTAGCCACACTGGCAGCAAGTAGCAACATTGTTGTTACACCAGGGTGACTGGTAATGTTTTCAACTGAAACAGAGAGTCTTAGTGGCAGGTTAGGGTTGAGGGGAAGGATGTGGTAAGATTCACTCTGGAGATGTTGAGTTCCAGTTGTCCATAGCACATCCAAGTGGAAATTAACAAGCAGTTAGTAATGTGAGATTGAAGTTAAGGAGAGAATTTTGGGCTGGAAATAAAGATTTAACCATTATCTTCGTAGAGATGGTAATTAAACCTATTGGAGAGGACATGGAACACATTAGGATCAGAACTTAGATGCTGAAATAGCAAAGGAAACTATAAATGAACAGTCAGTTAGAAAAACCAGTAGAGAACAATGTCAGAAAGCCAAGTGATGAGAGGTCAAGTAGAATAAAACCTGAGAAAAGGCCATTGAATTTAATTTTTTTCTTAAAAATTTTTTTTCACTTAAGAAGCATTTATTTTCTCTCTCTCCTACCCCATCATGCTTCTAATTTAAAAGAAAAATAAAAGGAAAATCAAAGATTATTGGTAACCTTGGAAAGAACACTTTGTTTTGAGTGGTAAACTCAGGAGCCAGATAGCAAGCCATTAGAAAGTGAGAGGATGATAAGAAAACAGAGATGTAGGTGACCTATTTTAGAAGTTTTCTCTGTGAAAGAGAAGAGACATGGAATGGCATTTTTATTAGGGGTGTTCAGCAGTATGTGAGTAAGAGCAGCACAGATAGATGACTGAATTAATCTATGGTTAGGGTTTGGCAAGCTGTGACTGATTGATTGACTGATTATAGGATGGGGGCGGGGCAAGATTCAAGCGCCAAGGATAATGTTGAACTGGTGAGCTCTCAGATCAAGACTGAAAGGAGGAAAGTGAAGCCAGAATGGAAGTGATGAATTGAATAGAGGGTGGCATGTAGGGACTAATTCTTCCTTGTCTAATATATTCTATTGATTGACTTTAAACATTTTTGACTAGTTATTTAACTAGTTTTCGTGACTACTGCTTTGTGTTATAATTTGAGATCTTTAAGTCCTAATTCCCCTTCTTTCTTTTTTCCTTTGTTTCCTTTGAGATTTTAGATCTTTTGCTTCTCCAAATGGTTTTTGTTATTATTTTCACTAGTTATTTACTATCCCATTGGTAATTTGAATAACATAACATTATATCTGTATGTTAATGAACGGGGCATTATCATTTTGATTTGTAGCACTTATCTTTTGGCTACTTATCCAGCTTGTATGGGCATGTATGGAGTGTTCAGGGAGAACTAGCTCCTCTGGTGTGAGGGCTTGCCTAGCCTTTTCAGAGCTGTTCATCTACCTTTCACATGTACCTGCTATCCAATTCTCACCTGTGACTCCCAGAAGCTGTAGCATGTAGCAGTAGCTGTGGCATGTAGCTATAGCACAGCACACCGTGGTAAAACCATCTTGGTAGATGGGATAAACTGGGCTGAAAACCTACAGCCCTCAAACCTGTTGGTGAGTTAGAAGGATATCTGGCCCAAGCATGTGAATTCTTCCCCGGCAGGATGGATGAGAAAAATTTGTTCCAATGGCCATGAAGGCAACTGAAACAGGTTCTGTGGAGCACTTAGAGCTTGGTCAGACATGGAAGACACCAAGGTTATCCATGGGGTCACAGTCACCAGCTGTCTTGACTTTTGTTTTGCCACTGGATTTGATGACTCTAGAAGAGTGAATGAAGCTGATGACTTTCTGCAACTCTGCCTCACTTAAATCCAATTCATACACAAGTCAAGACGTCACCCATCACCCCATGATATTATTGGTCCTCTTTAAAAATGAAGGAGGAACAACGACGTGATGACATGGGTTGCATCCTCAGAAGTTGGCTGCTACCTTGGAATCTAGGGTTTATACCGTGTCTCCACCTTTCAATGTAACTTCCTTTCTGGGTTACTCCCCTGATTTTAACTTGTTCCTTAGAGTACAGCCTTAAAAAGAGTGATTGTTTCCACAGGCTCTAGGGGTAACCCTGTGGGATTCTAAACTTCAGATATTTCTTCTAAAAGTTTTCTAAACTTTTAAAACTGTAGTTCATGAAGTCCTGTCAGTGAAAGAAGGTTAACAATTATGCCAGTAGACTCAATGGCATAGCGGGAATGATAGTTACAAAGCATTTCCCCCCCTAAACCAGGGCATACTCTTCCCACATATATAGACTATGTCCATGGGGAGAGTGGGCACAAACTTAAAGTATAATGATAGGGAAGCACATATTGCCAAGGACAATTCATCACTTCAGACTGTAGGGCCTCAGGGATATTTCATTCTTTGTAAAGTCCAGGTGAAGTTCATTGATGGGTTATAGGCAAGGCTCAATGGGCCCTCTCCTCGCAGGGCACATACAGCATCTCTGCTGAATAGGTCAATTCACTCAACTGCTTGGGCTTGACCTGTGACAGACATATCTATTATCTCCAGCTTCAGTCTATTCTGGGGACTTTCAGAAAAAGCAAAGACTCTTAGACTAAAACTGGTAGAAGTCTCTGCAGATCTGCTCCCTTAGGCATTCAGCTATGGGATAGAAGGGAGGAAAGCAGAAGTTTGCCTTTCCTTTTTTTCAGTGTTTTCTGGTTGAGGGCTGGGTCCCTTAAGTAATAGAGGATCTCATCTTAACTTAAATTGACCATCCATTATATTCTCCAAATCATCCTCTCTGTAGATTAGGCCATAGAAATACAATGTCCATCCAATGGTTTTCGAATTCATGGTTCTCTGGTTTTTGTTTTTTGTTTCAAGTCAACAAACTAATAACATGCATTTATTAAATATCTACTCTGGAACCAGGTACTGCTAGGAATACAAAGTATAGGGCTAGGAATACAAAGAAAATTCCCCCAAAAGCCCCCCAAACTTTTAAAACAGTCCCTGACTTCAAGGAACTCACCACCTAATGGAGAAGACAAATTCAAATAAACTGGAGGTAATCTTAAAGGGAAGGTAAGGGAAAGACTTCTTAGAGAAGGTGGGATATTTCTTGTTATTCAGTCATGTCTGACTCTTCATGACCCCATGGGACCATACTGTCCATGGAGTTTTCTTGGCAAAGATTCTGGAGTGGTTTGCATTTCCTTCTCCATTGAATTAAAGGAAACAGAATGACTTGCTCAGGGTCACAAAAAGCTACTGTGTGTCTAAGGCTGGATTTAAACTCAGGTCTTTCTGACTCCAGGCCCAGAGCTCTCTCTACTGAGCCATGTAGCTGCCAGGTGGGATATTAGCTGATTCTTAAAGGAAGTCAAGGAAACTAGGAGGTAGAGACAAGGAGGTAAAGCACACTAGGTATGGGGGAACAATCAGTGACAATTCCCAGAGTCAGGAGAAAGTATCTTATGTGAGAATTAGCAAAGAGACCAGTACTACTGCATGTCAAAGTATTCGGAGAGAAGTAAGATACAAAAAACAAAACAAAACAAAAAAAACTAGGGAAGGCCTTGTTGTTGTTGTTGTTTGTTGTTTGTCCTTTGCTCTAGAGAAGGGTTTAAAAGCCAGTGCTTTTTATATTTGATATATTTATTTTTATGTTGTCATAGGTTATATATATATATATATATTACATACAATTCATAAATATACATATACAGGGGTGTTGTGAGGCTCAAATGAGGCAATAGATGTAAAGCACCTTGCAAACCTTAAAACACTATATAAATGTTTATTATTAGCCTATATTTCCCAGACCTCTAGCCTAGTGATGACTTAATTCCCTGAGCCTTCTACTGTACTCTCTCCTGCTGACCTCAAGCAATGTTTATAGAGCAATACAGGGATGTGCTGGTAAATATTTAACAACTGTGCTCTCTGGGGGGAAAAAGAGTATGCACATGCACTTTTAATTTTAATCTGTATTATTAATACATTCTTAAGTCTAGAGAATTAACAAAATAATAAATCAAGCTCTGATTTGTAAGAATTGCCAGTTTTTCAGGTTGTAAATACTCATAATGAAAATTTTACAATTGGCTTGTTAGAGCTCCCCTTGGTCTATACAAATGAGTGGCTAGGAAAAGGTTCAGAGGTAATCTCTGTCCTGTGGGCACTCAATTAAATTTGCTGTCTCCAAAGTTACAAATGTTCTCTTAATTGCCAAATCTGATGGTTTTTTCTCAATCCTAATCCTTCTTAACCTATCTCTTTCATTTGACCTTGTCGACCATTGTTAACCATCCTTTCTTCCTGGAAACTCTCCTCTCTAGGTTTTTGTGACACTGTTCTCTCTCTGCCTCTTACTTGTATGACTTTGTTGCTTCATCATTCAAACCACACCCCCTATCTGCAGATGTTCCTCAAGGTTCCATCTTGGACTCTCTTCTTTCTTCCTTCTGTAATCCCGTGGTAACCTCCTCTGCTTCCATGTGTTTAACCATAAATGACTTTTAGATCTGTATATCTAGCTGCAGTCTCTCTCCTGAAATTAATTACTATATCACCAATTGCCTACTTCCATATTTCTTTAGAAGGGTATATCATCCTTCTTGTCTCCCAGGTTCATAATTAAGGCATTATCCTGTTCCTCTCACTCTTCCTTACTCCACAGAGCCAAAGAGTTGCCAAATCTTACTGTTTCTGCCTCATATCTGGCCCTTTCTCTCTACTTATACAGCTACCACCTTAGTTTAAGCCCCTACCCACTCTTACCTAAGTTATTACAATAGTTACCCAATTGATCTCCCTGCATCTCGAGTCTCTCCTGATGTAGTCACCCTTCACACTGATGCCAAAATAATTTTCCTCAAGGTCAGGTATGACTCAGGTAACTCCACTGGCTTTTCATTGCCTCTAGGAGAAAATATAAACTCCTGTATTTAGTTTTTAAAAATCTCACAATGTTACCTGCTTCCAACCTATCTTTCTAGCTTCTTTAGATATTACTCATCCTCCTGCCCTCTGGGATCCAGCCAAATTGTCCTTCTCCTCTGTTCCTTGTACATGACTCTTCATCTCTTGTCTTCAATGTATTCCCTCCTTATTTCTGCCTTATAGCATATTGCTTTTCCTTTAAGATGATTAAGCAAGATCTGCATTAAGCCTTTCTTGATTCTTTCCTTCTCTAACTACTAGTGCCCTCCACCCCAAATTAGTTTACATTTGACTACTGTGTATATATTTGTATTTATTAACTTTATATTTATGCTATGCATAATTTGTTACACAGATAATACACAGGAGGCACTAGAGGTTTGGACTCCAACCTCTAACAGGTTCACTCTTGATCTGGTCAGACAGGAAAGAGAGCTTCAAAGGGGTTAATAATAAGTTTATTCTAGTCTAGTTTTCTCTAACACAATATTGCTGATAACAGAAGCACCACAAACTCCCACAGCATTGCCTAATCACCCTTCACACAGGAGCCAGCGAGAAGGGAGGGGGTAACTACCCCTGCATCTCGATGGGGTCAATCAAGACAGGCAAAACTTTGTGTATCCCCTAAACCCCTCAGACCTCAGTGGGGGCTGGTTGAGGCACACACAGATTCCCCCCACCCAAGCCTTGATGGGGGCCGATCAAGGCACACAGCATTCCAGCTTGTGTATTTAACCCGAAAGGTTCCCCAACTCACTGACCAATCCCCACCTGTTTTATAAGGCAATAGACAAAGAAGCATATTGACAACATTAGCTCACAAGTTTAAATCACCTCATTCCTATATCTCAGCAAGCAGTTGCAGTGGATATTTACAACTTCAGCACACATGTTTATATTATTTATCATTATATAATGCTGCGCAAGTGAGGTAGAGATGTTTTGAACCATGAGCCTGAGAAACTGAGATTGTCATGGCCATGGATCCTGGGAAACTGAACTCTAGGAAGTAATAACAAAAATCTACTTTACACACACTAAAATTCACCTTACCCTAAAATTTGCCTTACTGACAATATTTTATATGTATCTGTTGTCTCTCCCATTAGAATGCAAGCTCATTGTGAGTAAATATCGTTTATACTTGTATCCTAAGTACCTAGCACAATGCCTTCTCCTTTCTGCTTTGCAGTTTTTCTGGGAAGCTAGAGATTCACTCAGCTGTCTTGACATAACTGTTATGTTTTTCAGTATGTTAATGGTATTCAAACTGTTTCACATTTGGTTACACTTTTGTCGTTTTGGTGTATTCATAGCATATACTGTTGTGTTTGAATCCAGAAATGTTTTTACACTTTCTTTACACTTTGCCACTTTGCAACCATACCTAATAGCGTGCCTATCTCATTTTGCCTATGGGGTCATTAACTTGGTTTTTTATTATTTTGATTTGTTGTAAATGTATTTTAATGTTAATTATTTCCTTTGACAATATATTTTTATTCTATACATTTAAAAACATTATTCTGAGAAGGGGTCCATAGCTTCACCAGATTGCCAAAGGGGTCTATAACACACACAGAAAAGGTTAAGAACACCTTAAAGCTCTTAACTTAATAGCTAGAGGATCCTAAGACATACATACTAATAGAATGTATAGTCTGATATATTCTAGTAATTAAGAGGCTATGCTATAGTTTAATTTGTTCCATACCGTTGGTGATTTTTATTGTTGTTTAGTTGTGTTCAATTCTTCATGATCCCATGTACCATACTGTCCATGGGATTTTCTTGGCAAAGATACTAGGGTGGTTTTCCATTTCCTTTTCCAGTGGATTAAGGCAAACAGAGGTTAAGTGACTTGCCTAGGATCACACAGCTAGTAAGTATCTGAGGTCAAATTTGAACTCAGGTCTTCCTGATTCCTTAGAGGCAGCTAGGTGGCTCAGTGGATAAGAGTGGTAGGCCTGGAATCACTGAGACAAAGAGATTATGGAAGATTGAGGAGATTTTTCCCCCTCTGTCTAGAATATTAAGTAAAAGTAAATTTAAATTCCAGCATCTTTAGGGGAATCCTCCATTTTGTCTTGTGAAGTAATCTACAATTTTTCCCTAGTGATACATAGGGAATAAATTTTCCAATAAATTATTATAGCAAATAAAAAATCTATTTGTCAGACTATTTATTAGTGCTAGTATTAGAAGAATAAAAAATCAATAACAACGTAAAAGAGTAATTTTAACCATTGCTAGAAAAAGTATAGAAACACTGACTTTTTTAATGCACATATTTAATGGCTTTTTCAATTTCTTTCTCTCCACCAGACATTGCTTCGACCTCTTCAAGCTTTGTGTTCTTTCCAGCTTCAGCATGGTGCTCAGATTCGTCTCAGCAAGGAGCACCTCTTGAAAAATGGTCTTTATCCTAAGCCCATGCCAAAAAATAAACGCAAACTAAGGAAAATGGAGCTCTTAATGAATAGTGTTAAAATTTAGGGAAATTATCCTTGTGGTGTTAGTATACATATTCAATCGCAACTTACAACACCAAACTCATTTTTCAGCCTACAAATAGCTCTGTAAGTTGCTGACTGACTCAACAAAAGAATTACACAAGAATCTTGCCCAGAGTTGGGAAATGAAACAAATAGTTTTTTTTAAACATTAAAAGGCATGATTTTATTTTTCAAAAATGTCTATTAAAATAATTTTTGCAACTCCTGTAATGAAAAACAGTTAATTGCTATTCTAGATAAACAATGTCCATTCAAGGAATTACCCTTTATAAAGAGAGGAAAATTGTTGCAACTAAGACAATATTGTTTAAGATACTATGTAATATTTGGTAAAGATTCTGCAGTAGTAAAGCCCTGCATCAATTTTTCACTTTTGTACAAGAACTTTATAGATGTTGGTCAGTAGCTTAAAAAGAATCAAGTGAATTGCAGCATATTAAAATCTTTGCATTTTTATTTTAATAAAAATTATAACAGAGTAAGGAAAATTCGTTTTCCTGCTACACTTGGACACAAGAGTGGGATTTAAGAACTTATTAGGAGAGACTATAACTTCATATTTTAGGGGTTGCATATAGTTTTGAAAATTAATGTGTATTTTTCAGTTGCAGTCATTCTCAATGAGAAAGTTTCTGTTTTTCATAGTTCTTAGACAGATTTGTTGACTGACAATAAGCCATGTTTTGTTGAAATTTTCATAAGTAACAAAAGTGGAATAAAAAACATATAGTATTCCATGTGCCATTGTTATGGAATATCATTAGGATCATTGTAATATAAAGGATCAATTTTTTTTAAAATTTAAGAGAAAACTCTCTAAGTAGAAACAAGCTACATTCTCCAACTTTGGGGAAATATTTGTGAAATTTCATAGAGAATGTTTGAACTACATGTTTTGTGAATTAAATATACCCCTTAGGCCATTAGAAGAAATGTTTATGTGCACATTTATATTTAACTTAAGTCATATGCAGAGGTATGTGAATTTTGACAATAAAACAACATTGTTTCCTTATTTTTGCAAGTTGTGAATAAGCTTGATTATTAGTGCTTGAATCCATAGAATTCCTTTGCTTTTTGTAGATTTTTCCAATAGCCTTCCTTACACTGGGCATTTAAATTAATAGAGCTCTAGGATTACATACTTTATTATAAAAGCATATGAAATATAAAGTGTAAGACATATATTTTATTGCCACATATCATCATATTTGGAGGTTTTTTTAAAAGGCATATCTATTACTTTATTTTTAATTACTTTTTCTGTGTCATATAGTTATCACCATTTGTCATCGAATAATTATAGTCATATCTTGATTTAATATATTATCATAGAGAAAAATGGTACAGATATGTGCTTTCTGAAGATTGCTGTATCATTTCACTTGGTTTCAGATGATATACTAAAGGGCCATAAATCTTCACATTATTTAAAAAGAAAACACACCAGAGAATATGGACTTATCTACTAGAGAAGTAGATAAGCCACTTTCTGGGAATTGGTAAATGAATTAAAATGTTTATATAATTTATACTCCCTTATTCAAGTCTATAAATTTTTATCATAGGATGGATTAAAGACATTGTTAAAATCCATAATAAATTGAAATGCCAATTAGGAAAAAATACCAGGATTCCACAGTTTATGGTAGTGTGTGTTCCCCCTCACTTAATCCTGAATGGACACTTGTTTGTTTGGTTGTAGAAAGATTCTTTTCATTATATGAATTATACTTATATGGTCACTGAAGTAACTTTCCAATTCTGAAATTCCGAATGTGAAATATGTTTAAATATGGGAGGGATTATACTTCCAGACTTTAATTTTCTTTTTTTAATATTTAATTTATTTATTTTCAGTTTTCAACATTCATTTCCATAAGTTTTAATTTTCTCTTCCTCCCTTCCCCTCCTTCCCTCAGATGGCATGCAATCCAATATGGGCTCTACAAATACATTCGTATTAAACACATTTTCACATTAGTCATGTTGCATAGAAGAATTATAACAAATGGCAGAAACCATGAGAAAGAAAACAAAATATAACAAAACAAAAGAGAAAAGAGTCTGCTTTGCTCTGCATTCTGACTCTATAGTTCGTTCTCTGAGTGTGGATGGCATTTTCCAGCATGAGTCCTTTGGAAAAGTTTTAGGTACTTGCATTGCTGAGAAGGGCTAAGTCTATCAAAATCAGTCCTCACACACTGTGGCTGTTACTGTGTACAATGTTCTCCTGGTTCTGCTTGCTTCACTCAGCATCTGTTCATATAAGTCTTTCCAGGTTTTTCTGAAGTCTGCCAGATCATCATTTCTTATAGCACAATAGTATTCCATTACATTCATATACCACAACTTGTTCAGCCATTCCCCAATTGATGGGCATCCCCTCAATTTCCAGTTCTTGGCCACCACAAAAGAGGTGCTATAAATGTTTTTGTACATGTGGGTCCTTTTACCATTTTTATGATCTCTTTGGGATATAGCCCCAGAAGTGATATTGCTGGGTCAAAGGGTATGCACATTTTTATAGCCCTTTGGGCATAGTTCCAAATTGCTCTCCAGAATGGTTGGATTAGCTTACAGTTGCACCAACAATGAATTAGTGTTCAAGTTTCCCATATCTTTTCCAACATTTATCTTTTTCCTGTTTTGTCATGTTAGCCAAACTGATAGGTGTGATGTAGTACCTCAGAGTTGTTTTGATTTGCATTTCTCTAATCAATAGTGATTTAGAGCATTTTTTCATATGACTAAAATAGTTTTAATTTCTTCCTCTGAAAACTGCCTGTTCATATCCTTTGACCATTTATCAATTGGGGAATGATTTGTATCCTTGTAAATTTGACTCAGTTCTCTGTATATTTTAGAAATGAGGCCCTTACCAGAGACACTTGTAGAAATTCTTTCCCAATTTTCTGCTTCTCTCCTAATCTTGGTTGCATTGGCTTCATTTGTGCAAAAACTTTTCAGTTTAATGTAATCAAAATTATCCATTTTGCATTTCATAATGTTCTGTCTCTCCTGTTTGGTCATAAATTCCTCCATTCCCCATAAATCTGACAGATAAACTATTTCTTGCTCCCCTAATTGGTTTATAGTATCAGCCTTTATACCTAGATTGTGTACCCATTTGGTCTTTATTCTGGTGTATGGTGTCAGACGTTGGTCTATGCCAGACTTTAATTTTCTTAATCGTTGTTAAAAAAAAAAACCTTTAAATTATCAGTAACCTTAAGCATTTCAGTATGATCTCAAATTTTTTTCTAGTTAATAAAATGTTCATTAACCTCTCCTCCTCTGAGGTTCATTCACCCTATACAAATTTATCACCCAGTCTAGACCCTGATCTACCAATCCCCAGTGAATTGTCCCTCCTTTCTCAAATATGACTCAAGATCTCCCTTTCCACCTCAGTTCTTTCCTTCACACTAACGTACTTCAGCATACATATTGATGGTCCTTCAAATACCTTAACTTTTCAATTCCACAATCTGTTTATCTTCCATTATCTGGATGGCTATACCTTTGATCTTGCCATCAATTACTTGTCTTATACTTCCATGGTCAAGGACTCCAAAATTTCTTTCTTATCATAATCTATCATTCTCCCTTTACTTTACTACTCCTAATTCTATCCTGTACTATGTCACTCAATCCCTCAGCATTTTCTCAGGCCATCATTCTTCTTGTCAGCCCATTGCCCTCCAATTCAACCCTTTCAACTGAATTCCTCCCTTTTTTCTTCCCTAAAACAAACAGGCTCTTTGCCATGACCTGCCCCCTTCTTCTCTTCATCCCACAGTCCCCTGATATCACCTCCCACTTCTTTTTCGCTCTAGTCAGCTAAAGGTTGCCCATCTTGCCAAAATCAATCTTGTTCATGTATCATTTATCTTATCCCCTCTAAACTTCTCCAGCATATTTCCCCCATTATCATCCCTTCTCCATATCAATTCTTCAATCTCATCCTATCTACTGGGTCTTTCCCTATTGCTTACAAAAATATCCAAGTCTCCTCATGCTTACAAAAATTCCTCATTAGATCTACTATCCCTGTTAACTGCTAACCTACAGTATGTCTATTCTATCCTCAGCTAAACTCCTTGGAAAAATTTTTTAAAATGGTTTCTGTTTTGTTTCCTCTCATTCTCTCCTAAACACTCTGCAACCTGGCTTACAATCTTATGATTCAACTGAAAATGCTCTCCCCAAAATGACCAATGGCTTCCTAATGACCAAATCTAATGCTCTTTCTCAATCTTTGTCCTTGATTTCTTTGCAGCATTTGACACTGTTGACTACCTTCACCCCTGAATATTCTCCCCTCCCTGCGTTTTGGTGCTTTATTTGCTATTAGAAATTTTAGTGTACCAAAGGAGGATTTATACTTTTTTTAAAAAAATCTGTAGGCACTCTGATTTTTCATGACACTGATCTCTCTTGATTTTCCTAGGCAGCTAGGTGACTCAGTGTGGATAGAGCTCTGAACCTGAAGTCAGGAAGATCTGAGTTAATAGCTGGACCTAGACATTTATTAGCTGTGTGATCCTGGCCAAGTCACTTAACCTCTCAGCCAGAGTTTCCTCAGTGGTAAAATAGGGATAATATTAGTAACTAATAGTAGTACCTTACAGGGTTTTTGTGAGGATAACATGAGATAGTATTTGTAAGGTGCTTAGCATAATAACCTGGCATGTGGTAGGCATTATATAAATGATTATTCCCTTTCCCTTCCCCCTTCCAACCTTCCCTCTTAGGACTTTATCTCTTCTCTCTATACTCTGACACCACAGCTCCCATGGATTTAATTTTTATCTATTCATTTGATTCCCAGCTCTATACATCCAGCCCTAGTCTGTCTCCTAAACTTCAGTCCCGTATCACCAACTTACCTATTGGACATTTTGAGCTGGATGTCCTCCTGTGAGTATCTCAAACTTAACAAATCCCAAACAATTTATTGTCTTTTCCCCCAAACCCACTCATATTATGAGCTTCTCTGTTATTGTCAAGGACTTCATATCCTTCCAATCCCATTCCAATCTATCCTATTCATAGATGCCAATGTGATGCCACATTTGGCCATGTCATTCACTTAATAAACTCTAGTGCCTCCCTATTACCTTTAGGATCAAATATATACTTTTCTGTGGCATTTAAGGCTTTTTACAGTCTTCCTCTCTTTGTACCCTTCTCATACATTACTCCCCTCCACATACTCTGTGATCAAGCCAAACTGGCCTTCTCACTGTCCCTCCTGCACAGCATAATCATTGTGTCTTTGCACAGACTCTCACATACCTAGCTGTTCTCCCTCCTCCCTCTCCTACACCTCTTATAATCCCTGCCTTCTTCAAGACTCAGTTTAAACATCTCAGTCCTCAGAATGCTTTTCTTGATAGGTCATTCCCCCAACCCCTTCCCATGTTAGTGACCTCCCCTCTAAGATTACTTGGTATCTTCCGAGTAACTTGTAAATACCCTTTTAAGTACTTATTTTCTACTCTATTAGTATGTAAACTCCTTAAGGACTTGGACCATTTTCACTTTTCCTTTGTTTCCACTTAATAAATACTTACTTATTGGTTGATAGTTAAAAATAAGGGCAGTTTTCTAGTTTTGTGCAGGAACAGGTATTGTTTTTTTTTTTTTTGGAGGAGGGAAGGTAGGGCAATTGGGGTTAAGTGACTTGCCCAAGGTCACACAGCTAGTAAGTATGTCAAGTGTCTGAGACCGGATTTGAACTCAGGTCCTCCTGACTCCAGGGCCAGTGCTCTACTACTGCATTACCTAGCTACCGCTGGAACAGGTATTGTTAAAGCCATCTTGAGGTCATTTTTCAAGTTGAAATAAAAGGTGGCTCCCCAAATTCTCTTACTTTGTATAGTGCTTTATAGTCATATGCATTATCTTATTTGATCCTCAGAACAATCCTGTTAGGTAAGCAGGGCATATATATTATTATCCCTAGAGAGCTTGTAGATTGTTGGTATTCAAACCCAGGTATTCTTACTTCGATTATACTAGGTGCCATTATCTAAAGTAAGATAATCACACAATAATTTGTAGTAACAAGTAAGGATGCTGGATGGTGATAGAGCTCTGGGCTTGGAGTCAGGAAGACCCAAGTTAAAGTCCAGTGTTAGACACATCCTTGGGCACGTCACTTAATCGCTACCTGCTTCAGTTTCCTCATCTATAAAATGGGGATAATAATAACACTGATCTCCCAGAGTTGGAAGGATCAAATGAGATCATATTCATTATTTTTTTTTTACTTATTTTTTTTTTGAAGGAGGGAAGGTAGGGCAATTGGGGTTAAGTGACTTGCCCAAGGTCACACAGCTGTGTCAAGTATCTGAGACTGGATTTGAGCTCATGTCCTCCTGAGTGCTCTACTCACTGCGCCACCTAGCTGCCCCAAGATAATATTTATAAAGCACTTAGCACAATGCCTGGCACACTGTAGGCACTTAATAAATGACTACTTTAAATGCTTGTACCCCTTCTCCTAGTATAGGAGTCGGGAGCCTGCGGACTCGAGGCCACAGGTGGACCTCTAGGTTCTCAAATGCAGCCCTTTGACTGAATCCAAACTTCATAGAACAAATCCCCTTAATAAAAGGATTTATCCTGTAAAACTTGGACTCAGTCAAAAGGCCTCACCTAAGGACCTAGAGGGCCACCTGTGGCGTTGAGGCCTCAGGTTGCCCACCCCTGCCCTAGTAATTTAGAAAGTAATTCATGTTGCTTAACAGTTTACTTACAGCTTGTGTCTCAAGACATTTTCTTTCTGGATCGTGAGAACTAAACTAGGAAAAAGTTCCTTTTGTTCTGTGTGCTCCAAATCCAAATGAGGGAATATTTTAGGTTTCACTTTGTAACAGTTAATCAATCAATCATTCAGTATTTATATATCTATTGCCTACTATGTTCTAAGCCCTATGCTGAAGACTTTGACAATGTTAATGTAGCACTGATGGGATGATAGGCAGAATTGTTCAACCACTTTCTTTGTCCCTCTCAGTCTATTGCTTAAATAACAAGGCAGTGCAAGGCAAGAAGCATTTATTAAGCACTTACTCTATTTCAGTCACTGTGTTAAGGTTAAGGATACGAATATTAGCAAAAAGAAACAGTCCCTGCCTTCAAGGAGCTTACTAACTAATAGGAGAAGACAACACATGAAAATTAGCCGGAAAGTGGGTAAGGGGATCATGAAGCTGCCTAGCTTGAGGGCATGGTGTTGAATTTCAGAAGCATACCTGGGAAAGGAATGGTTTGGCCTGCCTGGGTCCCTCCTCTGAAAGGAGACCCTGGGGGAACTCACAAATGAGAAAAGGAAACTGGTTTATCAGAAGGATTCCAGGGTGAGAAGGCTAAATACATGAGTGCTTCAAGGTTAGACTGCAGAGCCTTGATAATGAACTGGAAAATCCAAAGTATGGCCTGGAGGAGAATGAAGATTGATTGGGCTGTGTCCCTCTTCCAAATTGAGACCCCAGAAGGAATTTGCTATTTCAAGAAGGTGCAGTAGAGCAGAAGAACTGATGGATGTAGCAGGGTGAGATTGCAGCTCTAGCAATGAGGTCTGTAAAGTCAGAAGTACAGCGGGGTGGGAATGGTTTTCCAGGATAAACACTTTTTCCTCCCTCTGGGCAGTTGTAACAAAAGTATCCATAAATCTCACTATTCTTTTTAGACCTGAGCCCCCAACCAGAGTCAGAACTCTTGCAAAATACCTCAGTGTAAAATTCTTCTCTTCAGGGATGCTCCCCTCCATTGCTTCCTACCAACTGCATCTCAAATAAACAATCACACTAGCAAATGCAGTTGTTATAAAAACCAAAGGAAATCTCTGAAACAAAAGGAGGTAAAATCCCCCCTTTTCTAAAGTGAAAAGACTTCAGTTTCTCCTGAGGGAACCTAAGGGGTGAAAATTGCAGAATATTACTTCTGAGTCTGTAATTTAAGGGATTTCAGCAATACAATAGTTGTTCTAACATTCATTCTGCTCCATCAGGTGACACAGCTTCAGCTGGGGTACTGTTGAACTCTCAAAAGGAACAGGGACCCTTAGCAGAAATCTTTTCAGTTCTGCTTCTTTAGGGACTTACCTCTTAGGCCTACCATTTCCCGGGCGGGAGACAGGAGAATTTGGTTGTTTTGGGAGGCTAGTTCCCTTTTGCTTAGCCTTTCCTTTTGGCACCTCTAATTGGTATATGGCTGAGTTCTCTCTGCAAGGGACCTTATCCTAATTTATAGTGACTATCCAATTTATTTCTTAAAACTTTTGTCTCTACAGGCTCCAGGGGTGGGGAACCTGCAACTTCAAGGCCACATGTGGCTCTCTAGGTCCTCTAGTGCAGCTCTTGACTGAATCCAAGCTTCACAGAACAAGTCCCTTTAATAAAAGGATTTGTTCCGTAAAACTTGGGCTCAGTCAAAAGGCCACACCCGAGAACCTACAAGGCCACGTATGGCCTCAAGGCCACAGGTTCCCCACCCCTAGGCTAGGCCATGGTGATCCGGATACAAACAGTACCCTAAGGGTTAAAAATAATATTAAGGGTGGTTTTTCCAATACTTTGTGAAGCTACTAGTTTATTTTGTAATCTAAAGGCACCCTAAAATCTTTTCCACCTTATCTTGGACCTGTACCAAAAGAATTGCTTTTGTCTCCCTTATCCTATCCTGTGTTCCTCGGGTCCTTTAATTTTTAAACTGTGTCCTCTTGCCCTATCCATAAATCCTTAAACCATAAAGAATTCCCTTTTCTCCCTCATCCTATGTCATCCTGTCCTGTCTTTAATCTTTAACCTCCATAAAAACCTCTAAAACTATATCATCATTCTGAAACCTCTATGTAAGCATAACTCCCCCAAATAGCAGAGTCTCACTTAGCTTTCTTGCTAAGAAGGCCCATGGTGCTTTTTTTGTGTAAAACAAAAAGCTCCCATTGGCTAAAAGAAAAGGTCTAAGTGAATTCTTTCACACCTGAACCAGATCTCCCAACTCTAAACCTCATCAATAGCCAGTCAACGGCCATTTACTTTATAATCACCAAACAACTCTTTAAAAAACTATACAAGCTTTTCCAGTTGGTCTACGCAAATGAATGAGTAGGGAAAAGGTACACAGATAATCTATGCCCTAGTAGGTAAGTCCAACATTTCTGCTAGATGCTCAGCTGCTTTCTTAGAATTACTTAAAGTTTCACATCCTTTATAAGGAGCAAATGAGCCTACTCAGAGTTTTATATCCTTTACAAGGTATGAAATCCACTTGAATCTGAAGTGAGCTCATCTTTACAAGGTTAAATGCAGTCTGGTTTAACACACTCTTTCGCAAAATAGGTGTCCAGATTTGTTGTGGAGGTTTGTAGGATTGAAGTCTGTATACTCTCCACAGACCAGTAGGCACAAACCTCAAATTGGCTATGAGATTACAACTACATAAGAAAGTGTTTACACCTATTTCCCAAACTAGAAAATTTTATCCCTTCCTCTGAGGTAAAAAAAAAAAAATCCTTGGTTAAGAGAGGTAAGAACGAGTGAAGCAGATCTGGATTGTCTCAAATACTGCAGAGCACCATTGAATTGGCACAACTTGCTGCATACTCCAAAGACAGCAATACTGAGGCTTGGAATTATTTGATAGCTAATATGATTGTATCCTGAGCCTATATATCCTTGCCATAAAACTTGGCTAAAACTGTGGACAGCAAGGAAGTCAAATCATCAATACTTAAAGATTAATTCAGGCTAGTCACTGGAAGGTCAAATACTGAAGCTGAAGCTTAAAGACTTTGGCCACATAATGAGAAGACCGGACTCATTGGAAAAGACCATAATATTGAGAAAGAATGAAGGCAAAGGGCAAAGGGAATGACAGAGGATGAGATGGATAGATAGTATCATGGAAACAATGAACATGAACTTGGACAGACTTCAAAAGATAGTAGAGGACAGAAGGGCCTGTCATGCTATGGTCCATGGGGTCTTGAAGAGTTGGACATGACTGAACATATAACCACGTGAACCTTTGTGAACTTTGTGAACCCCTAGACTTTATACAGAACCATAACATCTGGGACTAGAATAGAATTTTCACGACTGCTAAGTCTGAGAAATAAATTCTTAATTAATGGGATTTTGTGAAAGGTTAAATAGGAAAAAGTGAGGGAAGATCCAATTTCAGGTTGGAAGAGTCCCCGAGGGTTACTTCAACTCAGATAAAATTCCTGTGGTGGAGGCAAGATCTTTTCTACACAAAGTGAAAACAAGTTGGAAACAGGGACCCACTATAAGGGGCAGAGCACTGCGCTGAATTTAGGACAGCTCCGAGTAGGAATAGACAGAATCTCTCCCTATCAGGGACAGAGAAAATAAAACAATAATAATCGCTTCCCTTGAATGTAGAGAAGACAGAGCACTAGTGAAAGGGAAATCCAAATCAAGGGAAAGTGAAGCCTGATATAAATCCAGGTATATTTCATTTTGTTTGTACAAGGTCTGAGGATTTGCCACTGTTCCATGTGTCATGAATATTTTCAAAGGTTTTTTGTTTGTTTGCTACGAAGTCTGAATTTGTTGTCTATGTGCCCAGATCCACATACGTATGACTCTGTGTGAACCTGTAATTGATTTGTGCAACCGTGTTTTGGTGGTTAATTTGTTTTGGAAATGAGGTTTTTTTCTCTATTAAGTTTCAGCATGCAAAAGACCTTGAAAAATGAATGTCGCTATATCTGGGTGCTGTTATCCTCTCTTTCCTGCCCTTAAGGCTAGAGCTAATCCGACCTTCTTGCTCTTTGCTCCAGCTCCTATTTCAGTAGCTTTTATCCTTTCTCACTTCCACCTCTTACAGCCCTTTGTTTCCTTCAAAATGTACTTGAAGTCTTTCATCACTTTCCCCCTGCCTCCACAAAATGATCTTGTTTTTATTTTGCATGTAGTCTGTATAGATTGAGAGAGAGAGAGAGAGAGAGTGTGTGTGTGTGTGTGTATGTGTGTGTGTACATTGGCTCCCTCTATAGAATGTGAGCTTGAGGGCAAAGATTTTTTCATTTTTGTTTTTGTAACCACAGTGCCTGGCACATAGTAAGTATTTAACAAATTTTTATTGAAATTAATACAATTGAATTCAATCAAATCAGTATAAGAGTGTGCTCAGGTGGTGGGAATTATCAGGAGGGATTAATGAAACAGTGAGATATAGTGGATAGAACACTGGAATTGGAGACAAAAATGACCAACATTTAGATCTTACATCTGACCCTTACTGGCTCTGTGACATATATCTAGTTAACTGATGTCTCTGAACACTAGTTTCTTCGTTTGGGAAGTGTGTGTAATGATGCCTGAAGTTTCACATTCACAGCTAGGTAGCACAGTGGCTAGAGTGCTGAGGTTGGAGTCAGGAAGACCTAAATATAAATCCAGCCTCAGATGCTTAGTAGCTTTGTGCAGCACTTATAAGCTTTGCCTTGGGGTTGTTGTGAGGATCAAATGAGATAGATAATATTTGTAAGTTCTTAGCACAGTGGCTGGCACAGAGAAAACACTTAATAGATCCTTTCTCCCTCTTTCCCTCCCTCCCTTCCTCCCTTCCTTCCTCCCTTCCCCTTCCACAGGGGTTGTTATGAGGAACAAATGGCATAGTAGTAGGGTTAATCCTGGGGTGAAAAGGGGAGGGATGCCCCCTGGTTGCAGTCCTTCTGGCTATCCTGGATAGATTCTGAGGTGGCTCAAGCTGGCAAATTTGATGGGAGAAGACAAGGAAGGATATACCTTTAACCCCAACATTCCCATAGTTTTTTTTTTCCAAAGAAAACAGGCGTAACAACAATGTGGCTAGCAGCTGCCGCAGGGGTGTAAGACCCAACAAGACCAGCAACAAGAGCTTCCAGCACAAGTTCTTTGATCTGCTTTTCTTAGGAAAGTAACTTTAAGGGGTTAGCAATCTCACTTTAATCAAACATACATACATCATTCACTCAGTTCAGGAGGAAAAGCCAGCACCCTGAACTTCAGAGAGTATACAAATAGAAATTACAAACAGAAAATATCAACAGATCAGGTAACATAATTCAACAGACATCAATACATAGTTACCAAAAAGAGAAGCACCAACATCTGGGTTTTCTTCAAAGCGGGGAGGGGCACTGCTCCAGCAGCTAGCACCCAGAGTCTCCACATCAACACTCTTCCAGTGAGTGAAAGCCCTAAATAAAATTCTAACCTCTGAGTTTATATATACCCTTCTTAGGGCCTGAAGGCCTCCCACCTAATCAGCAAAAGAGTGTGGGCCTGGAGCTTTGCATCTAGTAAGACTTAATGAAAGGCACTTGATTACTTCAGCATTCTAAAATAGAAAACAGTAAAAACAATCCCGCCTTAATATTACAAGAGGAAAGAAAATGATAACTATCCCTCTTCACCTCCTTGAGCATGGAGAAGATGAAGAGCGCTCGGGAAAGGCAAATCCATCTGAGGGAAAGTTAGAAGACAATGTAAATCCAGGAAAGTTAGTCATATCCCTTACTCCTTATATAGAATCTGCTGAGGAACTCCCATGTATTTCTTTGTTGATATACATTTTGGAAAGGCCATCCAACAGGCCTCGGAATGATTATTGTTTTTAGAAGTCATTTATTTCTTACTATCCCCTCTTTCCCATTCCTTTTCTCTCTCCATCTCCCTTTTTCTTCCCTTTATTGTATAACAAGTACCAAAATGGTGAGGTTCCTGCCCTCCCCATGGATATCCCCAAATAAAAGTATCTTTTTGTAAATTGATGGGCACCTGACATAGACAAGTAGTATCATCATGGGTACCCTCTAGGTTTTCAATACCACTCTTTATTTTGACTAGCTCTTGGACTCTGAAAGTTAAGGGAAATGGATTAGCTGGAAGGAATTACAACTCATAGAACTCACTGAGGATTTTGATACATAGAGCTAATTGAGTCTTCCAATACCTATCAAAATAGAAGGGGCCAGTAACTTAATTGCTTCATGCCAAAGTTTTGGATCTGATACAGAATAACTACAAGTGTGTTCAGACCTATTCTAGTTCTGGGCAACTGAATGCTAGGGCATTTCATGGATGTAATACACCCCTTTATGTGAAATAATGAACACAAATTTCTCATTGAATGTTAGCCTGTTACCATACCTATAGAATGTTCTAAGTTCTGGAGAACAACTCAGGAGAGTTAAATTAGGAATTAAGTCCACGAAAACATTTAGGCATCTTTGTTATTTTTATGAACTCATGACCTCCTTTTCAGAATAGAATTTCTTAGAGTCTGAACAAGGACATAATGAACTGTTCCAAAGTCAGCCATGGGATAAATTAGATTCCCCCCCTCCCCGCTCCATTGACACCCCCCCCCCCCACTTCTCCCATCTCAGCTGATTACAGTGTTCAAAGATTTCAAGTCAAGATCTGGGAACAGTGGGAAAAGATACCATCTTGCTTACCCACCATGTACGTCTAGGAACCCTTAGGAATTGTGGGGAAAAGTTCTTGGCAAATGTCAGATATAGGACTTTTTCCATTAAAAAGGGCAAAGCTGGAAAGCCTTCTTTGGTGAGTTATGATCTTCCCTGCCCTCCTCACTCCCATTAGCCCTGAATACAGAATTAGTGTACCTCTACCTCCAAGGTCTCCTAAAGCCTCAGTTGTCTGTACAAAGTATCCTTCAATAAATCGCATTTGGATATGTAAACCTGTGGTTTTTTTGGTTTAGTTTTGTTCCCATTTTCCTCTCACTACAATGGACAATGATTTTTTATCACTGAATCATTCTTTTTCAAAAGCATTTGTGAACAAATGCAGGAATTAAATGAATTATATATGTATAGATAGTGATAGATATAGATAGGTGGTAAAGAGATAGAATTTTCTCAATTCTTTTCATTTTAAGAAAAATCTTGCAAACCTAGAAGAAATAGCACTAATTCAAATAGCCTTTTAGTGGGGCTACTTCATAAAAATACTGTATTGCTAAAATTGGTAGTAGCTCACATAATGTTCCATTGGTGGTTGAACATGGCCAACTATGCTCTCATAGTTCACAGGGTCAGATTTTAGGACCCCAGTTAACTCAGGACAGAACCCTTTGGTATGGGTTTGGGCTAAAGGTCATTAGAGTTATCTTGCATAGATTCTTTTGTGGCCCAGCTGCACTAAAGCAATTGGCCAGGTTCCAATTCAATGAGGTCCATGGTAGAATTAGAGGGAAGAAAGATCTCTGAGGGGAACAATAGACAATGTCTCAAATAGAATGTATCAAGACTAAGGTCTTCAAGACCTTGTATAGAGCATGAATTACTTTAGCTCCTTGAGACACAAGCCTTGGAGCCTATTACAGGTGGTTGGAACAGTCTCTAAAAAGTAGATATTCTAGTTCATAAATTTTTCTGTTTGACTTGATCAGCAGTGCCAAACCACCAAAGAATCTCTCATATTCGTGGTGTTGCCGACACCATAGAAGCTTTTAAGTTAACTCTCTAACTACATTGGAACCTTAGTAGTCAGTAACTTTGAGAAGAATTTTTTCTTGTAAGTCAAATATTCTTGTGAGGGATGTGAGGTCATGGTCAGGACCCTTGCCAGTAGTTACAGCTGTTTCTTAGCATACTTCCCATGATTCTTTGGGGAAAGCCTATGAGCCTACAGGGAGCATAATAATTTTTTAAACAGAAGAGTAAGTGGAGTCCCCAAACCTTAAGATGAACCTTTCTACCTTAGCACCACACTGTGAAATTGGAATGGCACGTTCTCCCCTAAGGCATCAGCCATATAGCATAAAGGAAATTATACCCTCTGCTACCCAGGTTTATGGGGACCAATCCTTGCCAAACACTTAGGTGCTGTTATATCTCAACACTAATAAAAAAACAAAAACAAAAACCTACATGTAACCTTTCCCCTAGTGTGAAAAAGTACAGTGGAGGGCAGGAAACTTGTATTTCAGCACCCAAGCTTCCTTTGGGCAACAAGATATCACCTTAGAGGGTATTATGAGAGACCTATAGGAAAAATGGATCAAGGAACCTGGCAATGTCTAAGAGTCATCAGTTGGGAACAGCTGTCTATGTGGTTTAAAGATATTGCCTGAATCAAACAAGAAACATTTATTAAGTACCATCTATATGCCAGGCATAGTGAGTGCTAAGTGCCTCGGAATGCAGCAGGTAAAATTATTAATTAGATATTATCTAATTAGGGACAGAGATAGTTTATGTACTTCGATCCATGGAGTTGCTTGGGCCCTCCTAGGAAGAGTTCCCATTGCCCTTTTCTTTATTTTTGTCCTGCTATCTGTTGGGATGATGACCCCAACACCAGTAGTAGTAGTAGTAGTAGTAGCAGCAGCAGCAGCAATAGCTAGCATTTATGTAATAATAAACTATCACTTTAAGGTTTCCAAGGTGCTTGACACATATTATCTCATTTGATTCTCAAAACAGCAGTGTGAGATAGGTGTTATTATCCCCATTTTTAACAGGCGAGGAAACTGAGACACAGGGATGTTAAGTGATTTGCCTATGGTCACACCAAGTAAGTATCTAAGGCAGGATTTGAATTCAGGTCTTCGTAACTCCAAGTCCAGTATTCTATCCGCTGTGCCACCATTGAGAGCCTGTGTACCTTTATCCCTCCCTCTTGTGCCCAATGATTAGTATGGAACCAGCATGTAGAAACATTCTAGCAATGGGCAAATTGGAGAAGATAACAATCTGTACTGTCTCCATAGCTACCAGTGCACCAGGCTAGTATCATAAATCCCAAGTGTCCATTCCCCTTCTAGAATATTACTAAACAGAACTGCCATGAGGTGCTTATACCACATTTCTCCACCTACTCTACTACCTTGGGACTTCTCTGATTGATTTCTCCACCATGCCCCAGGAAGTTCATTATTGGGTTAACCTCATCATCCTATAAGATCTCATCACCCTTTGTACTCTTCCTCATCACTATCATGAACTCCAAACCTCCACTTAAGGAGAGAGCTCAGCTCAAATATCTCCTCATTTCTCACCTGAATGTAATACTTTGGGAATTCTTTGACTGACTTCTCTACCATGCCCCAATGTTGAGTACCTTCTTCTCCCCTTTCTCCATTTCAGCTCTTGTGTGTGTGTGTGTGTGTGTGTGTGTGTGTGTGTGTGTGTGTGTGTTGTCTTCCCCCAGTAGATCATAAACTCTTTGAGGGCAGGGACTTTCTTTCTTCCTTTCTTTTTCTTTTTCTTTTTTGTATCCCAAGCACTTAGCATAGTGATTGACACATAGTAGGCACTTAAATGTTTATTGACTGACTGTTGATAGTAACATTGGTTTAGAATGGTCTCCTTAAAAAGGTAATGTATAGTGTAGAGGAAGATTTAATTTTTGCTTCTGGTGGTGCTCCTTTATGATGCATGAGCAATACTGAGGATTAATGGCTTCCTAAGATGAAATGTTCCCTCATTATCCCTGGGAGATGACAGGCTAAGCTGTCTGTGGTTATTTAGCACGAGAGACTGTGTCTTTAAGAAACTTAAAACTGGAGTAAATTGTTATTTGTTAGATTTGCATAGTTTTTGGGTTGAGGAGTGATTGTAGTCTCCAGGCCCACCTACTTGGAGTTTATGGTAGGGATCAAAGAGAGTTCATAATTAGGAAATAATTTATCGATTAATCATCTTAAAAGCAAAATCATCTAAAACCATATAATCATATTAACAGATAAAGAAAAAAGCCCTTGACAAAGTACAACAATCATTTGTGCTAAAAACCCCACAAAGTGTAATCATAGAGGGACCTTTTAAAAAATATGATAGAAGTACCTGTCTAAAACCAGAAGCTAGCATTATAAGGAAATACTAGAAGTTTCCTCAATAAATATAGGGATAAAACAAAGATGGTCCCTTTTTCATAGTGTGCACACACATGCGCACATGCATGCACACATACACACACACATATACACACAGAGCTATAATCATTTCCTTGAGATTTTATTTTGAATCACTATTAATCAACTATATTGGTCTATAGGTCTCTTTTTTTAAAAAAAATTTTTTTTTCTTTCTTTACTTTTTTGCTTCCTCCTCTCTAAACTTTGTCCTATCTTAATTTAGGATTTAAAAATATATATTTCTGTCATAAAGGGACTTTGATAGAGTATTTTCTTTCTCAATTTTTGAGAATAATTTTTATTGTTAATTTTTTATAAAATTTCGATAGAATTTACCTGTAAATCCATCTAGACCAGATATTCCCTCTTCCTTCAGCTTTGGGAGATCTTTTACAACTAGTTCAATTTTCTCTTTTGGAATTGCATTGCTTAAGATCTATATTTCATATTTTAATTTTTTTGGTATTTTATATTGTTATAGATATTTTTCTATTTCTTTTAAATTCTCGATTTTGCTGGCATATAATTGTATGTGAAAAGTTTTGATAATTATTTTTATTTCTGTTTTTGCTTCTTGTGTTTTTAATTATTAATTTTGGAAGTTATTTTTCCTTCATTTTAATTAGGTTAGTGAAAGACAAATTACCTCTTTTTTTTCTTCCAAAAACAAGATTTTAGATTGCTTAATTAATTCAATAGTATTTTTGGCTTCCAATTTATCTCTCTCTTCTAATTTTTGAAATTTCCTTTTTTTGTTATTTTGATTTGTTTTAAATTTATTTTTAAATTTCATATTCAATTCATAACTCTTTCTTTTCCAATTTTATTAATTCATAATTTTAGAAATTTTTTTCCCCTGAGGACTGCAATAGTCGTATCCCAGAAATTTGGGTATATAGTTATCATGATAGTCATTATTTCCATAGTCTGTTTTTTGACCCTTTTTTTTATTAAGGATATCATAATTAAGTCCCCATTTATTTCTTTGTTTTGTATTCTCTATATGATCTTTAAGGTATATATTTAGGTATTTATTTTTTTACATTGATTTATCATTTGTTTGTGCCCTAGTGCATTGGTCTTTTTTTTTTTGGTAAAGGTTCCATATGATACTGAGAAATAAGTATATTCTTTAGTGTTTCTATTTAGAAGATGCCATTAGTATTTTAGCTCTAAGTTGTCCGAAGTTTGTTTAATTATATATTTTCTTTTTTCTCTATCTTTCTGTTAGTTTTTTTCAACTCTGTTTACATATTTGCTTGTAATTTTGTTTATGAATTTAGATGACATGCCAGTTGGTATGTATAAGTTTATTATTTTATTATTGATATTGGTTCATTGCCTGTGGTTCCTTAAAGAATAATATAGTTTTACCTATTGAATTTTCTTGACATTATAAATTTTTGTTGTTGTTTTGTTTTGTTTTAGAGGCAATAGGGGTTAAGTGACTTGCCCAGGATCACACAGCTAGTAAGTGCCTGAGGCTGGATTTGAACTCAGGTCCTCCTGACTCCAGTGCTCCACCGCACCACCTAGCTGCCCCAACATTGTAAATTTTTAGTTTTGCTTTGTCTGTTAGAATAATTATACCTCTTGCTTCTTTTGAATTCACCTGATAAACAATACATTTTGTTCAAGTTTCTCATTTTCGTTCCATATATGTCTTCAGTGTTTAAATGTGTTTAAGAAATAAATTATTAGCCTTTGTTTTCTTATCCATTCTTTCAATCTCTTTTGTAGTAAGAGATTAATCTATTCAGATTTAGAGCTATGATTTTTAGGTCTGTGTTTTCCTGAATTTATTTTCTTTGTATTTCTTCTAAAAAATCTCTTCTAAAAGTCAGTACCTTGTCCCAATGATTAGTTTAGCTTATACTACTTTGATATTAATTTATTCCCCCATGGTCAAGTTCTTTAAATTTACTTAAATTATTATTTTTCTTTCTTTTATTAGGTTATATATCCTCTCCCTTTTTATTCCTTCTCTTTATTCACCTAGTTAAGTAAGTAGTTCAAACTCTTTCCTTCCTTCCAACCTCTTATTTTCTGTAGCTTTCTCTTCCTGCACATTTTTTCTAAATTTTTCTTACTTTTTCTCTGTTAATTATCTTTTTTCTTTTTGGAATTTTATTTTCTGTTTCATGTACATTACTTCTTTTTGCATGCATATTCCTTCTCTTTTCTCTTTGCATCTCTTATGAGGTTAAACCTTCTAAAACATCTGATTTGGGTTGTGGAAACAATGTCAGAAGGAAGCAAAGTTTCATAATAGCAGTTTCTAATCTTTTGGCATGGGTCCTTCCCCTAACCTATCTATGACAAGTCTCCATCCCCAAGGCCGTGCAGTCCCATCTGCGGATCTGTTCCCCGCACCCTCCCCCCCATGCCAGCTGCCCATAAGAGCTTTCATATCCCTCCCCTAAGGAAGGGATATAAAATTGCCCATAGAAGTGCAACAATCTTCCAGAGAAAGTGGCCTCTCAATGTGCATACTTTCCCCAGATTAAACTAATCACAGGCTCCTCATATTCCATCACATGTTCATACTTCTTCCCCTATCAGAGTTCTCTTTGTTTCTACTCTCTGGGGCAAGATCCCCTCTACCTATCCTACTGGTCTCAATTCTTCCATTCTGGTCCTCCATTTTCTGGTACAGCTCCTTCCCCCCACTGTTGCCTACAGAAAACAAGAATGACCATCCCCCTTTAGTGTTCAACCATGGACTTAATAAGGGTACATCTCGCATTATCCTTTATTTTCTCCTTGTCTTAAGTCCATTAATAAAACATTTAAGACAAATTATTTATGAGACTTATTTGTTCTATTCTTAATCATTGTACTTTCTGACCTTTTTAATTTATTTTCCATCCTCCCAGAAGCATGTCCTTTCTGTCTCTCACATGATTGCCTCCATCTTAGTGAAAATCCTGATCACACTAGTAAAACAATATGTTCCCTTCTCTTTTTAGGAAGAAATGCCTGAAGTACATATTTTTGTTGTTGTTAAATTTCCTTTTTTCACAAATAATTGCAGGTATGTTATTTAGATTGCAGCTTGAGTTCCATTGCTTTTTGGAATGTTATTTCACTCTCTTTCTGATTTCTTGTAACTAAAAAATAATTCTGTATTATTCAAATTGCCTTGTCTTCATATTTAAAGGTTTTTCCCTTAGCCACTTCCAAAATTGTCATTGAAACCATTATGTAATGCGGAATTTGAATTGAGGAATTTTGTTCAGGCAGCAATATGTGGATTTTCACAATCAGTGCTTTTTGGTCTATATTCAAAAGTTCTGGATGGCTTTCTTGTATTATACCCTGTATTATAGTATTCAGTTGTTTCAAATTCATTATATTCTTCTGGGAGACCTCTGATTGTTGAACTGTATGTGCACATCTCTCATTCAAAATCACTTGTTTTATTTTGTATTATAGCACCAATGTGATATTCACAGTGCTGAGGGCAGCTATGAATATGCCAGAGTAGTTCTGAATCACAAAATATAACACTCTCCACATGGAAGACAGAACCAAAACATTTATTCAAACACCAGAAAGCCGAATCCCAACACCAGAAAGCCAAATCCATCATAGCAATAAAGAAATCTATACCCATTAGCAATGCAGGGGGCAACGACATCCCCAAGCCTTCCGTCTGTTAGGGCCTTCCCACAAATGAACACCCTCAAGCAAAATCACTCCCTGGCTCTCACTCATGCTAGCTGCTGCTCTGTTCTCTGACTGCCTTCTCTCTCTCCAAGCTGCAGCTCCCACTGGCTCTCTCTCAGCTCTGACTGTTCTCACCAACTTCCTCTCAGCTCTGCTCCACCTGTTTGTCAAGCTCCTCCCACCACAGGCTCATGTGACTCAGATAGGTCACATGAGCTTATTAATGGATGGGAAAATCATCAAATTGTTTTAACATTACATTCACAGTACATGTATAGAATTTATTTTATTTCTTTTCTCACAAAGTTCCCACTACTTTGCTAATTTTGGATTCCAAATCTGTTAATCTTTCACTTCTTTAGAGAAATTCTCCATCACAGGTTCAATTTTTTTCTAATTTACAAATTGAGTTCTTCAACGCTGAGTTAAGTGCTCTGTTTCCTGCATTGAAAAGTCAAATTTCTCACCTAAATAAACTACTGATTTCTTGGTTTATGTTTTATTTCCCTTTTGAGACATTCTGAGGCTTTACTGGGTCATTCTTATATTTTCACTGAGAATCACTGAAGCTGTTGTGGGGGTTACCACCCTGAGTAATCACCAGGGTGACAGATTGATACCATATGAATTACCAGTCCTGTTTCGCTCAGTTCCACTGGTATTTCAATCCACCCATTTTCCCTTTTTGATTTCTTCCTTTTTTTTTTTCACCTGGCAGGCTTCTTCTAGAATCTTCTAGATGATGGCTCCTTCTAGAGGGATAGGGAGAGTACAGAGAGAGATTTGGTTAGGGTTCTGGCAGCAGCAGCATCCTTTATCCTAAGACTAGGTCCTGTGAGACTTTGTGCTGCTCTCCTGAATTAAGAATGATGTAGAGGGGTGGTTGTTGAGTGAGTACTTTAAGAATTTTAATTCTCTCAGTGTTAATTCTTATAATTATTTCCCTTCAGGCAGTTCTGTCTTCTCATTTCACAGATTTAGATCTAATTATTGTATTTTTGGTGCATAATTCCTTTGTTTGGAGATGTTTACAGAATATAAATAAACCTCCATCATGTTTGACATGTAACCCACCCCCCTGCTTGATATTATATTGGAACACTTTAATTTTTGTAAACAATTTTATTTCTAGTGTCTACAAAGTACAATTCAGCATGTAAATTCACATGTATTTTTAAATGTACATAACTTAATTGTACATAATTAAACCCAGACTTCTTTCATTGCTATAATCCCTGTTTGCAGTTAAAAAAAAAAGATTTGTTAATTTATCAAGTTAGTGTATTTAATTTTCTAAAAGGACTTTCAGGGACTTAAATTCTACTAATTACTTAGTCTTTGTTGTTTTAATGTATTAATAAGCAATTGTATTGTGCAAATTTTATACCTTTACCTAGTTAATAACAACATAGTGGATACCATCAGCAATTTTGAATTGTCCCTGAAAAAAGGGAAACTCATTTGCTGAAAAGTAGAAAAGTAATGATTAGCAGAAATAAATTTACCTTCAGGACAAACTGCATTCGAAAAAAGAATAATCCCATTAAATGGTTGGGGGTGGGGAGTGGGAAGTACTTTTTTCATTTGGTTAAACTTAGGGTAAAATTATAATATGACTTGTTTCATTTGGGTGTAATGAAGTCATTCAGCACAGGAGAATTGCTAGTAATAATTTTAAATTAGAATATGTTATACATGTCTTTTATAGTGGAAAATGGTAGTGGTTAAATAGTTTAAAATTAAATATTTGTAATTTTTAATAGTGATTTTCCAGGATAAAGTATTCTGTTTATCAATGAAACTTTAAACTTCAATTTAAAAAAGAGATACTACTAGGGAATGCCTACAAAGGTAAAATGCAGACAATTATTTTAATCCTCAAAGAGAAGCTGCTTTGTGTAATTAAGAAAACAATTACTTTGGAGTCAGAGGACTCAGATTTCAATTCTAGCACTGCTACTTAGAATCTATATAACTTTGTGCGAGTCACTTCCCTTCTTGGACCCTCAGTTTCCTTATTTATAAGATGAGAGGGCTGTATGACATGATCTTCCTTAGAAGTGCTTTAAAACCTGTGATCCATTTTATGGATCACAGATGATCATGGAGGAGGACCTGGTAGCATTGGGGAAGTGAGCACCCTCTTCCTCCTCCCTAACCCTCAATCCAGTACAGACGAGCCTATCATAGTTCATCCAACGTCCCTTTGTGTTACCCCATACGTATCAAACTCTCAACCACTACTCAACTTGGAAGAGTAGTACAGTGACTAAAGATCAGCACTCTGAACTTTGCCCTTCAATATTATCCCAGGAAAAATGTGAACATCTGACTCTGTAAGCTCATCTCACATTTCCAGTTAAGATGATAACATGTAGGGGTTCAGAGGATCCCTTATGTCACATACACCACAGTAAATACATGAAGAAGTCTTCAGATAGTAAAATGATAGAGGAAGACAAAGAGAAATGGTTAAGCTCCTCTACCCAGTCTATTCCAGAAGCTAGTGGGAAGATGGGTAACATCAGAGAAGATAACACAAACCCTGTTTAATTGCAAATACTAGGGGAAAGTGCCAGGGGAAAAATGAGTAAACATAAAAGAACAATATAATATCATGAAGAAATACTATGAGTTAAGAGTTTACAACAAGTACAAATAGAGCCATAGAGGAAAAATGGCTTGGCAACAATTACAAGAATTGCTCTAAGAAACGAAGCAAGAGATTCAAACCATGGAATTGGAATTGAAATAAGAGCTTTGGGAAAAAAAATTGGAAAGAGAATAAATGACAGAACAGATTGTGGAAACTTTAACAAAACAGTGGACTTTTGAAAAACAAAATGGAACAGTCAGAACTCAAATGACTTTATGAAGCAACAAGAAATATTAGAACAAAAGAAAGAGTGAAAAATAGAACAAATGTAAGGGATCTACTGTCAACACCAACTGACTTGGAAAATAGGACAAGGAGAGACAATTTAGAAAGCATCAGGATTCCCTGAAAATTATGACCAAACAAAAGCCCGAATAGATTATTTCAAGAAATCATAAAAGAAAATTGCCTATATCTCTTAGAACTGGAGAATAAAATTTAAATAGAAAGAATACACCAATCACTTACTGAAAGAAACCTCAAACTGAAACATATGACCCAGAAAAGTCATAGCCAAAGTCTACAGCTTCCAAATCAAGGAAAAAATGTAGCCATAAAGATTCAAGGATCAAAGAACCAGTCAGGATCATATAAGATAATGCTACAATTGATATAAAAGAGAGAAAATCTTGGTATATATTCAAAAGGTGGGGTGTGTGTGGGGGAATAAAAGCTTTCAACTAAGAATACCATACCCTGCAAAACTATGTGTAATATTAAAGAGAATAAAATGGGCCTTTAATAGAAAAGAGGGTTTCCAAGCTTTCTGCATGAAAAGAGTAGAGTCTAGCACAAACTTTGTAATTAAAACATGAGGATCAAGAGAATTTGAGCAACTAGAAGAGACTAAACAAATGTAATATGAAACTTTATAATGGAACCTACTCCTGGGAACCTTTGCAGGTGAGTAATATGGATGTTTGATAGCTCTACTTCTTAAAATTAGTGAGGACATGAAATGGAGGGGCCTGGCTCTCCATTTTGATTGTTTGCTGACTGCATACTATGCCAGCTCTGGACATTTTCTCTAGCTATCCCTCATTCCTGGAATGTTCTCCCTCCTTGTCTCCACCTATTGGCTTCCCCGGTTTCTTTCAATTTCCAATTCATCCTATCTTCTACAGGAAGTCTTTCCCAATACCTGTTAATTTTAGTCCCTTCTTTTTTTAAATTACTTACTATTTATCCTGTATAGAACTTATTTGTACATATTTATTTATTTGTTTTATCCTCCATTAGATTGTAAGCTCCTTGAGGGCAGTTTTTTGCTTCTTTTTGTATTCCCAGTGGTTAGTATGGTGCCCGGCACATCATAGGTACTTTATAAATGTTTATTGATTGACTGACTCACAGGTGAAGAAAAGTCAAACAAAAATTGTTTGACTGCTGAGCCAAAACTAAGGGTACATACAAAAAACATTAAGTAGTCAAATTACCTCTCTTTTTCTTGGTGGTAATTGTAATTGAGGCATATAACACTATAGAGCTTCCAGGAGAGAAAAGGGAGAAGGGAGTTGGGGGAGGGGTGGAAAGAAAGAGAGAGAGAGGGAGAGAGAAACAGAGGGAGAGAGAGAGAGAGAGAGAGAGAGAGAGAGAGAGAGAGAGAGAAAGAGAGAGAGAGAGAGACAGAAAGAGAGAATGCCAACCAACAATCTATTCTTTCTACAGTATGACGCAGGGTGTGGCTATTTTCCCATCTTTGTTGTACCTATTCTTTCCTGCTCTTAGATGAAGGAGCATTAGAAGTGCCTATGATATTCTGAGTATTGAAAAGTCAGAAAAGTGTGCCACGATAAGTCTAGGTACTGAAGTTCATACAAGGCTTTGTTGGCAACTGAGCCCAGTATGTCTACATAGTTCTGAAGGATGGTCTGCTTGACCTAGACCAGCAGAGGATCAATACTAAAATGCTACAACCTACAAGTAAGGGAGTGACTCCATCTATTAGCTATTGCCTTATTCAAAAGTAAAGTTTATGGAGGCAAATGCATCATAATAATCAATTTAAGTTTGAGGCCGCTCATTTGAGAGACAAAGGTAATAGAAGGGAGAGTTTGATTTTGGGGGGAAGGGATGTATTTCACTTCTTAAATATACTTTTTTAATAAATACCCTATTATAAAAAGCCAATTGGTTTTATTGGTTAATTGATATTTTGTGGAAATGAACTGGTTAAATTAACAGTAGGGAGCTAATAAATGTTATCAGTTATATTGAAGAAATATTAACTGATAAGTAATATTGGGAAGGATATGATGGAATGGGGCCTCAAGTTGATAGCAATAGAGGAACCATCCTAAGCATGGTTATCAGAGTTACTCCTAGAACCACGGGAGATGAAGTTAACTGCCTTCTGAAGATCAGACCTGCCAGTACAAGTGAGAGTTGAGGTTAGGACCTTTATACTTTGTATGATCACAACACTTGGAACATTAAGATTCACAGACAGTTAAAATAAAGGGCTAGGGCTAAATCTATTAAGGTCCAGGTGAATTAAAAAAAGAGTAGGGATAGCAATCATGATTTCAGACAAAGCAACAGAAAAAATAGACATGGTTAAAACAGATAAACAGGGAAAATACATTATCCTTAAAGGCATTACAGATAATGAATTAATTTCATATGTATATATATGTGTGTATACACACACACACACACACACATATATATATATATATATACATTAATACATACACATGCACACATGTACACCCCCTCCCCCAAATGGCATAGCATGTGTTTACATGAAAATTAATCAAGTTATAAAGATAAATATATATTAAAATTTTAATGGTAATGTACTTCTTTGAAACCTAGACAAATCTAGCAAAAAGATTAACAGGAAAGAATTTATGGACTTGAATAGGATTTTAGAAAAGTTAGATATGATAGCTCTCTGGAAATATCTCCTCTGTATATAGCACCTTTACAAATACTAATCATAGTATAAAGCTTAAAAAACCACAGAAAACACAAAAAAAGCATAGATCAAAAGTTTTGGGATATAGGTCCTTAGCAGAAAATTTATAAATAGATCCTTAGAAGAAAATTTATATCTCTAAAACATCAAGAAAAGAGAAAAAGAACAGACTAATGAATTGGGAATGTAACTAAAATATTAGAAAAACAACAGGACCAGAAAAACCTCATCTAATCACAAATATTAAAAAATCTGAAGATCAAAGAAGAGATTAAAACAATTAAAAACAAAAATTCCATAGGATTGATAAATAGAAGTAGGAGCTGTCTTTTAAAAAATAAAGTCAAATAATTTTTTAAATGAAAGAGGAAAGCCAAGTTGCTAACACCAAAAACGAAGATAATCCAAAATAAGTACAGATGAAATAAAGGAAGATATCAGAAATTATTCATTTACATACAATTATTTCATTTACATTCCAATAAAATTAAGAATTTAGATTAAATAGATGAGTATTTGCAAAACCATAAATACCCACATTAGTGACATAAGAAATAGAGAATTTGGAAGACCAAACCTCTAAAAAAAAGACTGACAGAACCATACATGAAAATTTAAAAAAAGCCAAAAAACCTAAAGACAAACAAACAAAAAAACTAGGACCAGGTAGATTTAAAAGTGATTTCTATCAAACATTCAAAGAATGACATTGTTTGCAAACAGGGAAAGAAGGAATCCTCCCTTCCTTCTATGAGACAAATCCAGTCCTGAAGCCTAAACCAGAGAGATAAAGGAAAGAATGAAAATTATAGAGTAATATTTCCAGTGAATATTAGTATAAAAACAACACACAAAATCCTAGCAAAAAAGCTACAACAAGATCTTTGAAATCATTTGCATTTTTTGAAGTGGCAGTTGGGTGAATATTAGGAAAGTCATAAACATAGTAGATCATATTAATAACAAGAATGAAAAATCACATGGTTATATGAAATTAAAAACATCCTTTGACAGAAGAAAATTAATTTCTGTTAAAAATAATGAAAAGAAGAAGAATAGGTTCATTTCCCTTAATATGGTATATATAATCTATCTAAAACAAAGGGCCAACATTTTATTTAATGGAGAAATGCTAGGGACCTTTCAAATAAGATAAAAGGAAATAATAGCGTGCTCATTATCATCATCATTATTTTATATAGAGCTAGAAATGCTAGGTACATGTATAACAAGACTAGAAAAACAATTAGCAGGTAGAAAGCAAAGAAAATACCAAAAAAAGAAAGACTATCTCAATTATGTTATGATTTATTTAGAGAATCTTAGAGATTCAGCTAAAATCAATCGCAACAATTAAATTGCCTCCACAAAATACAGGATATGAATTAAGCCCATATAAGTCATCATCTCTTCTGTATACTGCCAACAAAACCTAGCAGGAGGTGATAGAAAGAGAAATGACATTCAAAATAACTATAAAACATTCAAAATATTTGAGATGTTATAAAGGCACACACAGGAACTATATGAATAATACACACCAGAAATAAAGAACTAAGTAATTGAAACAACATTAATGGCTGATGGTTAGGACATGCCAATTTAGTAAGAATAAAAATGTTGCCCAAATCAATTCAATTATTTGGTGCCATACCAATCAAACTGCTAAAGGGTTACTTTGTAGAGCTTTCATATAAATTTGTCTGGAGGAACAAAAATCAAAATCTCAGGAGAAATAAAAAAAGGCCAGAGGATGGGAGCCTGCCAATACCAGGTCTCAAACTATATTACAAAGTGCTAATCATCAAAACTATTTGTTCCTGGTTAAAAAAATAGAAAAGTTGGTTATTAGAACATATATATATGTATATATACATACATATATACACATACATGTATGTATATGTGCGTATGTATGTATGTCTCTCACTCTCTCTCTCTCTCTCTCTATATATATACATATATAAAGATACGGAGGCAAATGAGCATAGGAACACAGAATTTGATAAACCCAAATACTCCTACGTACTGGGTTAAGATCTCATTATTCAACAAAGTTGTTGGGAAAAAGCACAAAATAGTTTCACCAAAATTGTTATTGTTGTTGCTTGTCCTTCATTCTTGAAGAGGACCATGACGTCAGGAAGGTGATGTCATGACTTGCAAGTGAATTGGATACAAGTGAGGGAGAGCTGTGAAAAGTCACCAGCCTCACTCTTTCCTCCAGAGCTCTCTGCGTTCAGTGGCAAGATATAGATCAGTACAACTGGAGATGGCCCCTGATGCAGTGGGAGACTTTAGCCTTTTTAAGCTAGGTTCTTCCCCAGGTCTCAGTTTGTCTGAGGCAATGCCCATTCAGTGATTAAGGCTAGGTAAAACATGAGCCAAAGAATGGCCTCTTTTACTTAGTCCAAAAGAAAAATCAAACTGGGAGGTGAAGACCTTCGAGATGTCTGGCTGAAACAGAAACAATTGCTATTTACACTCACTCTGAGCCATCAGAATCCAAACAATGACCAAGTGAAGCTTGGGAAGGGGGCAGACCAAAGTTAGGCTTAGGCCAACATCTCACACTATAAACTTCACACTATAAACAGTAACTTTCAAATGGTTATGTTACTTAAACATAAAACAATAAACTTCACACTATAAACAGTAACTTTCAAATGGTTATGTTACTTAAACATAAAACAAATAAACAAATTAGAGGGACAGGGAAGGGGATACTTTTTACAGCTATGGGGAATAATGCTTAATCAAACAAGAGATTCAAATGATCATAGAAGAATAAAAGGCCAATTTTGACCACTTAAAATTGGAAAGTTTTCTTTTCAAATAAGATCAATGAAGGTAAAATGAGGAAGGAAAGAGTTAACTATGAAAAAGTCTTTGCAGCAAATTTCTCTGATAAATGATATCCAAGGTATATTGAACTAATTCAAATATACGGAAACCATTCTGTAATAAATAAATGATCAAAGGATATGAAAGGGTAGTTTTCGAAGGAAGAGAACCTTGCCATCAATAACCACATGAAAAACATGTTCCAAATCACTAATAACAAAGCAAATTAATTAAAACAACTCTGAATATAATGGAATATTATTGCATTGTATGAAATGACAAAAAGGACAGACTTGAATTTGTCCAGAATCCTGGAAAGACTTATAAGAATTGATGCAAAATTAAGTGAGCAGAATCAGGAGAACAAGTTACATAATGATTACATCATTAGAAAAAAAAGCAATTTTGAAAGACTTAAGAAATCTGTTCAATGAGAATGACCAGTCACTATTGCAGAAGACTGATAATGTCAGTCAGTCAGTCAAAAATCAACAAGCATTTATTAGGCACTTACTATGTTCTAGGCACTCCGTTAAGCTCTGGGAATACAATTATAAACAAAAAGAAAGAAAGCACCTGACCTCAAGGAACTTACATTCTACTGTGAGAAGACAACACATTGTTATATTGTTTGTCATTTGTCCTTCATTTTCAAAGAGGACCAATGACCTCACAGGGTGATGCCTTAACTTCAGTGTGAATTGGATTTAAGTGAGGCTGAGTTGTACAAAGTCATCAGCCTAACACTCTCTTCCACAGTCATTGAAGTCCAATGGCAAGACAAAAGTTAAAACAACTGGCAATGGCTCAAGATGCAGTGGATGACCTTGCTGTCTTTGATGTCTAGCCAAGTGCTCCACAGCACCTGCTTCAGCCGTTTTCATGGCTGCTAAAACAAATTGTTCTCATCAGTGTTCCCTCATTCCACTGGGGGTAGTCTTCACATTCTTGGGGTAGACATCTCCCTAACTCCCTGATGAGTTTGAGGCCTATCAGTTACCCCCAATCTGGTTCATCCTGTCTGTCAAGATGGTTTTTACTGGGGTGTGGCTGCTGTGGCATGCCGCGGCTTCTGGGAGTCACAGGTGTGAGTTGGGTGACAGGTGGATACCAAAGGTGGATAAGCAGCCCTGAAAATGACTCAGCAAGCCCTCACACCAGAGGTGTTAGCCCTCCCTGAACACCTCAAGGAGAAGACAACACATAAAAGGAGGCTGAAAGGGTGGGGAAAGATACCTAAGAGGATTGAAGTCTGGTGCAAAATAAAGAGATGGCTGGCCTGGGTGTCCTCCACAAGTGAAAGTTCTAGGAGCTCCTCCAGTAAAAGTGGGAGTCAACTGGGGTGGTGGTACCTTGAGGTATAAATTCCAGGGCTAGAGTGATTTTCCAGGATGAAGAAATTTTAGGGGGCATGGTAGAGAAGTCTGGATGCCGCATGACGAGAAATGATGTAGCATGTTTCTCATCTCTTGACAAAGAGGAAATGAACTAGGGGTACAGAAGATGACATATTTTCAAAAAGGACCAGTCTGTTGACTTGTTTTGCTTGAGTATGCTTTTTTTTAAGAAAAGAAGGCTTTTTTTGGAGGGGTGGTATGGGAGGGGAGGAGAATAGTAGAGAGGAGGATTAACAATAGTTATATACAAAATTAAAGAAAAAGAAAAGAAAGAAAAATGTCAGTGAAAAATATCCAAAAATACAGAACAGAAGGAAGTTCAGAGGGAGACAGAGGAAAACAGGACAGCTTTACAACTGTTTTGAATATTTATTTTTTTTAAAATTGTACATAATAGAGATTTGCAGTTTCAGATGCAATCTTATTGTTCTGTTCTTCTTTGTATACCTAAATGTTTGTTGATCTTTGTTAAGTTCAGAATAAAGCAAAATTAAGATTAGAATCATGAAAAAATAAAAAATATACTCCTGCAAAAATATATTATTCTCCTACCAAAGGCATTTTCCCTACATCTTGCTTGAACTTTTTTGGAGGATGGGGCTTAAAGCTACAGATAATAGAATGTGGGACTTACAAGATAAAATAGAGTTTCTCTCTCCATTTTATGGCACACAAATGCATTTTTCTAGTCCATCTTCACAGAACTATACAAAAGATTCCAGATCTTTAAAAGGAAGAAAACCTTCTATGTGGCCACTAGTTAAGAGTTAGTAGCATCCCTGAAAATTTATCTAAAAAATTCTTATGTGTCCAGGATATTTGGGGGAGTAGGTTGTTTTGGATAATTGAATATTCTGGATAATTGCAACCTTCAATGTAATACACACACACATATATGCACATGTATATACATGCACACATGTATATGTATACACACATATATATATACACACATGTATATACATATTACCAATTTTCAAGGAATTAAAATACAATTGAAATATGCATAACACTAAAACTGTACTGAACATAGTTGAACTTCTTTTGTTTTGATTCATAGGGTACTTCAGGAACCTAGGGTTCACAGGGTCATCATTAAACCTGTCATACACTTGTGCAGGAAAAACTGATTATTTAAGGTCCTGTGTTGGTAAGCAAAACGGGCTCTTAGCACTTAGTTGGCTTTTGTTTCCTTTGAATAATTCAGTGTATTTCATTGAACTTTACTAGGTGCTAAGCTCCAGGCCCAAACCCCTATTAGGTGTAAAACCTATGTGGGTGTGACTTAGTAACCAAAGTGGGGCCCCAGGTGGGGCTAACTAAGGGAGGGCCTAGTTTACACATGAGTTTGAGTGATAGGTTTGGGACATCAGGGGCTCTTAGACCACATGGGTTTAAGTCACCTCTTTGTGACGATTTTAGGTCATGTGGGTGAGTCACATGTGTGACTCACCCCTGACCCTGAAAAAAGTATAAAACCAGGGGTTGGTTTCCTCTTCTTTGGAGCTCTTACCCACAGCAGTGGTGGCGCGTGTGACTCTGGGCCAGCCCTTATTACGAGCCCCTCAGGCTGAACTCAGATGCTGGTAACTATGAATTGTATTGGGATTTGAATCAGACAAGGTCTGTCTGTCGATGTTTGTACTTTGTTTGTATTTTGCTCCAAAGTTCAGGGTGCTGGTTTTTTCCTCTGAACGAAGTGAATGATATTTGTGTGCTGAATTAAAGTAAGCTTGTCAACCCCTTAACGTAGCTTTCCTTAGTTAAGCAGATCAAAAGAACCTGTGCTTTTGCAGCGTGCTGGTAGCGTTCTTGTTGTTGGGCTTGGGTTGATCTTATACCCGCACAACAGCTTCTAGCTGGATTGTTGAAACAGGTCTCCAGTTGCCTTGATTTCAAATCAAGAGTACCATAAATAAAACTTACATGTGACCTAATAAATTTTATCTCTGCCAGGAAATAACAAACTTTTATTCCCAAGCAATCTAGTTATTTTTTAGGCAAAATCTTGGCATAAACAATTATTATTTCTGTAGAATAAACTAATTCTAAACATTCCTGCTTAGAGAGAAATGAGTCCAAAGACAGGCAGTTGCCTGCATGCTCCTAAAATCTCTATAACACAAGCTATTTTGAAGTTACAATTTATAATATTCTTAAGCAACAGGCAAAGGTTCAGAGCTAAAATAACAGACTCAGAGCCATAATTAAAGAAAGATGGATAAAGATGCTCATTCTGATTAATCCAAAGGCTTCAGACTAGGATACTGAGAAAGCTACTTTGATAATATTTTGAAAAAGTGGGAGCAGGGAAAGGCACGTAGTGTGCTTCTATACATCAAATCAGGTAGGAAATCTAAAGTCCATGCAACTGGGAAATCCATAGGAACTCTGGGAGAAGAGCAAGTCATTTCTTAGTTCAATACATGTGTATTGAATGTCTACTGTGGGCTAAGGGCCATGGGTAATGGAAAGGTGAAAAGAACATGGTTAAACAAAACAAATTAACACATTGACAATGCCTGAGAATACATGTCTCTAATCCATCATCTTTTCGTTGACCTCATGGAGCTTCTGTTCAAATTGAAGATGTTAGATACATAAATAAATAACTTTAACAAATGTTTTTTAGTCCATGAATATGATGAACAATCTATATATCTCTGTTGAAGTATTGTATGTGTAATAAGACTACCTTAGCTCCCATTGCCAGATAGGTTATATTTTACCCCACCTCCAAGTTCACCAGTACCATTGAAAGAATTTGACAGGGGGAGGGTGAGGGTGAGGTTTCTAGGCTCTCCGCATATGGCTCCAACCCCCACTGATGATATTTCTCCAAGGGCAGAAGTTGATCCCCTATGCCCCCATTACATCAGTTACTAACAGATTACTTCAAAAATGTTATCACAAACGTACAAATTTACTTCCCTGACATGTGGAAGCCCTAATCCTCCTCTCCCTATACCACCTTAGTCTCTGGAGAGGGAAGAAGATTAGGTTCATAGCTTGGCTCAGTTCCCATAGCCCACAGTCCCAGTTCCAAATCCAAAAACACACCTTGGATTCAAGCTTCAGGCATCCTGCTTTCTCAGAGCTCTCATATGAGACTGGCTTGCTTCACTATCCTACTTGCCAACCTGGCTCCAAGGTTGCCATGGTTTGAACTCCTGGCTCCCGTGGGGATTGTCTCTGTCACCTGAAACTGAAGAGGACAAGCAACACAGACTAGAAGTAAACACCGCCCCCCCCCCCCCCCGCTGGGTCCATTTCTTGGAGCTAATGTAAAAGAGAGGGAGCAGGAGAAGGAAAGTCTTTTCCTTCTCACTGGTTAAATTCATGGCATCCATGCTGTGGGTATATTGGGGTCTTCATGCCTTGGATGCAACAGAAAAGAGAGCCGTAGAAAGAAAGGAATGGAAAAAAATGCCCAGGCATCTAGTTAATTCTCTCTTTGTTGTTATAGAGGGCTTCTATGAAGGCAGGATGGTAATCCTATATTCCCAGATCTTATTATATTATTTTAATTACAGTGGCAAGTGTCAGGGAGGTTTAAGTGGTGCCTTTTTATCATGTCTGTTTAACCACCTTTTAGGATGTAGGATGCTATGACAATTTTATACACATTTGTCCATATTAAAGTGCTTTCTTCAATCCTAGTGGTTTTACAATTAATTCTGTAATTTATCTTTTTAGAAACCATGTCATTCTCCCCGGGTAGGAAACAAAATCCAATTTTTTTGTCTTGAGCTCAGGTTATTGCTCTTACCATGTAGCAGATCCCCATCAGAAGTGAATAAAAGCTTCATCATATTTTTTTTTGATGAGGGAAATTAATTTTCTTTTCTTAAGCTACTACATTTAATTATCATCCAGCTTTAATTCAGAAAAAGAAATTCATATGTTGTGACAGGGTTTTCCTGCAGTCAGCTTGCTCCAGTTCACTTACTGATTTTGACAAGAAAATGCCTGGTGAATAATTCAAACCATCCAGTAGCAAGGAGCTGACTGACCAGTGACTTCAATGAGGAAATCATGTTGAAACCAAACTATCCTATGTAAAATGCATGATATTCCTAATGCTCGTGTTTAACATTTAATAAGGTTTGTTCTGTAAGATAGTCTTTTGAGAGGCAGCTTCCTGGCTGGCATTTCTGTATTCCACAATTAGAGCTGTCAAAATAGTCAGTTTTAAAATAGAACTAGAAGGATTCTGAGAGCTTGACGTCTGATGTTGTACCAGAATTACTTGACATTAACGTCGAGTTATCCTAAAAAACTGAAACTTAGGAAAAACTGTTTTGTTGAGTTATACAAGAACGTGCAGAGGAAGAAGCCCTCCTATGCAAATCTAATGTTCTGTGTTTTTCTTTCATGACGAAAATACTTCTGAACAATGCAGGAATTAGAGCAAGTGAATTGTAAAAACGAACTTGTTTGAAAGCTTGAAAAAAAGTTGGGAAGTTATGGGAAAATATGACCAAATTCTTGTATATTATAGCGAGCATGGTATAGTGAGGCAGCCGGTGGTACAGTAGCTAGAATGCTGGCCTTGGAGTCAGGAACATCTGAGTTCAAATATGGTTTTGGCCATATGAACTTGATCAAGTCCAATCAAATAAACATTTATCAAGTGTGTACTATGTGCCAGGTATTTTGCTAAGTACCGAAGATATAATTAATAAAAATGCAATCTTCTGCCCTCAAGGAGCTTACAAGTTAATGAAGTCACTTATCCTTTGCCACAGTGTCCTCATAATAGCACTTATCTCTCAGGATTTTGAGGATCAAAAGAGATAATATTTGTCAAGTGTTTTGCAAATTTTAAAGCACTGTATATAAATGCTAGCTATTATTATATCATCTTCTTCATCATTACCATAGTGTATAGCTTGTTTCAGAGGCAAGAAGACCAAGGTTTGAGTCCCTTCTCTGAGACATACAGCCATGTTACCTCTCAGTCGTGACTCTAAAGATATAAGTTGTAAAACCTTTGCTGATCTTCACTGGAGTTTCCTCACTGGGAGTTACTTATGTCAATGAAATAACTAGAACAAACTGATAATGACATCCCTGGCTTCCTTCCCAACTAAAATTGCACCTTCTATAGTAAAGCCTCCCCTGAGCTGTCTTAACTTCAAAGCTTTTTTCTCTTTCACTTATTTCCTATTTATCCTATATATGGCTAACTTGGCATGTATTTGTTTTCATGTTATCTCCTCTGTTAGACTGTAAGCTCTTCAAGGGCAAAGATCGGCTTTTGCATATTTTTTTATTCCCAACACTTAGCACAGTGCCTGGAGCATAATAGGAGCTTAATAAATGTTTATTAATTGATTAATAATAATAATATTACCTCAAAGACCAATCTATCACCCAATTTATTTGGGGCAAAGGGGGAGCAAAGAAAGTAAATGCCAGCCAAGGTGATAGAAAACAAAGTATTCAGGGTATCTGGAGACCAGTAAGGCAAGCAATGAAGGCCTGGAAGGAACCATGAAACACAGGGCAATTGGGCTGAAGATATGAATGCTTTAGTATAATATCATCACAAAATTGGAAACATATTACTGCCAAAGCTTTGATGCCATTTGCTGCCAGTGACAGTTTAACTCTGAATTACACAGTGCTTTGTACTTCAATTTAGGGGAATCATAAGAAATAATCTCTTTCCTAATCTCATAAGAAAAATTTATGGAAATTGAGACGTTATCACCCTTAATCTCAACAGAAACCCTAAATCTGAAAAGTGAAAAGCTGAAGAACCTGAAGGCACTGAATAAATATACATAACAAAAATATCTATCTACTACCTATAATGGAACAAATGGCAAAAACAGTGCTGATGTCTTGAGTAATTTTGAAAGGGAGATGGGCACACTTAGAATGGAATTTTTCATAGTCATTTTTTTTAGTCTGAAGGGATACATTCAACTAATAATTTAAGCAATTAACACCTATGCAATATCAATATTATTAAATTTATTTGATTATAGCTTATACATATACATATATATAAATTAAATTTATATCAATTTATATATCCCAACCAAAAAAACCCTAATAAAATCTTAACTAAACATGGGGTCCATCTCAGAAAGATAGCTATAGAAAGATGAATACTTCCTTGCCAAAAAGGATGCAGGAGATTGATAAAACTTCTCTGATCATATGGCAAACTGGCCTAAAACCTACAAAAATACATTTTGTAGCAAACAGACCATTTCCCCAAATGAAAGCAAAGGCTGATAACAAGCCATTAGATTTATTGCACATAAAATTTGTCTTACCTCTGGATGGAATCTATGAAATGTCTAAGTTCCAAGAGTAGAATCAAAAGCCCCCCCATGGGTGACATGAGCTTGACCAACATATGACAAGGAAGCATTCAATGCAGATTTTGCAAGGAAAATGGAAGAAACTAGGCGATATAGTACTAAAGGCAGAAAATTTACCACCTAAATTTTTAGAAAAACATTACTTAGTAGCTAGAACTATATATCAGAACCTTACCATTTCATGGACTGACAGACTACTAATTCTTATACTATAAAAACAGATCTGAAAATATCTTTGAGAACTCAACCAGTACATTATAGGAACCAGAGTGTTATCATATAATGAATCTTTAGCTACAGTGTCCTACATGTAACAGTGATCTAGAAAAATTTAAAATGGCATATTTAATGTCACCATACCAATTAATTGTGATCATGAAATTGTAGAGTATGAAAAAATTTCAAGAAATAGAGACATAGCAGAAGAAATGATAATTTGGAAATAGGAAATCCTGCTGTTTTGTCTGCTGGTATAATTGTACCAAGTATGCTTTCAGGGAACCTGCAGAAGATGAGCTTACATTCTTATGTTTTTTTGTTAATTTATACAAAGCAGTCCTTTTATTCACATATGTAATAGTCTGAAAAACATTAAATATTTAAAAAACAGCAATATAGTGATTTATCCCAGGACTATTACTATCTGAACTCCATTAAACAAAATAAGAATGATTTTTTAAAAATAATGATAATAATAATGAATTATCATAAGAAAACTGAACAACCACTGAAAATTTCAAGAATAATGCCCATACTGGAGATAATATGTATATACACAGCTTCCCTTGGAGTCAGGAAGACTCCCTTTGAAGTCCTGCCTTTGGCATATATTAGCTGTGTGACCATGGCCACTTAATACCTGAGGCAACTCTCTTAAAAGTTATAGAGGAGTTGGTGATTAGCATCAGTGGAGGCAATTTCTGTACTGGGAATCCCCCATACTGGCAAAATCATTGGTATTAGCCAAAAAATTTGCACAAACAATGCAGAAGTGATCTTAATGCCTTATCCTAACTTTAATTCTAAGAGAATTGCCAAATTGAAGTGCTGTATTAATGATCACAGATATCTGAAACTTTCAGTAAGGTCCACCATCTCATTACAATTTCAAACTAAAAATAAAAGGTACTGGCTGTTACTGTGAGCTTCTTTATTAGCAAGTAAAATTTTCATTATATGTAGCTTGCATTTTGTTAACAGTCAAGCTCATACTACATTAAATCACAAATTGCAATTGATCTAGTAGCCTTAAATTTTTATTTCAATGTATTGCATTTACTTGAAAAAAAGATACAGAAATTCATCAAGGCCATTTTTCTGCCGCAAGGGAATTAGCCAGTTTCTATTATATGTCAGTCTTTGGTTGACAGATTTCAAAATCCCATTGAAATTCAGCAACATTCTCTGGCAGGCAGCATCTTAAACACAGAATAGCATCCCCCTTTCTTTCCACTAGGAAATGAATGACAAAATCCATATCGTAATATGAGGCATGATGGTCCCAGAGGGTCTATCTGACTTGCTCTTGTCAGCTAGGACAACAGGGATGATATGTACCTTATTCTATTTCACATGAGTTTTAATTATTTCCCTAAGTCTCTATAATTTGAAAACTTTTCCTTACACGCATCTTAGATATGATAAATATCTGGTATAATGGTACTGATTAAAATGTAGCTGTTAAGTTTTTCTGGATCAATATCATGTTAATAAACAAAGAAACACCATTTCTTGCACTATGCACTGATTTATTAAAATCATTTTTCAATTATTAAGCATTTATTTTTTTCTCCCTTTTACTTCTCCCTTCTCCCCCCCCCCATACCCCTAAGAAAAGATGAAAGAAAACCTATCAGAAATATTGTGCATTATGGTACCTCTAGAGTGAAATAACAAATTTATATTTAAAGATGTTTAAAAAAACCTTCAATGTTCACCCCTCCATTGCTGCTTCTGGACTTATATTCTGTATTCCTATCTCTGCCTGAGCAGTGAAGATAGAGCTACTAATGGGTTGTCCTAGGTAGAGTGATGAGGAGGCTTAACCTGGCCTGAGGGAAGATATTAGAAAGTGGTATCCTACAGGGAAATGAAAATGGTAAGCCATAGTGAGTATTTAATAACTGGGTCAGATGTTACAGTTCTTTTAAAAAGGGAATGGATTTGAGATACTAGAAAAGCCCATTTTAGTGCTTTCTTAGTGAGAAGTTGTGACAGATATTATCAGTCATTCACATACTACCTAGGCTTCTTGAATCCTGTGATTGAATATAATTTTGAATGTGAATCCATGTCCTGATGTGGAGTAGCATTTGAGTACTCATGTTTTAGGTGTTGACTTAGACTCTAAGGCATAGAGCATCAATGGAAGTTATACTGGAAGAAGATTAGTTTGGGGAAGAACCTAATCACTTTATCAAATTAGAAAAAAGGATGAAAAACAAAACCTATTCACCTTTCTCAATAAATAGTGACATTTGTTCAATCCTATAATTCAGTGGTTATAGAATAAGAGAGGAAAGAAAACTCATGAGATCAGAGATTTCCCCAATTTTATACATATACTGGGGTAGAGGTTTGAGCTAATTTATGAGAAAGATTTTAGATTAAATAATTCCTCAAACAGACCTATCTGGTTGCCTTAGAATCCAGAAAAAGAATTAATAAGGCAAAGAGTTCAGCTAGGTGGTGCATTGAGTAAAGCACTGGCCCTGGAGTCAGGAGGACCTGAGTTCAAATCCACCCTCAGACACTTGACACACTTACTAGCTATGTGACCTTGGGCAAGTCACTTAACCCCAATTGCCCTGCCTTCCCCCCTCAAAAAAAACCACAACCAAACAAAAACAATAAGGCAAAGAGTTAATAGGACAAAGTGAGCAGAATTTATCATGTTTGTTCCTGAGTGTACATGAAACACTGCTTCACATCCATAGCACCAAAGGATCTTTGTGGGATGTAACTTGGCAAAGACCAACTTTGACTACTTTCAGACCATAAAGACCTGAAGGGTAGACATGTTTCATCATTTCCACCTCTTGTCTTGTTGCCTTCATTCCCTTCTAAATCTACTATTTATTGAGAAAGATCCACTTTAGACTTGGGGAATTGGCTGGCTTTAAGTAGAGGCTACATTAAAATTGGGGTGAAATGGCATTCAATTGACTTCAGAAGACTTCTCTGAATGAGAAGTGGTACAGAAGAAGCTAATTGAAAAGAACTGCTTACAGCTGCAGATGGTACTTTATGCAGACTCTGTTGGCTTTTCAGTTTTGATTACAGCCTTTACAAACTGCAGAGAAGTATCCAGCTCATTTTTTTTCCATCTCTAAACTCAAGCAAACCATCAAGTTTCACTGAATCTTGGAATCATAAATCAGCTTTCATGAGAAATTAAAAATAAATTATTTGAGCTCTTATTATGCAAATGTTATTTATGAAATCATGTCAAGTGATTATATTTCTGCAAACCACTCAGATTTATAATGCGAAGATGTGAAAATATTCTGATTATCTTATTTTGTTAGTTACAAAACAATCCATAATGATAGTATAATGGTAACATAAACAGCATGGCATACCACACTCTGATGCTATGTATAAGATTCCTATCTCTGTGTTTAAACCCCTCCCTTCCCACAAATATTAGGTTCCCCAAAGAAAAACTTAATTAGATGCATTAGAACTTAATTTCTCTTGAAATAGTTGCTAAATTAGATGATGCTAAATGGAAAAAAGATGTAAAAAGATCACTGGAGTATGAAAAATACAAGAGGATGAAAACATATAGTAAGTTAGATGTTGCTACTAAGCTCCCAAAAACTGTAGGAGGCAGCATAGAACTGGAATTTGCTATAGGTGAAAAAGACCTTAGAAATCATTTAACCCAAACTCCTAACTTACTGCTAAGGAAACTAAGGCTCACAGAGGGATGTTGATTTTCCTAAGTATTAAGGGCTATCTCTCTTCAACTTCTTCCATCCTTGTGCAAATGAGCAGGAATGTGATTTCCCCCACTTTTTGTTCAATTAATTTAAGCAGTGTAAAGTGTTGATGAAGTTTTAATGTGTAAACAAGATACCTCATACTCTCCTACCTTTGTCAGGTATTGTATTGTTCATATATTTTTGCTTAATTTGAAGATCTTTCCCATCCATTAATAGGCCCATGTGACCTGCTTAAGTCACATGGAAGCCTAAGTCACATGAAGCCCATGGTGGGAGGAACTTGCCAAATGGGTGGAACAGGATGGGGTGGAGCAGAGCCAAGAGAAAGTTGGTCAGAACAGTTAGAACAGAGGAAGAGAGAGGAAGCAAGCAAGCAGGGGCTCTGTGAAGCAGGTAGGCAGGTGCTCTGGGAAACAGGTAAGCAGGCAGCTAGCTGTGAGTGTTTGTTTGTGGGAAGGCTGGAGTAGGGGGAAGGCTTTGGGATGGTGGTGCCTCCTGCATTGTTATTGTGTATGGATTTGTGCAATAAATTTGGCTTTCTGGTGTTGTGATTTGGCTTTCTGGTGTTTGAATAAATATTTTGGTTTTGTCTTCCATATAGAGAGTCTATTATATTTTGCGATTCAGAACTATGCCAGAATATTCATAGCCACTGTAGGCACTGTGAATATTACATTGGTGATACAGGTATGAATGACTTTTTGATTGAATTAAGGAATCATTTAATCAAGAGTTTCAGATTGTAATCACGAAATGTGAACTGGGCTTTAACAAATTTTAACCCCATTGCAAGGTATGAATAAATCCTTAATCAGTTTGAGAAAATTTTAGGCTTTGAATATTGGATAATAATAATTAATAATAATAAAAATAATTTAGTATTTGCATAATGATTTAAGGTTTACCAAGTGCCTTTACATATATTTCATTTGGTCTTTACAACAACCCCTGTGATGTAGGTGTTATTATTACCTCCATTTTATAGATGTGGAAACTAAGGCTGAGAGGTTAAGTGAATTGCACAGGGTCACCTATTAAATTTCTGAGGCAAGGTTGCTTGCCTTAGAATAATTCAAACTAAGGTCTTCCTGACTCCAAGTCCAACTCTCTATCCATTAGGCTTCCAGCTGCCTAATGTCAAAAAAGGCAGCTGATACCACACAGGAAATATCTCATGATTAGTTGAGAGAACCAGATATACTTCTGGCCCTGTATATAAAAACAATGTTAATCTATCTCTAAGGTAAGTTCGGGTATTAATTAATTGGGGAATTGTTGATTTGCGAATTGAGGAGGCTGACCTTTGCAGCTTATAGAATAAGGCATGAAGGACAGGAGCTAGAGATGGGCAGGGGCCCAGAGGAATTGACATACTCCTGATCTCAATCCCATCGGCCATATCACCATCAAAATTATACTATAAGGAATCAGTGCATTTGGCCTTGAGAGAGAGAGAGGCATATACTGTGGGCAGACTTGGATACTAATTGGTAGTCATCTGAAATGGAGAGAATTGTCAGCTATGAGCTCAAGATAGGAGAAAACTTTTAGTACCAGCAGTTGTGAGTTATATGTATCACAGATATGTTTCCTTCACATATAACTCACTACTATTGCACTCTAAGTATGAATCCACTCTTCCTGTGGGCTTGTATGTGAAGCTCAAATTTTTATGAGAATGTTTTGTACTATCTGTTCTTACTATAAATACTTTGCTAAACTGTATTTATTGGATGATTGTTAATGGAACACACAGTGGTTGGGCTAGTGAGCTACATGTTAGAAGTACAGCCAAGGCTTACCCCTAGAACCTTGAAAATTATCAGAGTATTACTCTTGGGCCCAGCCAATGAGTACAAGTTTGGGAAAGTAGTCTAGAGAGAATGTTATTCTTGGTAAATTGGTGGGCATGATGGTGGGCATCAACAGGATTGTTATATAATATCCTCAGGGCTCCACTCTCCCTGGAAATATCATAGTTAAAAATGGATACAATATAATTGTTCCTACCCTATAATTCTGTTCCTACCTCACCTATTCCTCCCAGTGTCATAGTTAACAGGTGATACTATGTGGCTGTTTGAATGGGATTGAGGTCAGTGACATAGTCTTCACCTACTACACCCAGTATTGGAATGGGAGTGAAGGAGTGATTTTCTGTTAATTTCATGTAAACCAGAACTTGAGTTGTGGAATCATAGACTTACAGCTAGAAGGGACCACAGAGGCATCTAGTCCAACTACCTGATTTTATAGATACAGAAATTAAGATCCAGAGAGATCTCAGGGTCACAACGGTGACAGGAAGAAGTTTAATCCATTTCTTCTGACTCTAAATCCATGGTGCCATGCTGTCTCTCAGGTATTTTCTATTTTTTTCTTTTATACATGCACAAACACACACAACTACACACACGGACATACACTATGCTCACTTTTCTTTAAATAATTTTGAGTATTGAGCTGAAGTTAGTTCACCTTTTCTTTCTGATTTTTTTTGGGGGGGAGGGGAATTGCTTTTTGGATCTTACTTGTTTGATACATAGTTTCCTTTTCTTTTAAAACCATTTTTATTCCTTTTTCATTAAAGTTTTATAGCCTTATTTTAAAAAGTAAACCCCTATTCTATTTTTGGTTTTCTCTTATATTGCTTTTGTTTTTAGCCTCCCATACGTATTTTCCTCTGTCACTCAATCTGCTGCATTCATGTGATGAATATAAATATGGAAGTCTATTATTCAATGCTGCCAATAGTACCAAAAGTATTTATTTGCTGGATCTATATTTCTGTGCTTAGGATTTTTATTTTAATAATATGGTTTCCTTATATTTCAATTGTTGGTATATGACTGTGGTCTTGTGTCATTATTAATTGCATGCTTTATTGATTATACCCTAAGTATGCACTACACGATAAATTGTTTCACTGTGTTAGTTCATATAACTAATGCTTAAATGTCTAATGCATATTTAATGCTTACAGCTGCTTTATTGCATGCTTAACTACTGCCATTATAGATCAGTCTTTTGAAAATATGGAAGCTGCATGTGAAATATATTAGCATGTAAAAGGCATTAAGATTTATAGGGAATTCCTGGTATGTTGACTAGAGCCTTACAAGAAGCTGTGGATATTATCAAAGTATTGAAGGAAACTGTAAAAGAGCCAAAACAGTATAAAATACTTTACGCAGAATAAGACCAAAAGAGTCCACTAAGAAAATGCTGTGTGAATTACTAAACCCATTTGATTGTTCAAAAATTCTTTATAAAAACCCCGCAGGGAACAGTATTGGGAATTGGTTTACAAACCTCTGAGAAGAGAATTTCTTCTAGAAATCTGCAGCCTAAATGAGCTAAGGAGGTATCTTACCAAACTGGTTTAGAGGCAGACTTATAAATTTCATCTATGAAGGCAACTGAGGCAAGATTCTTTCTGCCAGAAATAGAGGCCTTATTTGTACATAATATTAAATCATATTTCCTATGTCAGAAATAAAGTCAAATGCTAGGTCCCCAGAGTCATACAGATTACCATCTTCTGTGCCTAAGGTAAGTAAGGACTTGATACCCTGAGTTGTACAGAGAAGCCTCCCTTATATGCAGGACCAAGACTAGATATCTTATAGCTGACAACATTAATAGGCCTAAGATATGGAACTTTTCAGAGTATTAATCTTTATGCCCCAGTAAGACTCAGTAGAGGTCTGGGCTGAGTATATATTTGAACTACTAAGGCAGGCATTTCAGAAGGATAAGATGGAAAGTATCAGATGATCAGCTTTTGAATACCTAAGGAAAGATATATCTGAGAAAAAGAAATACTATAATGACATGTCAAGAATTCTTGCAAATTTAAAAACTTAGGTTCTGTAGTCTTGGCCAAACTGCTAAGATGGCATTTGTTAAGTTTAGCAATTCCATTCATTCCAAAGGAGAAATTGCTATCCTCCTTCTTGGTGTACAACTACCTACTAGGACTAGTAGGAAGAAGAATAATACTCCCTGAAAGAGCAGACATGATCATATTACCCCAAGTGATTATAAGACTTTGATATTGAATTGATTAAGGGTCTCCCTAAAGGCTCTGTATTATAGCACAGAAATAGCCATGGGCATATGATGATTTGATAGACTAGGTGAAAATGATTGAGTAATTAGGAGAGGTTACTCTAGACAGCCCATCCCCAGAAAACTCGGTTCTAAGCACCATAGGAATATTGTCTAATGTATGGACCAGGGGCATTAACAAAGGGGTGTCATTGATAGAGTCAAAAACATGAATTCACACACTCTCATACCAAGCTAGTGACAGGCAGACCCATGGACAAAATTCTTCTTGGAAAGATAAAGTAACAAGGTAATGGAGACCATAATACAGTAATACATGAATGCTGTTATCATAAAAGAATTAAAAAGGCAGAACTACGTTCTGTTACAATTTTAAAGAAGGTTATCATATTCAAGTTGGATACGCTTATAAGGATATTACAACTTTAGTGTTCCAGAAGCTAGGAGCAACTAATTAGGTGGCACAGCAAGTAGAGTGTGAGGCCTGGAGTCAGGAAGACCTGAGTTCAAATCCAGCCTCAGATACTAGCTTTGTCATCCAGGGCCAGTCGCTTGATCTCTGTTTGCATCAGTTGTTCAACTGTAAAATGGGATCATAATGGCACCTTCCTCCCAGGCTTGTCATGAGGATTAAATGGGATATTAATTGTAAAATGCTTAGCACGGTGCCTGGCACATAGTAAAATTTTATAAATGTTAACCATTCTTCTTCTTATATTATTATTAGAAACTGAAGTCTAGGGAATCAGCATTGGGGAATATCTATGAGACCAGGAAAAAAGGTCATGCTGGGTCACTAAAAAGTAAGTATTTCTTCATCATTTACTTATGGGTTCATACCATCTGTACTCAAGGAGATAAGGATGAATATCAAAGACAGCTGAGCAAAGTACCATTAAAATAGCCTAACAAAGTGCTGTGATTTGATAAATTGAGTGACAAAGACTACTCATATTTGGGATGCATCAAAGTAAGCTTGAAGATTCCAAAAGAAAGAGTGGGTGTCAAGGTGGTCGCTTATAACTCTGACCCACAAATCATCTCTGCAGTGTTGTTATTCATCAGAACCAACTTCAAAAAGATATTTGAAATTTAAGTATTTTTCAAGGATTTGGTGATTTTTTTTTTGTCAAAAATTCATTAAGAACTGTGCTTCAGTTGCTAAAATACTGAATGACTCCTTTCATGCTTACATGATTAAAAAGACACCAGAGGGCTAAGGGCAAGAAAAACTGAATTGTCTTAAAATCCACAAAATATTTTCAAGAGCTTTTAAAGGCTTGGTTAATTGTCTCATGCTTGTACCAGACTGACCCAGGTAGAGTAATAAAAGCCTTTCACTCTGCAAGCAGGCGTTGGCCAAGAGAGCCTGGTAGCAATCCTATACTGGTTTTTGGAATTTTGGGCACCAGAAACCAATTGCATATGCCATAAAAGAACTTAGTGATAGTATGACTATCTTATTTTTAATTCGATTTTATTTCTTTTAGATATCTTCCCTTCATCTTCAACTCACCCTGTGCCCTCTCTCTCTCTGTCTCTCTCTATGCATATATATATACACATACATATATACATACATACACACTCACTTATACATATATATATATATATGCATATACATAAACACATACATATATACATACATACACACTCACTTATACATATATATACATAAACACACACATATACATATATATATATATATGCATATTCCCTTCCACTACCCTAATACTGAGGTTTCATGAATCATACACATCATCTTTCCATGTAGGAATGTAAACAAAACAGTTCAACTTTAGTAAGTCCCTTGCAATTTCTTTTTCTTGTGCTTTTTCTTGGTTACCTTTTCATGCTTCTCTTGATTCTTGTGTTTGAAAGTCAAATTTTCTATTCAGCTCTGGTCTTTTCACTGAGAAAGCTTGAAAGTCCTCTATTTTACTGAAAGTCCATATTTTGCCTTGGAGACTATCTTATTTTTAAACTCAAGTTTTTGTTTTTGAAGTGGGCTATTACTAAACAACTAAGAAGCTACATGTATGAAACTAAATTGTAAGTATGGATTGATTATTATATTTTGACCAGTTCCAATTTAGATGTTTCTTTCCAGAGATAGATGGCAGCATTAACCAGTTATGAATTTAGCATTCACTATTGGCCACGGAAGAAAAATATGGATATAGATGCTCTATCTAGAAGGCCACATGATCCTGAAACTATAGTGAGACCTAAAGAATGGATGAAAGCTATATGTAACCAACATGGAGCTAGGTCACAAGAAAAATAAGTTGTTATTAATAACATACTTTGTGATTTAGGGTCATCTGATAGAAATAATTATATGCATATATGTATATCCAAGCCATTTCTAGTAGGAGAGAGAGATGTCCAAACTGGCATAGCCCCCTCATCCAACATGTCTCTTTGTCCTAAGAAGATTTCAGTTAAAAATTGTAGGAATCTTAAATAAGGAAAAAATCATAATATTTTATGATATGATTTGGGGTTAACATTTCAGAATAGTCATGACTCAGTTCCTTCCAGGACCACCTTTCCTGGAGAGTTATTCTTGTGACCAATATCTTAACCTTGAATTTCAGGAGAACAGACAATCTCCTTAGGTTGGCCCTGACACCAATCACTCCAGGTGCTGGGGGGGGGGCGGGCAATCATACCTTACAAGAGTTAAATTTTGTTACTCTATTTCAAAGGAAGGCCCTAGCCTTTGTTCTTCTGTGAGAAGAGTTTTAGAGTAGAGAAAGTGTTTCTTAACATTTCTAGAAAAACTAAAAAGGAGGTTTAAAAATATACTTCCATAATATGTTTACTAAGGTTTGAGGAGCAGGTGACGAGACTTTTGGTAGTGATTGGCAAGCACTCAGGCTCAACATTCTTAGATAAGGTCCTTTAGAACACAATATCTCAGTATTTGTATTTGTGGCTTAGTTCTTGGTACACAATCTCTTGGGTTGTATTTGTGGCTTGGTTCCTTGACACTATCTGGGAGAAGTGGCCTGGTTTAGAGATAAGGAGACTGAACACTGCTCATGAACTCATAGAAGTAATTTAAAGCAATTAACAGTCCTCATTTAATTTCAATTTAATCATGCCCCTTTTCACTCATGGTGTATAAAGCACGAATCTGCAGGGAGGACAGGGCTAAGGTATCTTGGACTTGACACAAATGTCAATGTCTGAGTTAATAGACTCTAAACTAGTCCATTGACTGAAGTTTACCTCCTCTATTTCTCTTTAATGGTCCTTACATTAACATCCTTGATCAATTAAATTTTGGTATATACAGCAAGTAAGAACTGAATATTATAAGGAAAAATCTAACCTAGTATTCCCATTCTTGACAGGTCAGGAATGCAAAATGGAAATGAAACTTGTCATAAGGCATTCACTAGTCAGAGCAATTTACTAAAACAGGGGAAGTGGGACATCACTATGACAGAATAAATTCCTACCTGGTCTGGATCTGAAAAGTGCAGACTGACCTTTCACACAGCAAGGTGAAACAAAAATTTCTCAGTCCTTTTTGGATCCCAATGAAAGGTTCAAAATAATTTAGAAAATAATAATAATTTAGAAAAAAAATTTATAATAGCAAATTTATAATTTACAACTCTATATTACTCAAGGGATGTAAGAGCTAGATGTGTAATCTTGCAGATGGGAAACTTTTCTGCTCAGAGAGGAAGAGCACAGTGTGGAATTGAGAGAGTCCTGGTGGCCTTCATAAGGCCATCCACTCAATGTTTCCGTAACTAACTGTAACACCTGGATGTGTCAGGCATCATTCTTTGTGGGCAGCTGTTCGTATTTTCCCCTGTGCAAAAGACTATCAACTCAGCAGTATAAACACTTTTGCCTGGATTTAAACTGAACAAATCAAATTATAGTCCTCCAAATATCCTACCTTAGAGAGTCGATTTCGCTGTGCACAGTTTAAAGTGGGATGTAGTTATTGCTGTGTTAACATTAATAATATAAGACATTGGGGTAGTTTTATAGCTGTAATGTAATATGAAAGACATTGAAAACATTCATCTTTTGTACATATTATGCTTATGCAAAATCTTTCTGAAGCATAGAGCCACAGCTACTGAAGACTCAGAAAGTTCTGATTAACAAAGTCTTTGGGACTGTTAAATAATTCCACATAAAAAATTGATATGATTTTATCAATGACTTTAGGTAATAGGTATTACCATCTACTTTGCTGCTGCACCCTAAGGGCCACAGGCCTTTTCCATCTCACTTGCAGCTGGAACCTTCCTCTATCTATGTGTTACCTCTCCCATTAGAATATGAGCTTCTTGAGAGCAGGGACTGTTTTATTTTTCTACTTGTATCCCTAGCATTCAGCACAGTACTTTACACACAATAAGTCCTTAATAAAGGCTTCATCCATCCATTCATCCATCCATTCATTTATCCATTCATCCATCCATCCATTAATTGTGCCAGGTCCCTTCTTTTTCAGGACACAAAAACAGAGGTGATATAAATCAACAATTACAGAATAATATGGTGCCTTTGTGAGATTTTACACAGGATAGTAGAGCATGCTGATAACCAGAAAGATACTTGTTAAGGTTAGCAGTCTTTGAGGTTGTTGGTATTGCATTGTTTTATCTCATTTTTCCAGTCAGGAAGAAGTCACTCTTCTGTTTTGATACTCACTTCTTTCAAGTGGGACCTGTGGCTCCAAGGTCCTGACATTTAACAGCAGTGTTGGTGGTCTGGGGTATGAGCAAGCTTCCAGATAGTTCCTCTCTTTGTTGGCCTGGAGTAGAGTTTCCAGGCCTGAGGAAGAAGATCTTTAATCTTAATATTTTACAGCATTTGAAAAATAAACAAACACAATCTGTTGTTGTTCGGGTTTTATCCAAATACTCAGTAAGATCTGAAATCTATCAGTCCTCCCTTTGATCATGCCTGTGCTTCAGTCAACAAAGTATCACAGCAATTAAAGGGCTCATTAACATTTCTCAGGTAATTACCTAGGCTCTTCAAATGAATGTTTCTAGTTACAAATATTATAATGGTTGTAATAGTTACAAAATTATTGTGTGTTCCAAATCTTAACATGTATCACATGTCCTTTATCTGGAACAAGTGAAACATGGGTGCTACATTGTTCTTTCCTTGATGTAGAGAGAAGTGACAATCCAAAAATGTTGTAAGTGGAAAATCCAAAATACATGTTGCATGTATCAGAGAAAAACTAACGATAGTAAATAGAGTCAAATGGTATTAAAACAGAAACGAATCAAGATACAAATCTTTTTCAATAGCTCCATAAAGGTAGGTGTAATAACAATTTAGATTTGAAGATCTTTCCCACCCATTAACAGGCTATGTGACTTGTTTATGTCACAGGAAGCCTAAGTCACATGTGGTGGGAGGAGCTTGCTAAGAGGAAAAGGAAAGTGTATCACAGGAAATGCTGGAAGAGGAGTTAGAGCTGGGGGAGAGAGCAGATGTGTGGTGGCTGTGCTGTGAGTGATTGCTGGTGGCAAGGCCCCAGCAAGGGGTGGGATGGTTATGGGATGGCTTGGTTCTGTGCTGTGATGTCATGTTTTAGATTCTTTGCTGTTATTATAAAGTGGACTTACTGGTTCTGGAATTTGTTTGCTGCTTGGATGGGTCAGACTTATGGGTTTTGGGACCTAGTTCTCTGATGTCTGAATAAATGGTTTACTTCTTCTACCTTCTATATGGAGAGTCTCTTACATTTTGCAATACAGAACTACATAGGCATATTAACAATTATTGTCTATATTGTGATTATTGCCTTGCTAATACAGTAGGTAATTTTGTTTTCCTAACATACCTTATGAGATCATGGGCACTATCAGATTCTGTAAGGTACATTTGACTACATGGTGAAAGAGATATCAACTCTATCTTTAAATACTATCCTTGAAAGTGACTCAAATGATTGGATATATATGTATATATATATATGTATATATCTGTCTCTGTATCTGTATGTATACATATATGTATATATAGAGTGTGTGTACACATACATATATACATGTGTATATGTGAATCCACATATGTATCCATATATATGTCTTCTTCTTTGCAGCTATTTACTGTATGCTCTGTCTTCATCGCAGCAAAAATGAAAGTTACAATAATCTAAAGAAACACTAATCTAAACAAAACCAGTGGCAACCAGGATAGAAATGTTCATTTTCATTAACAAATGCTGTTTTAGTCTTAAGAATAACTTCATGACATGTGAAATGCTATTAAATATTTTTTTCTATATTTAATCTTCATTGAGAAATAGTTGTTGAGGTAAAAGTTAGAAATAAGCATAGTTGAGATGCAAAATAAGGATGTGCTTGAATAATTGAGATAAGCAACTATGAAATTTCTAGGCCAGTTTAAATTGTGAAGAAGCTGCTTAAACAACAGATTAATGATTACCTTTTGTATAGGCAATATAGTCTATTCTTCTTCCTCTTTAAAGTGCCTGTGTTTCAGGCCCAATAGGACCATCACTGCTTTTCCTGTTTCTTACTGTTATATTTTTGAAGCTGGGCATAATTGTGGACAATTATAAACAGCTACTTCATTTTGGATGGCCCCTATGTGTGAGAGTTCACTCGCTAGAACTTTGCTCCTGTTTATTTACATCATTAGTAGTTTTATTTGACCATGATAGAATTGGCTTTTTCAGAAATATTTTCCCAAAACTCAATTATGTGACCACTAGATACTGCTTATGGCCTTGATTAGAGTTGTGCTCTAGGGATTGAACTATAATATGAGCCATATTTTGAACTCTGATTACCATACAACTCAGTTACCAAATACGAACAGCTGTTATCTCAACATGAGAATAACTTTACAGGAGTATCTCTATGGCAGCACTGAAAAGCCCTTGTTAATATGGTTAACATTGCTGGAGTCTACCATAGTGAAATTTGCCTATATGTGTACATGTGTATTTATGTGTGTATGTATGTTTATACATATGTGTGTATTATGTTTTTGTACATGTGTGTGTAAGAGTCTGGGGAAGGATTAAAACTTGGGTCTTTCTGACTTGAAACATGGTTGGATGGTAGTTGTCTTTCATTTTGAAGAGGACCAAAATGTCATTAAGGATGTATGTCATAGAGTACAAATGGAAGAAGTGAGAAGGTGAGAACCTTTGGATAGTAACATTTATTTTGGATGACTTTATTGATTGCATCAGGCCCTGGTAATATTGCAGTCTCCTAAATGATATTCATAATTTCTTGAAAGTTTGTCCTAACTATCTACACAGGAAAAACTAAACAAGTGAAGAATATCTGTTGTCCATATTATGATATGCATGCAATTAGATAGATAATTTAGGGAGCTTGTTCATTAATATATCTATCTTGTATTGTCATAGCAAGTAGATAATGAGTTGAACCTAGAGCTGAATAGGAGGAAGAATGTGGGTTGGATTTCATTTGGGAGTTGTTTGATTGAATGAAAATATCCAAAGTCTTACCATGAAACAGTTTGCTTAGTTCTCTTTTAGAATTGTCTGACTTTCTCTTTTTCAAGAATAGAAATATTTTCTTTAGGCCTGGAAGAAAAGGCTATTTTACTCTCTATCTGCTTTTCAGTAGAAGAAATAACAAGTTGAAGTCTTTGTCAACAATGCACCTTGGAATTACAGTTTGGTCTTTCTGTTCACAATTGAGGATTTGTCTTAGCAGGGTGCCTTGCTGAAGATTCTGCAACAGAATTCATCCATGGTGCCTCAGTATTTTCAAAGCAAGGGTTTGTTAGCATGGGATTAAGAAATACTCATTCACTTCACTGAGATCTCACTCATGTGGAACCAGAGTAATTTTAGTAGTATAAAATTAAATCTTCATCTGTGGAGTACCTGCGATTTCTACAATACTAGATGTGTCAATTAAAAAAAAAACACAGGTCAATTTTATATGAGCAAGGCAGTTGATTACCCTGAAAAAATATAGGATAATCTTACAGAAGCTTTTTTTTTTTTTTGGTATTTGATTAGCTGCTAACTGGCTCTTTTGACCATTACTAATCTGTTATACTGTCTGTCATTTTTTATCTCTAAATGCCACTCTTCATTTCATCTGAAAAATAAGGGGATTAGGCTAGGTGTTCTAGGAGATTCCTTCTAACTTTTAAATTCTATAACTGAGGAATGATGAGGAGAAATCTCTGTTTGGTGACCCAATCATTTTAATAGAATGTGCATTGTTGAGTCAAACTGGGAGTTGGCTATCTAACTCATTTACTATGGCTGCATGAAAAGATGTGACCTGTCTTTCTAACAAATGTACAGATCTGTTATGACTTCTTTGATTCATACAAACTCGAATTTGATAAAAATGGTTTATCTTCAGAATATATTTTCACATTTTATAGTACCCCATTGCCAATGAAATCTCATACTTTACCCAAAAAAGGCCATATAGCTTAAAGAAACCTGACTCTAGCCTGCCACAGAGGATTTGGAGGCTGTTATTTTATTTAGTTTTGTGGCTCTGAATGCTGAAGAGACAAGTGGCTCCTTGAAAATACAACTTCTGACCTAATCCATTATTACAAGCACTTAATATACCCCCTAAAATACTTGATCAAAATTGAAAGATATACTACTATTTGTTGGATCATTCAAAGGACTTGGTGACTATGAAAAGTATCATTAAAATGTGTTCAGTTAAACCATGCTTCTACATAATCCTCTTTAGTATCATTAAAATAATTTGTTACTTAATGGCAGTTTATTAAATTGTATGATGTTCTAGGTGCTATCTAGAAATGACATGGCTAATTGCAAAAAGATAAAGTGGAATGTGGCCCAACACTGTAGAATATTTTCTCATCCACTTGATACTTCACCATTTATGATTTGAATTATATTATGATATTTATATATTGAAGAGCTACAGAAAGCATATACACATATATGCCCCCACACACGCATAGATTATATGTATATATGTACCTACATGTGCATGTATGTGTATATGTGTATACACACATTTTTGTTTTTGTTGTTCAGTCATTTCAGTCATGTCCTATTCTTCATGACCTCATTTGGGGTTTTCTTGGCAAAGATACTGGAGTGGTTTGCCATTTCCTCCGCAGCTCATTTTATAGATGAGGAAACTGAGGCAAACAGGGTTAAATCATGTACACACACACACACACATACATATATATGTATGTATGCATATATATGTGAATGTGTATATATGTACATATACATATATGTATATATGTGTGTGTCTGTGTAGTTTATTTTCACCATAATAATATCATTTCTCAGGGCTTCCATATTGATCTAATCACAACCAAAAATAAATATGCAATTAGCATGTCTCACTCAAGGCTTGATCTGTCTTTTTTGCAAATGAGACCATCTTTGAAAATAGTCCTTAAAAGATAAGTTTGTACTCAAACATTGCAGATTGAAAAAAAATTTTTTTACCTCAAGGAAGCATCCTGGTATAGTGAAAAGTACCTTGAACTAGAAGTCAGGAGGCTTGAGTTCTAATATCGTCTCTACTAGTACCTAGATGTATCATCTTTGGTAAGTCACCTCACTTCTCCAAGACTCAGTTTCCTCATTTATGTGTGGTGGTGACTGAAATTTTTTCTCCATGGAATGTAATAGCCTGGGCCCTCAGGTGTTTGACTCAACAACCAAGATGAATGTGAATAACCTTGCTCAGCTGCCCTGGGGGGAATTATGGTAATGATAATGATAATAATAGTTTACATTTATGCAGAACTCCTTTACATACATTAGCCCACATAATCCTCATTATAATTGCCTTCCCCCACACTCCTATTTTAGAGAAGAGGAAGCTGGGGCTCAGAGAGCTTAAGTGACTGACTGGTCTCTGGTAATACAGCTAATAAGCAAATAAGGCAGGATTTGAATCCAGGTGTTCCTGATTTCTAGTCCAGTGCTCTATCCCCTACATCATACTGCCTGACAATGAGAGAGACTGGAGGGTTCTTCTGAGCCTTTTATACCCATGAGACAAGCTGATGTAGGTGAGAGGAAGAGAGATCAGACCGTAATGTCACCATGAGCCCATATGGACTTGTTGAGAGGCCTACTTATAAAGCATAATAAAGGTTGTGACGTGGACCTATTTGACAGTCTAGTGAAGCCTATGGACCCCTTTTCAGAGTAATTAAAAAAATTATAATTAAAGGAAATGCTAAATTTCAGTAACTGGTTAATGAAAATAATGTCAGTTTTCCTCCCATCAAAATGCAGACACCCTGAAATCTCTTGATCACTTAGGGGTTAATAAGAACCCTTGCTCTAGCATGTTATAGTGGCTGCAGGACATGTAGATAGAGTGATGCAGTCCACCGATTTCTTGCTAAAGAAAGACATCACAACAGGAGTATTAACCATTGGCACCTTCTGGGAGCGATAGTATGCATGAGTAGCCAGAGGTTGTTGTTGTTCATCCTTCATTCTTGAAGAGGACCAATGACATTAGGATAGTGATGTCTTGACTTGTGTGTGAATTGGATTTAAGTGAGGCAGAGCTTCACAAAATCACCAGCCTCACTCTTTCCTCCTGAGTTATTGAAATCCAGTGGCAAGACAAAAGTCAGGATGACAGGTGATGGCCTGGGATGCAGTGGATGACCCTGGCCTTTCTAAATTAAGGTCTTTCGTAGGCTTCAGTTTGCCTGAGGCAACACCCATTCAGTGACGAAGGGCTACATAAGAATTGAGACAAAAGATAGTCTAATGTGCCACCACAAAAATATTAATTGAGAGCAGAAGACCTTCAGAATTTCTGGCCAGAACAGAAAACAATTGCTATTTATACTCATTCTAAGCCATCAGAACCTAAACAATGAGCCATAGAGGCTTGGGCTGGGGCTATTATTGGCCATTCAGCAGAAGCCTTAGTAATTTGGGTTTAAAGGCTAGTCAAGCAGCTCCATTTGAAAAACAATGGGCTGGTCTACACTTTTTCTGACTCCCTATGGGGTCATGACCCACAGTTCAAGAAGTGCTGAAGGGGTTGCTAGTGGAAAATGTTTAAGAAGCCTGAGTCTAGAGAATCACTGTATTCCTTTAAAACCCTTTTTTTTTTAATCCTGTTTTGTCAGAGCTATATTTCAAGAAACCATAAATGAAAAGTTCACAGGACAAAAAAAATTGTCCTAGCTTTTAGAATCACTATATTCCTTTAAAACCATAATTTAAAAAAATATCCTTTTCCCAGAGTTGTATTTTAAGAAATCATAAATGAAAACTGTGGAGGACAAAAACTAAACTGTTGTAGCTTTTAGAAGAAATCTAGCTCCCAAACCCCCAAATATCTTATAAATATATTTTGTAAAATATAAGTACCAAAAATTATGTCCCTACAGACAGAACACCCACATATGAGGATATGGTACCCCAAGTAAAGAGAGGGACCATATGTGGCGAGGGCTGTAGTTATGTATGGCTGCAAGGGAGGCAGAACAGATATCTCTAGCCTCATCTTCCCCCAACCTTCTCTCTCATTCTTTCATTCTTTTCTGATGCTTTTTTTTTTAGAGCTACTTCTGGGGGTCTTTAAGCCCTCGGTTCTTCTGTGGTGGCAGGATCCAAGGAGAAGTATGGTCACCACTCTTCTGGCCTGTGCTCTGATCTATGAAGGACTACAAGCCCTCTTCTCTGCCCTGGAACCATGACCTTGGCCTCTGTACCCCACCTATAAAATATGGACAATAATTGTACCTACCTCCCAAGGTTGACTGAATTGTCAGGGGTGACAGAATTGACTGTTGCTATCAGAGGTCAGCTTGAAAATGTCCAAGGCCAGGGAACCCACCAACACTAGATTAAATCACTTCTGGAAGGTGGTGCAGTGGATAGAGTGGCAGGCCTAGAGTCAAAACACTCACTAGCTTTATGGCTTTGAGTAAGTCACTTATCCCTGTTTGCCTCAGCTTCCTTATCTATAAAATGAGCTACAGAGGGAAATGGCAAAGCACTCCAGTGTCTTTGCCAAGAAAACCCAAAATAAGGTCATGGAGAGTCAGACATGACTGAACAACAATGATAGCCAGAGGCGCCTCAGAGGGAGCACTGATGAGGAGGAGTAGCTCCTGGGTGCCACCCTCTGTTGGGCTCTCTGTGACTGCAGTAATATAAGAGACTGAGACTAAATAAGCCTTTAGGGGACAAGGGTTATTATTCAGTAGATGTTATTATTTACTATGAACTGTGATATAAATTCTATTTGTTTTCTATCACTTATAAGTAAATCTATACAAACTTTGAGTTTTGTAGGGTCCATATATTTGTAAAGGAAATCAGTGATTCATCTTAGGGATGGTGATAGTGGTATTGTCAGATGCTGAAGTTTCCAGATTATGGGGTGGGAGAAGGACAACAAGGAGTTAGAGAAGTGAGAAGTCCTCTATGGTGAATCTCTGCTCTTTATGTCAAGAGGAAGCCTCTGGGGATGGAGCAAACATGTATGAGTAAAGGCAGGAACTAGCCTGAGATCTCCCAAGTTTCCCTCCAAACAACGTCAAAATAACAACTCAAAACGAATTCTAGAGTAGCAGGGCTAACAAAAGGATGGGCTGAAATTTCTAGCTCAAGACAACTTAGAAGGTCAGAAGTAAAGGTCTGTCTCACTGGGGTGAAAATGGAGTGCAGTCCTGCTCAGGCTGTGCTTGGGTGAGTCAGTAGCAGGCCTTGGAAATGACTGAATTGGTAGAGGTGGCTTCTAGAGCTCTTAGCTGGCCCACAGAAGGTAAGGAAGTCTGACAACTGCTCAGAAGATTACCGGTCACTTTTTGCTGGCACTGGGAGCAGGACTTTGTTATGTTGCCAATGCACAATTCTGAGTTGCAGTTCCAGCACAAGGAGTAGCACTAGCAGGAATGGGGACCTTGGTGACAGTTCCAGGGAAGAGTTGCCCACAGAACAGATTACAGGCCAGGAGAGCAGTGACCACACCTGTCCTTAGATTATACTACCTTGGAAGAATTGAACACTTACAGACCCCTAAAACTAGCTCTGAAAATAGCAGCATGAAAAAGCTGAAGCTTGGGACAGTGCCACCCTCAAATTGGCAGCAGAACCCAATTTTAATATAAAGTTCAAAGTAAAAAATAGTCTGGAAAAATGAGAAAACAGCAAAAAAAATAATAATCTGACCATAGAAAGTTACTATGGTGACAAGGAAGATCAAAATACAAACTCAGATCTCAACAATGTCAAAACAGCTACATAAAAAGGCTCAAAGAAAAATGTGAATTGGCTTTAGATCCCAAAAAGAATTCCTGGAAGAGCTCAAAAAGGATTTTAAAACTCATATAAGAGAGGCAGAAGAAAAATTGGGAAGAGAAATGAGAATGATGTAAGTAAATCATGAAAAAAGAGTCAATAGTTTGGTAAAGGAGGCAAAAAGAATACTGAGGAAAGTAACACTTTAAGAAACAGAATAGACCAAATTAAAAAAAAAGATGTATAAAAATTCATTGAAGAAAAGAACTCCTCAAAGAGTAGAATTGGACAAATCAAAAAGGAGGTTCAAGAGCTCACTGAAGAAAATAATTCCTTAAAAATTACAATTCAGCAAGTGGAAAGTAAGGACTCTAGGAGACATCAAGAAATAGTAAAACAAAATTAAAAGAATGGAAAAATAGAAGAAAACATGAAATAACTCATTTGGAAAACAACTGACTTGGAAAATAGATTGAGAAGACACAATTTAAGAATTATTGGAAAGCCATGATCAAAAAAAGAACCTGACATCCTTTCAAGAAATTATCAAGGAAAACTTCCCCATACCCTAGAACCAGAGGTAAAATAGAAATAGAAAGAATCTACCAATCACCTGAAAGAATTTCCAAAATGAAAACTCCAAGGAATAATGTAACCAAATTTCAGAGCTCCCAGGTCATGGAGAAAGTATTGCAAGCAGCCAGAAAGAAATAATTAAAATATCATGGGGCCACAATTAGGATGACACAAGTTTTAGCAGCTTCTACATTAAAGGATTGGAGGGCAATATGATATCTGGAGGGCAAAGGAGCTAGGATTACAACCAATAGTCACCTACCCAGCAAAACTGAGTATAATCCTTGAGGGGAAAAATGGATATTTAATGAAATAGAGGACTTTCAAGCATTCCTGATGAAAAGACCAGAGCTGAATAGAATATTTAACTTTGAAATACAAGACTCAAGAGAAGCATTAAAAAAAGTAAATGGGAAAGAAAAATCATAAGAAATTCAATAAGGTTAAACTGTTTACATTCCTACAGAGAAGCAGGAGGGAAGGAGGGTAAAAGAGGGACCAACAGAAAGGAAGGTGGATTGGGGGTGGTGGTGGTCAGAAGAAAACAGTTTTGAAGAGGGACAGGATGAAGAGAGAGAGAAAAAGATAAATGGGAAAGATAGGATAGAGGGAAATAGACAATAAGTAATCATAATTGTGAATGTGAATGAGATGAACTCAGATAAAATGGAAGTGGATAGCAGAGTGGATTAAAAACCAGAATCCTACTATATGTTGTTTACAAGAAACATACTTGAAATAGAGAGATATACAGAGTAAAGGTAAGGGCTGAAGCAGAATCTATTATGCTTCAGCTGAAATAAAAAAGGCAGAAATATCAACCATGATCTTAGGCAAAGGAAAAGCAAAAATACGTCTAATTAAAAGAGATAATCAGGAAAACTAAATTTTGCTAAAAGATGCCACAGGTACTGAAGTAATATCACCACAGACAATGAAGTAATATCAGTACTAAACATATATATATATACACACATATATATGTGTGTGCACATACAATATACATATATACATACACATATATGTATATGTATATATGTGTGTGTATATATACATACATATATGCACTTATACATATCAAATGGTTTAGCATCCAAATTCTTAAAAGTTAAATGACTTATAGGAGGAAATAGACAATAAAACTATGCTAGTGGGGGATCTCAAATTTCCCCTCTCAGAACTAGATAGAGCCAACCAAAAAACAAACAAGAAAGAAGTTAAGGAGATGAATAGAATTTAGAAAAGTTAAATATGATAGACCTCTGGAGAAAATTGAATGGGAATATAAAGGAATATACCTTTTGCTCACTACTACAGGGCATTTTCACAAAAAAAATGACCATGTATTAGGGCATAAAAACCTCACAACCAAATTCAGAAAAGCAGAAATATTAAATGTATCTTTTCCAGATCATAATGCAATAACAATTACAATATGGGAACATAGATTAAAAATTAATTGGAAGCTAAATAATCCTAAAGAATGAGTGGATTAGAGAACAAATCATAGAAACAATAAAAAATTTCATTAAAGAGAATGATCCAAGCTTCTGGGGCAAAAATTGCTGGGAAAACTGGAAAAGTTTGGCAGAAACTAGGTATAGACCAACATCTCACACTGTATACCAAGATAAAGTCAAAATAGGTACATAATTTTGACATGAAGGGTAATACCATAGGCAAATTAGCGGAGCATGGAATAGTTTGCACAGTAACAGCAGTATTGATGATCGACTGTGAATGCCTTAGCTATTCTCAGCAATACAATGACCTTAGACGATTCCCAAGAACCTGTGATGAAAAATACTATCCACCTCCAAAGGAAGAACTGATGGAGTCTGAATGCAGATCAAAGCATACTTTTTAAAGCTTTTTTTTCATTCTTTCTTCTTTAGGCAGGGGAGGGGTCTCTTTTCTTTCACAACATGACTAATATGGAAATATGTTTTCCATGATTACACATGTATAATCTATATCAAATTACTTTCCTTCTCAATGAAGGGGAAGGGTAGGGAAGGAAAGAAAATTTGGAACTCAAAATTTAAAAAAATTAATGTTGTTTGTTTTTCTATATAATTAGAAAAAATAAAATAAAAAAGTAAAAAAAAATAGAGGGAGCCTCTGACACAAGGATTACAGACAAAATGCTGGGATTAGAGGAGGGGTTTTCTTCCAGCTCTAAATCATGTGTAAAAAAGGTAAGGTCTTACTCAACTGCAATATTCTATTAAGTTTGAAACATGCAAATAGAACATTATGGAACATGCTACTATATTTATGACTCCACACATTCTTTTCTTTATTGAAAAAATGAACCCCCTTGTTCTTTTCTTGGTCTTCTGGTACTTCCTTAGCTTCCTTTGCCTTTCTTTCTTCTTTTGTTTTCCCTATGCAAATGTATTTGTGAGTAGAATTAAATCACAAACACAAAATATAAATGTATTTGTTAGCACCTGGTGCCATTGTTCTGAGAGATACTCTTTTTTCCCCATGATTGCTAACCTTCTCCAAACGAAATATAACATGATTGAATTGCCACCTAGAAAAGAGAAGACTAAAGAAATGTGTTTGCATTGGTTTTATAATCAAGGGCACAATTAACCTGTGTTTTGAAACTTCCTCCAACAAAAATTCTCATTTTCTCTCTGTCTCTGTGTATGTATGTGTATGTGTATGTATATAGGTTTAAAGAAAAAGTAATAGGTAATTATTTTTCTCCAACATGCCTTCCCATTATATTGAATGTATATTCTGGGCTTGGGCCTGAATATGAGCTGTTATTTAAATTTTTTCAGTTATTTTCATGTGGTGTTTGGTGCATTTTCCCATTATTTTTTAGTATGGACTTCTTTTCATGGGAGTAGAAATAACTCTGGGTTTCTTTGCCTTTCTAAAAGAATTATCATTAGCTTGGTATATTTAGTTGGGTACTTTTGTTATATCTCATTGATTGTCATGTCTTATTCATCTCTTCTACCTTAGAGCTCTCTACAAAGGGGAGAACTATCCCGGAGTCTAAGCTTTCAGAGCAAAATCTTGGGTCAGGGTTTGTGTATTTAATGAATTTATTTGGGGAAGCTTTGTGAAGTTAAATTAGGGTATCTTTTTGGGTTATTGGATAAAGAATTTAGAAGATTTTGTACTTCCATTTACGTAAAACCAGTCACTCCCAATGATGGCACAACCATTTACTTAGCAAATAGGCAAAATAAATTATAATAACAATATCAGAGGTACTCCCACATTAAGTCAAATATAGGAATAATAAACGCATAACAATTCACACAGAAACCTGGATGACCCGGTCCCACCAATGCACTTATTATGTGTGGAGGAAAGTGAAAACACTTATAGAAAACTGACAAGGAGGATAATAGTGAGGAAAACCCCACTACTTCATGATTTCCTAGTAGTTAGGCCTTGGGCAAGTGTCAGGGCCTCAGTTTTCTCATCTACAAAGTGTTTTCTGAGGTTCTTTCTAGCTCCACTTCCTCTGAGGAAAAAACAACCTTGTAATATTAAAGCTGTCTTAAGAATAGCATATTCTTACCAACCTCCCCAGGAGAGACTAAGCCCAAAGGGAAAGAAAGAAATTCTAGGACTGTAAACTTTTATGTCTTCTATCTCAGGGATTTGTCCATAAAAGTTCCTTGATGAACATAGCATAAATGTTGAGCAGATGCTTCTAGTGTTAAACTGATCGACACTGTGTTTGGTTATCACCTCAGAAATGGACAAGTGCTATAATTCTGGGCTTGATTTATTGTTTTGTGGATTGTCTAGACTTAAGAAAGTGATGGGGGAAATATTAATAATGCAATTTAAGTTTAAAAGCATGCTGTGTTCCTTTTTTTTTTCAGAGTCAGTTGCTAAACATTTACCAGTGTATTACTGGTTTCAACCATTTTTAATGAAAGTTATAATGGTAGTAAATGATAGAGAACTGGGATGTGAACCAAGAGCTTCTGATCCTAAGTTCAATATGCTTCCCACTGCATCTCATTCCTTCTCAAAAATTTCCAAAATACCAGACTCGCCCACACTGAATTTGGTCGTAAAAGTTTATAATCAAATACAATTGACTGTTGGATTGTACTATTCACTGCTCTTTGCTATACTTCAAGGACATGCCATTTTATTGTTGTGGCTACTCCAAATCATTAGGGTGGGTTGAAAGGTCTCTACCCCTTAGTACTTAGTTTTAGGAATTTCTGTGGACAAAACAATTTTCACCGGGAGGCCACCTTTCTGGTGGTGAGCCTTTCTGAACTTACCTCGTCTTTAGGTTGGTCCTCCTATAACAGACGTACAATTTGTTACTGAGTTCATGCTCAAGTCTTTCCAGAATGAAAGGAGTCAGAGCTTGAATTCCATTGGCACAATCTTAAAGAACCCAGGACTAACATGGTGAAGAGTAAGTAACACTTTCCTCGAAGCACCTATTGATTAGTGATTGCTTATTCATGATCCAATTATCTTCAATTGCTGCAAATAATAAAAAAATGGGAGTGTGTGTGTGTGTGTGTGTGTGTGTGTGTGGTGATTTCATTGGCATAACGAATTTACCAGGAGGAGCTTTATGGTGTGCAAAGCATTTTACATATATTATCTCATTTTGATCCTCATGAAAATCCTGGGTTGTATATGTATATGTTATTACTATGTATTTGTCATTATTATCCCCATTTTACAGATGAGGAAACTAAGCCTAAGAGAGATTAAATGACTTACCCATGGTTACATAGCTAGTAAATATCTGAGACAAGATTCAAACTCAGGACTCCAAGTCCAACACTATCCTCTAAGATAGATACTTAGCTCTTTAGGTAAGGAGATTTCAATCCACTACTTACAGGAGGTAAGATAAAAATCAATGCAGATAACCTTCTCTGCAATTAATAATCTTAGACAGTTGCTTTGGGACACTAAGGGATTATGTGACTTACTTATGGTCACACAGTACATCTTAAACCCAGGTTCCTCCATCTAAGGCAGTTAGGTGGCACAGTGGAGAGAGTACTTGGCTTGGAGTCAGGAAGACCCGAGTTCAAATCCAGCCTGAGACATTTACTAGCTTTGTGTCCCTGATTAAGCTAATAAGCCTGTCTGCTTCAGTTTCCCCAACTAAAAAATGGGGATAATATAGAACCTACCTTCCAGAGTTGTTGTGAGGATCAAATAAAATATTTGTAAAGTGCTTATCACGGTGTCTGACACATAAGAGATCCTTAAGAAATGCTTGTTCCTTTCCCTTATCTCTACCATTCTAGGCTGCCTCTCAATTGAAAGGTTACTGCATTTATAATGACTATTCTAGGCTGCCTTTCAACTGAAAGGTTACCTTATTTAAAATGACAAGATTCTCTCAACTACTTGTGTCCAGAAAAATTAACTAGGGATGAGTAGTCTGTTAGTGTATTGGAGATGAGCAATATTTACATATGTCAGATCACTGAGACTGCCTTGTATTCTCTGGTCTGACAAGAAAAAAGGTATAACCACTTTTACAGAAATGATTAATAGTCAAAAGACTTGGGCAAGGAAAGAATCAAACTTAGGTGAAGTGTAAAAACATTTTTCAATTAAAAATTAATAATAAATGGAGAAATAATAGTATAGTAGAAAGATATGAATATAGATTCCTAGACACAGAATCAGGAGCCCTGCATTTGAATCTTGGCCCAGTTGTTTATTTTGTTTATACCTAAGCATGTATATAATGCCTCTTTCTATAGAATGGAACCTTCCTGAGGGCAAGAAGTGATTTAGTCATGTACTTTGCTGCAGTTTATACTTTGCTGCAGTATCTAGTACCTTTCCTACCATATATAAGGTCCATAAAAATGCTTATTGATTAATTGACTTTTTCATTACTATTTACTGGTAGTTGGACCTTGGGCAAGTCTCAGGGACTCAGTTTTCTCATCTATAGAATGTTCTTTAAGGTTCTTACTGGTCTAAGTCCTATGAGGAAAAAGAATGTAATATTAAAGCTTTCTTAGGAATAGCACATTTTTACCAACCTCCCCACGGGAGACTAAGGGCCAAAGGGAAAGTAGGCAAAAACCTAGGGTCCTCTTTTAAATAGGCCTTTAAAACTGCTCAATTAAATGAGATCTGTTATAACATGACCTCTCTGTAGCACCTCAAATTTCTCCTACCCTCCTTGACATTTTTGGATTTTTTTTTGCACTCTTTGTATCTCTTGTGTTCTCAGGAGAGAACCCTTCCTACTCCAGTAAACCAGGATGCCAACAATGAGTTTCATATGAATCATGCAAATTTCTCAAATTTCATTTTCACAAAAACTGCTGGATGACATTTCCTTAGCCCTATTTACTGTCCACACCTCTGGGGAATGTAGGCAGAGGGCAAGAGAAAATGAAGGCAAGGTCAGGCCCACCACGAAAAGGGCATCCTTCATTTCAATAGGCACTTTATGCCCATTCAAAAAGGAACACTTTGAAAGCTTTCTTTTGTGGAACAATGCTTCAACTCAATGCCATGTGAACCGCTGCTGTGCAGGGAGAGGAGGAAAGGCTGAATCCAGCTAAATGAAACTAGACTGCAGTTGCCCCAATATTGGCCCTGAAAAAGATTTTGCCTGAAATGTGTTTGTGGCCAACTCAAAAAAAAAATCCTCACACTCCATCAGCATTTTGTAGTCACTTGATCCTTTGGTTGTGTTTTTCAACCAGACAGAAACCCCAACACGTTTTCACATGTGTGTGTATGTTTGTGTGTATGAGTAGTTATTCATTAAATATCTGGATTGAATATCCAGAGAGTATTAAAGTTCAGGATTTTCTTTCATGGATGCTAAAGTTGACTTTACAACTAATATCCCATTTTATCCCCATTTTTGGTCATCGGAATTTGTGGAATGTGTCTCTGTTATGGAGAAAATTGTTCCTCTCTTCTACCAGTGGGGAAAGTGTAAGGGAAATGAATACATTTGCTTTTGGAGTTATAAAAATGTAAGGAGGTGAGAGAAATGCATCCTGTTATTATGGTTAGGGGACACCTTTGGGAGAATGTGCCTTCCAATTTCAGGAAGTATTCTTACCCCCAGGCTATCAGCATAAGTGGGAAACAAGATCCAGATTGACAGGCAAGAGTTCATGTTTAATTTGCTCCATAAATGTATATTTACATAGCACTTCATTTACCTGGCATTGTGGAGAAATGAGGTATTTAGTCCAACTAAGTTTTCCAGATAAGCTTATCCCTCTATGCACCCAAAACTTACTTAATTTTAATTATTTTGGATGGAAATCTTTCTTAAATGTACCACACCCCTTACTGCTTTGCTTGCAAAGCATATTAACAATAAATTAAACCTTTCTTGGTGATTTAAGATCTTCCTTATTCTGTACTGAAACAGATCACAGATCTATTTAATATTGATGATTCCTTCATATTGATAGTTTCCTCTAATGATGCAGATGTCAGCCAGATGGACCTATATATCCTGTGTAGCTTTTATCCAACTCCATTGAAAAGTTGGAGATAGGGGCTCTACCCAGCATGTGCTGGAGGCCTTTCTCACTTTCTCCCTATGTTGCAAAGGTGCCTATGGAGCATACAGTCTATCCTGTCCACCTGTTATCCCTTGTTCTTGCTTTGGGACGAGTCTGTCTTCTCTTATTATCATATATTTCTCTGGTGGTGTTTTTGACACTCGCTTTGATTTTTTTTTTGTTTTTCGTTGATTGTATGTTGCATCCTCACCAGGTGAGGCATGTACATGTTTGAGCTCATTATGCACAATTCCATAGTCCTCCATGTGACATACATTTTTACTTCTTTTGAGGTACTGGTATTCCATGCAGCATTGCTGTATGTAACAGTGGTAGGGAAAGGGAAAGGAACAAGCATTTTAATTAAACACCTACTCTGTGCCAGGCATTGCATCAAGAACTTTTCAAATATCTGATTTGGTAGAATGTTAGTATTGAAAAGATGAGTCTTCATTTTCACAGGAAGCTTGGGGTTGGTATGTGACCTTTGAAATTTGTCTAAAGCAATCCAGTTCACTCACTTCCTCCTGTTCGACTTGGCCTGACTCATTGTCCATTTGTGCCATTTGTCTCAGTTATACATACTCCTGGACAGAATCCACAACTCGTGTTACTAAATGCAAACTGAAATTTGGGCAATAGACATTTGTCACCCATTTGGTCCTCACTATGTGGATGTTGTTGTTCAGTTGTTTCAGGTGTGTCTGACTCTTTGTGACCCCATTTAGGGTTTTCTTGGCAAAGATACTGGAGTGATTTGCCATTTCCTTCTCCAGCTCATTTTATAGGTGTGGAAACTGAGATAAACAAGGTTAAATGACTTACCTAGGGTTATATAGCTAGTAAGTGTCTGAGGCCACATTCGAACTCAGGTCTTCCTGACTTCCTGGTCTTCTGTCCACTGTGCCACCTATCTATGGATGAACAGGTCAAATTCTTTGAGTCAGACACAACCAAAATGACTGAACAACAGCAACAGAGGGAAGATACCTACTTGCAAAAGACCCTGTAATAAAGCATTTTTCTTTTCTCTGCAGAATCACATACTTTTTTTTTTGTAACCAACAGAGAATACACATAATAGAGTCTTATATTTTCTAGATTTTTCAGACCACTGTGATATGTAAAAAATACAGTCCATTGTGGAATTTTCTCTTGTGGAAGCCAGCTTATTTCTTATTAATATTCTCATTGAGGGTGCTTTCAACACTGGACCTAGATGATTCCGGAGGAAAGAGTGAGGCTGGTGACTTTGCACAGACTTTCCTCACTTAAATCCAATGCACTTGCAAGTCATAGCATCACTTTCCTGATGTCATGGTCCTCTTTGAGAATGAAGGACACAACAAGAACAGGATTACTTGCCAAAAGATTCTGTATAGATGGAGGAGTATGCATTTGGTCAGTAATTAATGATGTTTTCTTAGTCACCTTTATCCAGTATTAATAAGATCCAATATTTTTTCCACACTTTTGGCTTTTTTCTCATTCAGACACCTTGTCTATTAGGGTCTTTCAAAACATGCACAACTGTACTGCCTCCAATGTGGGTGTCCTCAGTATAAGCTTGGTCTAATCTATCTATTGTTCATATCTTTGTCTTTTTAGATGGCATTTCTATTGTCTTTTTAGGTCTAGGTCTGTGATATTATGGTTTAAGGTCCCATTGTCATTGATGCAGAAAAGTTTGTTAAATTTTTTTTTTCAATTCTCCCTGCCCCTCCTCCTATTTTTATTCTGTTTCTAGTTTTCGTTCCATTTTCATCCCTGAATGCTCTTGGGATGACTTTGCTTAAATGGATATCATATCTTGCCAAGTTTTCTTTAAACTGGTCCTACCTTCCTCTGTTTCTCTGGGCTTTATGAGGTGATACTTAACAATTGTCCATCACCCTCTTTTTCGATCTTACAAATAATAAATTCTGACATGACCACCATATACCAAATGGTTCTAAACTGTTGTTTTCAGTTCTTAGATCTATTCTATATAGTTCTGGCTCTTGCCTTCCTGTCAGGTTGTCATTTAGCATCATAGGATAAATCCAACAACTCAATGCAATCCAACAAGAACAACAAGCATTAAGTGCCTATCATATGCAAAGTGCTTTGCTAGTACGTTTGAGTAATTAAAAAAATGGAAAATAGTCCTTACTCTCAAGAATTTTTCTAATGGGAGGATGCAACATGTAAACATAGAAATATATACCTGACTATTTGAAACTAAATAGAGTACTCACATATAGGGTGACAAGGAAATTCTTCCTTCATGGGGTGGCACATAGCTGAGCCTTGAAAGAAGCTGGGGATTTCAAGAGGTGATGATGAGGAGAGAGTGCATTCTAGGAATAGGTGACTGCCTGTGTAAAGGTAAATATCAGATGATTTAGCAAGATGAGGCCCTTAGGCCTTATTTAATCCAATCCCCTCATTTTACAGATGAGGAAACTGAAACCCAGAGAGATGAATTGCAGTAGCATGACAGCTCCATTGCAGATTGTTGTTTCTAATATTTTGTGGACTTGGAGGTTAGATTTTTTTAAACTAAATTTTAAGAGTTGTGTTGGAAATATGTACAAGAATAGATAGGTTGTTAGTGAGATATTCTGGGACACTCCTTTAAGAAAAGATTTAAAGAATTGATTTTGAGGTATCCATTTTGACTACTCAGAGGCCATTTTTTTGCTTCTTTCTTGCTTCTTATAAATGTTCTAGAGAGGTGGGATGACTAAATAAATGATCCCTGGATAGTCAAGGTGCTATTAAACTTTGCAAAGTGAAATAAGTAGTTCTTAGTTTGAGCCATTTCAAATAAAAACTCTAATATTAGAAAATCCAGACTTTGTTGGAAATGGGCAGACATATTCACTCTTAAATTGTTCTTATTTTAACAACACTTAAATAAATCCACTCCTTTTCTACTCTTCCAAGGCTTGATGATGCCTTTTGATGAAGTTTGTTTACACAAATCATATTTAGTGACATGCTAAATACTAAATTCTCACCATGAATCTTTCTATTGCCTTTTGGGTTGTTTGTAGTTTCAATTCTTCCCAAATTGTGATGTTTTAGGATTTATAGACATTGTGTGGGATGAAAGACCCTCACCAGTTAATAAGGAGCCGTCTCAGGGTGGGAACAGAAATAAATTTTATTCAATTCTTGAGAATAGGGCGTCCTCTGCCAGAACAAATCTAGCAAGGGAGGCAGAGTACAAAAGGCAAAGCACCAATAATTATACCTAAGGCAAGAGAATTCCTGCCCACATCTGACCCTTCTCACCATTGGCTGGAAGGTGGGCTTACAATCTGAGCACGAAAAACTAGACAAAGAACCGGGAAATTGAGGCACAGAAACTCCAATTCCCATTCCCTTAGTTAATGTTTACAACTGAGGTGACATCTATAAATCTGAAGAAGGAGAATAGGATAAGAGGAGGGGGAGACCCTCTCCATTCTTCTACAGTACTTTTACAGTAAAGGAAAGCAGGTCACAGTGACCCTATTCTTACTGAGCAAATCTTTAAACCAGAACCAGAAGAAAGAACAATAAGTTTCAGGGTAAACTTTCCCAGAGGCTGAGCCATCAGACTCTCATAGCCTCAGCAGAATTTTCCACTTCCTTCTTTCCCTATTTCTTGATTTTTAAACATTTCTTAGTATAGATATAGATATATTTATACATATCTTCCCTGTGAAGTCTTCACATTTTATTTACCTCATACAGCCATAAAACATCCCTGGAAAATATTGGTGTTAAAGATATGGATTTTTACAGGAATGAACAGTTTGGTTTCAGTCAGTCAAAAAGCAGTTTTTAAGCTCCTACTTTATGCTAAGTTCTGTGGACAAAAAGAAAGGCTCTTGAGGAGCTCAAAGCCTAATAGGGAAGAGAAGATACAAATAGCTATGTATAAACAAATTATATACACATATACATGTGTATATAATATATATGTATACGCCTATGTTTGTATATGCATAGGTGTATATATATATATACATATATATGTGTGTGTGTGTATGTATATACACACACACATACAAATATATGTGATAATCTCATAAGGAAGACACTAAGATTAAGGAAGACTAGGAAAGCTTCTTGTAAAATATGGGAATTTAGATAAAACTGGAAGGAAGCCAGAGAAACCAGGAGGCAGAGATAAGGAGGGATTTTGTTCTAGGCATGGGGGCCAGCCAATGAAAATGACTAAGGTTGGAAGATGGATTATTATATATGAGGAACGGTAAGAAGGCCAGGGTCCCTGGACTGAGGTGATGTGGAGAAGAGTAAAATGTAAGACGACTGGAAAGGTAGGGAAGGGCCAGTTTGTGAAGTACTTTAAAAGCCAAATAAAGGATTCTACATTTGATCCTGCAGGTGGAGGAGCCACTGGAGTTTATTGAATGGTGGTGGTGGTGGTGGTGGTGGTGGTGGTGGTGGTGGTGGGGTGTGTGTGTGTGTGTGTGTGTGTGTGTGTGTGTGTGTGTGTGAGAGAGAGAGAGAGAGAGAGAGAGAGAGAGAGAGAGAGAGAGAGAGAGAGAGAGAGCTACATGTGGTCAGATTTATGATAATTTCTGTGCAATTTTCCAACTGCGATCCCGTCTGGACCCGTTTCCTACTATAGTGATTGTCTAAAACACACATGTTGTTTGACTAATCTAATGGGCTTCTCATCTAGCTGCATATGATAGTCTGAGCAATATGCATTTTTCATCCAATTCTTCCTCTTTTGTCCCCAAGGTATGGATGATTAAACCAATCTCTTCCTCATTGCTATGAACTTCACAGAGGAGACTACAGTGTTCCAAGGTCAGAAGCAATTTATTCCATGTCACCTCTGAAAGAGCAGTTAGAGATCTCCATAATGAATTTGGAACGCTTCTTTTGTTTGAGCTCTGTAGGAAACTGCAAACACCTTAGGTGATTACGTATACTAAAATATTCAAGTGGTTCTGTGACGTCATTGATTTGGATGTTGCCTTCAACAATGCAGAACCCAGATCATTCATGCCTGTCCATCCCGTGTGACTCTTGTCCGTGCCCTCCCGTAAATTTAGCATTGGGTGAGAGCAGGGTATCCATCCAATGATCTGGGGATCCTCCTTGCTTTCTCCTGATGTCATGAGGGAACCAGTGGGGCACTCAGACAGTCATAACATTTGTTATTCTTCACCTTCCACATGTGATCTGCTCATTTTATTTTTTGATAATAGATTTGCTTGATGATATCCCTACTCTTGTTCTTTGCAGTGCTTTGTTTTTCATATGTGATAGTCTGTTCATAGCCATATTGAGTGACAAGTATATAAATTTATGTCTATCATTACATCTCAGTCAGTCAATCAACAGACATTTATTAAGCATCTACCAAGACAGTCCCTGCTCTCAAGGAGCTCACAGTCTATACCAAATTTGCATTTACATCTATATCTTACCTATACTTTTCTCACCTTTTAACAGGTTAGAAGTTGATACTCAGTGGATTGTTGAACAAAGTTATCTCTTTAGAGTCATGACTATTATATCTTATGTGATTTTGATATAGCTAAAAGAGATATTTTGCCTGAGAAGTGCCTTTGAGGCTCGATTTTGTTTTCTGAAGACAGCTGCTTTTTAAAAAGCAGTGCCTGTTATACAGTAAGAACCTAATACATTTGTTAAATGTAACTGAATTAAAATCAATAAACCACAAACAGTGAGGTTTTATATTCTCTGTGCTTTTCAGTCAGTTGTGTAACTAAAAATGATATCTGCTATGGAAAATTATCTGTGAAAGCCTTCTCTTATACCCTTCTCATATTGGGATTGAGGATAACTTTGATGCTTAAAAAGACAATTCTCACAAAGATTTTCTAGAGATGAAAAAGTAGACACACAGGTCAGTAGTTGCTGAGGTCTTCTCATTCACCTTTTTTAGAGTGAAAAGTACTGTCCAGTATCCTTTCCATATGTTTGGAAATGCATTCTCTTTGCAGTATTTTGAGAATTGTACTTTAAGGACTTTAAAATGGTGTCATTTCTAGCATGGATTTCTTCCTCATGTATTTGGTCAGGCCCAGGTGCTCTTCACAAATTCATCTTTCTTAGTGTTATTGTCACAACCTCTGACCAATAATCAATTCAAGCCCTCAGGTCATCTTTAGGAGAGCTGCTCTAACAGCGTGGTAGGATTTAAATGTGGTGGTTCTATTATTAGCACTGATGAAAAAAATTACTGTAGAAATGCTGGTACATTTTTTTTTCCATTTCATGTTGGTTGTCTTTTTCCCCCTCCTAGTTTCATCTACAGATATTCTCAGAGTACTTACTGCTCTGGCTTAGCCTCATCTTATGATAAATTCTCTGCAGGTCTGTTTTCTCTTTCATTGCGCTACTTTGTGAGGCAGTACTTTCTACTCAAGGTCTTTTACCATTCTCTGCTGTCACATTTTGCAAATAAACTTATACCACCTTTAGCTGTAATGGTTCAAAAGGTGATAAAGGGGATAAAATATAGGACTTCAGATTTTTTTTTTGCTGGAGTCAATATCTTTACTTTTACCCATTTCCCATTTTCTAGAGTTGACTGTTTAAACAAGTCTGTTCAAAGGTGTTGTAATTGTAAACATCTTCTCAAATTTAGCCTTTCTTCTTAATTTGTTGTTTGCTTTTACTATTGCTCTAATCAACAATCTTACAGTTACTTCTGAAATGATTTCCATGTCTGTATTTCATATTCATGTATTCATGTATTTTCATATTTTTAAAGATATAGTCAACTTTATTTTTTACAATATAAGATTTTTGTTGCTATGTAAGTTAGGCATGTTCATATGGATTATTTAAATATGGTTTGAAAAATCTAGTCAACCTTCTGTAAGAGAGACTGCAGTTTCCACCTTGAGGGGAATGGGATAAACACTGTGACTACACGCTTTCTCCTTGCCTCACCAAACTCCAAGAGAGGTATCAGACTAGAATTGTATCTCTGCTCCCTCAAATATTGCTAGCATATGTATACAATAGATTCAGAACAAAAGTGACTTCCATGGTGACTCATAAGGGGGAGTGGCCCCAAGTTCATACCTTCCTGCTTAGCCTCTTCCTACTAAATGCTCATTATACAAATGACCATTGCAATTAGCAAATAGTAAGTAAACCAATTTATCTAAGCAAATAGCAAACAGAAATTAGAGAAATTATATAAATTACACTATATCAGATAATATAATAGAGTGAGTGCATTCTTTAGCTCAGAGAAAGATGAAACCAAGGGAGAGGGCCCAATTTCACTCAAAGGAAAGTTGAAATTTCTATGGAGGAAAGTTGGAAATCAGGCACATGTTGAAGAGTTGGCTTCTCCCACTTGTCTCCTGTTTCCAAAGTCTTTGTTTCTCTCCCGTTGTTTCTCCTAAAGAGTCTCTCAAACCACACGTGTCTTCCCCAAGAAGCTGTGGCATCAACTCTGACCTTTTATACAGGTATATAGCATAGCCACAGCATTGCCTCAGTATCTGTCCACCAATCTGGAGTCCCATCTCCACTTGTATACCAGCAGTGCGCAAAACACCTCATGCTTAGTTGGAAGCTTAGGTTACAAAACCACCCTTGCGTGTTTTGATACAGTCATCTCTTATTTTAAATCTCTTTCTGAAGACAGTATTTGTGATGCACAGGTGCAAGACATCTAAATATCCCATAATTTTTTGGTTCTTTCATTTCTTGATCCTAAAGCATATTTTCCAATACAGTTTTTCCTTCTTTTCTTCTGTCCACTTTCACATCGAAGTCATCAATTTCTCTTCTGGACACATTTGAGTGTTTAATGTCCATCTTAAAATATTTAATGTTAAAACTCAAGGTATATTCTGGTCGGTGCGGAGAATCGTGGGACTATTGTGTCCTTCTACGTGAATGACATACTACTATAAATGCAGCCCAAATGTGAATTAAAGTTTTTTTTTTCTCAGCAGCAGTAACTTTCAACTCTGCTGGCTCATGGGGTGCCTAATCAACTTAAAACTTTAGGTCTTTTTCAGAAGAATTGTTAAGACCCTTTTTCTCCCTCATCCTATACCTATCCAGCTGAGTTTTAGAACTTAAATACAGGTGTTTACGTTTATCAGAAGCTAAATAAATGCATACGAGAATTCCCCAGGGCTTACCTGCTGGATGGTTGCTTCTTAATCATTCCTTCAAACCACACCTGGTTCTTTCTTTGCTTTCTCCTTTTTACATAATTATTTGGGACTCACAGAATATCATGACTTGTTCTCCCTCCCTTCCCCCACATACACTAATCTCAGTCTTAGTGTCTATTTCCCCTTAGAATCCTATTTCTAGTCATCTTCTAGCAGCATGGAGGTTAATGCTAAAGTCTTGAGCCTATTGCTTTCAAGTAACCAAAGGGGAAGCTCCTCTTGTTAGCTTTCTTTGTGCATATCCAGTATGTGTAAACTCTTTCCCACTTTCAACCCATGCTGCCCTTATTCCTCCCCTCTAAATTGATAGCAGAAGGTTGGGTGAGCCCATCTCTTTCTGAGGAAACTTAGTGGTCATAATTTGGGTCGTGATCCAATATTGGGAATCAGTGATATAAGTTTTCATTTCCAGGAAAAATCAAGGAATATCAGAAAGAATATATTTTCAGATTTTTATTTTGCGTGGTCAAATCCACCCTCTAGTTTTGGAGACTTTTAATTACAATTTCTGTTTAAAAATACATACATCCATATACATATATATTACATATAGTCAGCAGCTTGCATCTCCATCATTAGCTTGGATATGATGTCCATCCACGTATTTTTCTTTTAAACAAATACTTTCTTGCCTTTGGGGATCTAAGTTTCTCCTTCTTTCTGACAAAACCCAGAGGATTCCTACTAGCATCTTTCCTTTTCCTCCCATTGGGGATTCCAGGCCTTGATGGTTCTTATATTACTATGCTCAGTGAGGACTGGCAGAAATTCCCTTTGGAGCTTGCTGACGTCAACCCTATGGATGTTCACAATGGATTTGGAAAAATAAAAGCCTTAATAGCTTTGCTCTTCAGGAAGCCAAATGTTTCTCAAATCAGAACTAAACATGTGTGTGTGTGTGTGTGTGTGTGTGTGTGTGTGTGTGTGTACTTCCTCATGGTAACTAGCAACTTTCTACCCTGAATATTTACTCCCCGACACTTTTAAAATATCTTTCCTCTTCCTTGTCATTCTTTGCTCATGTTCTGTATGTGCTGACGCTTTGATGAAGACAAAACAAAGATATAGCTTTTGTTTTTGGTTAACAATTTCTTGCCTTATCCTAGGATTTTCTGGATTGCTAAATTCGACATTCTTATCAAGATCTGAGAGTGCCTCTTCTTCCCACTTTGTATCTGATTTCAGCACTAAAATGGCAGCAGCAGCACAACAGTGGCAAATAGTCTGTTCAACTGAGCAATGGAATCAAAAGTGCCATGTTTTTACTTTGTATGTTGTAGCACCTTGGCTAGGGAAATCTTACACAGTAGCTAGGGATTCCTTGCCATCTTTTCCCAGGTAAGAGGCTTCTAGGTAGGAAGGAATTTCTTCCTCAGTCACCCTCTATAGTCCAAGGAAATATGGGATCTTTCTTTGTGGAATGAATATATATGTGTTGGGCAGGGGGCAAGGATCTTCTAAGTATGGATATAAATGCAAGCACAGTTTGTGTTCTCGTCAATCACTCTTACTTTGGGAGGCAAGCAGATGACATAAATAATCTCTTAACTCCTTTGGTCTGGCCACATGGAGAACCTAATAGAGATCTTGAAAATATAGAATTATAACATTTCACAACTGGAAGGATCTTGCAGATCATGTTGGCTAACTCCATTATTTTTTATAGGTAAAGAAAATAAGGCTCAGGTAAGAGATCTAAGACTTCCCTAACTGGCTTCTTAAGTTCAGACAACAAATCCATCCATAGCAGACCTCAAATTCTATAGTTCTTTGAGAAAGTGTTTAATAATGGGTAGATTAGACTTCAGATCAAGAGGACTGGGGCTCAAATCTTAACTCTGATATTCATTAGCTATAAATATTTGCCAGGGAAGTTACTGCAATTTCTTCTTTTGCAAAATGGAGACAGCAATACTTAAAGTTGTAAAGCTCAAATAAATATGATAATGTAGATTATGAGTTTTGCATTTAAAGTTATATACAGGATGTCCCAAAAGTGTTAGTGCAATTTTAAGGTTAATTCTGCTTTTTGTACAACCAGTAGGCTACCTCGTAAATAAGTAAACTTGCACTTACATTTTTTAATGGTAAAAGAACGTGTTTAATAAGAAGCCTGAAAGTCTGTGAGAAACTTGTGTGTTTGTGCCTTTTTTTAACTAAGAAGCTGTAGAGAAAGACACTCTCAGTAGTTCTCTTAATGATCATATAGAAATCTACTGTTTTAAGGTTAAAACTATGTAAAGACTTTTGGTACACCCTATATAAACATTTTATAATTATTTCCATCTTTTGGAGAGCCATCAAACTACTGATTTGTGTAATCCTTTTTTCTATTGGTACAGATCAAAACGTATGCATGACTACTTGTCGTATATAATTTTTGTCTATACCTTTCTGTGAATCCTTCATAGCTTACTTGTCTATTGGGGACTTTTGCCTGTTTCTTTTAATATTTTGTGGATATTAATGCAATTATCAAGCTGTCTAGCTATAACAATAACTATAATAATAGTAATTATGATGATAATAGCTGGCATTCATATGGTTCTTTAAGGTTTCTAAAGCACTTTACATACGTTACCTTGTTCTCGCTAGTATGGCTACTCCACCCTCATTTTCTGGTCACCCACATCTGGATATGTACTTTACTTCATAAGTGCTTGCTGAATTAAATGGAATGGAATTAAATTAATGGGGTTTGAGTAAAATCAAGCCTGTTAAGGAAGTAGGCCAGTGTAATGGAGTCAGATGGCCAGAAGGTGGCACTTAAAGTATTTCTATTTGATGGCTACAAAGAGCACTAGGTAAATAAGACAGTGTTTGCTTCCTTCCAAAAGTAGAAAAAAATAAAACTGTGTTTTGCTAACATCATGTTACAAAAAGCACAATTATTATTGTTGTTCGTGTGTGTGTGTGTGTGTGTGTATGTGTGTGTGTGTGTGTGTATTTCTGCTTTTACTCAAGCAATTGCAATTGACTTAGCTCCCATGTGGGAGGGTCTCCGACAATGAATCTAAAGGCCAGTAGGTTTTGTTTGAGGCTTGCTACTTCTAATAGGATGCTCTCTCTCCTTTGAAGTTTTCACCAATACAGTCCAAAATTCTCTGGGAAATGAGAGATTCCACCCCCCCCATTTGTTTTTAGTAACTGTCTTCCCTGCCTCTTCACCTTTTTTGGGGATGTTCCAGAACACAAGAGCCAGGTTTGTTATTCTCACAATCCTGTCAAGGCTTCTTCTTGTCAGGGCTTTTAATATTTTTATTTTGAGTTTAATGTAAAAAGGCATTAAGTTAATGCTGCTTTCGCTTTCATATGACTAATAGGCTGCCCCATAAATAAGTAAACCTGTGTATATGTTTTTAATGGTAAAAGAACATATTTAATAAGGAACCTGAAAACCTATGAGAGACTTGGAAGAAACGCAGTCTGTGACATTTTGTTTAACCAAGTAAGAAACTGTAGAAAAAGACATTGGTTGCAGTTCTCTTAATAGTCACATAGAAATGTGCTGTTTCAGTCACTCACATGGATTTTGTTCCTTGGATCCAAGAGAAGAAAATTATTGCCTTCAGTTAATGATTTCTTTCATGCCATTTTTCTGGCTTGGATCTCAAGCCTAGTCTTGGGGCCTTCAACAGTATAGAACTAGCAGTATAGATGTGGCCCCAGAGACATTGCTCTTGGTAGGCACCCCTTAGCCCAGGGGTTTTTACTTTGGATTGTGGACCTCTTGAACAGCCTGGTGAAACCTATAAACACCTTCTCAGAAGAATGTTTTTAAATTCATAAAACAAAATGCATAGGATTAAGAAGGAAACAAATTATATTGAAATACAGTTATCAAAATTTTAAGAACATGTTTATAGACCCCAGGTTAAGAACCAGTCTTAGATGTTAGTGACCCTACAACATTTGGATGAAATTCACATGAATAATCATAATCCACCAAATGTTAATATAACTCCTTTCTTAAGGATAGGGATTGTACCTATAATTTCACTGATATAGAACTTACAGGTGAGAGAACTTTTTCTACTAATGCAGGGTGACATCTTCCCAATGTTTAGTCTTAGAGAATTGCTTAGAGCACTGAGAGATTGTGACCTAACTGGGGTTGCAGTCACACCAACAGTCAGCATGGGTGAGAGAGGGAAACTGAACCCCTATCTCCTGGCTTCAATGCCAGCACCTTACACCTCCTTAACTTCTGGGCAGTAGGTAGGGGGCAAGATTTCTATCCCAATTTTACTAAGGAGGAAAACTGATACGAAGAGAAATTGAGTGATTTGTCTTAGAGACCAAATATGAAATGCAGGTTCTTGTTGTTTGTCCTTGCTTTCCAAAGATGGGCTAGATTTCTTAATGAAATGCAGGTATGGCTTTCAAAGAGGCAAAGGACTTATATTTCCTTAACCTACCTAAAGCATCCTCCTGCAGAGACTGGTTTTCCCAGGGCTGGCACCAGCCTTGAACTAACTGTAACTGATACAGCATCAGTCATCGTATTGATTATAGGCTGTTAAACAAGTGTAAAACATAAAGAGAAATGCCAATTGTTCTTAACCTCTCCCACTCCCTCTTACTCCCTTTACTTCCTTCCTCCTCTAACATTATTCTGTGCTGTTTGGAGATCATCCAAATCTTAATTTGTAAATGCAAGCCAGTGGGAATGGATATGTCAAGCAGGAAATGTAATCCCTTTTCACATTGTTGTAACATTGACACACCAAAAATACACTCCAGTAGTTTCAAAGTTCTGGCAGGGCTAAGCAAAAAAAACCCTTTTGCAGCCATTTGGGGGCACTGTTGTAGCCACATTTTCAAGCTATTATCATATGTGTATTTGGAGATTTTTATCTTTGCAGCTGAATCTCTGCCCAAGTTTCCTGCCCTCCAGTAGATATCTTTTACCAGGAGCTTTTCTATGTAGCTCAGCTGCTGGTTATCAGCTTAAATGATCTGGGCCACTGAATAGGACAGAAAAGGGCTAATAAGGGAAGCTTAGCTTACTAGGCTGCCCGCCACTAAAAGTTTACTTTATTTAGGAGCCAAAGCCTTTTTGAAAGAAACTTCTTTACTTGTCTTACTAAAACATAAATATTTCCTTATTCATTCTGCCAAAAAAAAAAGCCACAAAATTCCCATTGCTTTGTTTGTTCTTAAAAATTGATGCTTCATGTATTTTTCTTTTCGTGATATATTTTCCACTGGAGAAAGCTCTTAATGGAATCAAAACAAGTTTTCAGCACTTATGCTTGGCTAGTTCAAAAACCAATATGGGGACTTAGTCTTTTATTCCAAACCCTCTTTTTAAATTAACAGCCTCCTTCTCATCTTTCCTCTCTTCCAAGCTCTTAAGCATCTCCGTCTTTAATGATTTGCCAGAGACAAGAGGTACAAAACCTGACAGCTTTCACTGTCTTTTGGTAGTCTGACTTGTACTAGAGTGGGTTATGATTAAATTTTAAATGAATGATTGAAAACTGTTGACAAAACAAGAGGCAGGCTATTTGTGATGCCCCATAGGCTGGGAAGGTTGTCTGAAGCACTGAATATTATTAAAAATGTAAGAATCGAAGTCTCTTAGCCTGCCTGCACATTCACACTGGGAAAAGCTGGAAATTGTCATGCTGAAAAGGATCCATGGGTACACAAAAGGTAAATCCTCTCATTCCCAGCTGTTGTCACAAAAGCCCAGAATGAATAAGGAAAGGATAAAAAGAAAGAAAACCCATCTCATGACTGTACCTCTTAGCAGAGGGCAATGGGCAGGAAAATAATTATAGAATTAACATTGGAAATAAAAGCTAGCTGATATTATAGTTAAGCAACATTTACTTCCCTCCTCCATTACACCCATTTTTTCCCTGAACAGGAAATCAGGAAAGTGAGTGTTAAAATACAATCTTTTTTTTCTTATATAGGTTTTGACCTTTGGTTTGTTTCAAGGACCATTGCTTCACATTTTTAGGAAACCAAGACAGTCAACAATTCATTATTTAAAGGGAAAAGAATAGAGCAAAAGGCCATTGGGCAAATAAAGCTTGTGCATCTGCATTTCTTTATGTGCTAGCTCTGTCTTTAAAGTAAACAGTCTTTTTATACATTGAAAAGGACCTATTTTAGTCTGTAAAGAAGCTACTGAGTATCACTGCAAAGCTAAAACTAGGGCAGGATGACTGGGGATTTATCCGAGGGCACTGACATTTTTAGGGTGTCGGTAGCACTTACAACCCTAGCTCTTGGTTAGCAAGAATAATTAATTAAAATAGGAAATCATCAGATGTTTTTGCCCATGTTGTACCCTAGGTGAGTTTCTTTCCTGGCCTATACTAGCCTGCTTATATCCCAAAATATTAGTCTCTGCACCCTCAAAAATTGATTTGAAGTTTCCTGGCCTATTTTATGAAGTTTGCCTTGGGCATGTTTTGTGAAATTTGTCCTATGCATAAAAAATGCTAGTTACAATTGTTTCTCCATTTTGAAAATGGTTCTTCACAGGGTCATAGGATATCAGAGCAGGAAAGGACCTTAGAGATCGCCTGATCATTTTATGGCTGAGGAAACTATCATTCTTTATGACTTGCCTAAATTTACACAGTGGCAGAGCCTGCATTTGAGGCCTTCTCCCTCCAAGTAGAGTCACTGTTCTACTGTATCGTGAATATGTTTTCAAATGTAAGTAGGGGGTAGGGGAGATAAACTTCAACAAGTTTGGACTGAGCTGGAGGTCTAATAAGGAGATTAAAGAAAATTCAATGCAAAGTGACTTTTAGACAATCTCCAGCTTCAGTGTCCAAGTAGTAAATTTAATTATGAGATAAATTTTTCCTTGATGTGAAAGACAGCCAAAGGCACTGTGAAAAATGCATTCATGGAGACTAATTATTTTTCTAATGAAAAATTAAAGGCAACTCGGTGGTTCATATTTGTAGAAAGCACTTCTGACATTGCCCAGCACATCATAGGTGCTCAATAAATGCTTGTTCCCTTCCCCATCGCTAATCTCCTTTCCCCTTCAAGCTTAAACCAAAGTACTAATCAGATTTTTTCTTGTTTAAAGAAGATACAGGGGAGGTCGAATACAAAGAATTCTATGAGAACTAAATACAGTGTGCTCAAAAAGTACATTAGTGTTTTCGGTTTTTATTTACATTTTATTTTGAATTATATCTTTTTCTAATGTAGTTGAACAGTTTAATTTTTAATATGTGGGTATACATACACAGTACATATGTACATACATACATACATACAGTGAGATAGCATGGCATAGGAGGGAGTTGGCCTTACTACCATAAAGGCTTGGGTTCAAGTCCCTCTTTTAACAGGTGATGGTGGCTCAGCACTGGGTCTGTAGTCAGGAAAACCTAAGTTCAAATCTGACTTTAGACACTAACTGTGTGACCCTGGGCAAGTTACTTAACTGCTGTTGGTCTACTGGAGGAGGAAATGGCAAACCATTTCAGCATCTTTGCCAAGAAAACCCCATGAATACTCTAGGTCAACAGGGTCATGAAGAGTCAGACACTACTGAACAACAACAACAGGTGGTGTACTCGATAGAGTACTGGACTTGGAGTTAGGAAGACCTGAGTTCAAATCTAACTTCAGATACTTATTAGTTATATGACCTCGGGCAAGTCATTTAACCTGGTTTCTTTTGCCTCAGTTTCCTCAACTGTAAAATGCTAATAATAGTAGCATTTATTTCCCAGGATAGTTGTAAGGATCAAATGATATAACATTTGTAAAGCGCTTAGCACAATGTACATATTAGGTGCTGCATAAATGCTAGCTATTATTGTGATGATGATGATGATTGGACATATGTTGGCTGTGTGACCCTGGGCAAGTCATTTAATCTCTGTCGTGTCCTAGATGGTGATCTAAATTGCCCTCACTTATTATGTTCTCTGAACATTAAAGGGCCTTCAGTGCCCTGGTTCCATTTAACTACTTATTCAGATTAGATTTTAAAAAAATATCTATTTCAAAAGTATAACAAGAGCAGACACTCAAATATTCCATCCCTAACACCTGAGGAACATAACCTCCCTACCACATCTCAGTCTCTGATGAACGGGAGAGAGTTTAGGTTCACAGTTTAACTCAATTCCTATATAGGATAGTCGCTCCAAGTTCAAGCCCAAAGCCATTCCCGTATCCCTTCCCCTCCTCACCTTATATCCTAGTACTTTGACTTTTCAGGGCTTCTCTGCTGGGTTGGCAATAATATCTGGCTTTGAATCCTTGCTCCAAGGTTACCATGACTGGGGCTCTTGCTAGGGTCCAGGGGATCCCCTTCTGGCAGCTGGAACTAAAAAGAACAAACTAAACAGATCAAAACCCCAGACCCACTTCTTGGGACCATGGAACCTAAAGCAAGAGGGGTAAGGTGACCCTTCCTGTGTCTCCACCCCCCCCCCGACTTAGTGCATTTTACCCATGGTACCCACGTGTATGGTACTGATGCTTTGTATGAACGTAAGCGGAACCATTGCATACCACTAGAAAGAGAGAGCAAGACTGCCTCAGTCTGTTAGTTTTAAAGATGCAGTCTGTATATAGTCAATGGAAAGAAACTGGTATACAGGCAAAAATGAAGCCAAAAAATTGAAGACAAACATAGATTGTCCCTTCCCAGAAGCAAGTCCCTGTCATTTCCACTGGGTATCTTCATCTGGGCACGAGCAAAGCTCAGTTACAGCTACAACTCACAAACCCTCTCCAATGTGCTTCCCAGCAACAATCAGCCGATGGACTCAATTAGCTCTTGTTAAAGGCATTTATTCAAAAGACACAACAATAACAGTAATAATTCCCTGAAGCTCCCCCAGCCTTCCTTAAATCTGGCACTCACTCCCCACAAATATATTATCTATGAGAAGAGCAGGCTCAAACAGAGTACAAGGCTCTCTTATGGGATACACATGTGCCTAAGGTAACTTAACAACTCCTGACACTGTAGGGCAAGTCCTAATGCTTCTCTGCTCCTCTACACAGCTGAACCCTTCATTACCAAGGGTTATATCCTTGAAGCTGCTTCCTCCTTGGGTCACTGTCTATATTCACATTTAGAATTTGTCTGGAGTATCTCTGCTCCTAGCTGAATGTAGTCTTACCTGTGGTTCTATAGTTCCCCTTCAAAGCGCCATGGCTGATGTGGGGGAGGGGGGAAGAGAGAGAAAGTCTCTGCTAGTTCTTTGCAGGGATCTCTCCTACAGATGTAGCCCCAGCTTCAAATGTCACCAACACTTCTGAGATTCATCTAGGGCTTGGACATCTAAATCACCCAGATACATGGCCAATTCATTTGCTCAATCCCACAATTCTCCTTTTGATCCAATCAGAGTCATGTTCACATCTCACAGAGAGGTAAGGGAACATGTATATATAGATATATAAATATGTAGATAAAGATATATCTGTATCTATATCTGTTCTTGTCAGTTTGACATCTCCTTAATACCACATGATTAAATTCTAGGCATTCTAAGTTACTATATCATTGAGTTGGCGAATGAGGCCAGGGTAGGGATGCATAACCACATCTCTCTCCCACCTTATAACTAGATTGTATGTTATACTATCTTTCTCTCTCAGTTGTACATGACTATGTAAAGCCTATGGGCAGCTAGGTGGCACAATGGATAAAGTGCCAGATCTGAAGTAAAAAAGACTCATGTTCCTGAGTCCAAATCTGGCCTTAGACACTAATTAGCTGTGTGACCCTGGGCAAGTCACTTAATCCTGATTATCTCAGTTTTTTCATCTGTAAAATGAGCTGGAGAAGGAATTGGCAAACTCCTCCAATATTTCTGCCAAGAAAATCCCAATTGGGTCACAAAGAGTAAGACATGACTGAAACGACTAAACAACCACAACAAATGTAAAGCCTAGCTGGCTGGCCATACAATCATAAAACATTGTCTATTTTTCACTGGATGGCAGTTATCCAAATTGTAGGAATGGTGACTTAGAAAAAGTAATAGACTATTTAGGGCTAGCCCTGCAAGCAAAAATTTATGAAGTTTATAAATGTTGCATGTGCATACTGGAAGAACATTTAGACCACACTGAAGTCATTTCTTCTATCCATCTCCATATGTCTCTGAAATAGGGACAGGACACACGGATGGTCAAGAATAATGAATGTATTTTGAGCCAGAGTCTTTATGTTATGCAGAAGAGAATACTTGAATTTGCTTCTTTCTGGGAGAATGGAAGAATAGCATGTTTCACAGGTGGGAAGAACCACTTCTCTGAGTGGCTACTGGGAGACAGGAAAAGGTAAAATCACAGTGACTGGTTTCATCAGAGCATGTCGAGATAGAGCAGCCAGTTTATTGTTCCTGGCAGACATCTCAGGGTAGAGGTGCTTATGCATCCTATGCGTCTATTTGCCCATTTGTTTGGGAGATGAGGAACTACTTCCCCTTTTCCTGCATACAGGCTCCCAAGGATGCCTAAGGCTCTTAAGCTACTTTGCCTCCTTCAAGTGGAATGAACCTCATTATTTCTTCGGTTAGGCATTCTGAATACTCAGAAAGATATATCTCTTTGCTTCATAACTGCCAACAAAATGGGCTTAAAGCCAGATCGTCTGTCCTCAGCAATCATCATCATCTTTGTCATCGCTATTCAAAAGTAATTATCCATTGTCTATTGTGTGTAAAGCATACCACTACTGTGCGTGTGTGTGTGTGTGTGTGTGTGTGTGTGTGTGTGTGTGTGTGTAGTAAGAGACAAAAAAAGCCACATGTTCTCTGCTTTCAGAGCTCAGATGTTTTAATAATTTTGGTGAGAAAAAGCATGTAGGTTGAAGAGTAACAACAATGAAGGTTTATTGACTTTTGCTACATACTAGTTTCAATTCAAAATGCTTTCCTCCTAAGTATTTTAGTTGTGAGCATTCACCTAGGCATTTTGCCCCTCCTTCATCAGAGAGCAAATACAATTATTTGTAGGTAGTAGGCTCATCAGATCACAGATGATAGATGTAGAACTGGAAGCAGACCAAGAGGTAGAGTTCAATCCTCTCATGCACGTTACAGAGGAAATTGAAGCTCAGGATGGACCAAGATCACAAAGATAGAATATATGGCTTCAGATGCATGCAAGCATTATCTTTGGGTCAATATTTCCTACTATTGCCTTGGGCTGTCATTTCTCATTGTTCAGAGCAAACAACATTCTTCATAGTTAAAGCCAAAAAAAGCTTAGGAAAAAAAAACTGTACCTGTCATTTTATCAATATAGGGAACTCCCAGTTAGGGAACTCTCTACCAATTCTACCAATACAGATTGGCAGCTACTTTACCACTTATAGTCTTAGTTTCCTAGGCCACTGAAAGGTTAAATGACTTTTCCAAGGATCCATAGCTAATATGTATATCACTGTAGCAGGATTTAACCCAAGTAAGAATGACTTCAAGTCCATCTATCTACCATGCAACACTGGCTCCTATGTTTAGCAATTAGCTTCATCAATATTAAAAAAACATCTTTTAGTTTCAGTGAAAGTAAAATAACGATGAAATGCATAACTTGTGGTATCTCTAGGATGTGGAGAAATTACATGCTGGTAAATGGTGCTCTGCAGTCCAGAACAGAGCTTTATGGCTTACAAAGCTCCTATGCAGGTTGAATGGGGTCCTCAGCACAAGAGGTTTTGGGGATGGAGGCTAGTGCAGTAGCTGTGAGCAATTGGGAGGAGTTTTTGCTTTCAATTTGACAAGGAGGTGAAGGGAGGAACTGGCTGTTGCAGCTATTGATTCTGTTAATATAATTAAGGGCTAAACCATAGGGATGCCACCTGGGACCAAGACAAGAAAGTGAGCTTGCTTAATTCTGCTGAGATAGATGATGGTGGTGATGTTTTGTGACTTCACTCTTCTCTTGTAGAAAAAGACAATCTTGCTTTTTTACTGGGAAAATAAATTCCTGTTCCATTTAAAGTTGTTTGTATATTTTGACTTAACAAGTTCTACTTTAGATGAAGACATAGAAGAGATCCTAACTCTGTGGTTGCATACTTCATTATTTGTGAAGTGGAAGGAGGAGAGTAAGTGAGAAATGAAAGGGCTGGGGTGTGAACCCTTGGGTCCCATTGCCAGGATTCTATCTTGACTGGGGGCTTTGAGCTGAAAGAGGAAGAATATTATTAATATTGATTTTAAAAATATTTTATAAACTCTCAAAATAAAGCAAAAATACTCCCACAAATCCAGACCTCACAGTTGACACAAACAAGTTAGAACAGTGGTGATCAAGAAAGAACCTTGGTAAGTAGGAGGGCTCTTTAGCCAAGGCTCACCTCACACATTGTGCTCTGATTGGCTGGACTACTCCTCATGTCAGGTTGAAAGGAGTTGGGAAAGTATGGATATGTCTACATTTTTGCAGGTGGAGTCCATCCAAGAGGGACTAGCCAGTTTTTTGCTAAGCTAAATGCCTGGCCTCTATTTCTTGTGGGGATTAAATGAGATTAAAAATATTTTATTGATATTTCTCTTGCTGCGTCTGTCTCTTTCTGTCTCTCAAAAGTTTTGGTAGTCTTATTTTTTAAAAATTTTTATTTTTATGCTTCCTGTTAAGTTTTTTCTTAAAAATTTTAAATTTAAAGTTGACTTTAAATATTTTGCTACTTTTGGAAAGACTTTTAATTATGTTTGTGGGATGTAAAAATTTGATGCGCAATTTTATTCTCTTTTGATGTGCCCTTTTATTTAATTCTTTTTTTTGAAGGGAGGAAGGGAGGGCAATTGGGGTTAAGTGACTTGCCCCAGGTCACACAGCTAGTAAGTGTATCAAGTGTCTGAGGCTGGATTTGAACTCAGGTCCTCCTGAATCCAGGGCCTATGCTCTATTCACTGCTCCACCTAGCTGCCCCCTTTTATTTAATTTTATGCTATTTTATCTTTCTGCTCTCTCTCTAAAGTTGACAGACGGATTTTTATTTTGAATGCCCTTTTATTTTTTGATCTAATTTCTTTTGTATTATTTTGGTTTTCTTTTCCTCCTTGTGTACCAATTTTCACTGTTTTGAATCTATTACAATTCTATGTTGTATCTGTATATGAATTCCTGTTATTTGGGGATGCTAACATATATCCTGTCATGTAGTTGTCTGAGTTTGCAAATAGTCTGCTATTGGTGCTAATTTGGATATTTACTATACTTTTTTACCACACATAAATTATTTTAGAACTTTGGTTAAATTATATATATAATTAAAAATTCATCTCTTAGTACATTTGCCTTTTGATTATTGGTTAATTTTTGTTATTATACTTCAATACTGTAGAAATATAAGAGCAGTAATTGGGAAGTACTATATGTCCTCTCATGAGTGGTAACATCCATAGGGAATAACTGATATTTAAGGTGTAGTCATGTTTATAGACCAAGATGTTAGAGAATTTTTGATGGATAAAATTAATGAGTTGGGGGGTTATAAAATAGTCTATAGTGTAATGAGTTTGGGAGACTCTATTAATGTGCTCTGTTACTTTTCAGACTTATTTGGCCACTCGAAAATACCTCCTGAAATTAGTTAGGGGCAGTACCTAGAAACTGACCTAGAATCCTTACTTAGTACTGGAGGAGTATTATGGAAAAATTGTAACAATATTGAGTATATATGGGGATGACATGAGGCAATGGACAATGTACAGACTTGGGTATATGCTAGGATTCTCATTTGTAAAGGAAGCTGAGGCAAGATGTTTGCCTTTAGAATCAAACTTCTTAGCTGGGATATTTTCCATGCCAAAGATAAAAATTCTCTACCTGTGCCTAGATAGAAGGGCCAATTCCCTTAAGTCGGTTAGAGGCATAGCACCTGTGAGAAGGTACGAATCAGTGTAACATACTAGAAAGAGATTGTTTCCCATATATTGTGAAAGGCCTAGACTGACCGAAAAGGGGAAGAAGCATCATTGTAAACAGATCTCAGATACGAAACCTTGTTACAGACAGCAAAAAGATGCCCACCATAGGAATGTTCAGCACTACCTGTTTGCTCCCCTGGTGGAAACTGCATAGAGGTCCGGCTAGTGGCAGGACATTGAAAAGTTCCAATTTATACCAGATTTCAACTCCACATCCTCTGTTGGATGAGGTCCAGAATTTTTGCAAATTTCCTGAGTGTTCATCTGATGATCGGCCTTGTTGGATGCCTGAGTTTAGCACTGATTTTAAATTGTGTTACATTGTCAACACTCCATTGCCTTCTCAAAACAGGAATGGATGGGAGAGCCAAGCAAACTGAGTGGTGCATGTTCTAGAACTCCTGAGTTCAAAGCCACTTCTGTACTTACTATACAAGGACATCCAAGGTCTGGGAAAGCCTGTGCATGCACGAGTGAGTAGTGGATGTTTTATGATGAGTTGTTTTTACTCATGCATTGTTTTTTCTTAATTCTATGCAAAGAATAAAGTGCTGTATGCACTACTGAAACATTCCTGTCAACCACTGTGGGCGATTGACTTTATTAGGCCAAGGTTATATAACTAGGACTCACTGAAACATAGCAAGTACTGGGAAGATGCAGGGTTTGCTGAAGAGCTAATTCTGATGAGGTAAGTTCACAATAATCCGCACATTCTAGATAGCTAATCAGTGCTGCTATGTAGAAAGAAGTGGTGCTAAGTGATTAAAAGTCATCCAGTCATAGAGAGCTCAAGGATTCCTTAGCACTTCTATCTAGTGGGGGTAGATGAGCACAAATAAAGGCCTTGGTGAGCCTGAGATGAAGCCCTCTTCTTATTGAACAGCGTGAAGATGATGGCTTATTAACACCACGTGGTGTGGGGAATAATGATTATAATGATAATGGCTTTTATACATTTATGTAAGTGCTTATCATGTGTTGGGCCCTGTGCTAGTGCTTTACAAATATTACCTCATTCTATCCTCACAACTACCCTGTGAGGCAGGTGCTATTATTATCCTTACTTTATAGACAAGGAAAGTGAGGAAAATAGAGAATAAGTGATTTGCCCAGGGACACAGAGCTGGTAAGAGGCTGGATTTTTAGCTCAGGTCTTCCTGACTCTAGGCCTTGCACTCAATCCACTGTACCACCGAACTCCCCACCATGGAGACTCTTCTACTGAACTAGAACAGCGGGTCATTTGTAACTCATGGTTTGAAAGAGTTGTCTGAGAGATTAAGTGACTTGCCCGTTGTCACACAGCCATTATACATTAGAGGCAGGACTTAAATCTAGGTCTTCCATCCTCTTTCATGTGCTGATGTTACATACACACATACAAGCTAAAAAGAGGTAAAGTGTTGAAGAAGCACATACATTACTTTATGTTAATACTACAAAAGATCTGTAGTTTCACTAATGTAAGTACTCCCTGCACTAATATTTTACAATGTTTCTATACCTAAGTAGATGGTCTCACATAGACCAACAAAATTCGGTACATGGTAGCTAACCTGGTAAAGTACCTCTCTGAATTTGTAGTTAATCTAGATCTCTTTCTAGTCTAGAACTTCTACATATCCACATCTCACACGGTTCTATATCCATTTCTACTCATGTCTACCTCTCTTATCTCTGCTTCTAACTCTGTCACTACTTTTAACTCTACATCTCTCTCTACATATATACACACAGATTTAGATATATAGATGCATTTGTATATGTATACATATATCTTCATGTGTTTGTCTATAATGTCATGACACACATATACATTAATTATATATTTTAACATATAGTTTTATATAACAGTATATATTACCCACTAGCATCTTATTCCAATACCTCATTGTTGTATGAAGGTAATCCTGGCTTCTTGGATGTTTGTACCAGCCTACGTAGTGAGACGTGCAAAAATGTAAGATTTGAATATAAGCTTAGCAATGGATTGTGTTTGTTATCCCAGGACAAAACTAGATAAATTCAGAAAGGCTTTTAACCAGACTAGCTGTTGTTATTGTTGTGGTTCAATCATTCCAGTAGTATCTGACTCTTCATGGACACATTTAGGTTTTTCTTGGAAAAGATACTGGAATGGTTTGCCATTTCTTCTCCAGCTCATTTTACACATGAGGTAACTGAGGCAAACAGGGTTAAGTGACTTAGGTAACACAGCTAGTAAGTGTCTGAGGCCAGATTTGAACTCATAAATAGCAGCCAAGTAATAAGTTTTATAGGGTAAATTTTTATAGTAGCTGATGAAATCATCTACTGAACTTTGGGAAGATTATTATTTAAATTATTGTAGGGAGTACCTATGCTGATGAAATCAGATATTTTTGCTAGTATTAAAGAAAAGTAACACATTTCTTTAATATTTTAAACCTTATTTAGTAAAATACACAGCCATATAGGCATCTGCCATGTGAAATGACTAATATTTACAAACCATAAAAGTCACAAAGGATACTTTTTTCTTTTAACAAGCTAACAAATGTTTATTAAGCACCTGCTGTTTGCTCAGTGCTGTTGGGGGTACAGAATAAGCATAAAATATGGTCATGCCCTTGTGGGCCTTATATTCTTGGTGGGGAGACAAGATACACACATATACATATGTACACATGTATGCCAACTCACACATGTACACATATGTGGACCTGTGCCAACTAATATATACATACGCATTGAAGCACTTAAAGCAGATAGCAGCAATATGATTATACGTAATTAAGTGTCTAAATCAAAGGTATAGTGAGTAAATACTCTGAGACCAATTGTTCCATTTCCCATATGAAGGAGAAAAAAACTAAAACCACTATTCAGAAAGCCACCACCAGAAGAAATGAAGAAAATGTAGCTCCATTTTTGCAGTTAGGTGGAGGGATGACTACCACTGTGAGCATCCTTCTCCACTTTTCTTTCCTCCTTACCCATTGCCCTGGCTTCAGACCCTAGAACCCATATAGACTAGATAACTGCTTATGTGGTTTGGATGAAAATCTGAAGATATAATCTAAGGAAAACTAGACTTTGCCAACCTCCCTGCTATGGAAACCCTAGGACTCCTGGGCCTCTCCATCTACTCTGAAGACAAACTTCCTTTTATTTGTTGTCTTCCCCAATTAGAGTGTGAGCTCCTTGAAAGTCTTGTTTTTTCTATTTGTATCCCCAGGGCTTAGTACAATGCTAGGCACGTTGTAAACACAATAAATGTTTCATTCTTTCAGGGTTGAATGGTTGAGCTTATTCAGGCATACCTCATTTTAGTGTGCCTCATTTTATTGCCCTTCACAGATATTGCATTTTTCACAAACTGAAGGTTTGTGTTGAGCAAGTCTACTGGTGTCATTTTCCCAGCACCATATGCTTACATAACGTCTCTGCATCATGTTTTGGTTATTCTCACAATAATTCAAACTTTTTGATTATTATTATGTCTGTTATGGTGGTCTGTGATCAGTATTCTGTGATATTACTATTGTAATTATTTTGGGGTGCCACAAGCCACACCCCTCTAAGACGGAGAACTTCATTGATAAATGTTTGTGTGTGTTCTGATTGCTCCACCAACCAGCTGTTTCCTATCTTTCTCCCTTTTCTTGGGCCTCCCTATTCCCTGAGACACAACAATACCGAAGAATATTGCATAGACTTAGTCCATAAAGCAGTGACAGGGTTTAAGAGGACTGACTCCAATTCTGAAAGTTCTATTGGAGGTAAAATGCTATCAAAAGCATCACATAATACAAAGAAATCTTTCATGAGAGGAAGAGTCAATTGATGTGGCAAGCTTTATTGTTGTATTTTTTTTAAGAAATTGCTAAAGCCACCCCAATTTTCAGCAGTCATCACCCTGATCAGTCAGCAGCCTTCAACATGGATGCAAGACCCTCCACCAACAAAAAATTACAATTTGCTAAAGGTTTAGATGATGGTTAGCATTTTTAAAACAATAAAGTATTTAAAAAAAATTAAGATAGGTGCTTTTTTAGATATAATACTATAGAGCACTTAAGACTACAGTGTATGGTAAAAATAAATTTTATGTGTACTAGGAAACCAAAAAATTTGTGTGACTTGTGTCATTGTGATATTTGCTTTATTGTGGTGGTCTGGAGCCAAATCTGCAATATCTCTGAGTTATGTCTGTATCTTAATTCTCAAGTACTTTGCTCCTTATCCCAGATCTCTGTGTTAATTAGCACTGAATAATGTTGTTGTTCAGTTGTACCTGACTCTTTGTGACCCCATTTGGGGTTTTTGTGGTAAAGACACTATAGTGGTTTGCGATTTCCTTCTCTAGCTCATTTTACAGATGAGAAAACTGAAGCAAACAGGGTTAAGTGACTTGCCCAGGGTCACACAGCTAGTAAGTGTCTGAGGACAGATCTGAACTTGGGTCTTCCTAACTCCAGGCTCAGCACTTTACCCACTGTGTTACCTAGCTGTTCTACACTGAATATAATTTCGTATATATCATGACTAATTCCAGATAAAAGAAAAAACAAGACTCGCCTAAAAGGAGCTTATGTTCTACTGGATGTGCACAGATATCTAAATATATAGTTTGTACAAAGTAAACTCAAGAGAAAAGAGCATTGGGGGCTGAAGGGATCTAGACAAGGCATTGTATGGGAGGTAGCACCTAATATACTCTGAAGGAAGTAGGGAATTCTATAAGACAGATGTGAGGAGGGACATTATAGACAAGAAGGACCTCCTTTGAAAAAATGTAGAGATGGGAAACTGAATGTCAAGTATAGAGAACAGCTATCAGGCCAGTTTGAGTGGAATGGGGATCGCACAAAGCAAAACAACATGAAATAAGACTGGAAAGGTTTATGGGACTTAAACTGTAGGAGGATTTAAATTCCAGATTGAGGATTTCATGTTTTATCTTGATGTACATTGGGAGGCACTGAAGATTTTTGAGTAAGGGAGGGACATAGGTAGATCTCTGTTTTAAGAATATCGATTTGGCGGCTGTGTGGAGAGTGGGTTAGGAAAGGGGATAGACTGAAAGCAGGAAGACCAACTAGGAGACTATTTTAATAGTAGTAGTGAAAGGTGATGTGAGCCTAAATTAGGGTAGAGTGAACATAGATTATATGTGAATGAACACAAAGGTACAGGTGTTATGGAGGTGGAGTTGACACCATGTGGCAGCTGGTTGGATATGAAGAAGGAGAGGGTCAAGGGAAGGATAAATGAGTTAAGGATGATTCCTAGGATGTTATACATACCTGGGTAACTGAAAGGATGATGGCCTCCTTAACAGCAAGAGTTAAGCTTGGAGGGATATATCTATATCTGTCTATATGTATGTGTATGTGTATATGTATATGTATATGTATATGTATATGTATATGTATATCTACACACACATATATACACATACATACACATACATATTACACATACATACACATACATACATATATATACATATATATACATACACATAAAAACATATACATATACATACATACTATATATCTATATCTATCTATATCTATATCTATCTATCTATCTATATATATATATATATATATATATATATATATATACCTACATATTTTTTTTGAGGAAACATAATGAATTCCATTTTGGACACAGAGAGTTTGAAATACCTATGAGACAATTGGGCAGAGATACTTAATGGACAATTGGTAATTCCCACAACATGTCTAAAATGTGGACGTAGATAAAAATAACTTGTACTGGGAAATATAATGACATATTCTCCTGATTGTCTTTCCTAGGTGAGAGTTATATTAACAGTAGACAAGGACATCATTAATCATCATAGCTAGAATTTACATAGCCTAGTTAAGTTTGCAAAGCACATTACTTATTTTTTTTTTTGCTTTTGCAGGGGGGAAGGCAGGGCAATTGGGATTAAGTGACTTGCCCAAGGTCACACAGCTAGTAAATGTGTCAAGTGTCTGAGGCCGGATTCGAACTCAGGTACTCCTGACTCCAGGGCTGGTGTTCTACTCACTGTACCACCTAGCTGCCCCAAGCACATTACTTATATTGTCTTATTTGATCCTCACAATAACCCTGTGAGGTAGGTACTGTTATTAACCCAATTTGCATATGAGGAAGCTGAGTCTGAGAAAGGTTATATGATTAGTCTGGAGTCACACAGCTTATCAGTGTCTGAGACAGAATTTGAACTTGTCTTCCTGACTTCACATCGAGTACTCTATCCATTGCATCATCGAGCTGCCTCTACACATAAGTGTAAGGAAAAGTACCCTAGACTCCGGACTCCCCTGGTTGTGTTGTCTTACTGTGACAAAGTGTCTTCACTTCACTAAGTGTTTCTTCACTACACAAGTACATGTGCCAGTGGGGGAATTGAAACAGGAAGTGGTAGTGGGAATTGAGTGAACCACACTGACTCTATTTGTGATTTAATTCTGGATCTAGCTCAGTTCCCTTTCTATTCAGTTATCGTTCTAGTCCAATTTCTGTCTTGTGAGAAAACTTTGTTCAATTATGGAAATTGTGAGAAAGCCTTATTGCATGTTTGAACATAGCCCTGTGTGGCTAGTCTATCTCTAGGTCCTGCTTAGAGACCCTTTAACTAAGGACCCAGGTTATGCTGATCAGAAATCCAGTCATAGCTGAAGATTGATGTTAGGAGTTTTCTGACACTTATACATTTCAAGCAACCCATATATCTTATCTGAAAAATGGTCCCGTACTGGTCAATCAGTTATTATTTCTTTATTCCTTTGATTTAATGCAGATACTTGGGGGGAGTGAGACAACCCTTTTTCTGATTTTAGGGAATAGCATCTGTTCACTCTCCCCCTCACAACTTGGAAAGTCCCTAATCTTTTCATCCAGTTAGAAATCAGATTACCCAAGTCTGTATCCTGGTTAATTTTTTTTATTAATTAGTTTTATTTGATTGTTTTTAATGGATAAAACTGTCTCATTCTGTATTTACGGTCTTTGGATTGACTGGGGAGTCTACTGACCTATTTATAATGCCTGTTTTGCTAATAAACTGTATTGCCTGGATTGTTTTCTCAGTAATTATTAGTTAACTACCACACCAGTTAGAACTCCTTCTTGGAAAAAAGAAAAAAAAGAAATCTGGGGGTCAAAGATAGTGGAGTAAGCAGTAAATCACTATAACTTTCTCTTATTCACCTCCAAACAACAGCATACCCAAACAAATCCTGGAACAGCAGAATCAGCAAAAAGATGAGGGTGAAACAATCTTTAAGCCCAAGAAACTTGGAAGATTGGCAAGAAAGGTCTATCTCATTTGGGTAAAAAAGGAGCACAGTCCAGGACAAGAAGTGTCCTTGAAAGCCAGCAGCAAGCCCCACCTCAGCAAACCAGCAGGAGATCCTGAGCCCCAATGTGGTGAAGTATGCAAACACCTATGCATTAGCATAGCCAGGGGAACCACAGACTCCTGCTCTGAGAACCTCCATGTGCTTCAGTATAGCCCTGGGCAGACAGACATCCTCCAGTGGCCAGACCTCCATGTGCTTCAGTGAAGTCCCAGGGAAATGCAGAAACACCCCATCAGCCTCAGCACACACCAGACACTGGCACTAGGACCCCAGCTCAGCACCAGGTAAGCTGCCAGACCTCTATGGTCTCCAGCAGCACTAGCCACCCCACCCCATCCCTTAAGCACAGCAGCAAGCATGACGGTCTACTGTGGTCCTCAGGGCAACATCAGTGCAGCACCAGATAAACAGCCAGGGCCTGCAGCCCCTGGCAAAAAAAAAAAAAAACCTGAGAAAGTGCCCCTTCCACCCTGGGAGCAGAGCTCAAATTTAAAAGAAAGGAAAAAGGTTAAAAAAAAGATAAGCAAAGAACAACAACAAAAAAAGTAATCTCACCATAGAAAGTTATTATGGTAACAGGGAAGATCAAGACACAAACTCCAAAGAGGACAACAATATCAAAACACCCATGGGCAAAACCCCAAAGAAAAATGGAAGTGATCTCAAGCCCAGAAAGAACTCATGGAAAAACTCAAAAAATCATATAAGAGAGATAGAAGAAAAACTGGGAAAAGAAGTGAGAATGATGCAAGAGAATTATGAAGAAAAGAATCAACAGCTTAGAAAAAGAAAACAATTTCTTAAAAAGTGGAATTGGCCAAATGGAAAAAGTAGTACAAAAGCTAACTAGGGAAAACTGCTCCTTAAAATGAGTATTGGATAAGTGGAAGCTAATGATGCTATGAGACATCAAGAATCAATCAAACAAATTCAAAAGAATGAAAAAATAGAAAAAAGTATAAAATATCTCATGGGAAAAACAACTGGACCTAGAAAATAGATCCAGGACAGACAATGTCAGAATCACTGGACTACCTGAAAGCCATAATCAAAAGGATGATCTGGATAATTTCAAGAAATTATCAAGGAAAATTGCCCTGATATCCTGGAACTAGAGGGCAAAATAGGCATTGAAAGAATCCACCAATCTCCTCAGGAAAGAGATTCCAAAAGAAAAATTCCAAGGAACATTATAGCCAAATTTCAGAACTATCAGGTCGAGGAAAAATTACTGCAGGTCACCAGAATGAAACAATTCAAATATTGAGGAAGCATAATCAGGATTACATAGGACTTGGCAGCTACAACATTAAAGGATCAGAAGTCATGGAACATCACGTTCCAGAAGGCAAAGGAACAAGGACTATAACCAAGAATTACCTACCTGGAGAAATTAAGCATAATACTCTGAGGGAAAAAACGGTCTTTCAAGGAAATAGAAGGATTTCAAGTTTTCATAAAGAGAAGACCAGAATTGAACAAAAAATTTGATCTCCAATATCAAGATCAAGAGAAGCCTAAAAAGGGGAAAGAAAACATAAGGGATCCAATATAGGTGAACTGTTTATATCCCTATATGTGAAGATGATACTTGTAGAATGGGGTAATTTTTTTTCAAATGAAGAGGCATGAAAAACCTATTGTAGTGGAGAGAAAGATGGGAGAGTAGGCTATGGGCATTGCTTGAACCTTGCTCTCATCAGTATTGGCTCAAAGAGGGAATGATATACACAAACAGTTGAATATAGAAATCTGTATTACCAGATAGGAAAGTAGGAAGGGAGAAGATTAAGTAAAGCCAGGGATGGGGGTGGGGGAGAGACTGACAGAAAAGAGGGCAGACCAGGGGAAGTTGTAGACAGAAGCAAAACACTGTTGAGGAGGGAAAGGGTTAAGGGAGAGAGAGGACAAACAGGAGGAAAAATAGGATGGAGGCAAATATGAAGTTAGTAATCATAACTAAATGTTAATGGGATGAAATCCCCCATAAAAAAAGAAATGGATAGCAGAGTGGATCAAAAGCCAGAATTCTAAAATATAAGAAACACACTTGAAGCAGAAAGACGCACACAGAGTAAAGGTAAGGGGCAGGAGCAGAATCTGTTATGCTTCAGCTGAAGTAAAAACAAAACAAAACAAAACGGGTAGGAATCCTGATCTCAGACAAAGCAAAATCAAAAATAGAACTAATTGAAAGAGGTAAGGAAGGAAGCTACTTCTTGCTAAAAGTTATGATAGACAATGAAGTAATATCAATACTAAACATATATATACCAAGCGGTATAGCATTCTAATTCTTAAAGAAGTTAGGTGAGTTACAGGTTCATGCCCAAACAAGAATTAGAGAGCATTATGAAATGCAAAATAGATAATTTTGATTATATTAAATTAAAAAATGAACTTTTGCACAAACAAAACCAATGCAACTAAGATTAGAAAGAAAGCAGAAATCAATGCTATCTATAGACATGTGAAGAACATCCTCTAAATAACTTTTGGTTAGAGAAATGTAAATTAAAACAACTCTGAGGTACTACTTCATACCTATCAGATTGGCTAATATAAAAAAAAAGGAAAATGATTTATGTTGGAGAGGATGTGGGAAAATTGGGACACTAATGCATTGTTGTTGGAATTGTGAACTGATCCAACCATTCTTGAGTGCAATTTGGAATTATGCCCAAAGGGCAACCAAACTGTGCATATCCTTTGATCCAGCAAATACCACTACTAGGTCTGTTTCCCAAAGACATTATAAAAAAGGGAAAAAGGACCCACATGTGCAAAATATCTACAGCAGTCCTTTTCATGGTGGTAAAATATTGGAAACTGAGGGGCGCTCATCATTTGGAGAATGGCTGAACAAGCTGTGGTATATGAATGTAATGGAATACTGTTGTGCCATAAGAATTGATGAACAGGCATATTTCAGAAAAACCTGGAAAGATTTGTACAAAGTAATGCAAAGTGAAATGAGCAGAGCCAGGTAAACATTGTACCCAGTGTCAGCAACATCGTGTGATGATCAACTGTGAATGACTCAGCTCTTTTCAGCAACACAATGATCCAAGACAAGTACAAAGGATTCATGAAGGAAAATGCTATCCACATCCAGATAAAGAACTGATGAATTCTGAATGCAGATTGAAGCATTATTTTTTTTTACTTACTTTATTCTTTTTTGTTTTTTGTTTTTCTTTTGATCTGTTCCTTCTTTCACAGCTGTGACTAATATGGAAATATGTTTTACATAATAGCACATGCATAACCTTTATCAAATTGCCTACCAGTTTAGGAAGAGGGGAGGGGAGGGAGGGAGGAAGAAAACTTTGGAACTCAAAATCTTGTAAAAATGAATGCTAAAAATTGTCTTGACATGTAATTGGGAAAAAATAAAATACTGTTAAAAAAGAATTCCTTCTGGTATAAGGCAGATAGGTGACGCAGTGGATGGAGTAATGGATGGAGTAAAGGATGGACCAGGAGAGCTGAGTTCAAATGTGACCTCAGATACTTAATAAGCTATGTGACCTTAGGCAAGTCACAACCTCCCTTTGCCCCAATTTTCTCAACTGTAAGATGGGGATAACATTAGTACGTACTCCCAAAGCTGTTGTAAGGATAAAATTAAATATTTTTGAGGAACTTAGCACATTACTTGGCACATAGGAGGCCAGAGTGTGGATAAGACAGAGCCAGAGCCAAGCACATCACAAACATCAGGTACTGCCTGTACCTAACATTTCCACAGGCCGAGGGATGATGTAATTCTACTTGCTTCATGAGAAGGGCTGTTTTTTTTGGATGTGACACCCATATCCAATGACTTCGATCCTTCTTGGGAAGATCCAAGGTCATAAAAACTGTAAAAGCAGAGCTGGAATTAGATGTCTCATTTTCAGGCATCTTTTATTTGTTCATCCCTGTGAACTTAAGTTGTTTTGACAGCTTGTCAAAAGAGGTTCTGAGTGGCCAGGACATGCTTCTATTGCCTTCTTGCTCTACCTCACTCTGGGGTAGGAAGTATAGATTAAGGTTAGGATTTCAAGTGCATATCAGGCTTGGTCAAATGGAGCTTTGTCTCTCAAACCTCCTTCTGACTCCATCCTGTATTTTCTTAGGTTTATAGGAATTTAGTGCTAGAAGATACCCTAGAGATCACATAGTGCAATGCCCTCATGTTATAGATGAAGAAATAGAGATTGACAGAGGTAAAATGATTTGCCCAAGATTTCTTTCTTCAAGGCCCAGAGTAAGTGCCATCTCCGATCTGGAGCCCTCTCTCATCCTCTCAACTGAAAATAATTCCTCCTATGTTAAATTTTCCTAGATGTTTGTGTGGATCTCTGTGACTATCACATTCTATCCTCTATTACACCTATTTGTGTACACATATTAATACCATATTAGATTATAAATTCCTTGAAGACAGGAAAATGTCATTTAAAAAATCTTTGTATCCCCAGAACCTTTCATTTAGGGACTGAGCATGGCAGTTCAAATTGGCTTTCTGCTAAAAGAAAGTTACCACAAGTTATCATAGAAGTTACCACAGCCAAAGTTTGAAATTGAGATTGCTGTGATCGGTTGGCAAGGCATAGGGTAGTTATTATAGCGGAGAGGATAGTTAGGTTCTTCACTCAACACTCTTATTTGAGAAGACTTACATTGTGTGGTGTTTACCTTATTTTTTTGCTGCAATTTTAATTACTTCATATTTGTGTTAGATGTGTGTTGCGCATGTGTTTGCTGCCAATGTAAAATATGTATGTCTCTATGAATTGTCTAAATGCCACTTTCAGAGAGGTATGGATAGATATTTCTGGAATCTTACCTATTCCACTCTAAGAGAGACTGAAGTCCTTACCTTGTAAGAGAAGGGTCATGAAGTTGAGGGCTCATTCCTTCAATGAATCAACCAATCAATAAACATTTATTAAACACCTACTATGTGTCAGGCACTCTGCTAAATACTAGGGATACAAAAAGAGGCAAAAGATAGTCTCTGCCCTCAAGGATTTTACAGTCTAATGAAAGAGACAACACGTAAACAAATATATACAAAGCAAGCTATATACAGGATAAGGAGGAAATAATTAACAGAGAGAAGGCACTACAATTAAGAGAAGTTGGGGAAGGCTTGCTGGAGAAGGTAAGATTTTAGTTAGGACTAAAGGAAGCCAGGGAAGTCAATAGTCGGAACAGAGGATGGAAAGCATTCCGGGTATGGGAGATGACCAGAGAGAATGCTGGAACCAAGAGATAGAACATCTTGTTTGTGGAATATCCAGGAGACCAGTGTCACTGGATCAAAGAGTACATGTCATGGAGTAAGGTATAAGGAGACTATAAAGTTAGGAGGGGCTAGGTTATGAAGAACTTTGAATACCAGTGAGGGCATTTTGTATTTGCTCCTGGAGGCAATGGGAAGCCACTGGAATTTATTGCCTAGGGTGATAGGGGTACAGGACTAGAATTGTATCTATTTGACCCCCTATATCTTGCCAAGCTATGGCTATAATAGCACCCCCATCTCCTATTTCTTTCCTGGTTGCTCTTAAAGGGAGTCATGGTGAGTACTCAACTTACACTTTCCAGTTTGACTCCACCAAATATTAGTTACACAGAAGACCGTCACAAATAGCAAGGAAACTCATTTATCTGAGTGAGCAGAAAATTGAAGTCAGAGGAATTATACAGATTAGAATTAGCTATGAAAGACAGAATAAATGAGGTATCTCACTGGGAGCAAAGATATCTAAACTCACACACACACACACACACACACACACACATGGATTCCCCAGAGTCTTTAGGGAGGCAAACTGGAAATCTGGGACATGTTGAAGACATTCCTCTATATCCTCTGTATTTCTACTGCTTCCAAAGTCTATCTCTGTTTTCATGTGTCTGGAATCAGTTTCTAAGAAAATCTAGTACCATACATATCTTCTCCAAGACAGCATAAAGAATGTCTCTCCAAAGTTCTACCATAAACTCTACCCTCACAGGCACACAGCATTGTATTAACATTCTCTCTACCAATTAGGAGAATGCAAAATACCCAAAGCTCAGTTAAAAAGCTGGGCTTTGGATCTATATATTTTATGTATAATATATGTACGTATATGTATACATATACACACATATATAAATGTATATGCATGTATAACAACAACACTTCAATTAATAAGCAAAACATCACATATATGAATGCTTTATGCATCTATGTTACATACTTATTATGTACATGTATGCATATCTATATCTATATATCTCAGAATAAGCCAGTCCTCAGAATAATAACCTAACCCTAAAATTAATAAGCAATATATTACATATGTATATACACAGGTATGTATATAAATGAGACATTGCTTATTAATTTGAATTCATATATTTGTATATAAATATGACGTATTGTTTGAGGGTTGGGTTATTATTCTGAGAACTGGCTTATTCTATTATCTTCCTGGCTAGATATCCTGAATTGAATTGAAGCCTTGCTGTGTTAATAAAGTGCCCATGGCTTTTGGGAACAGCTGTTATAGCTGCTGATTTCATAGAAAATAGCCTAAGAGTACAGAATTGACATATCTTTTGGTTGAGTTGGTTAAGCCTTTAGAGAGTAGCTCTTTGAGTGAAAATGTACTAAAAAATAAAGTGTAAGCTAGTGTATTTGAAGACAATGTCCACTTGTAAAAATTATATGTTCCTGTGCTTGTCCAAAACAGAACCCTTAGGTATTACTGAAAATCTAGCCAAAAGTAAAAAAAATTGAACAATAGACATCTAATTCCAAACATTTTACACTGATAGAGTAGCTTCTTGACAAGAGGCCGAGACATTGATATACACACAGATGGATGCAGACACATATACACAGATGAATGCAGGGGTTTTTATTTGCTTTTTGGGGTTGGCTAATGTCTCTGAGGGTATTCATCCCAATCTAGTACTTCAGTGAGAAGCATTGAAACAAACATGGATTCAGGATAGCTTCATCTGGCTCTGACAGGAGTAATTATAACGTAAATTGATCTTTAATCGAGAAATTAATGAGCATTTATTAAGCACTTATAATTTGTTGGGTACTGGGCTAAGTGCTTGGGATACAAAGGAAAAGTGAAAACATTCCCTGGAACTTAAATTTTCATAGGGGAGAATGTGTATATCTATACACACACACACACACACACACACACACACACACACAGAGCTAAAGTAGAAATAGATATAAAGCAGAATGCAAGTTAAACTTAAAGGGGAAGGTACAAACAGCTGGGAGGACCTGGAAAAGGTTTCTGCATAAGCTGGGTTTGAGCTTAGTCAGGGAGTTGAGTCAGTTGAACTAAGTCTTGAAAGAAGTCAGGAATTCTAAGGAGAACATTCAAGGCATGAGAGACAGTCACTGCAAAGGCATAGAACATTATGTATGAAGAAACTCACCTGTGAGATCCTGGACAAGTCATTAACCTTTCTTGAGCCCCTGTTTCCTCATCCACAAAATATGGCTAGTAATAGCACCTACCTCACAAAATTGTTGTAAGAATCAAATCTAAAACAGTTTATAAATGTTAAAGTGCTCACTATTATTACTGTATATTACTATTAGTTAAATACTATTATTAGTGATTATTGAGTAGGCCAGTATGCCTACAATGTATGCATGGGAGAACTTTGAAAGAAGACCAGAAATTTAGGAGGAAGCCAATTAGGAAAAACTTTAACTGCCCAACAGAAGAGTTTATATTGATCTCAGAGATAGTTGTGTATGGATTTCTTGAACCAAGCAATAATTTTTATAAAGTTTCATTTTGTGACAGCAGTGGTCACACATTTGTGCTTTTAATGATACTAGGCTGATTCAGAATGTCTTATTTTTACCAGGTAAAACACAGATGTGCTGGAACTAGCCCTAACTGACTTGTAAGAGCCAATTGTTAGTTTTTCAGTGTGAATTTAACTTAGTCCTTCAAATCAGGCTTGATGTATTATTGTTTTGTTAATTGTCTATAATTAAGAAAGTGTTAGTCATGCAGATCAAACTTTAAATTGTGCGAGCATACATCCCTCCCTCTCCCCCCAATCACTTGTAAAACATTTACTGGCACACCCCTGTGTTGCTCTATAAACATTTCTTGAGCTTGGTAGGAGGGTAGAAGTCTCAGGGAATTAAGTCATTACCAGACTGGAGGCTAGTTAATAATATTAATAACAACAGCAACAATAATAATAACTGACACTTATATAACATTTGCTTTATATCTATTATCTCATTTGAATCTCCTAACACCCCTGAGACAAAGCCAGATTGAACTAGTTTATGCACCTTTAATAAGTTGTGTTGGATTTTATAGCACACACAAATTTTTTTTGCTCTCTTTTGATGTGTTTTTAAAACTGTGGTTTAAAGAAAATTTATATCACTCTAAGGAATTATATAAAAGTTGTACTTTTGTTATTGTGTACTGAAGGAGCACACTTCAATGACTATGGAAGATATTGCAGTGGCTGTTGGTGTGAGGATGTCAGACAGTTCAAAAATATTTAAAACCATAATGAAACAGGAAGAGTTCCATTAAAGTTAAAAGGAAAGTGTAGTGGAAAATGGAAAACATCACCCAAAACTGAAAAAAAAATATTTCTGTAAAAGAATCTAATCTTTCAATGTCAAACAAAGGTCTTTAGAGGGAGCTGGCATATTGAGGGGTTATTATTGATTTCTCTTCAAAAAGCATTGACTTCTTAAATATGGAAAACCATGGAGAAGATTAGTAAAAATAAATTACTTATCATTCCTATGAAGAAAAATGTTTTCATGGGCAAGATAATACAAAGATTAAATACTAAAGATTAGAAAATGCTGTTTTACTGATTAAACTCACTCTTTCTTTCAAGGCTTTACCAAAATCTTTGTCAGAAGTCCAAGTGAGCCTGTAAAATCTAGGCATCTTGATCAGACTGCAAAGCATCCAGCCTACAAAGTGATTTTATTCTTAGTGGGCCTGGAAATCTTGTCTCCTTGAGACAATGATGAATGTTGATAACAATATTGATATATTAAGAAGTAGAATTGTTAAAGAGCTACAGAAATTCCCAAATGGAGAGGTAATACTGAAATATGGGCTTGTACCATGCTTCTCATAAAAAGTTGAGAAATTTATCAAAAATATCCAAAACATGGAGATAGACATGCTTCATTGAACTGGGAACTTGACCAAATTTTTTTCCCCCATTATTTATTTATTTAATATTTTTAGCTTTCAGCATTAATTTTCACAAGAGTTTGAATTATAAATTTTCTCCCCATTTCTACCCTCCTCCCACTCCAAGATGGCATATATTCTGATTACCCCATTCTCCAGTCAGCCCTCCCTTCTGTCACCTCACTCCCTCCATCCCCTTTTCCCTTACTTTCTTGTAGGGCAAGATAGATGTTTATGCCCCATTGCCTGTATATCTTATTTCCTAGTTGCACACAAAAAATTTTTTTTCTTTGAACATCTTCTTTTAAAACTTTGAGTTCCAAATTCTCTCCCCTCTTCCCTCCCCATCCACCCTCCCTAAGAAGGCAAGCAATTCAACATAGGCCATGTATGTATCATTATTCAAAACCCTTCCACAATACTCATGTTGTGAAAGACTAACTATATTTTGCTACTTCATATCCTATCCCCCTTTATTGAATTTTCTCCCTTAACCCTGTCCCTTTTCAAAAGTGTTTGCTTTTGATTACTTCCTCCCCCTATCTGCCCTCCCTTCTATTGTCCCCTCTTTTTTATCTCCTTCCTCCTTCTTTCCTGTGGGGTAAGACACCCAGTTGACTGTGTATGTTATTCCCTCCTCAGGTCAAATCTGATGAGAGCAAGATTCACTCATTCCCCCTGACCTGCCCGCTCTTCCCTCCAAACAGAACTGATTTTTCTTGCCACTTTTATGAGGGATAATTTATCCCATTCTATCTCTCCCTTTCTCCCTCTCTCAATATATTCCTTTGTCATCCCTTAATTTGATTTTATTTTTAAGATATCATCCCTTCATATTCAACTCACCCTGTGACCCCTGTCCCTTCAGCTACCCTAATACTGAGGTCTCATGACTTACACACATCATCTTTCCATGTAGGAACATAAACAAAACAGTTCAACTTTAGTAAGTCCCTTATGATTCTTGTTTAACTTTTCATGCTTCTCTTGATTCTTGTGTTTGAAAGTCAAATTTTCTATTCAGTTCTGGTCTTCTCACTGAGAAAGCTTGAAAGCCCTCTATTTTATTAAAATCCATATTTCATCTTGGAGCATGATACTCAGTTTTGCTGGGTAGGTGATTCTTGGTTTTAATCCTAGCTCCATTGACCTCCAGAATATCATATTCCAAGCCCTTTGATCTCTTAATGTAGAAGCTGCTAGATCTTGTGTTATCTTCATTGTGTTTCCACAATACTAAAATTGTTTCTTTCTGGCTGCTTGCAATATTTTTTCCTTGATCTGGGAGCTCTGGAATTTGGTGACAATATTCCTAGGAGTTTTCTTTTTGGGATCTTTTTCAGGATCTGATCTGTGGATTCTTTCAATTTCTATTTTACCCTCCTTGATAATGTCTTGAAAGATGATATCTAGGCTCTTTTTTGATCATGGCTTTTAGGTAGTCCAATAATTTTTAAATCATCTCTCCTGGATCTATTTTCCAGGTCAGTGGTTTTTCCAATGAGATATTTCACATTGTCTTCCACTTTTTTATTCCTTTGGTTCTGTTTTATAATATCTTGTTTTCTCATCAAGTCACTAGCTTCCACTTGCTCCAATCTAATTTTTAAGGTAGTATTTTCTTCAGTGGTCTTTTGGATCTCCTTTTCCATTTGGGTAATTCTGCCTTTCAAGGCATTCTTCTCCTCATTGGCTTTTTGGAGCTCTTTTGCCATTTGAGTTAGTCTATTTTTTAAGGTGTTGTTTTCTTCAGTACTTTTTTGGGTTTCTTTTAGCAAGTCATTGACTTGTTTTCATGGTTTTCCTGTATCATTCTCATTTCTCTTCCCAATTTTTCCTCCACTTCTCTAACTTGCTTTTCCAAATCCTTTTTGAGCTCTTCCATGGCATGAGACCAGTTCATGTTTTTCTTGGAGGCTTTTGATGTAGGCTTTTTGACTTTGTTGACTTCTTTTGGCTGTATGTTTTAGTCTTTGTCACCAAAGAAAGGTTCCAAAGTCTGAGTCTAAATCTGAGTTCATTGTTGCTGCCTGGCCATGTTCCCAGCCAACTACTTGACCCTTGAGTTTTTGTCAGGGTATGACTGCTTGTAGAGTAAAGAGTACTTTGTTCCAAGCTTGAGGGGCACTGTTATTTTCAGAGCTTTTTCTACAGAGCAATCTCTGCCGCACCAGCACTCCTCCTCCCCCAAGAACTGCCAACCTGGACCTGACTCAGATCTTAAGCAGGCTCTGCACTCCAGCTATGATTTGCCACTTAATTTCTCCCACCAGGTGGGCCTGGGGCCAGAAGCAACTGCAGCTGTAGTTCTGTAGCTGTACCACCCCTGGTGCCCCCAGGGAGGTGGCTGAACCAGGAACTCCTTCACTCTGTCCCAGCAGCTTTTCCCACTAACCTTCTCTGTTGTTTTTGGTGTTTGTGGGTTGAGAAGTCTGGTAACTGCCACAGCTCACTGCTTCAGGGCACTAGGGCCTGTTCTGCCTGGCTCCTGGTCTGGTTGGATGCTGGGTTCTGCTCCTTTCTGCTTCCAGCTCTGTGCATGATAGACCTTACCCAGCGACCATCCAGGCTGTCCTGGGATGAAGCCCTGCTTCCCTCTGCTATTTTGTGGGTTCTGAAGTTCTAGAATTTGTTCAGATCCATTTTTATCAGTGTTTGGAGGGTCCTGGGGGAGATCCCTAGGCAAGTCCCTGCTTTCCAGCTGCCATCTTGGCTCTGCCCTGCAGAGCTTGACCAATTTTAACCACATCAGACTCCTATGGGTTATAATCAACACTAGATTTGAAAAAATAAACTATTTGTCAAAGGCATACTTAGTAACCAATGTAATAAAAGTATGGTTTCATTTTGAATTAAAGAATACATATCATAACATTGTGAACTTAATGTGAAATATGACAAATTACTAAAGCAAAAAGGAGAACTTATTGTACATTAAAGATTTTTTTAAAGATGTGAAGAGTTGCAAGATGAATTGTATATCGATATGTTTAATCATTTTACTTTGTAACTATTACAATAAGGAACCATTGTAATTTACTTAGTAGAAGGTTGCTATGGTCAGACTTGCACTTTAGGAAAATCAATTTAGCAGCTTTGTGGAGAATGGATTAGAATGGGAAGAGTCTCAAGGCAAGAAGACCTATGAGAAGCCTTAGCAACTACCCAGTCAAGAAGTAATGAAGGCCTGAATAAGAAGAGTGGCTGTGTGAGTGGAGAGAAAGGAATCTGTGTGAAAGAGGTTCTGGAGATACAAACTTATCTGGAGATACAACTTAGTAACTGATTGAATACTGGAATGAGTGAGATGAGGGTATTGAGAATGGCCTGTGTTGCAAACCTGGGTGCCTAAAAGGATGGTGGTGACCTTGGTAGCAAGAGGGAAGTTTGGAAGAAGGATGAATTTTGGGAAAAAGAAAATGAAATATGGTTTGGTCACATTGAATGTAAGGTACATAAAGCACATTCGGTTGGAGATGTCCAACAGATAGTGATGCCGTATTACAGATTGGGGGAGGCATTAGAGATAGAAAACATAGTTTTGGGAGTCATGTGCATTGAGATAATATTTGAACCCATGGGAGATGATGAGGTCACCAAGTGATAGAGTATAGAAAGGAAAGAGAAGAGGGCCCAGGATAGAAGTTTCAGACATACTCACAGTTAATAGATGTGATTTAGATGATGATCCAACAAAGGAACCTCAAGAACACTGAGGTAGGAGGAATACCAAGAGAAGTTAATTAGAAGTGCTAATGTTTTGGGTTAAGTGAGAATGACATGGTAGGGATTTGAAAAATGAAGGTGTCAAATCTCTAAGATTGTCCATGAGACTTGAAGCTAAAGACTGGATGCAGCATGGTACAATGCAGAGGATTCTGGATTCAGTATTGTAGGAGTTGAGTTTGATTTCTGTTTTTGTTACTTGCTACCAGTGTGACCTTGGAAAAGTCACTTATTCTTTGGATCTCAGTTTCCCTTTTCTATAAAAGGAAAGTACTAGATTAGAAAGGCTCTAACTTTCCTTCCAGTTTTGAAGCTATGAGCCTCAAAGTTAGGACAAATATGAAAGGACTAAGTAACCAAAAGACTGAGGCTATAGCCTTGGTTCAGAAGCCTGTTAAAAATCCCGTTAATATTTGTTTCATTGAGAACTTTAGAAATATCAAAACATGCCAGGTGTAGAATTAGAAGGTTGAAGAGAAGAGAAGAGAGGCATTGATGCATTCTAGAAAGCTGAATGATCCAATGGTTTTTTTTATCCGATCCCTAAAGATGAATCAGGAGATACCACAATATTCATGCTAGACTGCTGTCATAGAATATGCTAGGCAAAACTTCATAGCTCCGACAACTGGACAGAATTTTCAGAAGTAGTTATTTCTTTCCCAACCCTATTTGAAAAATTTGAGAAAAGTGACTGCCTTCTTGTCCTCTAGAAAAGGCCAGAGACATGCATGCGTTATTTTTTAAAATTTCAAAAATTCTCTGCAAACACACCACACACACACACACACACACACACACAAACACACACACACACACACACACACACACACACACACACACACACACACACACTAGATACCAGAACAAACTTCCTTTTGAAAATCCACTGTAAATAAGTTCTACTAGATCCATATGTGATGTTTGTGGTCATTTCATACTACCAGAACCAAAGTCTTTGGGTTCAAGCAGAATGTATTACTCATCTAAGTTCCTTGTAATGCATAGCAGATGGGGAGATACTCAGTAAATATCTGTTGAAGTTAATTGAATAACGTTGTGTTGTTGGAGTCAACATTTAAAAATTACCTCTTGGTAAATTTGCAATTTGGTTATGCTCACATCTTGTATCAGTGTGCCCTTAGTCATGGTCTGATATGTAAGGTAGGTGTTTCCTGAGATTCACATGCTGTGAATTCTTCACACCTAATTTATGAAAAATAAAGCTGTCAAAAAATCTGCAAACAGTAATCAAGTCCCATATTTAAAGATGATACATTCTAGCAATTTTAAATAAATAAAGGTTTATGTGTAATTTGCTGTCTTTTCTACTAATCTTTTTAACTGCTAACATTCTCATGCACAAACTTTTTATTTTGAAAAAAAAATTTTCAATTAATTATTTTTTTAGTTTGCAATATTCAGTTCCACAAGTTTGTGAGCTCCAAATTTTCTCCCCTCCCTCTCCTGCCCACTTCCCCCCCCCCAAAGATGGCATGTAATCTGTTATAGGTTCTACATATACCTTCACATTAAACTTCTTTTCACAAAAATCAAATTGTAAAGAAGAATTATAACCAATGAAATGAATGATGAGAAAGATAAAACAAAACCAAAAATAAAATAAAATAGAGAGCAAATAGTTTGCTTCAATCAGCATCCAGACTCTGTAATTCTTTCTCTGGATGTGGATAGCCTTTTCCATCATGAGTCTTTTGGAGCTGTCTTAGAACCTTGCATTGTTGAGAAGAGCCAAGTCTATCAAAGTTAGTCATCACAGAAGCAATGTGTCTGTGGTTGTGTACAATGTGCTCCTGGTTCTGCTTCCTTCACTCATCATCAGATCGTATAAGACTCTCCATGTTCTTATGATTTCCATTTGCTCCTCATTTCTTATAGCACATTAGTATTCCATTACATTCATATACCACAATTTGTTCAGCCATTCCCCAATTGATGGGCATCTCTTTGATTTCCAATTCTTTGCCACCACAAAAAGGGCTGCTATAAATATTTTTCGTACATATGGGTCCTTTTCCCCCTTGTATGATCTCTTTAGGATACAGTCCTAGAAGTGGTATTACTGCACAGACTTTGACTAAAATGTACTTTTGTAATGCTCTGATTCTCCAAAAACTGAGTCAAGACCTTGGGTGTATAGAATTCTTGATGACTTGAGATGACTCGGCATCAAAACCACATCCACTGGAAAGACATGAACTTGTACAAGGTGAAGTAAGCAGAGTCAGCTAAACAACGCATACAATGACTACAGCCATGTAAAGAACAACCACAAAACAATTAGAAGTGAATGTCGCAAAATTACAAGGAACAAGAATGCCCCAAGGGAAAGATATGAGGAGACTCCCCCACCCATTCTTTTGCAGAGGTGAGATGTACACAAGTGTGGAAGACTGCACATATTTTCAGATTTTTTTGATAATTGTTTGGTTTTGCTGATATTTCCTTTCTTTTTCTTTTTTCTTCTTAAAAACATTATTTGTTATATGGGATAGTCCTGTGGGAGGGGTAAGGAAGGGATATTGGGAGGAATTTTGTAGATGTAAACAAAAGATATCAATAAAATTTTATTTAAAAAAACACATTCAGATTTGCTTATGTCTCAGCAGTTGGCTCAATTTCCCTAGGGAAAGTATTTTACTTCCAAGCTAAACAAAGAAAAAGTGTTAGTTTGCTTTGCTAACCTTCCTGTTCTCAAAGCATCTGCTTCCCTTTTCCAACAACAACAAAAAAACCTCAAATAAAGTGAGAGAAAATGTATTTGGGAATGTGATACTTACAAAAGAAAAAAAGATCTTATGCATAGGTTGTCATTAAACCTGTTTTCTTGCCATAGAATGGAAGGATTTAAGCTGGAAGGGACCTTAGAGATCACTGAGGCCAACCACCTTATTTTTAAGATTAGGGACCTGAGACTCAGTGTAGGGGAAAGAGCACTGGACTTGGGGTCAGAGGACCTGGGTCTTGTCATTGTCACTTATGTGTGATCCTAGGTAAGCTAGTTAATGTCTTTGAGACTTAGTTTACTCATCTGTAAAATGACCTTGAAAGTTTCTTTCAGTAATAACCTCCTGTAGAAATATAAGATCTTGTGACCCCAGAGAAGTTGTGACCTACTCAGGATAACAGAGGTAGTGAGTAGCAGAGTTAGGATTTGAAATTAGTTTCAATGGTTTGAATTTAAGTGTTCCAGTTTTATTATGTTCAATTTTGCCTTTGAGCCTGTACTCTTTTTTTAATTAAAAATTCTTGTTTGAGAGTAGTGAAGGCAACATAGTGGAGTGATTAGTGTTCATTAACTAAGGCAATAAATACAGGTTCCAATATTGCTATGTTGTTAGCTAGCTGAGTGACCAAATTTTCTGGTCCTCTTTTATCACCTATAAAATGAAGGGTTTTGACTAGATAAACTAAGATGGTTATTTCACCTCTAAGATATTTTAAGTCCCCCCCCCCATATGCAAGGTATAGCGTTAGCACTGTTGTATAGTATAGTTCAATTTTGGGGATACAAAAACGAAGTAAGACACAATGCTCTACCTTCAAAGCAATGCATCCAGTAAGGGAGCTAAGACATGTGACCAAAAAAAGAAACAAACATTTCAGCTGGCATGTGTTTGAGTTTTTATTACTCTTGCTTTCTTTTGCCCCTTGAGGCAAGAGAATACACGCATTATTGGGAAAGGAGTAAAGACATTTGCCAAAATGCTATGGGCTGAAAACACATGGGAGACTGTACAAAGAACCAATGCTTCTTGGAGGAGAGGAAATATCGTTGCGGGGAGGAAGGTGAGCTATACATACAGGAACAGTGAGAGGCATTTGTGAGTAATGACCAGTGATGGCAGTGGCAGTTGTGGAAATGCTGGTTTATTTGGCCTATTCTGGATAATTTCTGAGCTGAGGCAGGGTTTTCCTGATAGGGACTTGACTGAACTTTGCAGATGAGGGGCTGAGGGACACAGACTGGGCGTTCTGGAGCAGAGCGAGAGAGACAATGCTCCAGGGGGAAAGCAGAGCTAGGGTGGACCAGGGCTGAGAGGCGATGGTCCTTAAGAGAGAAATTCTAGATTCACATAGGTTACAGTAACTTTTCTAATAATGTTATGAATGCGTTCCTTAGGCCTGAATCTCAGTTACATTTTTAGATGTATTTTATTTATGTGTAAAATATTAGTTGCTAGAAAGTCAGCTGACTTTATCATCATAAAAGTGAGCCAAATTCAGAGGTTCTAAAGTGACAGAGAGTGAAAAATTCTATGGGTAAAGGCAATACATTGGTCATATGAGGGAATTCATCATTGAGAATTCCTCAATTAGAACCCAACATGTTTGTCATAAGTAGACATTTGAGTTATAAATATTAAGAGACAAGATATGATAAATGTATGAGAGAGAACAACGTGGTAGGAGAGATTCAGGGAGGATAAATAAACAAGCATTTATTAAACACTAGTTACTATGTACCAGGCACTATGCTAAGTGATGGATACACAAAGAAAGTGTGAAAGCAGTCTATGCCTTCAAGGAGCTTACATTCTGGGACATCATGTATATAATTAAGTATATAGAATAGATAAAAAGGTAACCTTAGAACTAAAGGGCTTATACAGAAAGAGGTTGTTGAACTGACTCTTGAAGAAAGGACTTCTAAGAGCAAGTGAGGAGGGAAAGAATTCTAGGCATGGAGGACAATCAATGAAAAGGCACGGAGATGGGAGATGAGGCATTATATAAAAGGAAAATGAATAGACCAGTTTAGTTAGACCATAAAATGCATGGGGAAGAAAGAAGAAATGTTGGATAGAGGAGTTTATATTTGATTGTAGAGGCAATAGAGAGCCAATGAAGTTTTTTAAGAGCATGGGAGTCAGTAGGGTGCTCAGAACTGAGCTTTAGGAAAATCACTTTGGCATTGGTGAGGAATTGATTGGAGTAGGGAAAGATGATATAGGAAAGGAAACAGTTGGCTCTTTTTTTTATTATAGCATTTTTTAATTTTTAGTTTATAACACTTGGTTCTACATAATTTTGAGTTCCAGATTTTCTTCCCTCCCCAAGACGGCATGGAATCCTGTATAGCTTCCACGTGTAACTTTGCATTGAATTAATTTACACACTAGTCAAGTTATGGAGAAGAACTGTGATCAATGAAATGAATCATGTGAAAGAAGAAACAGGACCAAAAGAAAAAAACCAACCCAAAAACAAAAGAGAGAAAAAGAAAAAAAAAAGGGGGGGGGGAAAAGGCTATCATGAAGTGTGCCTCAATCTGCATTCATACTTCATAGTTCTTTCTCTGGATGTAGATAGCATTCTCCATCGTCAGTCCTTTGGAGTTGTCTTCGTACCTTGTGTTGCTGACAAGAGTGAAGTCTGTCAGGGTTGGTCCTCACAGAATCCATACATCTGTGGTTGTGTATTATGTTCTCCTGGCTCTGCTCCGCTCACTCAGCATTATGTCGTGTAGGTTTTTCCAGGTTGTTATGAAGTCCGTATCATCCCCATTTCTTATAGCACAATAGTATTCCATTACCTTCATATACCACAGCTTGTTCAGCCATTCCCCAATTGATGGGCATCCCTTTGATTTCCAATTCTTAGCTACCACAAAAAGAGCTGCTATAAATATTTTTGTACATATGGGTCCTTTTCCCACTTGTGTGATTTCTTTGGGATACAACCCTAGAAGTGGTATTGCTGGGTCAAAGGGTATGAACATTTTTATAGCCCTTTGGGCATAGTTCCAAATTGCTCTCCAAAATGGCTGGATCAGTTCACAACTCCACCAGCAATGTAACAATGTTCCAATTTTCCCACATTCTCTCCAGCGTTTATCATTTTCCTGTTTTGTTATTTTAGACAATCTGACAGGAGAGATGTAGTATCTAAGAGTTGTTTTGATTTGCATTTCTCTAATCAGTAGTGATTTAGAGCATTTTTTCATATGCCTATAGATATCTTTAATTTCTTCCTCTGAAAACTACCTGTTCATTTCCTTTGACCATTTCTCAATTGGGGAATGAGCAGTTGGCTCTTGCAGGAGCCTAGGACAGAGGTGATAAGGCCCTGAATTAGGACGGTGGCTATGTGAGTAGAGGGATATATCTCTATCCAAACCATCTCTATCTATATCATCTATTTTATCTATGCAGCATCTGTAGCTATACACATAAATAATGTTGTGAAGTTAGAAACAATTAGACTTGTCAACTGATTGGATATGTGAGATGAGTGAGAGTGAGAATCTGAGGATGGCATTGGGGTTGTGAATTTAGGTGACTAAAAGAATAGTGCTGCCCCTGACAAGAATAAGAAAGTATAAAAGAGGGGTGGGTTGGAGAGGAGATAATGAATTCTCTTTTGGTCATGCTGAGTCTAGAATACCTAAGGGATATTAAATTAGAGATGTCCAACAGGCAGTTTGTGATGCTAGACTGGAAATCAGGAGAGGGACTAGGGCTAGAAATATAGATTTGAGAACTATTTTCATAGAGATGATCATTGAACCCATGGGAGCTGCTGGAAGCTACCAAGTCATAGTATAAAGGGAAGAGAGGTAAGAGTCCAAGACAATACTTTAGTGAACATTATATAGATGATTACTGAGCAAAAGAGACTGAGTCTCAAATAGTCAGTCAATAAATATTTATTAAGCATCTGCTATGAGCCAGGCATTGTGTTAAGTGCTAGGAAAAGAGGCAAAAGACAGTCCCTCCTTTCAAGGAGCTCACAATCTAATGGGGGAGACAACAAGCAAATAAATATATACAAACAAGCTACATACATGAAAAATAGGACATAATCAAGAGAGGGAAAGCAGTAGATGAAAGAGAGGTTTGGGAAAGGCTTCATGTAGAAGATAGGATTTTAATTAGGACTTATAGGAAAACAGGTAAGTGGAAAATCAAGAGAGAGCAAAGTCATGAAAACCAAGAGAGAAGAAAGCATCAAGGAGGAAAAGATGGTCAGTAGTATTAAATGCTACAGAGAGGTACAGGATGGGGAGTGAGAAAAGGCCATGAGACTGAACAATGAAGAGATCACTGCCTACTTCCATCTAGGAGAATCGTGGAAGGGTTCATAGTTGAGGTGGCATCTAAGCTGGACTTTGTATTTTTTTGTATATATTCTGTCTATCTATCTATCTATCTATCTATCTATCTATCTATCTATCCATCTATCTATCTATCTATCTATCTATCTATCTATCTATCTGTCTATCTGTCTATTCGTCTATCTGTCTATCTATTCATCTATCATCTATTTATCTATCTGTCTATCTGTGTCTATTCATCTATCTATCTAATCATCTATCTATCTATCATCTATCTATCTATCTATCTATCTATCTATCTATCTATCTGTCTGTCTCTCTTCACACATAAATATATTCATATTGTCTCCCTTACAAGAATATAAACTCCTTGAAGGGAGAGGCTGATTTATTTTTGTCTTTGTAAATGGAAAACTTAGCTTGATGCCTGGCTAATAGTAGCAGATACTTAATACATGCTTGTTGATTGATAAATCAATTATAAGAAGGGAAAGGAAAAATCAAGTTGAGGAGTACATTTCAAGCACATGGAGGAAAGCCATATAGACAGGATAAGATTGAAAAAGAACAATTTGAAAAGTAGTGTATGAAAATTAATAGTTTGAGATAAAACTGGAAAGATAGATTAGAGCCAGATTGTGAAGAACCTCAGTACCAGTCCATGAGTGTATGCTTTGTTTGATAGGCAATAGGGAGCCACTGAAGGTTTTTAAGTAGGGGAGTCACATGATTAGAGTGGTGCATGATAACTAACATAAAACTCGAGATGTCAACTTATTCCATTGTACCATGTTTTCCTGGTGGAGTGACTTCATGACATCAGTAGTAGAACGTTGTTGTCTTATGTGTCATTCTGTGGTGCTGAGAGGCTGGTTACACGGTCTCTGCTTTCAACTGAAATTTAAATATATGTTAGTGAGGAATTTCTGGTAGAAATATGAATTAGTACAATCATCTTGAGAGAAATACGGAATGAATTGAAGAATATTATTAAATTGTCTATACCCTCTGACCTAGAGATTCCACTGGGGGGGGTGCATATACTCCAACTACATCACATACTCCAACAAAAAGAAAGGTCCCATATGCACCAAAGTATTTACAGTGGCACATTTTAGTAATCCTAACTTGGAAACAAATTATACAACCATTGATTGAGGAATGGCTAAAACAACTGTGATCCATGAATGCAATGGAATATTATCATGCTATAAGAAATTAATATGATGAATTCAGAGATTCATGGAAAGACTCATATGAATCAGTTCAAAGAGATGTAAGTAGAACTAAGAAAACAGTATGCACAATAACTACCACAATGTAAATTGAAATGACAACTATAACAAAAAAATATAAACTGAATGTTGCAAAATTATAAAGACCAAGCTTTTCCCTAAAGAAGAGATATGAGAATACAGTCTCCCTTGTTTCTTCATGAAAATAAAGTTCCAATCTAGGGGAGTGGAACACTGCATACAGACATCAGACTTTTTCAATATGTCAGTTGGCTTTGGTAAATGTTTTATTTCCTCTTTCCTTTAGAAATTCTTTATTTTAAGAGATGACTCTCAGGGAGGGGAAAGGGAGGTTGCAATGGGAAATGTAAGTGGTGCGAAAACAAAAGGTATTAAAATTTACTAAAGAAAGAAATAAGACATATGTAATGATTGAGTTGTCTTTGTAAATTTAGATTTGTAAATTTCTAAAAATTTCTAAATTTCTTTAAAAAAATCCCTCATAGGGCTTGCCAGCAGGTTGGAAGAAAGATAGCAGGATCCATCACATGCTAGTCAGGTACAAAAGTGTCCACGGTGCAGAAGTCTATGTGAATAGTCATATTTGTCCTTTGGTCTTATTTCCATGCTGTGAATCCCACAGACTTGAAAGGCTGTCAGTATAGTACTCAGGGCTTTCGATGGATGGTTGGAAGAGTGTGACCACTGAACCAGAGTGAACACAATGACAAGAGGTATTTTTTTCCTTCAAACTTTTGAAATTAAGTACTGTAGATATATTTTCATTCCAAAAACACACACTGAAACATAAATAGTCACAATAGGAGGCCGGGATAGTATCCCAGAGCTCTTTGTGTTTATAGAGTATGAACTGAGTGTGACTACTAAAAAGTCACACTGCAGGTGTCTCTTCCTCACCCCTAGCAGGTTTCAAAGGGCTTTGATGAGCTTTTCCTTGACATAGTCTAGGGCCTATTATTAAGTTCCTCATCAGTACTGCTCCCCTGGTACCAGATTTTCGTCATCCTTTTGTAGCACACTTTCAAGTCACCAGGGAGAGAGGAAACTGTAAATTCGTGTCCTGCTGGTCAGGATGGAAATCTATTCCCACCCCCATGATTCAACTCCTTGAGTCCTGATGAAGTTACTCTTGTCCAGGAGTGACAGACTTGGCAGATATGCTGACCTTAAAATTAAAAAAAAAAGATATGGCAGAAGGAAAACAGGGAGCAATCCCTATCTAAGAGCTTGGAGCTTGGAGATGAGAATGTTAGATGGGGTCAACCTTCCAAAGGCCCTGGGGAGTGGTAGGTAGCTACCACTGGCTGCTGCCATCATCTCTTGGGGTAAAAAGCAGACCTTCTGCTACCTCTGGATCTTGTTGGCATGGGTAGGACAGATACCTGTTGCAGAAATGAGTGGTTATTGCTAAAACAAATGATGTGAGCCCATGGAATCAAGTAGCGAAAGGACTAAGGATTGATTTGATGGTATCTCTAAATGATAACGTAGCAAAGCTGTGACATTGGACGTGGGAGAAATTACAAAACAACAATAACAAAAACAACAACTTGTGAAAGCTATAAGTTCACACAAAAATCCCGACAAGAGGTCCATTCTCACAGATATACCACCTCGTCAACCTCGGAAAACTCATTCATAGTCCAAGGGAACTAAGCTACAGAACAATCATATAAGTGTAGAGTCATCTGAAGAAACTGGAAGAAAATGTGGTGAGAAGTGAACCCAAAGGAAGATGTATTACACCTACAAATTTTAAGGAGACAGGAGTGACTGGGGGCAAAACAAGGATGTCCATTATCACCCATATTATTCAATTTGGTGCTAGAAATGTTAGCTTTAGCAATAAGAAAAGAAAAAGAAATGGAAGGAATTAGAATAGGCAAAGAAGAAACGAAGTTATCACTGTTGCAGATGATTTGATGATGTACTTAGAGAACCTTAGAGAATCAGTAAAAAAAACTACTTGAAATAATAAGTAACTTTAGCAAAGTTGCAGGATATAAAATAAACCCACATAAATCCGTGGCATTCCTATGTAATACTAATAAAGCACAACAGCAAGAGAAATTCCATTTAAATTCCATTCAAAGTTATTGTAGACACTGTAAAATATTTGGGAGTCTGCCTGCCAAGACAAACCCAGAAACTATATGAAAACGATTACAAAACACTTTTTACACAAATAAAGTCAGATCTAAATAAATGGAAAAAACATCAGTCGCTCATGGTTAAGCCAAGCTAATATAATAAAAATAACAATTTTACCTAAGTTAACTTACTTATTCAGTGCCATACCAATCAAACTACCAAAAATTATTTTGTATAGCTAGATAAAATGAGAACAAAATTCATACAGAAGAACAAAAGGTCCAGAATATAAAGGGAATTAATGAAAAGGAATGCTAGGGAAGGAGGTCTAGCCATACCAGATGTTAACCTGTATTAGAAAGCAGCAGTCATCAAAACTACTTGGTACTCTCTAAGAAATAGAGTGGTGGATCAGTGGAATAGGTTAGTTACACAAGACACAGCAGTCAATGAATATGGTAATCTACTCTTTGATAAACCCAAAGAGTCTAGCTTCTGGGATAAGAACTCACTATTTCACAAAAACCAATGGGAAAATTGGAAAATACTATGACAGAAATTGGGTATAGACCAATATCTTACTCCATATACCAAAATAAAGTCAAAATGAGTTCATGACTTAGATATGAAGGCTGATACTATAAGCAATTTGGGAGAGAAGGAAACAGTTCACCTGTCAGACTTATGGAAAGGGCAGAATTTATGACTAAACAAGAGACAGAGATCATTACCAAAGGCAAAATGGATAATTTTGATTATGTTAAATTGAAAAGTTTTTGTACAAACAAAGCTAATGCAACTAAGATTAGGAGGCAAGCAGAAAATTGGGAAAGAAGTTTTACAACCAGTGTCTCTGACAAAGGCCTCATCTCTAAAATATACAGGGAACTGAGTAAAATTTATAAGAACACAAGTCATTCCCCAATTGATAAATGGTCAAAGGATATGAACAGACAGTTTTCAGAGGAAGAAATTAAAGATATCTATAGTCATGAAAAATGCTCCAAATCACTATTGATTGGAGAAATGAAAATCAAAACAACTCTCAGGTACCACATCTCTCCTGTCGGATTGGCTAACATGTCAAAACAGGAAAATGATAAATGCTGGAGGAGATGTGGGAAAATTGGAACACTATTGCATTGTTGATGGACTTGTGAACTGATTCAGCCATTCTGGAGAGCAATATGGAACTAGGTCCAAAGGGCTACAAAAAAATGTGCATACCCTTTGACCCAGCAATACCACTTCTAGGGCTGTATCCCAAAAGATTTCATACAAGGGAGAAAAGGACCCATATGTACAAAAATATTAATAGCAGCTCTTTTCATGGTGGCAAAAAATTAGAAATCAAGCAGATGCCCATCAATTGGGGAATGGCTAAACAAATTGTAGTATATGAATGTAAGGGAATACTATTGTGCTATAAAAAATGAGGAACAGTGGGGCACAGCCAAGATGGCAGCTGGAAAGCAGGGACTGGCCTAAAGCTCTCCCCTAAGGCCCTCCAAACACCAATAAAAAATGGCTCTGAACAGATTCTAGAACTGCAGAACCCACAAAATAGCAGAGGGAAGCAGGGCTCCAGCCCAGGACAGCCTGGATGGTCACTGGGTAAGTTCTATTGCACCATGCTGGGAGCAGAGCAGAGCCCAGCATGGGCTGCACCAGGACAAACCAGACCAGGAGCCAGGCAGAACAGGCCCTAGTGCCCTGAATAAGTGAGCTGTGGCAGTTACCAGACTTCTCAACCCACAAACACCAAAGAAAACAGAGAAGGTTAGTGGGAAAAAACTGTGGGGACAGAGTGAAAAAGAGTTCGCAGTTCAGCCACCACCCCAGGGTGGTGCAGCTACAGAACTACAGCTGCAGTTGCTTCAGGCCCCAGGCCCACCTGATGGGAGGAATTAAATGGCAGATCAGATCCCAGTGGGAGTGCAGAGCTGGCTCAGATATGAGTCGCAGTCTAGGTTGGCAGTTCTTGGGGGAGAAGTGCTGGTGCGGCAGAGATTGCTCTGTAGAAAAAGCTCTGAAAATAACAGTGCCCCTCAAGCTTGGGACAAAGTGCTCTATACTCTACAAGCAGTCATGCTCTGATGAAAAACTCAAGGGTCAAGTAGTTGGCTGGGAACATGGCCAGGCAGTGAAAACAGACTCAGATTCAGACTCAGACTTTGGAATCTTTCTTTGGTGACAAAGAAGACCAAAACATACAGCCAAAAGAAGTCAACAAAGTCAAAAGCCTACATCAAAAGCCTCCAAAGAAAACATGAACTGGTCTCAGGCCATGGAAGAGCTCAAAAAGGATTTGGAAAAGCAAGTTAGAGAAGTAGAGGAAAAATTGGGAAGAGAAATGAGAATGATGCAAGAAAACCATGAAAAACAAGTCATTAACTTGCTAAAGGAGACCCAAAAAAGTACTGAAGAAAACAATACCTTAAAAAATAGACTAACTCAAATGGCAAAAGAGCTCCCAAAAGCCAATGAGGAGAAGAATGTCTTGAAAGGCAGAGTTAGCCAAATGGAAAAGGAGGTCCAAAAGACCACTGAAGAAAGTACTACCTTAAAAATTAGACTGGAACAAGTGGAAGCTAGTGACTTCATGAGAAATCAAGATATTCTAAAACAGAACCAAAGGAATGAAAAAATGGAAGACAATGTGAAATATCTCATTGGAAAAACCACTGACCTGGAAAATAGATCCAGGAGAGATAATTTAAAAAGTATTGGACTACCTGAAAGCCATGATCAAAAAAAGAGCCTAGATATCATCTTTCAAGAAATTATCAAGGAGAACTGCCCTGATATTCTAGAGCCAGAGGGTAAAATAAAAATTGAAAGAATCCACACATCACCTCCTGAAAACGATCCCCAAAAGAAAACTCCTAGGAACATTGTTGCCAAATTCCAGTGCTCCCACATCAAGGAGAAAATATTGCAAGCAGCCAGAAAGAAACAATTTGAGTATTGTGGAAACACAATCAGGATAACACAGGATCTAGCAGCTTCTATGTAAAGGGATAGAAGGGCTTGGAATTTGATATTCTGGAGGTCAATGGAGCTAGGATTAAAACCAAGAATCACCTACCCAGCAAAACAGAGTATCATGCTCCAAGGCAAAATATGGATTTTCAATAAAAAAGAGGACTTTCAGGCTTTCTCAGTGAAAATACCGGAGCTGAATTAGAAATTTGACTTTCATATACAAGAATCAAGAGAAGCATGAAAAGGTAAACAAGAAAGAGAAATCATAAGGGACTTACTAAAGTTGAACTGTTTTGTTTACGTTCCTACATGGAAAGATGATGTGTATAATTCAAGAAATAGGAGCAGACGGACTTGATAAGAACCTGGAGTCTTATATGATCTGATGATGAGTGAAGGGAGTAGAACCAGGAAAACATTGTTCACAACCACAGACACATTGCTTCTATGATGACTAGCTTCAATAGACTTGGCTCTTCTCAACAATGCAAGGTTCTAAGACAGCTCCAAAAGACTCATGATAGAAAAGGCCATCCACATCCAGAGAAAGACTTGTGGAATCTGAATGCAGCTTGAAGTAAACTATTTGCTCTCTCTTTTTTAAAATTGTATTTTATTTTATTTTATTTTTGGTTTTGTTACATCTTTCTCATGGTTCATTTCATTGGTTATAACTCTTCTTTACAACTTGATTATTGGGAAAATAAGTTTAATGTGAAGGTATATGTAGAATGTATATCGGATTACATGCTGTCTTGGGTGGGGAGGTGGGAGGTGAGAGAAGGGGAGAAAATTTGAACTCACAAACTTGTGGAACTGAATGTTGTAAACTAAAAAAAAATTAATAAAAAAGAAAAAAATAACACAGGAGTGAATAACAAACTAGCTCAGCATGTTAAAACTGTCACTATGAGAAAACCAGAAAGGAAGAACATCCTTCTGTTACAATTGTGTAGAAGATTCCTGTAAGGAGATCACATACATAATAATGGGGCACAAGCTAAAAGGCATAGGGCCAGCTTTGAAAGATGGGTCAGGGAAGGAATTTGCTCCAGTCTCTGAAAGTGATTTTCATGACCTCATCAGTATTTCCTAATAAGTCTTTTCTACCTGAGTGCATAGGACTCTAGAAGGGAGGTGTTGGTGGAGGCTGAAGATTTGGACTGTTCTATTATCCTAGAGAGTTGAGCAAAATGATCTTTATGTTCAAGGCATTTTATGATAAACTTTGAAATTTTATGGCATTTTTGAGAAACCTCTAAAACATGGAGTTCTTAACCTTTTCTGTGTCATGGCTTCCTTTGGCAGTTAGAGGAAACCCTCCTAAGAACAACCTAGAAAGATTACTCCATTGATCTCAGAGATTATCTCAAAAATTTACTAGTCAGTGTCATTCTCACAGGGTTCAAAAGTCAGTATCACCTACAGTGATGGTAATGAAAAAGAAGGGAAAGATATGCATATGTATAGACTATAGACTTTGAACCAAAGAAACAAAATAGCATAATTTGTCATTAGAAGAGTTCAAGATATCCTGGTAGCCAGTGGTTCTTAGTAATAGATGTGTGGTGGCTAGTTCCAGATTCCAAAAGATAGCTTTAATTTTCTCAGCTGGATTTTAGTAGTTTGAGGGCATGTCCCAAGGCAGCTTGAGGATACCCTCCTCTTTCCAAAGACTGATGGATAAAGCAGACATAGTGTTGGTGTGCCTAAGTGATATCACTGTCTTTGGGAAGATTCTGGAAGAACACAAGGAAAGACAGATGTAAGCTTTTGGATCAATTAGAGAAAAATGTCCTAAAGCTTTTGATTGACAAATGCCAGTTTTGTAGAGCTTCTGTCAAATATGTAGATCATATAGTATTGTACCAAGGTGTGAGCCGAACACTGAGAAAAGATATAAGCTTTCCTGATTTACCTACATCCAAAGAATGTTCAAAATCTAAGGAATATTCTAGAATTTTTTTTCTGTTGCTAAGCCACTAATTAAGCTCACTTGAACAAATGTGAGAAATAATTCATTTGGTCCACCACTTTATTCCAATCAGTACCAATCAATCTGATATGATTTCATAGGGGTGGCTATTATAATTTCTGTATATTCGGTCCCAGAGCTGTGAGCTACAGATTGTAAAACCACCTATGTAATCAGAAGAAACTAGTTAGAAGTCCTCTACCCTTGTTTTCCCTTGTCATGGTAATCAAGCCCAGTGTGGTGGAGGTGACTCAACTACATGGAAAGTCCTCCAATTTATTTTTGAACCTCTGGACCATTCTCTTTTGTCCAATATGAGCAGGTGACCATCTTATGACCACTTAGTCAGTGGAGATGCCCCATGTTTCACTCAATCTGTGACACCCTTGCCAATATGTCATTTTTGGCTCTCAAGAGCAAGGTCTATCAACCAATGAGATTCTGAATTTTACCATGCCTCTTTTGCATACTTGGGTACCAAATTGTGTAAATACAAGGTCCTAGAAGAAGAGGGCATCTTAAATCATGAGGAAGATCTGAGGTCCACTTTATTCGAGGGGATGATGGGCCCTCTAATAAAGTGCCATTGGTTCAGAGCTCTACCTCAGTCTCTTTTATTGTAGTTTGGATAATTTTAATCCCCACACACATATGAAAGAAGAGGCGTAGAAGTGAGTATGTATGTGTGCTTGTGTGTGTTTGTATGTGAAAAATAAAGTTGTTTCAAGATGTATAAGGCCCCTACTAATTCTGTGACATTGGAAAAATCACTTAACCCCTCTGGGCTTTAGTTTCCTCATCTATAAAATAAAGGTGTTTTCAATGGCTTCTAATATAACTTCCAACTCTAGATCTATGATCTCTTTGAAGACTAATGTGAACATACTTTCAAAGTATTGGTAAGCTGCCCTGGCCAATAGTGAATTTAGCATTTAATGTTAATGGAGGATCTGGGAGTTCACGACTTCCCAAATTCATACAGTGGCCTTCATAGCTGGAAATACCCATCTTAGGATTGATTCTAGGCAACCTGTAATTGGGCAAAGAAATAAAACAGGAGTGACAACCAGGAGCCCAAAATTCAAGCTCAGGCTCACATATACTTTAGAGGCCATGTGCTTATGGTTTGCCATGTCCTCCAAGGTGGGAGAAGATTACCAGCCCTATCTACACAGACCCAAGGAGAGGCTCAGAAACTTTTGCTATGCTTGATAGATAGGAAAAGGAAGGAAGATAAAAGTTGGGTATTCTCACTTTTTTTAAAAAATAAATTTCATAGGTATCTTTTGTTTCATATGACCTATATTTTCCTCACATCCCTCCCTTTTTCCCAGTCCAGAGAGCCATTCCATAAAACACACTATCCTCCACCCCTTTTTAAGAAAAGGCAAGAAAGGGGCAGCTAGGTGGCACAGTGAGTAGAGCACTGGCCCTGAAGTCAGGAGGACCCGAGTTCAAATCTGGCCTTAGACACTTGACACACTTACTAGCTGTGTGACCTTGGGCAAGTCACTTAACCCCCATTGCCCTGCCTTCCCCCCTCAAAAAAAAAAGAAAGAAAAGGCAGAAAAAAAATCAGCAGAACTGATCAGAACATTGAAAAAAATAACATAGTATATGTAGTCTTCCATACCCATAGGGCCCCTACCTCTGCAATGCAGTGGGGAAGGGTATCTTCTTATATTTCTTCTTTGGCACCAAGACTGTTCTTTGTAATTTTGTAACATTTAATTTTTATTCCCTGTTGCTATTCTTTCCATTTATGTTGTTGTAGTCATGATGCATACTGCTTTCTTGGCTCTTCTTACTTCACTTTGCATCAATTCAAGTAAGTCTTTCCATGCTTCTATGTAGTCATCATATCATCATTACTTATTGTTATTGTTGAGTCATGTCCACTTGTGTTATGAGCCCATTTGGGGTTTTCTTGGTAAAGATACTGGAGAGGTTTGCCATTTTTATTTCCAGCTCATTTTACAGATGAGGAACTGAAGCAAATAGAGTTAAGTAACTTGTACAGGGTTACACAGTTAATAAGTGTCTGAGGCTGGATATGAATTTAAAAAGATGACTCTTGACTCCAGGCCCAGCACTCTATCCTCTGTACTACCTAGTTGCCCATTATTACTTCTAGTATACTAATACTCCATTATACTGTTTTACTACAACTTGTTTAGCTATTCTCCAATTGATTGACATCAACTTTACTTCCAGTTCTTTGCTACCATAAAAAGTGCTTCCTTTCCTTCCTTCCCTTCCTCTCTCCCTCCCTCCCTCCCTCCCTCCCTTCCTTCCTTCCTTTCTCTTTCTTTCTTTCTTTCTTTCTTTCTTTCTTTCTTTCTTTCTTTCTTTCTTTCTTTCTTTCTTTCTTTCTTTCTTTCTCTTTCTTTCTTTCTTTCTTTCTTCTCTCCTTCCTTCCTTCCTTCCTTCCTTCCTTCCTTCCTTCCTTCCTTCCTTCCTTGGAGTATACACCTAACAATGGAATTTCTGGGTCAAAAGGTATAGATATTTTAGACTCTTTATTTGCATAAGTCAAAACTGTTTCAAGAATGGTTGCACTAATTCATAGCTTCATCAACAATGTGTTAGTCTGCCTATATTTCCACAGCTCCTTTTACTTACTTTTTAGTTGACTATTGCTTTCTTTTGTCATTTTTGCCAATTTGCTGGGTATGAGGTGAAACCTCAGGGTTGTTTTGATTTGCATTTTCTTATTAATGATTCACAAAATTCTTTCATGTGATCATTAATAGTTTGCAGATTTATTTATCTGTCTATCTGTCTGTCTGCCTGCCTGTCTATCTATCATCTATCTATTTATCTGTCTGTCTGTCTGTCCGCCTGCCTGCCCGTCCGCCCGTCTGTCCATCTATCTGGATATCTATCTGTCTATCTGTCTATCTATCTATCTATCTATCTATCTATCTGTCTGTCTGTCTGCCCGTCCCTCCGCCCATCCATCCGTCCATCTATCTGGCTATCTATCTGTCTATCTATCTATCTATCTATCTATCTGTCTGTCTGCCTATCTATCTATCTGTGACTTGGGTTGCTCTCTCTTGGGCCCAATCCCAATACTGATGAGCACAGAAGCTTTGTTTAACCTGGCCAGTTTTTCTATCTTGAATTAATGCACTTCTTTTTTAGGCAACCTTCAATCCTGGAGGATCACTATAACAGATATGGGAAACCTGGGTGTGTTTATACAAAAAAGGTCATTAGGAAGAAACTGGAAATAAGACAAAGAGAAGCTATTAAAATGAGAGTCTGATGGAATAAAGTTATGTGACCCTGGGAAAGTCACTTAATCAAAACTTACCTCAAGTGCCACCATGGTATAGTGGATAGGGCCTTGGACTTACAGTGAGAAAGACATGGGTTCAAATCTCAGATACTAGTAATAATAGCTAATATTTATGTAGCACTTACTATGTGTCAGACACTGTGCTAAAGCCTTCAAAATTATTATCTAATCCTTACAACAACCCTAGGAGGTAGTTACTATTATTATCCCCATTTTACAGATGAAACTGAAACAAGCAGAGGTTAAATAATTGTAACAACAATGTGCTAGGACCTCTTTGGCTGTGTAAGACCAATAACACCAGCATGCAGAAGGGCTGCCAACATGGGTTCTTTGATATGCTTTTCTAAGGAAAGCAAGTTTTAAGAGGTTAACAATCTTAGTTTAATTAAACGTACGTATATCATTCACTTAGTTCAGGGGGAAAAGATCAGTCCCCTAAACTTCAGGGCAAAAACAAATAGAAATTACAAACATCAACAGACAGACCTTGTCTGACTCAAATCACAATTCACAGTTACCAGAGAAGCACCAACATCTGGCTTACTGGGTTACAAAGCCAGGGTGGGGGGAGTTGTGTTTCAATGGCTTGCCCAGAGTCTTGTCACCCTTTCAATGAGTGTACCCCCAAAAGTGAAACACTGACCTTCCAACACATATACGCTGTTTGGGACCCCGAGGCCTGGGGCCAACTTAGCATGCCTGTGGGAAACCAGGGTGTGGGAAAGCTCTCCAATCACAGGAACCACATCGTATACACAACCAATGACTCCCAATTGTCCCAGTGCTGAGAAACACTCCAAGACAAAATATAGTATGCTTTAGCTGCCTCATTCAAACAAAGGCCAGAATCATTAAAAGTACTTAAGAGAAGAACCGCAAAATATCCTGCCCTGCTTATTGTTACAATAACTTGTTCGTGGTCACATAGCTAGTAAATTATCTGAAGTTGGATTTGAACTCTGGTCTTTCTGACTCCAGATCTGGTGACCTATCTACTGTGACACACAATTTAACTTATCTGTGCCTTAGTCTCCTCACCTATAAAATGAGGGGGGTTGGACTTGATGTAGTTTAATGTCCCTTCCATCTCTAAATTTATGATTCTACATAAAGTCTTTCCTCATTCCCCCAAGTACTATTTGTATGCACCCCACCCCCATTATTTTGATTTGCATCCTATGTACTTTATATTAATTTATACACAAATACTTTGATTCCACTGACGGAATAGCCTCCTTGAGGGCAGGGACTGTTTGACTTTTGTCTTTGTATCCCCTGTGACTGACCCATACTAGTTGACTGATTGTTTGGAATCTGTGTCATAAAGACAAAGCAAGCGTGCATATTGTTAAAGACTCAACTCTCAAGGTGAAGTAGTCCAAGGACAATGTGGTCAGTCTTCATAATTTTCAGTTTGTAATTCCTATTAAAAAACAAACCTGGTATTTTTCAAAAATGAATTTCATTTCATCTGGGTACGCTTAGGGTACCATGAAAGGCAGAATGAAAGATGAACTTTATAGGCTTAGGACCTGATGTGCATTTTCTGTTGAGGGAAAGTTAGATAGACATATTTCTATTGTCTTTAAACCCTTGCCTTCTTGCTTGGTATTTTGTTCAGAAAGTCAAACAAGTGGTGTTGATGGGTATCTTGGGTTCAGTCATGAGCTCTCCTTTAATCAAATCATCTATTTCCAGCAAATTGCAGTCAGTTTTTGTTGGCCTCCTGCTTGCCAACATATTTTCTCTGATTGTCACCCTGACACAATAAAGGGGTTCTTCACTTTATGCAACAGATGTGTTTCTGCAAAGTTATGAGTAGCTTGGATTTCTGTAAATTGAAGCACATTTTTAAAGGCTTCAGGGGAGCTCTTTATTTGGAAGAATGCTACAGCAAACCTTTTTGTTAAATGAAGAATCCTTACTTTAATGAAGATAATTACTAATTTATCTGCTTCATAAGTGTAGATATTTGAAGATTATTGCTTTCTTCTTTTATATAGAAATTAGGGATTTTCTGTTCATCACATCTTCAGGAGTTGTTTTCAATTCATTGGCTAGTGCACACACACACAGATGTGCACACAGGCATAGACATATACAGAGCTTTCATATCCATAAAAAACAGACAGAGCCATGGAGTATGGGATGGTTTAATAAATTATGAGTGCTGTAGGATATGAAGAAGCTTGAAAAATTTTGAAGAATTAAAGCACTAATTGACAGAGTGATTTATAGATCTCTGGATAAGAACTCTCTCTAGGGATAACTTTTCTTCTCTGTAGTAATGTTTAGTTTGATTTTTTAAAAAATGTGAATTTCTTTAAAAAACTGTAATGATTTAAAATTCTGTTAGCACATTTGGTACCCACTGCTTTGTGCTCTGTAGCCTGTGCCTGACATACCCAAGGGAATATATCAGCTAGTCAGAGCTTCTTTCTCTTTCTGGTCTTCCATGCCAGTCTGTTGAGATAAATTCTTCCTTTCTATTTCCTTTTTTCTTTCTTTCTTTCTTTATTTCTTTCTTTCTTTATTTCTTTCTTTCTTTCTCTTTCTTTCTTTCTCTCTCTCTCTCTCTTTCTTTTCTTTCTTCTTTCTTTCTTTCTTTCTTTCTTTCTTTCTTTCTTTCTTTCCTTCTCTCTCCCTTCCTTCCTTTCTTTTTTCTTTCTTTCTTTTTTTCTTTCTTTCTCTTTCTTTCTTTCCTTCTTTCTTTCTTTCCTTCCTTCCTTTCATCCTTCCTTCCTTTCTTTTTTCTTTCTTTCTTTTTTCCTTTCTTTCTTTCTTTCTCTTTCTTTCTTTCTTTCTTTCTTTCTTTCTTTCTTTCTTTCTTTCTTTCTTTCTTTCTTCCTTTCTCCCTTCCTTCCTTTCTTTCTTTATTTCTCTCTCTCTCTCTCTATCTTTTTTCCTTCCTTCCTTCCTTCCTTCCTTCCTTCCTTCCTTCCTTCCTTCCTTCCTTCCCTCCTTCCTTTTTCCTTTCTTTTTCTTTCCTTGAAAAGGACAAATTGAATATCCACTTGTCCTCCAGGTCTTCTTTTTTGTGTTCTTCATTTTGCCCACTAAGGTTTCCTAGCTTCTTGGATTGTCAAAGAAGCCAGATTAGAGAAGGGGGTTTTATTTTGGGAAGCTCTAGGAATCATGCCCACCTCTTCCAGTTCCAGGAACATGGGTCTTTACAATAAGATGTTGTCTACCCAAATGAAATGTGGACATATGTTGTTTCTAAATGAATATGGTTTCATCTGAATATAGAATTTAATATGTCTTTTATTATCTTTTGCATACTGGAGAGATGACAATTATAATGACTGATATACAAAGTCAGTAGCTTTATATCTTATGTAAAGAGTATGGCCTTTGCAAAGGGAGAGAAGGTAAGATGAACTCTTTGAAGAAGCAGAAACCATTAAATTGCCACGAGATTGTTCATATCATCCTCAACTTCCCAGAGTTACATTGTGGAGAGGGCTGTGAAATAGGAAAATTGACTTTAAATCCTGATAATTTAGGGCTTTCTATATAGCATGAAAACAGGATCATAGAACTGAAGCAAGATGGGATCTCAGAGTCTATTTACTCCAATTCTCTCATTTTATGGATGAGGAAAGAGAGAAACAGGAAGTTTAAATGATTTGCCCAAGGTCATTCAGTACCAAAGGTGGAATTTGAACCTACATCCTCTGATACTTGAGTTAGGGTACATTCTATTGTAAAATTCTGCCTCCTTCACACTGGTACTCTGCCCTCTTTGGCAGACTTAGTCAAGTAGATGCTGAACTGTGTACCGATAGTTCAGTTCTTGTCCCTATCCCCTAGTCAAGCACATGCTGAACTTAGATCAATAAAAGTCTAATAGTGATAGTGGTCATAGACTCCTTGAATGTGTTTGTTATTATTCATAACATTTACTGAATAACCACAGTGTATTACTTAACACCCTTCAAGTATTCAGGGCATAGTTACGCATTTGCCTCAAATACAAAACAAGAGAAAACTGCCTTATACAGCAGCACTGGGGATTTAGGTTTTATATTAAGAAGAATTTCCTGACTGTTGGTGATTATTAAACATTGTTAACAGTTTATGGAGAGATCAGTTGTGTAATCTGTCCTGAAGCCCTTTAAAAATTAGGATAAATTTCATCTGGATCAGAGGACTTAGGTAGATTCTGGCCTGAAGACAGAGGAATGATTAGATAAAGCATGATAATAGGCACTGACCCACTTGCTTTGGGCACAAGATAAATCAGAGAGAGCCTAATGAAGAATTCAAGATATGTTACTTCTCTCTTCCATTTCCATGGACATATTTCTTAGTGTTGAGATTCCTGAGCTATAGACAGGGCACTTAGAATGAGAAGGACAACTATAGAAAGGTATGGATGGGAAAGGGGAGAGGGTGACAGCAGTACCTGTTGGCAGAGCCCAGGTGGATTTTGTAAGCTAGAATTTTTGTGTTTCAATGATTTTGGAAAATTATTTAAAACTAATTTCAGAGGTAGGATTTAAAACTAGGCCTTCCTGACCCCAAATCTAACATTTTTTCCCCATTTTACCACATTGCCCTTCTGAGAAGAGATAAGAAAATAGTGAAACAACTATAGGGAGACCCAGCGATCCAAACCCCACAGCTTCCTGGTGGAGTGTGTGTGTGTGTGTGTGTGTGTGTGTGTGTGTGTGTGTGTGTGTGTGTGTGTGTGTTGGAGGTGGGGTTTTCATAGCAGTACAGCAGACTTGTAGGACTACAAGATTGATTCTGGATATATGAACATACTGAGAGATTGGTCCTACTCATCATCCATCCATACTTTCCCCAGCCCTTCCCTCTAACTTTTGGTTAAGTACCAGGACCCTTTACATTTATATACTATTATATAGTAGGATTGGAGAATATAACCCCTAGCTTGTACTGAGGGAAGAGGATTCAGTATCTTTTTCATATGCTCTGAAAAAATCAGTAATGAAGACTTCATCGCTTTCCATCAGATTGTCCATGAATTATCTATATGCAAACCTTATAGTAGTTTGTAAATAGGGCTATGTAGGCCAGCAGCCTAGGCCCTCTGATCTCATTTCCAGTCTCAAGAGACAGACACTTTGGTTTGGTAAGGTTCCTCCAGTTCAGAGATAGAGCCAGAGACAGCTTTGTTAGGGTGAGTTCCAGAGACAGGGTTTGGCTCTTATTCTGAATTGTAGTCTTGGGAAGCAGGGACTTGGAGCTAGGCACCTAGGTAGCACCACAGATAGAGCCCTGGGCCTGGAGTCAGGAACACGTGAATTCAAATCTGGCCTCTGAACCTACTAGCTGTATCACCTCAGGCAAGAAACTAACTTTTCAACTGTAAAATGGATTGTAAAAAAGGACTCTACACCTACCTCCCAAGCTTGTTGTGAGGGTTGAATGACATAATATCTGTAAAGTGTTTCACAAACCTTTAACCTACACGTAAATGCTAGTTATCATCACCACTATCATCATCATCATCATCATCATCTAATGAGTCTAGGAGAACAAAGGAAATGGGTGAAGGTAGTGCCCTGGCTTTCATGCCTACTTCTTAATGACTGACTTCTATAGTGATAAACCCATAGGTTAGGTGAGGTGTATGCCCTGGATTATTTAGACATGCTGCATTTGACAACGGTCTCTCTTGGATCCATTTGCCTGGTATCAGAGCAGAGTAAGTTCTACCTGATTTTTGTTGAAAAGTAGAGCCTCATGAGCTTTTACTGATGGACTAGATGGATGCAAACTGTTTGCTGTGGGTGGCCTCATAAAGTCAGCTGGGATAAGCCTTCATCAGGAATGATGTATATGCCCTGAAAATCTTTTATACATGGTTTTAAAGATTCAAAACCTAGCATACATTTATGTCTCCACATCGAAGTCAGTGTGACAGGAATGATGATGGGATTTGTGAAACAAGCCTGACTCTGGAGCCAGTGTGCGGCAAACAGTCATAAAAAACTGACTCCATTTAAATAGGAGCAGATGACGTCCTTTCCAGACTGAGTATCCAGCCAATCTGTCATGTGAGTGGTTAAATAAGGGAGTTTGATTGATGGAATTTGGATTCTGCTTCCTTTTGCAAGGGGATGGATGAGCCCAGGAGACTCTAGACCTTGGAGCTAAAACATGCCTACAAGCTTTGGCATCTGCCATTCGGTTATTAATTACCATTACTAATGAATCAGTTATGTATTTATTCACCTCTGTACTGTTCACCTCCCTCTCTGATAGATACTGCAGCTGGAGAGGAAGACAGGACAGAGTATTTGTAGCTGCAATAGTCACAATGAAAACACATTTCTGTATTGCTTTAAGCATTGCAAAGAACTTTACAACAATACATTTATTAAATATGTAGAAGACACAGAAGAGTGTGCAGCTCCTGGGGAGATGTGAGATTAGATAAGGCATACTCTCTCTCTTCAAGGAGTGTACAGTCTGCTAGTAACATGACACTAACCTAGATAATCATAATATAGTAAATAAGTATTTATTAAGTACCTACTATGTGCTAGACACTCTGCTGAGGACTGTACAAATGTTATCTGAGTTGATCCTCACAACAAACCTGGGAGGTAAATGCTATATACAGAGATATATGGTTAAAACTGTAGTGAAGTGCAAAACAAAGACCTCTTTGGGGATGAAACACAAGCACAACACATTCCCTAAACAGAAGGCTTGTGCTTCTGCAGTTCTATGCCCAATCATGTGGATTAGGGTCACTCACTACAGCAGTTTGAATGATGGCTTTGTGTGAATTCTAGGGCTTTTTAAAAAAAGGAATTTTGATCAATTTCTCTTCCTAATTTCAACTTCTGCTTTTGGCAACAAAGGACTCTACAAATGAATGATTATTTATATGTGGTAAATCAGTATCTATCTTAAGGAAGAGAAAAAAAAACTTACAGATAAGACTCATGAGATTCGTTAAAGGATATTGAGCACAGCCAATTGAACTCTGAGGAGATCTGGAGATAGGAAGGATGATGTATTCCTCCAAATCCAGATTGACATGGCAGTATGGCAGCTCCCAAGATCACTTCTAAGCTTTTTCCCTTTTGCACAGGAAAAATTCCACTTTTGACATGTGTTAGGAATGCTCAATCAATTATAGATTTCTGCTTTTCTCGATTGGAGGGTGGTTATTGGTGAGGAAACAATGTGTTATTTGTTATCTCTATGATGTGAATTTGGCATATGCCCAAATCAGCTAAGATGGATGCATTTATATGAGAGACACAAGGTGCCTACTTCTGGGAGATTGGAATTGTTGTGGATATTTGCATTGTCCTACCACGTGGTTGGGAACAGCTTCTTTCCACTGGCTGTGCAGCTTGAACTGCTTATGTTTTTAAAATAACCTGACTGCACAGAGTTGTTTTCTTTCCAGTATGTCCAAGGATAAAGGACTCACTCACTCACAACAAGTGGCACCATGTTGTTGTTATTTGTCCTTCGTTCAAGAAGGGGACCATGATATCAGGAAGGTGATGCCATGACTTGCAAGTGAATAATATTTAACTGAGTGAGGATTGTGCAAAGTTGCCAGCCTCACTTTTTCCTCTGGAGTCGTCTGAGTCCAGTGGCAAGATATGGATCAAGACAACTGGAGATGGCCCCCAATGGGCACAATATAGTAAGTGGAGGAAGAGGCCTGAGGACCACCTTCCCCTCTACTTAGGACATTTGGCCCTGAGAAATAGGTTTGGAGTTTGGGCCTGTTTTGTTTTTCATTTTTAGTTTTAGGAATAGGGAGCACGATGCCTGAATGGGGAGCATGAGCCATGGGTATCTTGAAACTCAAGATTCTGGCTGAATATTATAACTAATCCAGCAGAGAAGCCCTGGGATGTCAGGGTCAGAGAGGCTCTCTCAGTAGGGCTTTGGACTTGAACTTGGTGGGACTAAGGCTGTGTAGGAGTTTATTTAAGCTTTAAACCTAATCCCTCTCCCTTTCTTAGAGATAGAGATAACATGGAAGTGGTGGTGGTGGTGGTGCATTATCCCAGGTGTTGGAGTAAATGCTCATATGTTTGTTCTTTCTATGTTTTTTCGGTAAATATGCCTTTGTTAAAGCCCATCAGACTGTTAAGTAGTTGAATGGAACTGGGGTGCTTGCACTCATAAAATTAGGAGAACACAATTGGTGGGGAATCTAACCAACGGCAGAAAACAGAGACTCCTCCAACCCCTTAAGGTCACTGGAAAACCTTGGGGGAGAAGTGAAATGTAACATGCCTAGCTTTCAGGAAGTGGGGTCAGAGAAACCACTGTTACACCTCCTTTTTTCAGAGCTACACTTTGGGATCCTTGAGCACTATAATTAGTAGAGGGGGATGAGAAGCATCATATTGAAATTTTACTTTCTCCTCTTCCATCCATCTACTTGACATCAGGGGGAATGTGAAAGATTTTATCTTAAATCTTTGGTGCTTTGGGGGCTCTTTGCACCCCGGTAAATACTTATTTATGAATTATGTTTAGGGATAGAAGAGAAACCTTCTCAACTCATTATCAGCATGAAAACAAAGGAGAATGAGAGAAAAAACTACATAGTTATACAAGATATTTTCCAATTATGAATATGAATCTTCCCAGGGAATTCTGTACAGCAGATGCATTGTGGTACAATAGGAAAAAAAAACATTGATGATGGCGTTCAAGGACATGGGTTCAAATCCACCCCTAACATTTTCTATTAACATGACCTCAGGCAAGACACTTAATCTTCATGGACCTCAATTTTCTCATCTGTAAAGTGGGCGGGGACCTAAGGGGTTAAAATAGATGTATCCTATGAGTTTCCTTCTAGCTTCAGAGATGTGTTTTTATGATTATATAATGATCTTGGGTTGTTCTCTCAAGTGAGAATCAAAGGTCCTTCTATGGAGCTACTTGTAACTTTTTCACATGGGATTTTATGTATGAATACTAATTCACATTCTATAGAGCAAGGGAAACAAACAATAAACAAAAGACTCCAACAAGGAAAAAAAACCTCTGTTATTAACATAGCTATATATGCTTATAAATATTCTCTAGCAAGAAATATCAATTCATTTGCATCCCTCAGAGGAAGGGCGGCACTTGAAGTCACAAAATTCTAAAGAGCAAACTTTAACCTTATACACATCTCTTCCTCTCCAAACAACCATCTGTTTTCTTTTACATATTATCTAAATACTTAAATAACAGTGCTTTGGTGCATGCTCAGACCACCTAAGATAGAGGCACCCAAGTGGGACATGTCAGGGACCATCTTCTGGGGAAGATATTCTTCATTGCTCTACCATGTGGGAAGGAACAACCTTTTTTTCATTGACTATGTAAAGGGAAGTGGACCTGGTGTTTAAACCTGTCTGACTAAGGCATGATTGCTTACTCTTTTCTATGCCATCCCAGGGAGGACTCACTGACTCCTAGCAGGGATGCTATGCTGTAATCTAGGCAGGGAAATGCTATCTTCCCATTCCCCTTCTGCCTGATGGCTTGGGGTTTTGTTTTGTTTCGTTTGTTTGTCTTTTGCTATTCTAAGTGCAAGTGTGGAGTCCAAGATATAGGAGCTCCAGGTGTTGGGGAAAATGTTGTAAGCTTGTTCTTGTTATACATTTGAAGTAAATATTCATTCATAAAGGCTAATATCATTGTTGGCATAGCTAGGTGGTGCAGTGGCAGGAAGACTCATCTCCCTGAGTTCAAATCTGGCCTCAGACACTCACTAGCTGTGTGATCCTGGGCAAGCCACTTAACCCTGTTTGCCTCAGTCTCCTCATCTGCAAGATGAGCTGGCAAAGGAAATAGCAAACAACTCCAGTATCTTTGCCAAGAGAACCCCAAATGGGGTCACAAAGTATTGGACATGACTGAAATGGATGAACAACTACTTGACTGTTAAGTGATTAAATGGAATGGGAGTTCTTGGCTTTCCTAAAATTAGAGGAACACAACTGGTAGTGGTTTAAGGGAATGGCAGAGATAAGAGGCCTCGTGCCCCCTTCAGACAACCCTGGGGGTGCGGGTGGGAACACCTGGTCCTGAGCCAGTGGTAGGGGCTAGACTAATCTTGTACATATTGTCTTCTTGGTTGGAATATAATCTTCTTTAGGGAAGGTATTGTTTCACTGTTTTTTTTAATCCTAGCACTTAGTTCATATAGTGCCTGGCACATAGTAAATGTTTAATAAATTCTTATTGATTGCCCAATAGATTATAAGAAAGATCATCAAAACCACAAGCCTGATACTATGAAGTAAATAACAACAGTTTAACTGTCATACAAAGCCTTGGCAAAGTTTTTGGTCTCATAATTCTTTTGCTCACTGAGTACACAAGATTCTTTTTGTCTGGCTTCCAGGTCCATCCTTTTATTCCAGGACAAAAACATTCTCTTTATAGCCACCTGAATACTTACTCAGCATCTTCTGTGAATTATAGCCACATAGTTTCTCTGAAATAGGCTGGCCAACAGCCTAGGACAATTGTTTAGAGAAGAATAGCCAACCAATGTTATGTGCTTTTTACAGCTCCCACATTTCATGCCCTCTCTTCGATTCCCCTCCTCTTCTCTTCCATTGCTTTCCCTTGGTCCCTAATGCGTCTTCCTATATTCCTCAGGCTGGAAGGGCAGCAGGTATTCGTGGACCAGATCCTAATATTGCACGGAGATTTTGACTATTCCTTTTTGACTTGGGCCAGTTCATCCCTCAACCTGGTATCCCTTCACTTCAAGGGCTTGCCACGTAAATGCCATATTCAGCATGGAAACCTGATGGACTTCAGCCCTTCTGTAGATCAAGACTACCCAGCTGAACTGATATTTTATGCTTAGTAGTAGAGTTTATAGGTATCTATGTGGGTACTATCATATCCAGCCCTCAATTTTTTATGAATCTTGAAATATTGCATGAATCTACATTCACCCCTTTTCTTTGTCCTCAAATGTCTTTTCCTTCAGAAAAAAACATTAACATAAGCATTTGCCTTTCTAAAACCTATTATTTTGATTACTCCAGTTGGGGGCTGGACAAACTGGGTTAAATTTAATGCACATATGGGAGTTGTTCTTCCCAATCACCCAAAACAATAACACAAATTATCAGCAAAATATCTATTGGTAGCAGTGATACTGAGCAATGACTAGCATGGTCAGAATCATAGCTAGTGTGTGCAGGACTGGCTGTACATGGACTGTCTTGCAAGGGAATTTTGGGCATGTAGTTTGGAACAGGGGAATTTAAGGATGAGTGGTGCCTCTGCCCAGTAATATTAATAGTTGGCATTTATATAGTGCTTCAAGTCTTGCAAAACACTTTATTTGTATTATCTTACTTGGTCTTCCTAACAATTCTGTAAAAGAAGTCCTATTTTTGTCCTTTTCCTCATTTTACAGATGAAGAAATTGAAGCTGGGTCAAAACAAGCTCGAAATCTTAAAAAAAAGGTTTTTGGAAATAATTTTATTAAATTGGCTCAGCAGAGGAGAGGACTAGAAAAAGGTGTGGCTGGCTCCTCCCAAGTTTCTGTTAGTTTTACGTTATATAGAGTTCAAACATGTGGGCTCCTTGAGACATATATCAGCATGCAAGTATAAACAATAGACAAAGATTAGGTGAAGTCAAAACACAAGATTTTGGGTAAAGTCCAAATACAAGACCTATGTGGGGTCCAAAAATTCCTTGAAGCAATTTCCAGGCTCCCCTGGAGAACCTTGGGGGTCAGCATGACCTACACATCCCTAATTAAACAATATCTAGCCATACAAAGCTAGTTGCAAACAATATTAATGAAAATAAACTACTTTCTCCAAGAGAAGTTAAGTGACTTGACCATAGTCACACAGCCATACAAGTCCTGGAGGTAGGATTCAAACTCAGGTTTTCCTGACACCAAGTCCAGCACTGTACCACTTAGGTGTATCAGTAATTTTTAAACTACTTGTTTGTCAATTCATTTGTTTATGGGGAGTGATTTAGACCTAAGCAAGTCTCCCAGGCATGGGAAGGACATATATGAATTTTGGGGGATCCCCAGGAGACTTCCCTGACCCTGATCATCTCCTGAAACTGACCTGTGGAAAGGAGTGCTGAGATGTTTGTTGTATTTGCATTTTCCCTTCCTTTGACCGTCTTTGTTGTAGTTACTTATACTTGGGACCTTTCTCATGGCAGGAGGTGATGACAGGTGTGAGAGGGTTTTGGTGCAGATTTTTCTGTGATGCACCAACATTCCGAGACTTCTGTGTCACTATTCTGACATGTTTGAGAGCAAGTTTTGTTGATAGTGCTCCTTTATAAGAAGTTATAGGAAACCAAGGTAGCCCAAATGACAAAACAAGACAAGCACTTTTTTCTTAGAATGAACTTGGTAGAGGTTTTTCTTGTAGATTTGTTTTTCCTTCTACTCTCCTCTTATAAGTACATTTATTATTTGATGCTGCTGAGAGAGGCTCCTTGACTATACTGTTTGGGTAAAATGAATGCATCATCAGAGTTCTTGCTGATTAGAGTTTTGATTGAAAAATGGTTATGGTTCAGTGGTGTTGTGATGAGTGGGCTTGAGAGTCAAAAGATTAGGGTTCTGCCATTTACTACTGATTTTCTGTGTGATTAAGGTAACTTACTGAGGTTGAAGCTCAAACTTTTATTACGTGAATCCCAAACAGCCAAATAGTTCAGTCAGTTTAAGGTATGAGTAGGTTACACCCAGTAACCTACCGTATGTTACACTCCCTTGCAGCTTTTTAAATATCGCAATGCATTTTAGGCCACAAGACACAGTTTCTAGCTGAGGCTGGGACAATGATGTGATTTTCCCACAAAACATATAGGTAACAGGCAGATAATTTAAATGAACAATTTCATTAATCATTAATATAATTAATCATTTCTATATAATCATTAATAATTTCAAACTGACTTGAATTACTTAGGTAGTTTCCATGCAGGCTAAGTAAGGTTCAGTTAACCAGTAGTTCAGCTTAAGGAAACATGGGGCACACAGTGAGACTATAAAACCAGCCAGCTTTTTGAGGGGACATGCTCACAAAATGAAGGGCAGTCATGAAGGAGTGTGGAAACATGTCAGATCTACTGGGACCTCAGATGGAATTGGACACACAAACCCAGCAAAGTTTGTTTTTTTTTATAGGGTTCTTAACTTGGTCATGTCAGATGAAGCATTGTAGAGAGGAAGCAAGGAGTTCAGACTTGGGGAATGGTGCTGATTCATGCTAGTTGGGGAGCGGGAGAATTTCCTGGGTCTTTTGGTCTGTTTATTTTATTTGAAAGGGTCTCTTAGGGGATTTGAATTTCCCTAGAATTTCTTTGTTTGGGAAAATGGGAAGATAGTTGGAGTCCTCAGACCTCCTCACTTACAATTAAAAAAAATGGACAATATGAGATCTCGATTAATCATTCAGGAGATCTTTTAATGTTACAACTTTCAACAGAAGTGACATAACACAGTCTGGGACCTCTAGTGATATATCTGTATATCAGTAATTGATATTGCATTTTCTAGGCTTGTAGACAAGTGAGGTCATGAGCGCTGAGTAAAAGACTCCCAGGCTATATTCACAGTGCAGTAACAGTGACAATATCTTTAGAAGAACATTGATAAACTAGATTGTCCAGAAGAGGGCAAAGAAGATTGATGAGGGGACTTGAGATCATTCCATTTGAATGGCTGAAGGAATAGGATTGTTTAGCCTGGAGATAAGAATCCTTGGAGCTAGGAGCAGGGTAGCTCTCTTTGGGTATTTAAAGGACTGTCATGCAGAAGCAGGATTAGGCTAGTTCTGTCTGGACCTAGAGGACAGAATGAGAAGCAGTGGGTTTAAATTGCATAGAAGTTAATTTTGGCTTGATGTAACTAAAAGATGACAAAAGATGCCCTTTGATAGAGTTCCACTAAAGGCTTGAGATGTGTATAAATTTTAAAGACACAACCACAGAGCTAGTTGTAGAATTTCTTGGCTTCCCCAATAATTTCTTCAATTTGTGAACAATTTCATTCTTCAAAAGACATTGTCCGTGAGATATAAGAAAATGTTGCCTCAGCCATATCATTCTCTTTGTGGCTAAGCACAGCTTCGATGCTGTAAGGTGAAAAGTTAATGATAAGAAGTAGTAGTTCATCATCATGAAGTAGCCATAGACACAGAAATCAATAATTTCTGGGTATCCTCAAAAGTTTTCTTATAGAAAGTCCAAGACTATGGAATACCTTTTTAAAGGAGATATTAGAGTGGCCTAGAATTGGGTTCTTTTAACAGAAAGAAATACTGGAAAATGAGTAGCCTTAGTTGGGCCCGAGGTTTGGAGTGCATATGGAGTACATAAATCATATGAAAACCAACCACACTGGTGTATTAATGTGGGAAAATGACACTGGAATATCTCCCTTTTTCCAATTCAGATATCTGTTTTATTGAAAAAATATTAAAAGATAGAGTTTCTTTTAAGTTTTCTTCAGAATTCATCTAGTGTTTATTCTGTGAATAGGATATAATAAAAATATGGAGTTGTGATTGGAATTCTAGGAATCAGCATCTTTATAAAGTATTACAAAATTCCAGAGATAATAGACATTCTGAACTGATGGTGCTCAGGTTGTAGTGTTCCTTAATCAATAAGCAATTTCAGGGTGTCAAGTAGCATCATTAATAATTAACTGTTGATAACCTTTGGCAAATTCAGGTTTTAGGGTCTTTCTTATGGCTGAAATAGCAAACATTTGACTGAATGAAAGCACTGGATATGGGTATTCCTTATAAGTACCTTATTAATAGTAAACTTACAATCACCACGAAAATTCTTCCTTACCATTAGTCTTGGCATAATTGGTTCGACCAAAAGGGTACAGGAAAGTGGTTCAGAAAATAAAATCATTGCACTTTGGAGGCCATTAATTCAGTTCCTTGTTTGATGCATGAATCTTTCCCACAACATTCCTGAAAAGTGGTTATCAGTCTCTTCTTGAACACTTCTAGGGTTGTGGAGCCACCTATTTTATGAGGCAGCCTGTTCCACTTGAATAAAGTCTTGTTTGAATAGATACTTAAGTTCTTTCCTTATCCTGCTAGAAAAAAAGTACCAGTCTAGTTTTCAAATTCATTGATGCAATATTTGGATCCAAATGGTATAATACTATCTCCATATGATAGGGTCAACTAAAATGTGACTGTTGCAATCCATTTCCATAATGTCTCACTTGTAGATCTATACACTTATCCATAGTATAGAAAGAAGAAAGGATTTTAATCAAAATTTTAAAAGGTGTAACTGCATTTCTAGTGAGTTGAATTGACATTCAATTGAATGAATTGACGTTGCTTGCGAGAAATCTACAAAGGATCACATATCTTGAGCTGGAAGAGACCTTAGAGGCCATTTGGTCAAACTCCTTCATTTTATAGAGAAATTGAGGTTCAGGGTGGTTAAGTGACTTGTTCAAGATTACAGAGGTAATAAGTATTAAAGACAGGATTTGAACCCAGGTCATCTGAATAACAGAGGCCATGTTCATTCCATTCTACCAAGAGAAAGCTGCCACTCCTTAAAGAAAATACCAAAAGAACATGGCTTGAGACCATTCCCCTTGGCAGGGGTCACATTATTTAGAAATTAAAAAACAAAACAAAACAAAAACCTCTGTTAGGAGTTCAGTTCTTAGTAATGATTTATTCTTATCACCTATGTGGATGGTAAATCACTAACATTTTTCCTTTTGCCTCCAAAGTGCTTAAAGATCTCTCCCTCCTTCCAAAATTACAATAATGCTTATCTTGTCTCTGTTGAAGTAGATTTTTATTTTTGTTATCTGTGGTACCTAGTTTATAGCTCTACAGATAATAGTTTCCACATCCCAAGAGTGTTCACATCTTATGCATGCCATCCCACTTAGCCAATCACTGCCCTGGAATTCCTAGGAACTAGAAGACTGAAAGTTTTTTTTCTTTTTTTTTATAAATAATATTTTATTTCCCCTCAATTACATGTTAAAACAATTCTTAACATTTTTAAAAAAAATTTGAGTTCCAAATTCTATTCTTCCCTCCTTCCTTCCCTTCTGCCTTCCCTGAGATGGCAAGCAATCTGATACAGGTCATATATGTGCCACTATGTAAAACATTTCCATGATAATCATTTTGTATAAGAATCAAACAAAAAAAAATGAAAGAAAGAAAGAAAGAAAGTGAAATATCGTATACATCAGTCTATATTCAGACACTATCAGTTCTTTCTCTCGAGGTAGATAGCACGTTAAGACAAACACTTTTTGAGATGTGTCAGAGATGGGACTATTTTTGGTATAAAACAGAAAAAAGCTGATGAGCTTTCTTTGGTGCTGGCACCTCATATATGATGTTGTAGATGATAGTCTCTGTCTACACAGTCAGTGGAAACACATCTCAAGATCTTTGCCAACCACAGTACTCTCATCCTATCTCTGGTGTTCACATACAATTTCCAGTCCTCTGGTTGCAAAGAATGACTTTGGTAACTCTCAATTGTATATACAAGTTCTGTATGTGACCTGTTTCTTTTTTTTCTGGTTATGGCTGCTAGTTTATCATAAAATCACCTACTTAGAGAGGAATTGCTGCTATATGTAGGAAGTAAGATGCCCAGAAGAAGTCGATTAGTTCCACTTTTCAGTAGTTCCCTTATAGACTGCAGAAGTACCAACTCATTTGGAAAAAAAGGGTAGAGAACTAAAACACTCTACTTTAAACTCCTAGTTCCTTGAGGAACAATTTGGGAAATTAAACATGGGGAGAGTTGGAAGGGGCCCTTGAGACCATCTAGTCCAATCCACACCCCAAAAGGAATCCTTTCTACTATGAAATGTCTGGGAAGTAATCATCCAGCCTCTGATGACTTCTGGTATGGGAGAACCCAGCCCTGCGACAAAACTTTCTACTTTTGGACAGTTCCAATTACAATTACTAGGAAGTCTTTCCTGCCACCAAACCTAAATTTGCCTTTTTGCTGCTTCTAGGATTGCTCCTGAGCCTGCCCTCTGGAGCTAACCAGAACAATTTAGCCCCTTTTCCATGAAAGCTCTTTAAGATATCTTTCTTGTTCTTTCTGAGTAGGCTAAATACCAATGATGGGGTACGGTCTCTGGGAATGCCCTTGAATCTGATGGAGCACAGTCTCTGGGAGCCCCTTTGAACTCTCCTTGAATCTTCCCACTAGATCTGGCCTTTGCCTGAGGCCACAAGCCTTTCATTACCTAGGCCTAAATCTCTACCTAGCCTAACTGTCTATAGTCCAGCTGCTTCCCACCCTTGATCCTATCAAAATCCCATTCTCTTGTTTCCCGGAGTCTTGACCTCTAGTCACCCTAGTCCCATCAAGATCTTCCTTGGACTCCTCAAGACCCTCCCTGAACCCCTCCTCTAGTCACCCCAGACTAGTTGACCACCCCTCAATCCCTCCTACAATCTTTCTGTATATAAGCTCCATCTTGCCCCCATGAAGGCACTCAGATTCAATTTAGCTCAGTAGATTGAATCTGGCCTGCTTGTGAAAACAAGCATCACAAATGGTAAGATTTCTTACGACAACTCAATATGGCAAATCTTTAATAAACTTTGTTTTTCCTTGGCTGAGAAGGTTTGAGTCAAATTCATTCAGCAGGACCCTGAGTGGTGGTACTTGGGTTTCAAGCACCCCTAAAAACCTATGGTTCCTTACCTCCCTATTTTTCTTTAACCTCATCACCACCAGTTGCTTTACTGTTTCCTATATGACATGAACTCAAGTTCCTTCAGCATACTGGTTACTTTTCTCTGCCATAGGTTCCCAAAGTGGGCAATGTTGCCCCCTGGGGGGCTCTGTAATGATCCAATGGTATGGTAGCAGCCTTGGGTGTATTTGGGGGGTGTTGAGTAAAATAAGGGGCTGACAGAAGCATAAGGAAAGAAGAGAAGATAAGAAAATTTTGAAAAATCATTCATACATGTTTCATTTGTTATGGAGTTACAGTCGTAGTGATTACATTATTTTCCAAATAAACACAGAAAATGCAAGTTATAACCAATCAGTGGTCAAGTCCACCAACAGATCTTAACAAGCAACGGTTGGCAGGTGAGCTTGTCATGCATTGTAGGGAAGTCCAGCATGTATCAGCAGGAATATGTGTGTGTAATGACTTGTTTACAATATGGTTACATGATGCAATATTACATCATCAAAATTTCAATGTAGGAAAATCCCCCACAAATTTACACCAAATTTAAGATGTGTGATTTAAAAAAAATATTTTATATTTCTTTGGAATAACAAATTTCAAAAAAAAGTCAGTTTACAGGAGGCACTGAATAATTTTTTTTTTTGAAAAGGGAGCAGTAGGCCAAATAAGTTTGGGAACCTCTGCCCTAGACACCCTGTAAGCTTATCCATGTCTTTCATAAACTGCAGTGTCTGGAGATGGATACAATATTCCAGATGCAGTCTGACTATGTGAGAGTGCTGGGGAGCTATCACCTCATTCCTAGAAGCTCTGTTTCTCAATGCAGCCCAACATCTAATTAACTTTTTGGATTGTTGTAACAACAATGTGGCTTGCCGCTACTGTGGCTGTGTAAGACCAAATGATGGGGGTACAATCTCTGGGAACCCCCTTGAACCTGATGGAGTACAGTCTCTGGGAACCCCCTTGAACTCTCCTTGAATCTTCCCACTAGATCTGGCCTTCACCTGAGGCCATAAGCCTTTCCTTATTGGTAGGCCCAAATCTCTACCTAGCCTAGCCCTCCATAGTCCAGCTGCTTCCCACCCTTGATCCCATCAAAATCCCATTTTCTTGTTTCCTGGAGTCTTGACCTCTGTCACCCTAGTCCCATCAAGATCTTCCTTAGACTCCTCCTCAAGACCCTCCCTAAACCCCACTTCTAGTTACCCCAGACTACTTGACCACCCCTCAATCCCTCACACAAACTTTCTGTACATAAGCTCCATTCTGCCTCCATGAAGGCTCAGATTCAATCTAGCTCAGCTTAGATTGAATCTGGCTCACTTGTGAAAACAAACAAATAAGACCACCCATTATGGTGAACCTTTAATGAACTTTAGGCAGCAAGAGAGCACAGTGTAAAAGTGTCAAAAATTCACCCCAGACTTTCATGCAACCCACAACATTGCCCTTGTGTGACCAGATTTAAATATAATTGGGAGATATTTAACAACATAAATAAAGATATGATATCCATGTAGCCAAAATGACCCGAGTATCAGTCCTGTCTCAGACACTTACTGGCTGTGTGACTGGGCAAGTCATTGAAATGGTTCCAGCCTCCATTTCCTCATATAGAAAATGGGGATAATAATTGCATCTACCTCACAAGGTTTTTTTGAAGATCCAATGAGATAAGACATGTAAAGTGCTTTGCAAAGCTTGAATAACTATAGAACTATCAATTATTATTATTGTTTTTAATACCACATTTATACAAATATAGGTTGAATTCTTTTTTTTTTTTGAGGGGAGGAGGCAATCAGGGTCAAGTGACTTGCCCAGGATCACACAGCTAGTAAGGCTGCATTATTTCTAGCCCTCATAAACCATAACATTTGAGGCAGGGTGGTGCTGAAGAAAGAATGGGTCAGCAATCAGAGGAACTGAGTTTGAATTTTTGCTCTGCCATCTGTTCTTCCATTACTGACCTAGAAAAGTCATCAAATTTCTCTGGGCCTCAGTTTTCTCATCTATAAAATGAAAGGGTTGGACAAGATGACTTCTAAGGTTTCTTCCATCTCAAAGTCTAAGGTCCTATTATAATTAGCTTTGTTAAAAGTTGAATATAATGGGTCCATGCACAGGACTTCATACTTAGCTTTCTCACTCATTTTCATTCCATGCTACCGGTAATTTGTCTAAAGAAATTGGAAGTGGCATGAGGAAATGGGGGCTCATAATGATGGCTGATATTTACATAGAGCTTTAAAATTGGAAAAATACTCTAAGTATATGATCTCACTTGAGCTTCACAACAGCTTTATGATTAGTGTTTGTTTCCATTTTGAAGGTGAGCAAATGGAGGCTTACAGACATTAACGACTTGTCTGTGGTCACACAATGAGAGCTAGAGACGAGATATTAGTTCAGGTCTTCCTGACTTCAAGTCTAACATTATGCCCTTACTATTAGGGCATTCATGCCTTGGGCTGAGGGTTAAAGCCAGGACATAAGGTATGGATGGAACCACAGGACCTGAAGATATTCATCCATCTGTTAAAGTGGCACCCCATGAGTGTGGGTGAATTATAGTACACTGCCTGATTTGCACAGTTTGCTTGTTTATTAAATTTGCAAAATTGATGCCATTTATTAGAAAGCCTTGGAGCTTCACCTAATTAAAATCCTGAACTTTTGCTAGCATATTTGATGAACTGTTGACTTTTAGTTTTGGTGTAGGAATGGTTATGGGATTTAGAGCTCGAATGAACATTTAAGGTCACCCAGTCCAACCCACTCATTTTACAGATGGGGAAACTAAGATCCAGATGTGATATGAAATGACTGTATATCTAGCTATGGTCATTTAATTCAGCACGGGGGATTACAAATGAACTTCATTTTACAGAAGCACCTCTGTTTATGTAAAAACAGTGCATTGTGCATTGAATCTGTAATCTCATTGAGAGCAGTCTTTTTTAATTTTTAGCTTTCCCAAACCTTAGCAAGATGCTCTTCACAGATCAGACTTTTAATAAGTGTTTGTTGCTGTTATACACATACGCAAACCCTACAGGCCCAGTTATAGCACCAGTTATCAAATTGTATTTCTTTCTCCTGTTAGATATTGCTGGACTTGGAGTAAGGAAGACCTGGATCCATATCTTGCCACTGACATATTAACTGTGCGACTAGCAAAAGACATTTCTTGTCTCTGGGCCTGGCTTCCTTGTGCTATAAAATCCGGACGAGAATATGTATAAAATGAGAATAATGCTGTGGGACGTACCTCAAAGGGCTGTTGTGAGACTCAAATGAGATAATATATGTAAAGTACTTTGCAAATATAGAATCTGTAAAGTGCTGTATGGGTCACTATATTCTCATTATTATTATTCTTCCATGAGGATAACTTTTAGCTCTTAACAAATGGCCATTATGATGAACTCTTCCTTTTTTCTTCTTTCTTCTTTGTATAAAAGCCATCAGCCCAGCATTTTTGGGTGGGTGAGATGAAATACCATTAGCACTTTACCCTAAATGTTGGTACCCAATTTAGCAAGCCTAGCCACCATTGGGCAAGTGTTCTTTTGTCTGGCCATTTTAGTGCTTAAAAGGACATAAGAATCAGACCAGTGAAAGAAAGTTGATTCTTTTTCTCCAGATTTTCATAATCAAGTGTAGCCCCTGTCCTAAAAACTAAGAGAGCTCAAGCTTTTGCCAGTTCCCTTGGAATCACACTTTGAAGTACTCATTAAGTGTAAGTCTTCTTTGGATTCCAGCTTTGAGAGAAAAGATCAAATTGGTGAAGGAAAAGACTCTGGGAAGGCATGAGAGGAGCTGGCAGTCTCCATCATGTCCTCTGTACCACTTTTCACTATTTTTCTCTGTATTTTCACCTGGTGTTTGCCCCTACACACTCTGCCTTATTAAAGTGTGATTTCAGCCATGCTTCCAGCTACCATCTTGTTCTTTTGAATACTGTAAAGGTAATTAAGGTGGGACTTTTTTTTTTTTTACTGTTTTTTAGAATGCTAAAGTAATCAAGTGCCTTTGATTAAATCTTACTAGGCGCTAAGACCCATGCTCACACCCTTTTGCTGGTTAGGTGTGAATCCTTTGGGCCCTGAACAAGGTATAAAAACTCAAAGGTTAGCATTTTGTCTGGGGCTCTCACTCACTGGAGGAGCATTGATGTGGAGACTCTGGGAAGCTGTTGTTAAGAGCCCCCTGGCTTGTAAACCCAGAAATTGATGCTTCCCTAGTAACTATGAAATGTGATTTGAATCAGACAAGGTATGTCTGCTGATGTTTGTAATTTGTTTGTATTTGCTCTGAAATTCAGGTTGCTGGCTTTTCTTCCTGAACTAAGTGAATGATATTTGTATGTTGGATTAAAGGGAGATTGTTAACCCCTTAAAGTTACTTTCCTTAGTAAAGCAGATCAAAGAACCTGTGCTGGCAGCTCTTGTTGCTGGTCTAGCAACTGCTAGCCAAAATTGTTGTTACAAATACCTAAAGAATTGAAGGGGCAACTAGGAGACACAACGGATACTGTGCTGGGCCTAGAGTGAGGAAGACTTGACTTCAAATTTAGCCTCAGACACCTACTAGCTGTGTTCTGTGAAAATGGTCTGGAGAAGGAAATGGCAAACCAATCTAGAATTTTTGCCAAGAAAATCCCAAATGAGGTCAAGAAGAGTCAGACCCAACTGAAACAACTGAACAAGAAAGAATTGAACACGCCTACCCCATTTCATAATTTTTAAAATTAATTAGCAATTTAGTTGAATGGCATGCTATACATTTACTAATACTTAATGAATAAATATTAAGTTTCTATATGTGATCCATGGATTTGGTCACTGTATGTAACTCTATCACACAATACCCCATGTTTGTATTTCATGAGATTTGTGTACTTAATTCACTGTATGCGATGCTCTAATGCGACTAAATATAAGAAATGTACCTTAGATTTTATTAGTTTAGGGAGCAACCAGTGAGGAAACACCTATCAAAAACACTGTCTTTAGAACTTATGGTCTTCGAGTTTTCTGTGGCACCAACAGAGTAAGTGACTTTCTAAAGGTCATGCAGCCAGTGTATAGATATGTTAATGACGGAATGTCAATCTAGGTCTTTCTGACTCTAAGGCTGGCTTTATACCACAGTTAGTGGCATTATACCACAGTTTAAGTGCTGTTATGCTTGCTTTTGATTATGTGCTATGTATTATGTTTGTTGCTTGAACTGTTTTTAAATGGCATGTCCTGGGACAGGAAATCTTCTATTTGGGGTAAGACTCATTTAGTGTGATATCTATGCCATCTAACAGGTCTTCAACTCCCTGTTTTGGGTTGACCCTGTTCATAAAGCTGAGACCATTTGAAAAGAGCCGAAGATTGGCTTAGTACTAGAAATGAAGCAAATCCCCAGTGTGAGCATTGGAAAATTGGTGGTTTAAGGTTGAGAGAAAAGGATGGCACCTGGAGCCCTTGCTTTTTCTTCCTGAGCTGCTGTTGACCGTCCTTCACAGTTTCCTTGGTGATAAATAGGCAAAGAGGATTGAACAGTCCCAAATAGCTTATCTGATGAACCAGTTGCACTGAGGAAGAGTTGAAAGAGAATAAGAGGTTGCTGGTCACTACAGAGCTATGAAAGGAAAGCGGCCACTTTAGGAGCTAGCCCTGGCTCCTGATTTTTCCCAGTGTACCGGTCAATGAACCTGAAGAAGGCTTTGGGTGGAAGAGCAAAGGAATATGATTGTGGGAAAGGTTGTATTTATTAATATCAGCCTTGGGCACATTTGTTAAGTTTGAATTTATGTTTTGATCAATCAAACATTTATTAAGCACCGAGTATATGTCAGGAATTATGTTGTATAAAGTGGTATAGTGGTTAGAGAACCTGCCTCAGGCCCAGAAAGTGCCACCATCGACACATGATAACTGCATAACATATAATAACTGCCCAGATGTCAGCCAGGCAGCTTGCCTCAGAATACTCCAGTGCTTAATTAAATGTAAATTAAAATGTAATTGGAAAATACTTAACAAAATAAATAAAAATACAATAGAACACATTGATAATAACACTCATTTTCCCAAGGCCCCAAGGGTTTAGTAACTCAGTTTCTATTAGAGTTTGAGACCACCACTTCAGGCAACTCTCTTAAGACTAAGTGGCAGGGGCAGCTAGGTGGCAGTGAGTAGAGCACCGGCCCTGGAGTCAGGAGGACCTGAATTCAAATTTGGCATCAGACACTTGATTTACTAGCTGTGTGACCTTGAGCAAGTTACTTAACCCCAATTGCCCTACCTACCCTCCTCCAAAAAAAAAAAAAAGACTAAGTGGCAGAGAATGTGCTAATCTTCTTTAGCTGTGGAATTTTCTTATCCGAGAGGTCCTTATAATAATGAAGTCACAAGTCTAGTCCCTAAACTATTTATATGTAGAACCTGGAAACACTCTGCTCTCATACATGGAGCCACCAGAATGACCATCCAGGGTTCAAAGTACTTTTTGAATCTGTATAAGCTCAAAGCTATAGCTCCCAAGCTTCTACCAATGTATTTATTTTTATCTCGTCAGCCAGAGGACATAATTAGATAAAATCAAAGGTATTTAATGAAATAGCATAATAAGAATGTTTTCAAGAGAATAATTCCCCATACATTTCTGGTGATATCATAGCATGATTTTTCCTGGGCCAGTTCTATACACAATTATGGTGGTCTCCGTTCAGTGAGTTTGTATATTGGCCTAGGCTGGTCTCATGGTAATTGCTGTGCTAATGCCTTCTGGTCCTATGGTAATTTCTGGGCACATATTCTCCATTGGTGCATTGCTTTGTTAGTTCCATGGCATCTCCGCCTGGTGGGTTGCTCTTCTGTTTCTAGCTTCTGGGTTTATCTCTTCAGAAACACAAATATAATCTCAGCTCCATCTGTTATGGGGATAGTGGCTAGATTCTCTGATAATGATAAGATGTTAACTCTTTAGTCATAGACTAAATACCATGCTCAGCTAACAGGGGCATCTAGGTGGTACAATGGATAGAACTTGGAGCCTGGAGTAAAGAACGCCACAGTTCAAATTCTACCTCAGACACTCACTAGTTATGTGACCCTGGGCAGGTCATTCAACCTCTTTTTACTTCAATTGCTTCAGCTGAAAAAGGGGAACTATAATAGCACCTACTTTCCTTAGGGCAACTAAGTGGCACAGTCGATAGAGTGTGGGCCAGGCCCGGAGGCAGGAAAAGACTCACCTTTCTGAGTTCAAATCTAGCCTCAGATCCTTACTAGTTGTGTGACTGTGGGCAAGTCACTTGATCCTATTTGCCTCAGTTTCCTCATCTGTAAAATGAGCTGGAGAAGGAAATGGCAGACCACTCTAGTGTCTTTGCCGAAGAAGACCCTAGATGGGGTCACAAAGAATAAGATGTTCTATCAGTAAGGTAAGATTCATGACCTCCAGGATGACCATGAATATGCCTGTATGGTTCAGAATCGCAAAGCATGAAAAACTCTCTAAGTAGAAGGCAGAGGAAGTATATCATTTATTTATTCTCCAGAGGATAAAATCCCAAGACCAATAACTCCAATTCGATATAGCAGTATTTATATTTCAAAACCAGTAAGCCCACCTCAATGTGGCAACAAGGAAATTATAACACATTATTATAGCAAGGAACCAAGTCATCCTGTAAAATTCCCCCCTGCTAGGACCTTCCCTGTAAACACTCACGATTCCTGTCTGCTTGTCTGCATTCTCTCTCTCCCTCAATTCTCTGGTCTTTGCAGTTCCATGGTTTCCACTCTCCATTCTGTGTTCTCTCCACAGCTCAGTCACCTCTGAGTTCCTGCTCCTTCTCCTTGGCCTGAATTCCGATTCCTATAGCTCTCTTCAGATTTTGCTGCTCCCAATTCTGGGTTCTCTTTACATACAGTCCTAGCTGGCATCTGATTGGCTGAATTCATGATTGACTAGAACTCAGTGCACATACCATTGGCTCTGATCTTAGCAACTCCCCTTAGGGCCCTGAGGGCTTCAGGCCCAAATCAGCTGAGTACCTAGTAAGTAGAGGCTTTAGGCTACTTACACACAAAGATAAAATCAAGCTTTCCTAACTAGCCCCACCTGAGGCCTATTAAATGGGTGGGGAAGATCTTTGATCACATCAATACTACAGATGTGACTGAAAATGACCGAACAACAACAACACTTCACATAGTTGTTGTGAAGATCAAATGAGCCGATATGTGTAATATAGTGTCTGCCACTATGTTAATGCTATTCATTTTTAATAATAATAATAATAATAAAAGCCAGATACAATGTCCTTGGGCTAAGATTATTATTTTTGATCTTTTTATCTTGGTAGAGATTAAAGTCTTATTATAGATAACCATCTGATTTCAGTGCAAATATTCCCAAGATCCTCTGTGGCTTAATTAATTTGAACAAGAGCGAAAGGTAAACTAAGGAAGCATGGCTATTATTCTCTGCTCATCTAGCTGGAATTCTTTATCATGCATCTCTGTCAGCAGAAAAAACTTGATTGTTAATTCACAAACATTTGTCAGCAAGGTAAGAGCTAGGAACAGAGTGCACTAGGAATGGATGCCACAGATTCTTTAGGGCTTGTTAGACTTCAGCTTCTCGTTCTCGACTCATTTCATTGTCATTCATTCTGATGCCATCCTTGGAGCTCTCTACCTTCATTAACAATCAAGGTTTGGATACTACCTATGCTTGATGTTTCTAATGTGTATACTATTTAATGTTTGCATACATAAGGATATGGCTTGTTTAAATTTCATCCAAGTTGAAGGTCAGACCTGGTAAAGACAGAGACTATGAAATACTCAGGTAATGCCCTGTAAGGTATAAATGGAACATTCCACATCATAGAAGTGATTCTGAGGCTTTGAGTAACTAACTTCCATATGATAAGGCCAATTGAGATGACAAACTTGCTCATTGTCTTACTGTGGTCACCAGCTGCTCATTTGAATGAGATCCAACAGGAACCTGGGGAATCTTAACTGGATGGTCACCATAAGGATGCAGCTCTGAATTAGGAGGAATTGACAAATAGGAGAAGTTCTACTTCTCCTACTCACTGTCTGGGAAATGACAAACCTCTGAGCTGAGGCCTTGGGGTAGCAGACCCAGAGACACACCTGTGAATATCAGCCTTAAGAGTCTCTGCCTTTTCTGAAATATGCAATACATTCCAACTGAAAAACGGAAAAAAAAAATACAAAACCCCAGAAACACCTAATCAAACCTCAGGCTAGAAGAAGTAGAGACTACAGCTGTCCAGAGCCCAGATGCTATTCCCTGTGAGAAGTCGGCCCTACTCAGTCACCCATCTCTTTGGTTTTTTTTTTTAATTAAGATTTTTTTTATTTTTAGTTTACAACACTCAGTTCTGCATGTTTTTGTTCCAAATTTTCTTTCCTTCCCTCCCCTACCCATTCCCCCCACCCAAGAGAGCATGGAATCCAATATATCTTCTACATATAGCTTCGCATTGAACTTATTTACACACTAGTCAAGTTGTAAAGAAGAATTATGACCAATGGAAGGAATCATGAGAAACAAGAAACAAAACTCCCAAAAAAAGAGAGAAAAAAAAGAAAAAAAAAGAGAGCAAACAGTTTGCCTCAATCTGCATTCAGATTTCATGGTTCTTTCTCTGGATGTAGATAGCTTTTTCTATCATGAGTGCTTTGGAGTTGTCTTTGAACCTTGTATTGCTGAGAAGAGCCAAGTCTATCAAAGTTAGTCATCACAGAATCAATATATCTGTAGTTGTGTACAGTGTTCTCCTGGTTCTGCTCTGCTCTCTCAGCATCATATGATGTAGGTCTTTCCAGGTTATTATGAAGTCTGTATCTTCCCCATTTCTTATAGCACAATAATATTCCATTACATTCATATACCACAGCTTGTTCAGCCATTCCCCAATTGATGGGCATCCCTTTGATTTCCAATTCTTTGCCACCACAAAAAGAGCTGCTATAAATATTTTTTTATATATGGGTCCCTTTCCCATTTGTGTGATTTCTTTGGGATACAGCCCTAGAAGTGGTATTGCTGGGTCAAACATCCATCTATTTGTAGTACCATGTGGCAAGCCAGCCAACCCTGACAACAGAGACACCCATGTCATACCATGCAATGAACTTCCTGAAGACTCTCCAGACAAAGGAAGAATGATGAGATTCTGCACTTCTAAAGTTGTGCACTCTGAGGTTTGTTCTCTCTTGCCTCCATGACCTTTGTGTGTACTTGTGGGAAAGTATGCCCTAGGGATGGTTTGTAATTGTGGTTCTTGCTATAGTGTTTGAGTAAGTGCCTTTTCTAAGGGTTATTTGAGTCAATCAATGTATCAATTAATTAACATTAAGTGTTTATGCCAGGCACGGTACTCCACTGGGGATTAAGAAAGAGATAAAAGACAGTCTCCCTTCTCAAGTTTACAATCTAATGGGAGAGACAACATTCAAACAAATATATACAAAGCAAGGAAAAAACAGAATACCGGCACTGAAATTAAGAGGGGTTGGGGAAGGCTTCCTCTAGGAGATTTGATTTTAGTTGATGAGTAAAGGAAGCCAGAGAGTTCAGTAGTTGGAGCAGAGGAGGGAGATAGTTCCAGGCATGGAGGACAACTAGAGAAAATGCCTGGAGTCAAGAGACTGTGTCTCTTGTTTGGGGAACAGCCGGGAGGCTGGTGAGAATTAAGGTGTAAGAAGACTGGAAAGGTAGAAGGGGGCTAGGTAATGAAGGGCTTTGAATGTCAGAGCGTTTTGTATTTGCTCCTGGAAGTAATAAAGAGCCACTGGAGTTTATTGAGTAGGGAAAGATATGATCAGACCTGAGGTTTAGGAAAATCATCTTAGTGGCTGAATGAAGAATGGACTGGAGTGAGGAAAGACTTAAAGCAGGCACACCTATCAACAGGTTATTGTAATAATACAAGGTGTGAAGATGATGAAGGCTTGCACTAGAGGATGTCAGTATCAGAGAAGAGAAGGCAACATATGTGAGAGATTTGCAAAGCTAAAATTGATAGGCCCTGGCAATAGCTTGGATATGGTGTGTGTGGGGTGTGTGTGTGAGAGATAATGAGGAATCCAGGATGACTCCTAGACTGTGAGCCTGAGGGACTGGGAGAATGGTGTTTCCCTTTACTTATAATAGGGTAAGTAGAAGGTATGGGAAGGGTTTTAGGGGGGTGTAGTGCTAATGTGATATTCACAGCACCTAGGGTGGCTATGAACATGCTGGCATAATTCTGAATCTCAAAATATAACAGACTCTCTTCACTGAAGGCAGAACCAAAACATTTATTCAAATACCAGAAAGGCAAATTCCAATAACAAAAAGCCAAATCCATCATAGAAACAAAGAAATCTATACACATTAGCAATGCAGGGGGTACCGCCATCCCCAAGCCTTCCCTCTGTTAGGGCTTTCCCACAACAAGGGCAAAATTACTCCCTCTCTCATTCATGCTAGCTGCTGCTCCATGTCTCTGTCTCTGCCAATTCTGACTGCTCTGTCTCACTTCCTCTCAGTTCTGCTCCATCCTTCCTTCCTGCTCTACCTGCTCAGCAAGCTCCTCCCACCACAGGCTTCATGTAACTCAAACTCATGTGACTTAGGCTTCCATGTGACTTAAGCAGGTCACATGGGCCTATTAATGGATGGGAAAGATCTTCCCATTTACATTACTATTACAGGGGCAAAATAATGAGTTCTGTTTTGGACATTGAGTTTCAAGATGTCTACTGATCTATGTAGTCCAAGATGTCTGAAAGGCAGTTGAAGACAAGAGATTGGAAGTCAACAGAGATTGGGGCAGGAAAGGTATGTTTGAGAATTATTAGTATTGTTATTCACTTATTTCAGTCATGTTCAACTATTCACGATTTCTTGGCTTTATGCTTTTTCATATCAACTAAGTGTCACAACAATGCTACTTGCCGCTACTGTGGCTGTGTAAGGCCAATGAGACCAGGACACAGGAGGGCTGCTAGCACAGGTTCTTTGAGCTGCTTTTCTAAGGAAAGCAACTTTAAGGGGTTTATAATCTCACTTTAACTAAACATACGTATACCATTCACTTAGTTCAGGGGAAAAGCCAGCACCCTGAACTTTGGGGAGAATACAAACATAAATTACAAGCAGAAATTATATAAACAGAGCAAATAACACAAACCAGTAGACAGGCTTCTAACTGTCTAACTATAGCAATGCATATAGTTACCAGAGAGAGAAGCGTCAACATCTGGGTTTTCAAAGCTGTGGGCTTCTTGACGTCTACCCAGAGTCTTGTCTGGTCAAATCACATTACACTTCCAGTGAGTGAGAGTCCCAAGCAAAATGCTGACCTCAGAGTACACACACACACACACACACACACACCTTCAGGGTCAGAGGGTGTCATGACCATGTGACCCAAACCCATGTGAACTAGACCTTCTTGTGACTTAAGCAGGTCATCAAAGATTCTTGATTCAATCAAAGACTCTTGATTGAAACAAAGGCAAGACTCAATCAGAGGCACTTGGCCTTAGTGCTGAGAAGCACTCAAAGAAAAGACAACAAAAAGTCCCACTTTGTTTGCCATTACATTTGAAAGGCAAGACTCATCGAAGGTACTTGACTGCCTTAGTGCTGAGAAGTACTCCTAAACAAAAAACAAAGGCAAAAAGTCTCACCCTGCTTAACATTACACTAAGATATGGATAACTAGAATAGAAGGTGAACTAGTCATATAACAAGGATGAGGAAAGACAAAAGGATGAACAGTGAAGGGATTGGTGTTCAGTTTTCTTGGTGAAGACACTGAAGTGGTTTGCCATTTCCTTCTTCAGCTCATGTACAGATGAGGAAATTGAGGTGAACGGGGTTAGGTGATTTACCAAGGATCATACAGTTAGTAAATGTATGAGAGCAGATATGAACTCAGATCTTCCTGACTCCAGGTCTGGCACTCTATCCACTGTGCCACCTAGTTGCCCATATCAATATAGAGAGAGTAATCAAATCCATGTTGCTGATGAAATCACCACATGAGATAGTATAGAGTAGGGGTGGGCAACCTGAGGCTTTAGGACCACATGTAGCCTTTTAGGTCTTTGGATATGGTTTTTTGACTGAGTCCAAGTTTCATAGAACAAATCCTTTTATTAAGGGGATATGTTCTGTGAAGTTCAGATTCAGTTAAAGGGCCCCACTTGAGGTCCTAGAGGTCCATATGTGGCCTCAGGGCTGCAGGTTCCCCACCCCTGCCATAAAGAAAGAAGAGAAAAGAGCAAAAGACAGAACGCTGTGGGACACCTACAGTAAGAGGGCATGATTTGGAGGAGGATCCAGTAAAGGACATAGAGAAGGATCAGTCAGATGTAGGAGGAAAATCAAGAGAGTGCAGAATCTTGAAAATCTACTGGATGACTGTTAATAAGATCCACCCTAGTGGGGACTCAATCCTTACTGTTAACAATACTCACAATAGTACCCCAAGGCAGATGCCTTGCTGGTAATCCAATCTCCCAATGCTAATGAGAGTTGGGATTGTGACCCCAGAGAGAATGCTACTACACACAGATTGAATTCTGATAATAATTTGCAACTGAATGTAGAAAAACAAAGTCATATTATTGTCTACTAGCACAACATTTATAAAATCTAGCCTCGGACACTTGCTAGCTGTGTCACCCTAGGCAAGTCACTTAACCCTGTTTGCCTCATCTCATCTGTAAAATGAGCTATAGAAGGAAATGGCAAACTGCTCTGGTATCTTTGCCAAGAAAACATAAATGACTGAACAACAGAAGCAATAGTTTTTAATAGTGTTGAGCTAGATGGTAATTCCAGTTATAATATGGATGGGAAAAAAACATATTTAAAACAGAGAAACCACATTTGATATTTGAGTCATAGAGGTAGATTTTGTGTTCCTCATTTGTTCAGTCATGTCTGATTCTTTGTGACTCCATGGATCGTAGCATAGCAGGCTCTTCTATCTACTACCTCCTGAAGTCTGGGAGGTAGATTCTAGAGTGTAACCTGAAACTTGAAAGTGCTGCTGAGGAGAATAGAACAGATATTGTTGGTAATAAATTGTAAACTGAACCACCAATGTACAGAACCATTTCAGTATCTCATTGCTGAGAAAATTCTATGAGGTCAGGGACCATATCTCATTTAACATCTTTGAATCTCTCCCAGAGAGATAAATATTGAGTGAATTGAATTCAATCTGGACACTAAGTTTCCTGGAAGATGTAGATGACAAAGAAAAATTATGGTATCGTGTGTGTGTGTGTGTGTGTGTGTGTGTGCGTGTGTGCGTGCGTGTGTGTATCACATGAAAATTCTATACAACTTGGTGGTGAACATTTGAGCATTTACTTTAGATTTAAAATTTAATGAAATACTTAAAAATGAATTTAATTATGCTTATACACACATATCCAGATGTGTTTTGTGTCCATTTAACTGAAGTATGTCACTTATATAAGGGCTTCTATAGACTTGTAGCCCCATGCCCTGGCTCAGACGGTTTGTAAAAACTTTATGACCATCAATGTGGTAAGAACATGCCACTCATCTTGGGTTGAAGCAAGGTAGTCACATACATCCTTTTTTAAGTTTCTGTTTCCCAGGAATTAGCTTCTCAGTTGCTTTTTGGGCCATTAACAATGTTGTCTGGGAAATAATATATCAGTAAACTGAATGAAGGTCATGAGGGGCACATGAGAGCTAGTGCTTTTCCATTTTTTCTTCCTTTAAAGTATAAAACCCCATTAACTTTAGAGTGGGGTGGGCTGCTCAGCATGGGGTCAATGACCTGCTCACTAACATGTACCTTTGATTATTCGGGCTTGCAGAAAGCCCAAGAGTAAAGGAAATTGAAGGCTGGGACTGGTTGTATTTTCATTTCAGGAGTAATTGGGACAGATTGTGGGATGCCTAATTTCTACCTGATTCTGTGCATTCTTTAATACGCATCTTCTAGGGAGAGGATTCTGGGAAAATGGTGGAGTAGGTCAGAAAATTCCAAGCTCTCAAGATTTCCCCCCACAAAGGAGATAAAATAGTGCCTCAGGGTGAACATATAACATTAAAATTAATAAGAGTAGGGGCAGAACAGGGGTCTTCCTGGCATAGTCAGAGAAGATATGAAGAAAAATCCCAGGTTGAGACTTAGTCCCTGTGAAGAGTGAAACACCTCCAGGCTAGGGACTGTTTAAATAACAAGCAGCAAGCCCTGGAATTAGCTGGGTTGATAGGCTGCTGGCTCCAGTCACAGGAACTTTTATCCCTGGGATAGTGAGGGGAGCTGGGTGTCCGAGCTGGGGAAGACTAAGGAAACCTCTGCTGACAAGGAATGTCAGACCCAGCTGTGCTATGGAGATGCAGGGGGGGCAAGAAGGATCCAGCACATACCTGGTGAATGTAGAAGAAGTTGGTGAGGATGCTGTTGGCTGCAGGCATTTACAGAAGATGGGAGGTCTTGGTTAGGGTTCTAGGCCAGAGGGGAGAGCTAAGAGATACCATCCCCCACACCCCATGACTAGAGATGACTATAAAAATTAAGCTACTACAAATAGAAAAAAAAGCACAGGCCAAAGAGAAAGAATCCAACCATAGAGAGTTACTATGGTAATAGAGAGGACCAGAGTTTGTATTCTGAGGAGAAGCAAAGAAACCCTCTTCTGCCCCAGAGAGTAAGGTCAAATGATCACCTGCCCCAAAAGAATTCATAAAAGAACTTTAAAAAGACTTTAAAAATCAAATGAGAGATATTGAGGAAAAAAAAATCCAAGAAAATAAGATTAATAAGATATAAGAATAATTGGACTACCTGAAAGTTATGATAAGCAAAAGAATCTTGACACAGTAATACAAGAAATAATTAAAGAAAATTGTCCTGAGGCATTACAACAAGAGGGGAAAGTAGAAATAGAAAAAAAATCCACCAATCACCACCTGAAAGAAATCCTACAAGGACAACCCATAGGAATATCATAGTCAAATTCCAAAACCCCCAGCTCAAGGATAAAATATTACAAGCAATAAGAAAAAACAATTTAAATAGGCAGTGCCACAATTAGAATCACACAAGACGTAGCAGCAGTGACACTAAAAGACTGCAGGTCTTGGAACAGTATATATAGAAGAGCAAAAGAGATAGGGTTCTGGCCAAAAATATCACACCTAGAAAAACTAAGCATAATCTAGATCGAAAAAAAGGCATTTAATGAATTGTCAGACTTTTAGGACTTTATTAAAAAAATCTAGAAACCCTGAACTCAATAGAAGATTTGACATACAAAAACCAAGAGAAGTATAAGGTAAATACCAAAGATTAATTACAAGGGACTCAATAAGGATGGACTGTTTACCTTTTATGCATGAAAATGTTAAACATAAGTCTAAGACTGTTGTTAGTAATTGGGTAGCTCATAAGAAAGATTGGGGTAGACCTGAGTATGATATGATTTTAAAAAGTAAAACCATTTAGGAATAACTAAAAAGAGTAATTATCTTTTGCAAATGAGGTGTGAGGAAGAACCGACAAAGAGGAATTAAATGGGGAAGGAAGGCAGTTAGTTCTGGAAACCTACTTTCATTGGGAATGGGTTTAAGAGAGAACAATATCTAGAAGAGTATAAAAGTTTTCTAAATACATAAAGAAATAAAACATTAAGGGGATAGGGAGGGGGGAAAGGATGAGGGAGGGATCATCAGAGCGGAGGTTGAGGGAATAGGTTAAACAATAGAAAGATGTTTAGATTGATCGGAATGTGAGGATAAGGGAGGGTTCCTTGCAGGGGATGTTGTTAAGTAATAGGAGAGCGAAGTAGCAGGTAGTAATGAAGTAGAGGAATTAGGAGGGATAGGAAATAAGAGATAAATACAAATACAAAAACAAAGATCAGGAATAGAGTTGGTTTTTTTTTGCACCTAATTCTCACTTGTGGCTCCAAGAAGCTGTAGCATGCACAGTGGCCACACCCTGGTAAACCATTTTGGCAGATGGACTAAACCAGGTTGAGGGTAACCAAAGGGTCTCAACCTCATTGGTGAGTTAGTGGGGTGTCTACCCCAGGCATATGAAGATTTTCCTTGGTGGAATGGGTGGATGAGAACAATTTGTTCCAACGGCCATGAAAGCAGCTGAAGCAGGTGCTGTGGAGTGTTTAGTGTTTGGTTAGACATCGAAGACACCAAGGTCATCCATTGCATCTGGAGCTATCACCAGCCATCTTGATTCTGTCCTGCCACTGGACCATGATGACTCTGGAGTAGAGAGTGAGGCTGATGACTTCATGCAACTCTGCCTCACTTAAATACAATTCATGCACAGATCAAAAGACAGCACCCATACCATTTTACCATTATACCTATCTCAAAGTCCTGTGGTGACAAGCAAGTGACAAAGCAGCAGGTGCAGATACACTGAGAGCTATAGTCACAACTCTGTACACACGTGACCCAGGCCATAGGGTTATTTCTCATTGGAAGCAGCAGTGAGATTCAGCAGCCCCCTGGGTGTCTGAGCAATCTTTTAGGGATTGCACTGCTTACCTCCTGGTACGAGGAAGGGACTAGAAAAGGTGCTTTAAAAATTGTCTGCTTACCTGACCCTAGCCTGATTACCATAGCAGGTGGGATTCCCACCCTGTGGTCGAAACACACAAAAAATGTACAAAAAGGTCTGCAAAGATGATTCCACTTACTATCAGCACATGGAATGTGCACACACTTATAGACAACACAAAATCCAGTAGACCTGAAAGATGAACAGCTCTTGTTGCAAGAGAGCTCAGCAGGTATTACATCCAAATAGTAGCCTGTAGTGAAACAAGGCTGCAAATGAAGGCAGGCTTACTGAAGTTGAGCTGGATACATGTTTTCCAGGAGTCACTGCAGTGAAGGGGAGCACCATGAAGCTAGTGTAGGTTTTGCAATCAAAACTAATCTAGTCAACAAACTTATATGCCTACCAAAAAGATTGAATGACAGGCTCATGACAACATGATTGCCACTTTCAGGAAAACATCATGCCACCATCATCAGTGACTATGCTCCCTCCATGATGAACACTGATGAGGTCAAAGAAAAATTTTATCAAGACCTGGAGACCCTTATCATCAATGTGCCAAAAGAAGACAAACTTATAATTCTCCGTGATTATAATGCTAGAGTAGGCTCTGACTACCAGACTTGCAGGGAGTCCTAGTGAGGAATGGAGTTGGCAATAGCAACAGCAGTGGTCACTTACTACTGAAGATTTGTGCATTTCATGACCTTCTCATCACCAACACTGTCTTCTTTTTACCTAAATGTGATAAAACTTTGTGGATGCACCCTCACAGCAAACATTAGCATTTAATAGACTATGTGATTGTAAGGAGAAGAGACAGACAGAATGTGAGAGTAATGAAGGCAATGTGTGGTACAGAGTGCTGGACTGATCATAGACTTATCCTCTCCAAGCTAAATATTAGCATTCAACAAAAGTGGTGGCCCCAAGGCAAAATGACTACCAGAAGAATTAGTGTGAACAGATTAGATTAGACCTCTTCTCTGAGAGGGAACAGTTTGTTGCTAACTTGGAGGGAAAGTTGAGCCAACACACAGTTGGCAATGGTGGAGCAGAAAAGAAGTGGACAATTTTCCACACAGCATGTAGCATTTATTATGTAGACTTTCTTGAAACGGGAATTTATTGGTATATATTTTGAATCCTGTCTTACATTCTGCTGTTCACATGACATGCTTTTCTTCTTTTCTTATTTTGTTTTCAGGTTTTAATATTTAAGTTTATAATGTCTTTTCCTTTTTTCTATTGTGTATTTAAGTTTTAGTATTTAATTCTAAAATTTAAAAAAAATAAAAAAAAGCAACTTCTAGGCTTGTAACTTCCAAGTCTCTCAAATACTCATTTACCACATCATGTAATTAGAATCCAAATACTGATCAGCTAATCTGTCTAACACAAAGCTTCAAGCTCAATTCTCCAAAATCTTGGCACCACAGTAACTTTTACCATTTGTCAGGGTTGTAGTTTTCCAGTCATTTTAGTTATGCCTGACTCTTCATGACCATATATAGGGTTTTCTTGGCAAAGATACTTTAGTGGTTTGCCATTTCCTTCTCCTGTGGATTAAGGCAAGCTGAGGTGAAGTGACTTGCCTAGGGTCACACAACTAGTAAATGTCTTGAGGCCAGATTTGAACTCAGGTCTTCCTGACTCCAGGCTGAGCTCTCTATCCACTAAGCTACCTACCTGCCTCAATAGTGCCAATACACTTGCCAATACTACTTTAAAAATCAGTTATGTCACTTGAATATCAGCTGTGTCTTATTTGGAATTTGTAGACTTATATGTCATATATATTATATATGAAATATACAAATGCATAGGTACCCATATATAAATATGTGCATAAGTATATGTGTCTATAGACACATCATGTCATCCAAGAGTCTCAATACACTAAGGAGATAAAGGGTCAATTCATGTTTTAGCTTTGTCTCATTTGCTGAGCTAAATTTCTCATTAGCCACTCTTATATTCTATTTTTATGCACAGAAAAACTGAAAGAGAATAAGAGGAGGGTGAGTGAACTATACATAGTGAGAAAGAACTTGAGGTAGTGAGAGAACCCAATCTAATCCAATCCAACCCCAAAGGCACTTTAAGATGTGTAAGGCACTATACTAGCCACTAATGATACAGAGACAAAATGAAAAGTAGTGTCTGCCCTCAAGAAACTTATATCCTTTTGGGAGATTATAGCATGCAAAAAATTAAGTACATACAGAATGGTTTAAGGGGAATGATGAAACCACTAACTAATGGCTGTATTTTGGGCCCTCCTGGCTTAGAGTCAATGTCAATGATAACTGTTTGTCTTTGGAACAGCAACCCTGAGGATCTTCCCCTCCCAGATTGATTTTTTTCTTTTTTCTAATTAAAGGGGCCATCCCTTGACTCACTTCTTTTTTTAATTAGATTTTTTTCTTTTTAGCTTACAATACTTAGTTTTACATGTTCTTGAGTTTTCAAATTTTCTTCCCTTCCCTCCCCTCCTCCTTTCCCCCCAAGACTGCATGCAGTCCAGTATAGATTCTACATAAACCTTCGTGTTAAACTTATTTACACAATAGTCAAGTTGCAAAGAAAATTTGTGACCAATGGAATGAATCATGAGAGAGAAGAAACAAAACCAAAAAAAAAAGAGGAAAAAAAAAGAGAGAGCAAATAGTTTGCCTCAATCTGCATTCAGATTCCACAGTTCTTTCTCTGGATGTAGCTAGCTTTTTCCATCATGAGTCCTTTGGAGCTGTCTTTGAATCTTATAGCACTGAGGAGAGGCAAATTTATCAAAGTTAGCACAGAATCAATATGTCTGTCGTTGTGTATAATGTTCTCCTGGTTCTGCTCTGCTCTCTCAGCTTCATATCATGTAGGTCTTTCCAGGTTATTATGAAGTCCGTAAGATATTCTTATAGCACAATAGTATTCCATTACGTTCATATACCACAACTTGTTCAGCCATTCCCCAATTGATGGGCATCCCCTTGATTTCCAATTTTTTGCCACCGCAAAAAGAGCAGCTATAAATATTTTTGTACATACAGGTCCCTTTCCCACCTGTGTGATCTCCTTGGGATATAGTCCTAGTAGTGGTATTGCTGGGTCAAAGGGTATGCACATTTTTATAGCCATTTGGGCATAGTTCCAAATTGCTCCCCAAAATGGCTGGATCTGTTCACAACTGCACCAACAATGTATTAATGTTCCAATTTTCCCACATCCTTTCCACCATTTATCATTTTCCTCCTTGACTCACTTCTTAAACAAGCCTATTGTTACCTCACTCTAAGTGACTACATGGAAAGGCCTTAGCCTAAAAGGGCCAAGGTCTCTCATTGCATCCTGGATTATCTGTAGTCATCCTGATGAATATCTGGTCACTGTACCCAGATGTGGAGGAGAAAGTGAGGCTGGTGACCTTGCACAGCCTTCCCTTACTCAAATCAAAGTAAACTGCAAGTCATGTCATCACTTCCCTGATGTCAATGGTCCTCTTGTAAAATGAACAAACACAACAGTAACAACAACTAGGGAAGTTGAGAAAGGCTTCTCATAGGAAATGCCACATAAGCTGAGCTTTGAACGAAGCTAGCAATTGTAAAAGGTAGATGTGAGAAGGGATGACATTCTAGGTGGGGAAAGATAGCAAGAATAGCCTATTTAAAGGCATTGGAGGCAGGAAGTATAATGTCGTGTTGGGGGGAATGCAAACAGCTGGAGCACAGAGTTCATGAAGAAGTATGATGTACAATAAAGTTAGGATGGTAGACTTGAATCAGGTTATGTAAGCCTTTCAATTTTAAGCTGAGGAGTTTGTTTTTTATTCTAGAGGCAACTGGGAACCTTGGAAAGTTCTTGCATGGAGGAGTGACATGGTCACTTAGTGCTTGGTAAGATGATTTACCCAATGGGCTATTGATCTTCCTTTAGGACTTTGTGAACATTTTGTGAGTGTCGCTGCAGCACTCACTGTCCATTTATTTTCCCTTGTTCTCATAGCAGATGTAAATTTTTCAGGAGCCAGTAGTGCCTATGCTGTAACACATGGTCTCCTGTTCAGTGCTCATTCTACTAAATTCTTTGATCTTATTTCTTGCTTTGTCATGAGACAAGATTTTTGTTTGTTTTCACCTAGGGATTATGTAATGGATTGCTTAAAATAGTTGCCTTCTCTAGGCTGAGGCTCTTTCCTATTAAAACAATGTTTTGAGATAAGTCAAATTTGGGATATATGCTACATTATTCAATGATACAGTGTAGGTAATTAATAAATGTGAAAATTACTTTAATTATTGATTATCATGACCTACAGAAGCAAAGGTTTTACCAATTGTTTTTTTTAAATATATCAGACCTTTGAGAATGGAAGAGGTGATTAAATGTTCATTTTGGGGAGTTCATCATTTTACAAGAAATCCTCTACATTTTGATTTTATAAAGGTAGAATTGTTTCTACATTTATTTCACAAAGAAATAATTATCTGCTAAAGTGGAACATGGCATCTCTTCTCACTTCTTTGACATTTCTTATAATAGCTATGACAAAAGATACTATCTTCTGGCTTTATGAATGTGATTCATTTTGCAATTAGTTATTTTCAAACTTCCTACAGGAATTTGAATGCTGGACTTCCTGGATTCAGGAAGACCTGAGTTCCAAATCCAAACTCAGACACTTACTAACTGGGTGACCATAGGCAAATTTCTCTTGGTTTTGTTATTGATATGATCAATTATACTAATATCCTAATCTTGAACTGCCCTGCATTCCTGGTGTAAATAGCACTTGGTCACAGTGTATGATCCTTGCGATATATTTCTGTAATCTCCTTGTTAGTAGTTTATTTAAAATTTGTGCATCGATATGCATTAGGGAAATTGATCTATAATTTTCTTTCTCTGTTTTGGCTCTTCCTGGTTTAGGTACCAAAAGATATTCAGTAGGACTCCTTCACCTATTTTTCCAAATAGTTTATATAATATTAAGGTTAATTTTTCTTTAAATGTTTGGTAAAGTTCCCTTGTGAATCCATCTGGCCCTGCGGATTTTTTCTTAAGAAGTTCATTGATGACTTGTTCAACTTCTTTTTCTAAGACTGGGTTATTTAAGTATTTTATTTCTTCTACTAATCTGGGTAATTTATAGTTTTGTAGATATTTATCCATTTCATTTAGATTTTCAGTTATGTAGAATATTTAAGGTTTCCAAAGAACTTTATCTACTTTGGTCTTCAAAACAACACTAAGAGTTAGATACCATTACGATTCCCATTTTTAAATGCGAGGAAGTGGGGAAGCAGGCTAAGTAACACAAGTTGTCAGTGTCTGAGATGGAATTTTAAACTCAGGTCTTGCTAACCCCAAGGCCAATCCACTTTGCTAACTAGTAGTCAGGATTGCTTAAGTGGGGAAGATGGAAAGACGGCCTTTCACTGTGAATCCCTGAGGGCATGCCAAATACCTATGTATTATAATGCATAACTTATTTTGGCTCTGGAAGGTAGGGGCAATGTCTCAGTCACCCTTACAAAAATAACAAGGTCTACAACAAGGCTTTGAGAATGGTGAATGCTCAATAAGCACTACTGAATTGACATTTCTAACTGAAACAACAAAAAAATAGACTTCACAAGAAGGTAGTCAAGAGTAATAAATCTTCAGATCCATTAAAGCAATAATCACGCAAATATTCAAAGGGATAGGTCATGTCATAGATTCAGGAATTCCCTTCAACGATGTCAGTCATATTCCATCTGTCTCTATCCATTTGGTGTGACTGTTTGTGTTCTCCCAAAAATTCACCCCAGGTATTCCTTCCTTGTTTTCTCCAGAATCATGAGGGTGAGGGTAGCAAGGGAGCACACTAGCAGTCCACCTATCATCCCTTTTTCCTGACACATGTCTAGTCTGTCTTCTCTTCCTCTTATACCATTGCTTGATGACACGCTTTACTCCAGTTATGCTTCACAAGGCAACTAGGTGGCACAGTGGATAGGGTACTTGGCTTGGTGTCAGGAGGCTTGAGTTCAAATGAGGCCTCAGATACTTACTAGCTGTGTGATCTTGAGCAAGGTACTTACCCTCTGTCTCTCTCAGGGTTGTTAGGATGAAATGAGAATACATTTGTAAAGTGCTTAGCACAGTGCCTCGTATATAGTAGGTACTATGTAAAAACTTCTTTCCTTCCCCTTCTTTTTATTTCCTCATTGGTTATATGTTGCAGCCTACTTCCCCCCACCATGCATGCCTCCACTGCCCTTTGAGTGACACTCATTAATTAATTATTCAGAGCCAGAGTATTCTATATTTTGCTGCCAAAACAATACCGGTAAAATGTTAGTATGAAAGAAAGTCTCCTTTATATTAGCCTGGACTTCAATTGTAATACACATTGAAAACTATCCTATTATTGATTTGGGAGTCATTTTAATTTAATGCTATATGGGAACATTCTCTTTTTGGCAAGTCAGAAGCATTTGCCAAATTATGTTAGTGAAGGAAAAGTCCACATTGAAAATGACTATACATGATTTTGCTTTATGGAAAAAAAAACTTTAAAAAAATTTATATTCTTAAGACCATTCTAGAAACATTTTATGGGTCCTATGAGGTAATACATATCTTCAACTGCAGCGGTGGGGAACCTGCAGCTTGGAGGTCACATGTGGCCCTCCCTGTCCTCAAGTGTATCCCTTTGACTGAATCCAAACTTTACAGAGCAAATCCCCTTGATAAAAGGATTTGTTCTGTAAAACTTGGACTCCGCCAAAAGGCTGCACCCAAGGACGTAGAAGGCCACATATGATACCAAGGCTGTAGGTTCCCCATCCCTGAAATAAAGTATGAGAATATCTCTATAAAGTATAGTGGAGAAAACACTGAAATTGGGGTCAGAGGATCTGGTCTGCAATCCATTCTCTACTACTTACTTTCGATTGTGACCTAGTCACTTAACCTCTCTAAGCCTGAGATTTTTCATTTGTAAAATGATATGGATGGACTAGATCAGGAGTGGGGAACCTGTGGTCCTCTAATTCCTCAAGTGTGGCCCCTTGACCGAATCAGGGCTGCACTTGAGGACTTAGAGGGCCATATGTGACCTCGAGGCCTCAGGGTCCCCTCCCTTGGACTAGATCATCTCTGAGGCCCCTTCTGTTTCTAACTGTTTGAGACACAAAACTCACATCCAGATTTCTGACTCCATTTTCTGTGCTCATGTAAACTTAGCAAAAAAAAAAAAAAAGGAAATGCCTTAAAACTACTATTAAAGAAGAAAAAAATTTCAGTTCTTCTCTTTGACAGGATCCATCTAACTTGGTACTGAATAAGGTGATTTTATGCTGTTTCTAACTTCAGATTAGGTCCAAGAGTTTGACTGAGCCCATTACAAAACAACATCACAAAAACCATGCCACCCCTTCTAGCCATTACTGAAATGATAATGAAGTGAAACTTACTGAATTACTTGTTAGTGAAAATAGTAGAGTCCAACTAATCTGTGATGTGCAGCCTAAGAAGGCCAAGGGCTATACATGTGAGTTTTGAAACCCTGGAGTACTGAAGATTATTCCCATGAAACTGAAAACCTCATGTTGCCCTAGGCTTCTGAGTCCTCGGCCTCTAGCTTGGCATTGTTTTCTCTGCTTTCTAGGTGGAGTGAATGATGGATGGAAAGAGAAACAGGAACATAGGGAGAAAATATACCACTGTCTTGACTGTTTTCCTCTGCCGTGTGTGAAGATTTTTAATGCTCTTTGATAGGGATTCAGCATGAACAACTAGCAAGGAACGTTTGTCACTGTTTTATTGCTCTGGCCCATGCAAATGACAGCTACATTTAAATATTCATGTTAAAAACTCAAACGTCTGTGTCAGGAGATAGGAAACATAGTAATGAAAAAAAAACATCAAAACTTATTTGGTCACAATTCAAGTTTATATTAAATAATCAACGAATTGACATATTTTTAATGACTACTTCCATATACTGAGTACTGAGTTGGGTATCAAGGGGAATACAAAGATATAAAAGGTAATCAAAATATAAATACATATAAATGAACTCATCCCTTCTTCTCCTTGCTTTTCCTATTTCTGCTTATCTTCTTCGTTGTCATTTTTCATCATTCCCATCAAAGGTAGTATTAATATAGTGCCTACTCTGTGCCAGGTACTGTGTAACATATTTTTAAAATATTACCTCATTTGATCCCCACAATAACCCTGGGAGGCAGGTGCTATTATTATCCCTGTTTTACAGTTGAGGAAACTGAGGCAAAGAGATATGCCCTGTGTGATCTGAGGTTGGATTAGAGCTCAAGTCTTCCTGATTCCAAGCCCAGTGTCTATCCAGTGTACCACCTACTTGCCTACTAATAAATCAATAATTTGTTAACCACTTACCATGGGCCAGGGATGGTGCTAGGCCTGCATGGGAACATTAATCTCCTAGGAAAGCAAGTTCCCGCCATTTGGATCATCCTTGACTTCTCTTTGTCCTTTATTTCTCAAATTAGTCAGTGGCCAAATCCTGTTGTTTCTTTTTCCAATATCTATTAAATAAATCCCTTTCTTTCTATTCCCAGTCATGGTTACTACTCAAGTTTCAGACAATGTGCTTTAGTGAAAATACTTTTGGGAAGCAGAATCCTTGGATTTAGTGCCCTACTTTAAGACTTGGGTAAGTTACCAAAATATCTCTGAGCCCCAGTATTATTATCTATAAAATGGGGATAATATTACTTGCACTACCTACGTCAGAGTTGCTATGAGGAAAGTATTCCTTAAAATGTCAAAACTATAAAAAAGTGAGTCCTTATTACCATATTATTGCATGTTCTCCATCTTTTTGGGTGATGCACAGACACAAACAATCTGAGGATGTTGCTATCCTGCTATTATTCTTTTCTATCTAATGCTTTGTGGGCTAGGTGGCACATGGCCACCGTCCTGCTACAGGCCCTCCTCACCTCACACTTGGACTTTGCAATAGCTTACTTATTGGTCTTCCTGCCACAAGTGTCTCCCAACTTTAGTCTGCTCTTCACTAAGCTATCTTCTTAAAGCCAAGGTCTGAACATATCATCCCCCTACTCAATAAACTCTAGTGGCTCCCTATAAATATAAAATCCTCTCTTTAGCTCTTAGAATCCTTCGTAACCTACTTCTCCTCCCTGCCTTTCCAGTCTTCTTGCACCTTATACTCAATGTACTTTTGATCCATTGACAATGGCCTCCTTGCTGTTCCTCAAAGAAGGTTCCTGACTCCAGATACTTTCACTGGCTGGCTTTTTTTTTGGAATGCTCTCCCTCCTTATCTCTGCCTGCTGGCTTCCTTCAAGTTCCAGCTAAAATTCTACCTTGCACAGGAAGGCTTTCTAGATCCCCTTACTTCTAATTCCTTCCATCTTTTGATTATTTCCAATTTGTCCTGTGAGATTGTGCACAGTTATTTGCATGTTGTCTTCTTTATTAAATTGTGAGCTCCTTGAGAACAGGAACTGCCCTTTACCTTTCTTTGTATCCCCAGCACTTAGCACAGAGCCTGGCATATAGCAGGTACTTAGTAAATGTTCATTGACTGACTGACAGTGGATAGAACACTGGGTCTGGAGTCAGAAAATCCTGAGCTCAAATCCCATCCCAGACACTTAGTAGCTGTTGTGACTCGGGGTAAGTCATATAAGTCCTCTCAGTTTCTGTTTCTTTATTTTTGGAATGCAATTACCTCACAGAATTATTCTGAGGATTAAAGTATGTGCATATGTAAAACTTAAAACAATATCTAAATGTTAGCTATTCTAGCTGCTGTGTTCTGTTGCACAGGTGGAACTATTGACTGCTTCTTGTAATTGCACAAGAGAATTGGGATGTAAGCTTATCTTCTAGAGACTCACTAAAAATTCTTTAGACAGGACAACTCCAGTAGCAATCAGGATGACAGGGACACCTATATTTTACCCTACATCCATATGTTTTAACTTCTTCTGGTTGATCTCTATATTTTGAAAATGTTTCATTTCACAAAGCTTGGAGATCATAAATGTTTCTGGTAGTGATATTTGTTAAGAATGTCATTCTTAAGGTTTTATGATTCATTATTATGTCTGGGTGATCGCAGGCAACAGTTCAATCTGTGATAATTCTCAGGTTTCAGTACATTTTATTGATTGGGTTCTCAAGGATATTTCATTTATTTTTATTTTTTAAAAAAAATTTGTTTATTTATTTATTGTTTTCAACATTCACTTTTAAAAGATTTTGAGTTCCAATTTTTTTTCCTTCTCCTTTCCCTCCCCCCTCCCCAAGACAGCAAGCAATCTGACATAGGGCATACATGTACGAATCAAGGATATTTTAAAGTCCAAATTTGTGGTATGGGGTTTTGTCATCTCTCATTCCATGAAAGCTAGAGAGCATCTGATGCATAATTCTGGCCATCAGGTTATGTCTTTCTAGGTATTTGTTAGTTGCGTTTATTTTTTCCAGTTTACAGTGATAATGCCTTGGGTTTGCAGTCTCTTTGCATAACCTGCATTCATCATCACCACCATCATCATCATCGTTTCGAAAAATCATTCCTTTAATCTTGTTCAATAGAGCTCAGATAGATATAATCCCAAGACAAGTTATCCTGCTATCTTGCTATTCCTTTATTTTTAATACACTGTGAATTATTGCAGAGTTGAAGAAGATGACTGATTTTTAAAGTTGAATAAAAGTAATATGGTATAAACTAATGGGCAGCTAGGTGGCACAGTGGATGGCGCCCTAGTCCTGGAGTCAGCAAAACCCAAATTCAAATCCAGCCTTAGAAACTTGCTAGCTGTGTGCCCAGAGACCTGGGCAAGTCACTTAACCCTGTTTGCCTCAGTTTTCTTATCTGTAAAATGAGCTGGAGAAGGAAATGGCAAACTACTCCAGTATCTTTGCCAAGAAAACCCCAAATGGGGTCACAAAGAGTCAGATATGACTAAAAAAATAACTGAAGAACAACAAATAAGCTAATATCAAAAGCATCCTCAGTATAGCAGACAGGACAACAGGGATGACATATACCTCGTCTTGTTCATAATTTCTTCATCTTGTACATAATTTTAATTTTTTCATAATTTGTTCATTTTTGTACATAATTTTAATTTTTTCTGCTAGGAATCAATATTGTAAGAATTTCTTTGATGCAGATTAGAGATTTTCATAGTATTTTTCATTGCAACATCTATTAAAGATGTTCTTAAATTTTTATGGGTCAATGTTAAGTCCAGTGGGTGGTGGTTAACAAAGTTCAGTGGGTGACAATAATCTTATTCTAGTATGGTTTATCGATATAGGTCTCAAGGATATTTTGAACTGTATATTTGTAGCATGGAGATTTGTCATCTGTCAGTCCATTAAATATAACAAACTTCTGATTTATAAATGTAGCCACAGGTCATGTCTTGCTACATATTTGGTTGAGTTAATATTTGCAGCTGCATTAATATATTGCCATATTTCTATTCCTTGTATACTCTGCATTGGTCACTAAATCTAAGAAGAACATTTGTATAATTTCTGGTTGTGATGACCTAGCCTTGAATTGTCATCATAATCTCCTTTGTTTCCATAAACAAATTATATTCCGTCGTTTGTTTGCTGGTTCTTTGTCCACATGTATTGGTATTTGAGCTCATTTGGATGTTGCTCACAGATGGCTTTTTGATTATATTCTTGGATCTCAGCTGTTTCATGGGTGCTATCTTGAAGCAAACCACTTTCAGTCACAGATAGGTGGTGCAGTAGAGAGAGCACTTGGTATAGAGTAAGGAAGACCTGAGTTCAAATACAACCTCAGATATTTACTAGCTGTGTGTCCTTGGGCAAGTCACTTAACCTGTGTTTGCCTCAGCTACCTCACCTATAAAATGAAGATAATAACAGTGCCTACCTCTCTAAGCTGTTGTGAAGATCAAATGAGATAATATTTAAAGCACTTAATGCAGTGCCCAGCATATAGTAAGTTCTATATAAATGTGAAATCGGTGATGATAATGATGGGAGTCTAGACTTTCTATTTTACTTTTGTTTTCCAGATGCCATTCTAAATGTTTCTTTTTTGTTGTCTTTAATTAGCTAATATGACTTTTCCCCTTTGTGTATGAACAAGCTAGGTATTGCTGTATTCTTCTAATACCTTTCCCTTCAATAGCTACCCTGAGTTGCTGCTATCATAGCTGTATTTGATTTCTCTTTAAAGGTATTCTTTAATAATCATACCTCCATCTTATGATTCTTACCATGTTAATGGCTACCACATATATTTTTGTGTGCAACTCCTAAAATATTCTTCTATATTCTGTCAAATATTTTAAAGAGAGGCTTGTTCACAGAAGTTCTAGCAAATGCTAGGTTAAAAAAAGTTACACTGTTTTGGTATATCTGCTAGTTGGATTTATACCATCAAACTCACAAAGGGCTTTTCAAAATTTCAGTTTAAATATGCTTATCTCCCTTTTAAAAACCTTTGAGAAATTTGTACTGTTTTACTGTCTGCTTTTTTTATTAGGTAGAACTTTTAAAAGATTTTGTTAAGTGGAAATTCTAAATGAGATCATGTTCTTTAACCTTTCTCTCTTCAGATTTTAATACCTGTTGAATTTCACCTCTTTTTAAAAAAGCCTGACTTAGGCTTATAAGTGATGCTATTTCTTATGATTGCCTTACACTTGTTGGCTATATATTCTATGACTTTGAGCTGAGACTACTGTCTCAGCATGAAGTCTTTGCCCACATTGGTTAAGATGTTTCCAGTTTTGTTATGATAAAATATTATTTCAGAATGAACACATTCATGTCCATCTAATCTGCACATGTGGTTTGCCTTCTTTAGTGGTGAGTAGCATCAGCACTGAAACCTTTCCAGCAGGTGGAATTTTGGTATTTCTGGTTTAGTTTGTCTTCTTGTGGTGCAGTTAGGCAACTAGGTGGCACTGTGGATAAAGTACTGGAGTTGAGAGTCAGGATGACCTGTCCTAAATTAAAATCCTGGACAGTGTGACATTAATTTAATGTGACCCTAAGTAAGTCATTTAATCCCTCTCAGCCTCAGTTTCCCCATGTAAAGTAGGGCTAGTATAACATACACCTCATTGGGCTGTGAAGATCATATGACACAATATAGGCAAAGAGCTTGGCAAACCTTAAAGCTCTCTATATTCCCCATCTGTGCTGTCGTATACTCTCCACTGCCATCTATGGGATGGGTTGGACTTTGAGGGGTTTATTAGTATCATCATCATCATCATCATCACTTTTGTCTCATTCTTTTGATATTTTAGTTGGGGTTCAGATACAAACAGTTCTAAGGTTCTTGCTATTATTCTTCTAAAATTATATTTTAATTATATCTTTTGTTTCTCCTTAACCTATACTCCCCAGTCTGTACCTCTTCCAGGCTTTATAACAAAGAATAAAAAAGAGAATAAATTTTTAAAAAAAGAGAAGAAAGAAGAGCCAGTTCAAAACTAACCAGTGTATTTAAAGAGTCTGATGTTGTATGCAATGTTACACAAACACAGTCCCCCACCTCTGCAAAGAAGCAGAAGGAAGCACCTTTTCATGCCCTTTCCTTAGGGCTAAGTTTGATGGTTACCATTTTTCAGTACTCTATTTTTCTATTACTTTGCTTTTGTTATTATTTTTTACATTGTTGTAGTCCTATTGTATGTTTTTTTTGCTGTTTCTGCTTTCTTCACTTTGCATTACTTCATGCTTCTCTGTATTTATTATCTTCATTGTTCCTTACAGTTATAGTTACACGTTCATATAACACAACTTTTTTTAGCCATTACCTCAGTGAACAAACAATTCCTTCATTTACAATTCTTTTCTAGGAGAAAAAGTGCTGCTATAAATATTTCAGTTTATGTGAAAATTTTTGTTTTGTCATTGACTACCTTGGGCTGTACACCTAGCAATAACATCCTTTAATCAAAATTATGAGCAGTTTAGGCATTTTCCTTGCATAATTTGAAATTGTTTTCCAGAATATTTGGAACAATTGACAGCTCCACTAAGTTCATAAGTGCTTCCATCTATTCATATCTCTCTATCCAACACTATTTCCTTCTTTTGTAACTTTTGCCCACTTGCTAGGAGTTAGATTTCTTGCATCATTCTGATTTCTTTTCTCAGTTTTCTCTCTACCTCTCTTATCTCTTTCTTTAACTCTTTTAGGAATTTTTTTTTGAGGGGAGAAGGCAAGGCAATTGGGGTTAAGTGACTTGGTCAAGATCACACAGCCAGTGTGTTGTGTCTGAAGTTAGATTTGAGCTTAGGTCCTCCTGACTCCAGGGCAAGTGCTCTAATATTGTGCCACCTAACTGTGCCTCTTCCAGGAAATCTTATTGGGCTTGGATCCAATTATCATTTTCTTTTGAGGCTTTGCTTTTAGCTGTTTTCACATTGTTGTCTCCTTCTGAATTTGTGTCTTGGTCTCCTCTGCCGTATAGTAGCTTTTTATGGTTAATAATTTTTCCCTTCTTTTTTTATAGCTTAGTTCTTGACTTTGAACTTCATATTAAAGTTGGGTTTTGTTCTTACCATGGGATTTTGAAGGTGTGCGTGCTCGGACTGTCCCAAGCTTCAGGTTTTTTCATACTGTTATTTTCACAGCTTGTTTTGGAGGTCTTCAATTTTTAGTTCTTTGAAGGTGGTATAATATGGGGAGAGATGTGGTCACTGCTCTCCTGGTCTGCTCTCTGGTCTTTACTAGGAAGGGTCTCTGCTCCTTTGTAGTCACAAGCACTTGCACTCCTCTTGGCCTTGGAACTTTGACCAGGTCTATTGCTTTTCTGAGGCTATAAGCACTAGTACTCCTCTGTGCCTTGAAACTGTGACCAAAGACCCTGCTCCCTTGTGATCAACCACAGTCTCTCCTCTTCACCCTGAAACTGTGATCTGTAATTGTGTATGAACTATAGAGTTGCCAATTAGTGCCAGTTGTATCCTGTACAGGCAAAGAGTCCCCTGTAATCTCCTTCTGATCAGTGGTCCCATCTTTTTATCATTTCTGGGCTGAGAGCTCCTGAAGCTGAAGCTGATGCTGTCACTACTGCAACAACCTCCAAGTCCTGCCATGAGTGTGAGCTCTGAGCTAGCCCCACCCTGGTGTCACAAACCTCTTCTGCTGACCTTCTAAGTTGTCTTAGACTCAAAAAATTTGTCACTCTTTCCTTTTTTTTTGTCTCTGTCACTCCCAAATTTGATTTTGGGCATTATTTTAAAGTGGTTTGGAGGAGAATGTTGGGAGAGTTTGGCTGGGTTGCTGCCTCTAATCTGCCATCTTGGCTCTGCTTCCCTTCTGGGTCTCTGCTACATTGAAATGTTTTTATTTTGGTGGTTTAATTTTTTAACCAACTGCTTTATTGAAGCTATTAATTGCCTCAATTAATTTCTTTCCAGCAAACAGGAATAATTTTCTCTCCTCTTTGCCTGTCTTTATTCAAAGAATTTATGTAACACTGAAATGTTTAATTGCAGGGCCAAGATTCAGAGAACAAGAGTGGTAGCCTCAGAGATTACTGAGAGGTGGTGGAATAGGAAGTTTTAGAACAAGTTATCATCAATTATTGTTACAATACCAGTTTTTCTAACCCTCATTTGATCTTCCTCTTTCCCCCAATATAACTTTAAGGAACAAATGAACATTATAATTGTTGAAAACTTTTCCTGTCTGTTTCAGTTAATTTTGAGTTTTAGCCCTCCTGACACTATTCTTAGAGGATCATGCTAAAGTTTTTTTTTTAATTTGTCATCTGTTACATTTCTATGCTTTCTGCTTCTGAGCATAACTTTAAAATATTTAGGTTGGTTTGTGAGTCCTTTGAATATTAATTAGTAGTGATAATTGGAAAAGGTCATCAGTTTCTCTTGTCCATATTTGCCAATAGTGAATGCTTTTCTAAATGATATTTTTTTGTGGCAATTTATCAGCCATAGGAGAGTAAGAAAAAGAACCTATGCATAACATTTATGTTGATGTAAGAGTTAAAAAATGTGGTGTCAGGTTTGAGGCACAGGCCAGCGTCACCGAATTTCAGAATACGTGGAGGGGAGCAAGGTGTAAGAAGACCGGAAAGGTAGGAAAGGTAAATGAGCAATGTAATTGGTTGAGATTTTTTAAGGGAAGAAGGTCTACCTTGCTCCATTTTTAACTTTGTATATTTCCTGGGCCTCTTTCTCCTAGCTTTGGTTAGACTTTGTAAAACATAAATATCTCAGAGCTATGGCCTCACTTCTCCAGAGAGACAGCTATAGCTCATAAAGGCTTCAAGGCTTGGTGAATCTAATGTAACCAATGGAAGAACAAAGGTACAATTAAGCTTATTCATGACCTAAATTTCTAATTTCATTCTTAAATCTACTGAGGCAGTCTTCAGATCCCATAGCACTTTATAGTAACAGCAATCAGGTTAATATTCATGCAGGGTTTTTTCGTACGGTACTTCATATATGAGGGCATCTTGCAACTATAAGATAGATGAGCATAGTTAACATCTGTTCAGGCCTAGGATAGGCACTGACATGGTAACTACAGGTTTTTTTTTTAAAAGATAACTTTTTTTCTCTTGCAATCAGAATTATTTTTCCTTGTAAGAAGACTCTCATTTTTGAGAATTTCCCACCCCTCCTCAGCTGGTTTCCCTGCTCAAGATCTGATTGATTGTTCCTCTAAACCGGGGGTGGGGAACCTGTGGCCTTGAGGCCACATGTGGTCTTTAAGGTCCTCTGTGGCCCTTTGACTGAATCCAAATTTCACAGAACTAATCCTTTTATTAAGGGGATTTGGTCTGTGGAGTTTGAATTCAGTCAAAGTGCCACACCCAAGGACCTAGAAGGCCACATGTGGCCTTGAGGCTTCAGATTCCCCACCCCTGCTCTGAACCCTTTGAAATATATGTATTTAAAATGTAGTGTGCGTGCCAGATTATTCTCAACTTTCCCTCCCAGTATCATAAACATTAGGAGAGAATGATCACCTCCCTCCAAGGTTCTTACTATTTCCACCATAGTAACCAGTTCTTCCCTATTGGTGAGAATCAGATCTAGAACAGAATTTCTTCTTCTTTATTCCTTCACCTTTGGAAGGATGAGATCATCATTAAGGCAATCTGAGCAGTCATTAACTGCTCTGCTTTTGTCAGAGAGTGACAACCAGAGATCAAAAAAGACAGAGACAGAGTGGAGAGAGACAGAGGGACAGAGGCAGAAACAGAGACAGAGAGGTCACCAAATGTCCACTGTCTTAATAATTAAAGCCTTCTATCTCTAGCACATCATGCCTCTGAGTCAGGTTTTTTAATCCATTTTCTAAATTCATCATATATTTTTTCTTCTTTTGTCTGGGTGGTCTGTAATATATTTGGATGATAAAATTGCTACTTTTTGTTCCTTCATTGTCACCTAAATGCACTTCACTAATGCTTTTTCTCTTCTGATTCCTGGTTTTCCTCAAATGACTATGACTTAACATATACAATTTTATCTGTGTGATTCTTTGATTTTGTGATTACATGTTAGGTAAGCTCAGGTCCAAGTTCCATTCTCTTTACTAGACTATATATGACCTGTAACCATCTCCGGGTGGTAGTTGACCATTTGGATTGTAGATTTCAAGCTATTCCCATGTGCTTGCTTATTTCACCAAATTTGGAAGTGAGAATTTCTAAGTAGGTCATCTTTGGACCATAGTGATCCATATAGAACATGTGGCATCTCACTTTGCAGGACCTTATTATGGTATTGGAATGGAACAATGGAGTTTTTTGTTTGGTAATATTCTTAATGTCTGTGTTTTGTGAGTGAATCCATAATGTGGGGTTTTGGCAAAATACGGTGAAAAGACCTGTGTTGATATCCTGACTTAATACTTACTGTTTAGCCCTAGGCAAGTCACTAAACCCCTCTGAGCCTTGGTTTCCTTATCTGTAAAAACAGGATAATAATACTTTTAACCTATTTAATTTCTGAATCATAACCTCTGCCCTCATCTCAATTTCCCAGGGTACTTGTTTAATAAGATTGAGTCTCAGTTATCTAAACCTGAAGTTAAATAGGAGAAGTTTGTGTTACTACACCAAAATGATTCATTTATTTGCAACATTTAAAACATAAGAGTTATATACAGCCTGAGCCCAAAGAAAGTATTAGCTGGAATATTTGATATCCTAAAATAGCTTTTCATCATAGCTAATAATGTCTCTTCCTAAGCTTACTTTACAATTCATTTACTTGGGCACGAACTAAAATGTCCTCAATCTCTAAGTGGTTAGGTTGACTGTGAATATTGAAACAGAAGGCCAGGTTTACGAGCTTATTATTCTTCTTGTTTTTATTATCTGTTATGATTCCATGGACAATATATTTAGGAACAGGAAACAAAATGGCTTGGATTGCCCTGCAGTAGTAACAGCCACAGAAAACAGTGGGTTCATTTTATGAGAGTTGGTGCCAACAGTTCATTTTTCCCTCCCAAACTTCCTGTATCTGATGCTTTGGGATCCACTCAAAAGCCTATAAACAACTGTTTTTGCCAAGTGATGAATGGGACACTTTCAATCAAAGGTATGCTGTTTAGAAAAGAACATCACTCTTTAGCAAACTTTATGCAAATGTAGCCAAATTAGATTTATTAAAGTGATGAAAGAGAGTGAGGAATTTTTAATGAGTAGCAGTGCTTTCGTTATCTAAGTGCAAGGCAGATGTAATGATGCATTATAAACACAGAAAATTTAATCAGTGTAGGAAAAAAATATAATGAAATGGTTGTTTAAACACTGTAAAGCCAATGTTATAGTCATTACTTACCATTGAGCAAGGCATGGAACACATTATCCAGGCTATATTTGATTTGTGATCCTGCCTACAACATCTGGCCCTTTGCTTCATTTTTATTTCAACATAATTTCTAAACCCTGAATCCAAACCTCAAAATACATACATAATAACACCTTTATACTCAGAGGCTCATTCTAAAGAATACCCTTTTCCTTTCTCCTCTCCAAATATACTACAAAAGCAGGGATTGCCAAGCTTATCTGATCAGATAGCAAACACTTTAAAATGGATGATTTTTACGGAAAAGAAACTCTCTTCCATGGCTTTGTAGGGACTAATAATACTGACTTTAATAAATGTTTTCTTCTTAATCTTGTCAGAGAAAGGAATGGAACAAGTTTCCCCTTTTCCCAATACCCCTTTCAAACAAATGTGGCTTGTATGATTTGAAGAACAAGCAAGGAGTGACTCTTCCAGGGTGAAGACGAAAGATGAAAACTTTCTAAATTTCACCACAACAGAGAAACCTCAATTAACCAGTGCTCCACTGACTGACTCCCCGTTGTAAGGAAAGCATGGTGTCAAACTCTGGTTCCAAACCTCTTTTAGCATCTTAAAAAGTGTACTTGTGAATGTTTAGTAGGAAAAAAGCTTTTAAGGAATTTTTTTTATTCAAAGTAATTTCTGTTTGCAGAGCTAAGTTAAATCTGTGACAGTGAGTTCAATAGAAATCTTTACTAGAGTATGTAACTACAAAGAGTGTTCAGATTTAGATCCTCAGAGAACAGTTACCTATAGACAGATGTTTGTCCAGGGAAACTAAGGAAGAAAGGCAGGTATTCCAGTTTGGCTAAAGCCCAGAATGTAAAAAGGGGACAAATGTGAGATAAGGCTGGAAAGGCGGGTTGGAACTATATCGTGGAGAGTCTCAGTGTGGCTAAAGGGTTTTTATTTTGTTTGGCAGGCAGCAGGGAGCCATTAAAGGTCTTTGTTCAGAGGCATGACTTTATCTAACTTTATCAGACCTGTGTATTAGGAAGATGACTTTGGCAGCTGCTTAAAGGATCAATTGGAGAAGGGAAAGACTAGTGGCATGAAGACAGAAAACTATTACCATAATCTACCTGAGATATAATTATCAGTGGGAGTGGAAAGGAGAAAATAAATGTGAAAAATATTGTGGAGAAGGAAATGACAGATTTTGGCAACTGGCTGGATGCAAGGGGGTGAGGGAGAGGGAAAAAAAATTGAAGATATGTTTGACTTTGAGTCTAGGTGCCTGGGATGATGGTGTTATTAACAAATAATGAAGCCAAGAGCAGAAACTGGTGTTGGGAAAGAGACAATGAGTATATTTTTAGACATACTGAGTTTGAAGTGCCAGTAAGATAGCCAAAAAGAGCTTTCTAGTAGACAATTGGAAGTACAGGGCTAGAGTACAGAGGGATTGGGGTGGATATATAAATTTGGGAATTATCTGAATAAAGGCAATAATTGAAGCCCATGTGGATGAAATTGCCAAGCAAAAGGGTGATAACTGATGTTTGAGAGAGAAAAAGGGAGTGAAAGGTCAGGCACTTGTTTATGTGGCATTATTTAAAGGCCCTGCAAAAACCTCACTCTCCAAATCACTTCCCTGATGGGCCTGTCACTCATGCTTGAAACTCCACCTTTATAAATTCTTTCCTTTAAGTTCAGCATTACTTCTCTATCTGGTCTCCTTTTAAAAGTGAATACCCCTGGGAAGAGCCAAAGTGGTCACACGTTACACTCCCACCTCCCATCTCTCTGTGCCTTCGTGTTCACCATCTCACATGCCAGGAATGCACACTTTCCTTTCCTTTACTTTGTAGTATAGTTTTCTTCTAAGACATAGTTCTAGGATCATTTTCTACATGAGGCTGTTCCTGATTTCCACAACTGCTGGTGCCCTCCCTCTAAACCACTGTGTATTTAATTATTGTGTATATATTTGTATTATTCAACTTATATTTGTGCTGTACATGTTTTTGTATGTACTTGCTCCTTCATTTGAATGGTAAGATCATCATATTTCATTTACCTAGTACAGTACCTGGGACATACTAGGAGCTTAATAAATATTTATTGATTGATTGAACACCCTGGTGAGAATGAATTTATCAGTATACAGAAGGGAGAAGCCATCATGAAAGCACTGGGCACTTGAAGGTAGAAGTGGGTACAGGAAGGAAACACTGAAGATGCTAAAAACAAGTATCACTGTTTTAAAATGTTGCTCACACTATGTTTTTTTGAATACAGTGCTGTGGCCATCTTGTTCACTACACCATGCTTAGCTTCACAGTAAAATGGACTTACAAATCTTCTTTTACCTCTTAAAAAAGTTTTACTGATGCTTTTTGTTTTTGCATCACAGCCATTTACAGATATACATCCATTTTGGACCAGATTTGATTCAGGCCATTCTGATGGCTTAAGAGTCAGATTGAAAGGAAACAAGAAACTTGTAGACCATTTAACATTTGACAAAAAGGAAGTTTACTCAGCAATAGCCCAGTAAGGGTATTCAGCAAAGATACAGGCTCGGTGCAGGTAACTACAGCTTTCCTTATTTTCATTCGGAAACTCATCTGGTCAGAAAAGGACATGTTGGCTTGTCCCCTTAGTTCCCCAGATCAGTTAGTGGTAGCTTTCCTGCTTTTTTACGAAAATCTAGACTAGACCACATGACAAGGACCACATCTTGGTGGCAAAGACCTAAAGATCTGCTGCAGGAATGTCTTCTTGAAGATGCTTCACCACTTAATATTAGAGTTTGTAGTGTATAACACTAGTGTCATGGATGAAAGAAGTCTGACATAGGCAGCACTGGAAGGGGATCTTAATGCAGCTAAAAGAAAAGCGAAATCAACAGAAAAAAGCAAGTAATGTGATGATGTTCTGAAGGAGTGCAGTATTAGAATCTCCAAGTACAAAGACAAATGAAAAACAGAAATCCAAGGTTTTGCCTTTCTCCTTTTGAAGGACTAACTCTTGGCTCTTCCATGTCATGAGTGGATAAGAAGTTCTCACAATGAGCAGGAGTAATATCAGAAGATCAGGGAGATAGCACAGAAAATGGTACTTCAGGAACAGTCATTGGTCCTCATCCTGGTTCAAAGTCATCTGAAGCAAGGTAGCTAAGGGGTCATTATTCCCTGGCATGCAGCTGTCCTGCTGCCGGGATTGATACTAGACTTAGCCTCTAACATTATCCAGTCAGCACTCCTTGGCCTATCAAAAAGGACCTCTACCTCCCTATGACCCCATTGTGTGTGTGTGTGTGTGTGTGTGTGTGTGCACACGTGCGTGCGTGTGCGCACATGTGTGCATGTGTGTGAATTCCAAATCTTTTCCCCTCTAGTTAGAGACCACAGCTGCAGGATTGTTTCTTTCTCTTCCTTACTTTTATCCATCTACTTATTATTGCCATCGAGTCAAGTAAGGTATCTCCTTTCTACCAGGTAAATGCAGTCACCATGGCATACAGTTAGAGTTTCAGCTCCTCCATATCATTAGAAAGTAAGGTACCTCTCAACAATTCCATTCCTTGGTCTCCCAAACCCCTTCTAGGAAGAAGTTTTTTGAACTACTTTGGGCAAAAGGAAACCTGCTGATTAACGAGAACTTATGGTTTTTCCCTGTGGTGTATGGAGTCCTGGGGGGAGAGATTTTAAGGCCTAGGTTACTCTGTTCTGGGAAAAGAATAAGGAGGGACCTTAGAAGATCGATCAGAGCTATGAGCAACAGTATCCTATCCTTACCCAGAAAATCTGCCTAGAGATCACATCCAAGAAACTGCCGTAGCAGGGGGACCTCCTTTTTCCTAGTTCATTGCCAATAAAGTTTCTGGGAGGTGGGATACTTAGCCCTAGCAATCAGGGATAGAGTATCTTTAGCAGAGAGAGGGCACACAATTACAGAAATCTATCAGTGAAAACTCTTATGTCCAGGAAAACTTGCTACTCGGTAAAGCAGGGCCTGATGTCCTTGTTCTCTTTATGAGCAAACACTATCATATGAAACCTTTGCTGACTGTTCCACTTCTGATTCTCATTGCTTTTCTACTAGGTAAAACCACTCCTCTTCTGCTCTGGAGCCAATGGAATGCAGAGAAGCTCTTTTAACTCACTCCTAAATTTAATATAACACTGAGAAAATATTAGGCTATTTTAGCAAAAAAAAAAAAATCAATTTTGCAACTCTTCAGTGACAAACAGTTCCCTTAAGCCATAGAACCACAAAGCTACTCAGTTTGGCTCTCTGTACTATGCAGATAAGCCTAGTCACTTTTTTTTTTGCTTTAATTCAATTTTATTTCATTTTCAGTTCCAAATTCTCTCCTTCATCCCACCCATTGAGAAGTATACACACATATACATACAAATATAGTCATACAAAACAAATTTCCACATAAGCCATGTCCAAAGGAAGACGGAAAAGAAGACTAAAGAAAAAACAACATGCTTCTCTCTGTACTTTGATTATATTTCTTCTTTATATGAAGGTGGAGAATATTTTTAAGCCTAACCTCTTCTTTACTCAATAAGATTCTGCTTTTTCTAATCAGTTTCTAACAAAGTAAAGCCTCACTTCTTCAATTAGTACAGTTTACACAAAAACAGATATAAAGCCTGACTTTGCTTCAGTCCTCTTTCTATTTGTCTTTCTTAAATAATAGAGAGCAGTAAAAGGCACTCTGATGCCCCGAAGAGGGTTTACTCTCTCTGGCATTGGAGAGCAATAAATTCACATAGCAGCAGGATTCAACTTTTATTAATCTTGTTATTTTATTATTTTTGCTATTACTATGATTTTTATGTTTATAGTTTTCCTTATATTGAACTAACTCTGCTTTCCTGGCCAGGCTGTATAATATTTTACTATTGTGATAGTACATTCACTAATATGTAATTCTTTTTGTGTGTGTGTCAATGTTCATTAGGAATAATGATCTGTAGTTTTCTTTCTCTGCTTTATCTCTTCCTGGTTTAGATATCACATTGTGTTGTGGTCAGTAAAAGATGTCTTTAGTATTCTGCTTCTCTGAATTTACATATATATATATATATACATGTATGTACGTATGTATATATATATATATATGTATATATATATATATATATATGCCCTAGTACATGGTTGGATTTTGTAAATATGAAATGCAATATGGAGAAACATGCATTCACTTTTGAGTTCCCATTTAGCAGTTGGCAGAGATATATTACTTCAGTTGTCTTTCTTGTTTATTTTTGTTCAGTTTGTCTGGAGGTACACTGAGGTCTTCAATATACTACTGAAATTCTATTATAATTTTGCTGTCTATCTTTCTATTTTGATTAATTTTTCTCTAACCCTAAATGCACTTAGATGCTATGACATTCAGTGCATAAATATTAAATATTTGTGATATTTCATTATCTATGATGCACTTGAGCATAATGTAATTTTTTTGTTCATCTCTTTTAATTATATCTACTTTTATAGTAGCCTTGTCTGAAATCATGATTATTATCCCTGATGTGGTAAGTTCACTTGAGACATATTGAATTCTAATCTAGCCCCTTAATAAAGTCCCTTTCTTCTAATATTTATGTTTTAAGTATGCTTCTTGTAAACAAACAGTTCTGCTTCCCAAACCATCCTTCTATTCTCTTATTTTTTTTTGTGAATTCATCCCATTCACATTCATGGTTATTGTTAATTGTAAATTTCTGCCTATTCAAACCTATTTTATTTTCCACCATGTTTTATCCCTATTACATTCTTCAAAAAGATGGTATAGTAAAAAGAGAAATATTGTGATTGATTCTAGCGATTTGTAATTGAAGTTCTCTGCTTCTCTTTTGCTTCTTTTCTTACACAGACCATGAGTTACTCTTTCTTTTTTCCCTTTATTCCCCACTCACTAAAATTGATGTTGGTTTTGGTAGGGTATTCCAACCTTCACATTATCTTTCCTTTTAAACCTACCTCTCCCTTCCTGTTCTCACCTATTCTCTTTTTTCATTTGATTTTAATTTATTTCTTCTATGTATGTTTGTATGTGTGCACATGTGTTCATGTGATTGTATATGTGTCAAATCCTCCTTTGCTCTGTTCAGTTAAGAATAAGGTTCATATGATGCCTGATTTTTCCGCTTCTTCCACTATATTTGTATGCTATTCTTCTAAGGCACGTTATTATGAGAAATAGTAGGTTTAACTGTGCCTTCTTTCTCCTATCTTCCCTAGTATACTCTTTCTCCCTGTCCTTTTTATTTCCTTTTTAAAAACCCTCAAAACAGAACTGACTCACCTCCATGTCCTTTGTCTTAGTTAACTCCCTCTAAGACCTTTAAAAACAAGTTCTGAAAGAGTGCTTGATTCTTTCTCTTTAATAGAGTATATACTTCATCAGTATGTAGCCCCTTCTATGTGCTCATATGCAGTAACCTTTCTAGGTTTCTCTTTATTCTTGGGTTTTCATTAAAGCACTTACTATGTAGGTATTATATAAATGCTTATTTCTTTCCCCCTTGCGTCCCCCCTTTCCAAGTTTCCACTCATCTCTTAGCTCTTCATCAGGAATGGTGGAAAGCCTTGTTTTCCATTAAAGATCATTTTTTTCTCCCTGTAGGGATACTTACCTTTACAGGTTAAGCTATTCCTAATTATAAGCTTTTATCTTTGGCCTTTTGGGAAGATTTCCTCTTCCTTTCTTGTGGTAGCTGAGAAATCTGTGGTCTTGATTGTAGTTCCTTAGTACTTGAATTTTTTCTTTCTTACGGCTTGCAGTATTTTTTTTTTTCTTTGAGGTAGAAGCTCTGGATTCAAGGTCAGTGATATTCATGAGAGTTTTCATTTGAGAATTTCCTTCATTAGGTGATTGTGTTCTTTCTATTTTCAATTGCCCCTGGGTTTTAATGAATCCAGAAAGTTATCATTTATGATTTCTGGAAATATGGTATCCACATTTTTTTTAGTCATAGTTTTTAGGGAGTCTGATGATTCTTAGATCATTTCTCATTCATTTGTTTTCTCAGATCACTTGTTTTTAATAGTAGATACTTTACATTTTCTTTTATTTTTCAATCTCTTGGTTTCAGTTTAATTTTTTTATTATATCATGGAATAATTAATTTCTGTTTGGTCCATTCTAAATTTTTAGGGAGTCTGTTTCTTGGGTAAGGTTTATCACTTTCTATTCTAAACTATTAATTCTTCCAATTTTCTCCTCCATGACTGTCATGCCATTTAAAATGTCATTTTTTAATCTCTTGTTTCATTTCTTCAGGCACTCTTTCAGTCTTTCAGACCTCTACGACATTTTTTTCCTGTAAAACTCTGCTGTCTGTTCTTGTCATGCTGTACAGTGTTTTCTGTTTACTCATGTTCCCAGCCTTGGTTCTTGATTTGGGACTCTGCGCCAGGGCCAGGTTGCATTTCCTTCTACATTCTTTGATGATGCGGTCAGGCTCTGTTTGTTCTGATTCTCTGGGTTTTTTCCCCCTGGCTTCCACTTCTCTTGGTGTGTCTGTGCTTAGAGGAATGGCTGGGTTCAGTGCCTCTAGTTGAATCTCTGCTATTGGTTATACATGATCAAGGCACTGAGTTTTCTTTTGTCCCCTCCTGGAGATTCCTTGACCAGGGCGTTAGGTGGTCAAAAGCAACTCTCTTGGATAGCATTTCCCCATTCTGTGTTCTGGGTGGTCTGTTTCCCTCAGATCTTCCCTGGTGAGGGAACTGCTACTTCTGTCCCCTCTGGAGCTCTCTTGATTTGGGCAATGGTGACTATTGTTCCTCCTTCCTCTGGTGCTTCCCTACTGTGGCTATTCAGTGGTCTTCTGTCCCTTTTGAAGTTTCTTTAGTCAGCGTGATGGGTCATCTGTCCCCACTTGATACTTCTTGGTTCAGGGTGGTGATCAGTTTCTATTACTCCACAGGCTTCTCTGTTTGGAGTAATACCATAGGTTTCTGGTCTAGTTATGGGTTAGTTCCTTTGCCACTACCCCTCTTCCAGTACCCATAGCTTCTGGTTTTCTTTTTGTGTGGTTCTGGAGTGGATAAAGGAGTTTGATGATCTTACTCTTTGTATTTCTTGGTGATTATTCAACCTGTTGCTCTTTGTAGCTCATTGCTAGAGCAAATGTTAGAGCTGGGCTCTTGTATGACCTATTGGGTCATCATTTTAACTGGAATTCTTGCTTTTACTTTCAGATCACTAGCCTTTACCATTTTTGGTGTTGCAGGATTTTAAAGAAATTCCCTCTCCTGAGCTGAAAGCTACACCTTCATGAAGGGAGGAAGAAGGCCATATGTTTCCCTTTTCCCTCCCTACTTTCTCCCAGCACACAGGCGGCTCAGTATGCCTTACTTATAAGGATTACCTCTGGATTATATTGATAATCAGAGGACCATTGAACCAAATTTCATTTGTTGTTATATCTATTAAATGAATCTTCTATGATCTTATTATGTACGAAGGAAACACATTTCTGAATGACAGCCTTTAGTTCTGCATTTGTTCTAACAAACCAAAATATCTAAAAAGATTAACAAATACAGTGCTATGTTAATCCCCTTTACCTTCTGGGCAATTTATGTGGATATAAATAATGTCAATTGTGTCAAATAATTTGTGAAAACCTACCTATTTCTTTCTTGTATTTTGATTAAGAATAACTTTGTTGTTCATGTCCCCCATTTTCATAAACTTTAAATGGACACAAGAAAGTAGGCATAAAAGTTGGAAGTCACTGCTGTCCTCTCAATTGCATGTTGTTTTTGTATCTTTGGTAAAAATACCCCCTATGATTTTTTCCCCCACCTCTAATCCTTACCACCTGTATATCACTGGGCAGGTCACTTACCCTAAGGCAGCTCCCTTAGGAGCCCAAAAGTTCACTACTAAAGCATATGTAGATTATGATCTGTGTTTGGGGGAGTGTTTCACACATCAGGAATTCCTGTGATGAAACCATTGATTTATCATATAGTAGCTTGATTTTTCCAGGCTATTGTATTTACTTTCTTTCAGATTTCTTAAAAAATGATATGTCAAATACTTTCAAATTTGCATCACCTGCATACACAAAATTTCTTATGGGTATATTTGTTTTGGCCCCTCCATTTTTCCTGTCTTTGTTTTCATTTGTCGCATTTCTACTTTTTTAATAGTATTCCCCCCCCCCCCACCAATTACATATCAAGAACATTTTTACAAGATTTTGCCTCCCAAATTTTTCTGTCTCTCTTTTTCCCTTCCCATCTTCTGAAAATGATAGGCAGTTTGATATAGTTTATACATATGCTATCAAATAAAACATATTTCCATATTCATCACAGTTGTGGAAGAAGAAACAGATCAAAAGAAAAAAAATACAAGAAAGAAAAAGGTAAGTAAAAAAATATGCTTCTATCTGCATTCAGAATCCAGCACTTTGTTATCTGGATATGGATAGTATTTCCTTCATGAGTCCTTTGTACTTGTCATGGGTCATTGCATGGTTGAGAAGAGCTGAGTCATTCATAGTTGATCATTGAACAATGTTGCTAATAACTGTGTACAGTGTTTTCCTGGTTCTGCTCTTTTCACTTTGCATCAGTTTATACAAGTCTTTCCAGGTTTTTCTGAAATCTACCTATTCATCATTTCTTATTGCATGATGGTATTCTATTACATTCATATAGCACAACTTGTTCAGCCATCCCCCAATTGATGGTCATGTCCTCAATTTCCAATATTTTGCCACCATGAATAGGGTTGCTATAAATATTCTTGCACATGTAGGCCTTTTTCTCTTTTTTATGATTTCTTTGGGATACAGACTAGTAGTGGAATTGCTGGATCAAAGGGTATGCACAGTTTTATAGCCCTTTGGGCATAGTTTCAAATTGCTCTCCAGAATGGTTGGATCAGTTCACAATTCCAGGATATCAGACAGTTTTCCTTGATGCCTTGAAAGGCACTGTCCAGGTCCTCTTTTTGATTATGGCTCTCAGGTAGTCCAATTATTTTGATATTGTCTCTCCTGGATCTATTTTCCAGGTCAGTTTTTTTCTTTCCCAAGAAGTATTTTACATTTTCTTCCATTTTTTCATTCTTTCGAATTTTTTTGATTAATTCATGATGTCTCATGGAGTAGTTAGCTTCCACTTTCCCAGTTCTAACTTTTAATGAGTTGCTTTCCTCGATTAACTTTTGTACTTTCTTTTCCATGTGGCCAAACTGTACTCTTTAAAGAATTGCTTTCCTTCATGGATTTTTGTATCTCCTTTTCCATTTGGCCAATTTTACTTTTTTAAAGCAATTTTCCAAGCTGTTGATTCTTTTTTTCATAATTCTCTTGCATCACTTTCATTTCTTTCCCCAATTATTCTTCTGCTTCTCTTATATGATGTTAAGCTCCTTTTTGAGCTCTTCCATTAGTTCCTACTTTTCTTTAGGGTTTTGTCCATAGGTGTTTTGACATCATTTTCCTCTTCTGGGTTTGTGTCTTGGTCTTCCCTGTCACCATGATAACTTTCTATGGTCAGATTCTTTTTTTGTTGTTTTTTGCTCATCTTTTTTTTTTTTTTTTTTGCTTTTTTCCTTTTTTTTTTTTAAATCTGTGCTCTGCTCCCAGGCAGGAAAGGGCACTATTTCAGGCTTTTTGTGTTAGTGGCTGCAGGCCCTGGCTATTTACTTGGTGCAGCACTGATGTTGCCTTGAGGCCCACAGGGTTCCTTGTGTCTGGTGCTATGCTGAGGGGATGGGGGAAGTTGGCTGGTGCTGCTGGAGGCCATAGGATTCTTTCAGCTTGCTTGGTGCTGAGCTAGGGTCCTAGTATTGGTGTCTGATGTGAGCTAAGGCCTGGTGGGATGTTTCTGCATTTTGTTGTGGCTACAATGAAGCACATGGTGGTCTGGCCTCTGGAGACTGCCTGTTTGCCTGGGGTTATGCTGAAGCATGGTGGGGCCAGTGCTGGCTGGTGGCTGCCTGTTTGCTTAGGCACCCCTAGGATTGGTGTCTATCTATTTCCATGGGGCTGTGCTGAAGCACATGGAGGTCTGGCCTCTGGAGGATACTTCCATTTTTACTTTTTAATAACGTATTGAGTACTGTTATATTACCGTCCAAAAGTATGATATGACTACAATCAAGGATCAAAATAGTTTGTTACAGAATTACTGACAAATCTGTTCTTTTTTGTTGTTGTTGTCCTTCTGGTTTCAGCTCTTAAGTGCTATTGGGGTCACATGGATCTTTGAAGTCTTACACCAAACTTACTGCTAATTTGGTATTGTACATAATAGGACTATAGGACATGTTATAGGGGCAAAATTGTTTATTGAGCAATCAAATTTCATTGGGTTCCCTTTTACAGGAGGCCTTCAAGTTGAGGATGGATGATCATGTTTAAAAAAATTACTTTTATTTATTTTCTTAAATATTTCTCAATTATATGTAAAATTTTTAACAGAATTAAAAGATTTGAGTTTCAAATTCTCTCCCTCACTCCCATTCCTTCCCCCTCCTTGAGAAGGCAAGCAATTTGATATTGATTGTACATGCAAAATCATGTGAAACATATTTCCATATTTGCCATGTTGCAAAAGAAAACACAAACAAAATAAAACAATAAAAATAAATAAACCAAAAAATATGCCTCAATCACCATTCAGACTTCATCAGTTGTCTTTCTGGAGGTGGATAACCTTTTTATTATGGGTCCTTTGGAAATGTCTTGGATCATTGTCTTGATCAGAGTAGCTAAGTCTTTCATAGTTGACCTTGGATGAAAACTTTTGAAAAGTTGTAGAGGCTGTGCCTTTTGGAGTAGGATTGGACTAGCTGACTTCTAAGGTGCTTTCCTTCTGACCATGTGAGTCACTATAATTCTAGACTTAACACTTCATTTGAAAAATAACAGCTTTATGTGTATATCCATTTATCCCTCTGTCTCTGTGTCTGTCTCTCTCCTTACCCACCTTCCTATTTATTTATCCAGTTATCAAAATGTGGCACTGAAGTCTGATTTGTAAATAAAATTTTGTATATTAACATGGATTCTTTAGATTGAAGAATTAATTATTCGGTACTGTTTGTTTAATGCTGGGTTAGCCAATCAGTCAAGCATTTATATAGTCCCCACTATGTGCAATCATTTTGTTATGGTTAGTAATAAAGAAAACCTTGTAATGACTCTGTAAATTCCATTCCAAGCACACAAAGCAGGGAGAAAAAAACCCCAGCCAATTATGGGTCCCTAAAGCCTGGGTACCAGTTGGTACAGTTGCTGCTATTGGCACCACCATACAATTTGAAAACAAATTAGAGCATAATTTGAGATAGAAACAGGTGAAGCTCAAATGATTTAGCATTGAGCTGAGATGTAGCAAATGACAGCTGTTCTGAAAAGCCCTGGCTTTGCCACTGCAGTATTTGGACAGGGATGATTCCTAATATTATTTTATTATATTTAGGTTAAAACAATGTACAAATTTTATCACAGTTTAGAAATGATGAGATGAAATTCCAGTAGGAGGATATTTGTATTTGACAAAAATCCAAGATGAGACTTTTTTCTTTAAGTATTTATTATTGAATCAGAAGGGTGATGAGAAAGCCAGGATTCTTTGGGATTTAAGAAAGGTTTGCATTTCAAGGATACATTTAAAGAGGATTTTTTAATGGGTGACCCTTTTTAAAACTAGGTCTCACTCTGTATTTAGTTTTGATGACTTACCCTAGTCTCAGGACTTTGTGACACTTGTACTCAATTGTCTTTAAAGTAAATGAGTCACCGAGAAACATTTAACTTTGATCCCACCCAGAAGTCACTGAAGACTCATAGCTGTAATTGCAACCATGACACGAAAATACAAAACAAATTCTACTGCATTGTTTGTCTTTGTCAAAAGAGTAACAATGCTTAGGACTGAAATCCAAAGTTATACATTACTCTAAAAAGAGCAATTTGTCAAGTGTTTCATTGACACAAATTGAAATGAAATGAGGTTTCAGACTCTTGAGGTCACTTTGAAACAGAAAGAATTCATTATCTAAGTATACACAGAGGAAAAGTGCCTGACAATTGAACTTGGCCTGTGAAGGATGGATGCTCACACATAAAACCATAGCAATACAGGTCACTTGCAGGAAATAAACTACATTAATCTGTAGACTAAAGTGTCCCCAGGTTGATAGCCTAGCTTTCCTTTGTACTACCAATCAGTATTGCTTTGGGGAATGTTGTTTAATTTGCTATAAGAAATCTGTCAAGCCTGCTCCATTTTTTCCTATGGAAAGATGCTGGCACTAGTCCCTGCCTTTTCAAACACAATGGTGATAGAACCCTCATATAACTTTTCCATTTTCTGATTGTTTATCATTATTTTACATATGACATTGTACTAAGTAGAGACAATGTTGCGTAGTGAATGAGTGTTGGGCTTAGCATATAGAAGACATGGGCTCAAATCTTCTCTAACTTTTATTAGCTGTGTCACCTGGACAAGTCACAGGAAGCTCCCTGTGACTTACCTAGTAAAATAAATAAAGGTTATGAATAAAGCTGTCATACAGAGAGTTCCCCATGCTAACAAAATCATATATCTTTTGAGTATTTGCATACATTGTGCTCAATGGATAAGTTACATGTACTCTAAATTATTCTCATCAGTAAGCAATTAACTTGGTTTTGAATGCTAGTGACCAAGTAAGCAGTAAACATTTGTTAAACACTTATTGTGTGCCCAGCATTGTGCTAGATGCCGGTGATCCAAATAAAAAATAAAAACAGTTCTTGCTATCAAAGAGCTTATATTTTAATTTCAGAGACAATATACACATAAATGTGTACATATAAGATATATTTGAAGTGGATGTAAGGTAGTCTTAGAAGGGAAGGTACTAGCAGCTGGATGGGGGGAGGACTGGGAAGGACTTCTTGTAGAAAGTAACTTGAGCTTAGTTGTGAAGGAATCAGAGCTTAAAGAAATGGAGAAGAAGGAGAGCATTCTAGGATTGGGGATAGCCAGTGTAAAGGCAAGGAGATTAGAAATGGAGAGGGTGAAGAACAAGTAGGCCAGTATGGAAATGGGAAGGAGCCAAATGATGAAAAGTCTTAAATGACAAACAGAGGAGTTTATATTTAATGTAATGTAGGGATATAATGTAATGTAGATGTAGTAGGGAGATATTTTTTTATTCAGTAGAGGATAGTATGACATGATCGGATCTGGGCTTCAGGAAAACTGCTCTGCAGACTGAATTCAAAAGTGGAGAGACTTGAGACAGGGAATCTAATTAAAAGGCTATTGTCACCAGATAAGGCATGGATAGATAGGATGAGACCTAGCACTGACACATGGCTGGGACCAGCCACTGCCACATGGTATAACCCTTCATCTTCTCTCTTCCCTTCCCCTCCCCATGGTGACTGCCAAGGAAACTCATGAGGAGGCTGGCACCTTTACTGAAAATGTGGATGACTAGAATCATGATCCATGACTTGAGCCCATAGTTTCTCTTCCTAAGCAGATTAAGACCTTTGAAGAAGATAAAGAAGAGCTCTTTAAGATGCAAGCAAAGCCGTACTGATTTGTATTTAAGAATGACCTTCAGGAATGGAAAGAGAGAAGAACAGGTGACATGAAGCTGCTATTATCAGAATCCAAAATGAAAGAAGAGATTGTGTGTGTCAGTGATATTAGATTCATATGATAAGAGGAGAAGGGGAAAAGAGGGAACTCTCAGTGAATTGCCTGAATTTTTTTCAGTGAAGTATGAGGAGAGATCGTTTTTGCTAAAAGAGTGGGCAGTCCTGGTGGTGAGGGAGTCTTGAGGAAAGAGGAGGAAATTTGGAACAGCTACTGTGGTGAACAAGAAAGGGAATGTCAATGTTGTCAGCATATTAAGCTTATCGACCTTGGTTTTATTTAATTATATTTTTATCTAAGGTGGAATAGAAGTATTGGCCTACTTCAATTGAAGGCACTGTAGTAATTAGATAAAATAAATTTGTAGTGGTTCTGGTCAGCATGGTTTTGCTATTTCCTCCAGATACATTTGACAAATATGAGTAGAAATGAAAGAGGTAGATAGTGGAAATAATCCATGGATGGAGTTTGGCAAGGTGTGAGTGGTGATAGGACCAGGGAAAAATGACTTTATGAGTAGGAGATAGGGTAGAATTGAACTGGTTCACTAAGGAATTGAGATTAGGAAGGGAAGAAAGTGTAGCCAAAATAGGTCTTGGTTTGGGAAAGTACTGGAGGCTGGAGAAGTTAGAGGTTATAGCGAGAATAAAGAATAGTGCTAGGAGGATTAACATATAATGAGAGATGGAAACAAAAAGTGTTGTGATGGCAAAATCAATAGTGTGGCCATCAATCTGTGTACATGTGGCTGATTTGGAGTGGAGCAGGTTATAGGAGTTGAGTAGACTGAGGAAGCAGGAATTTAGGGTGTTTTTGGGAACTTCAGCACATATACTGAAGTCCCCTCATGTGAGGATAGGAGTTGGGGTAGAGAGGAATATGGTGAGCAAGTCCTGAAATCATTGAGAAAGAAAGGAAATTTTATAGTACTTAGCAGATAATGGCTGTCAGAATTGGAATTGAGTGATAAATTTGGATTGTGTTGGGGGAACGAGAGAAACTGCAGATAATGCTAGAAAGAGTGGTTGGGGATGCAGAGTCATCCAAGGAGAGGGCTCTGGATCTTGAATGAGTATTAAAAGATGGATGGAGTAATAGAGGAAGTGATGTAAAATAAAGGAAATTCACTAATTACGGAGCAAGAATTCCAGAGGGTACAGTGGAAGAGACGGGCAGATTTGGAGGGGAACATTTGGAGGGCAGAAGGGTTACTTAGACTATTACAGTAGATTTCTAATTATCATCAATACTTCAAACTCTCCTCTCTTCAATCCACCTTACATGTTGTTGTTTAGTCATTTTCAGTCATGTTCAACTCTCTGTGACCCCATTAGGGGTATTCTTGACAAAGATAATAGAGTGGTTTACCATTTTCTTCTCCAGATCATTTTACAGATGAAGAAACTGAGGCAAACAGGGTTAAGTGACTTGCCCAGGATCACATAGCTAGTAAATGTCTGAGGGCAGATTTGAACTCAGGAAAATGAGTCTTCCTGACTCCAGGCCCAGAACTCTAGCCATTGTGCCATCTAGTTACCCAAACTGTCAGAGACATATTACCTATTAAAGGTACAAGTATATATGCTTGGACATTCATTAAATCATTTGATTTTGTCCTTTGTTCTCTAAGAGGACCAAAATGACATCATTATTTTGGAGCCAAGGTACGGTGTGTTCACATTTGGGGTGGAGAGGTCTCTAAATTTGCACATCTCCCATTTCTTTTGAGGTACTGAATTTCTGCTTTACTCAGAGAGCACAGCACCTTCTTTGATACTGGCATGCCATGCTGGGCTGTTCTTTGCTAGTGTCTCCCATGTTGTGCGATCAATTCCAAAGTTCTTTAGAGAGACATTCAGAGTATCCTTGTAACTCTTCTTCTGACCACCATGTCAATGCCTTCCTTGCATAAGTTTTTCATAAAATTCTCTTTTAAGTAAACATACGTTTGGCAATTGAACACTGTGGCCAGCACATCAGAGTTGTGCTCTCTGCAGTAAAGTTTGAATGCTTAGCAGTTCAGACTGAGAAAGGACCTTGATGTCCAGTACCTTACTTTGCCAGGTGGTCTTCAAACTCTTCCTAAGACAGTTTAAATTGAAACAATTCAGTTTCCTGGCATAATGCTGATATGTTGTTCAGGTTTCACAGGCATACAACAATGAGGTTAACAGCTCTGTAAGACCTTTAGTTTAGTAGGCAGTCTAATACCTCTTCTCTTCCACATTTTCCTTTGGAGCCTCCCAAACAACTAACTCCGGGAATGCATGCATCAACTTTATATCAATATGTACATCCCTGGAAAGTATGAAATCCTCCATTGGGAGGACTTCATTTTGACAAAGAAAAGAACATAGGGATAGTGGAAGTGATACAAGTTTGCACAACTAGCCTAGAATTCCAGGTACTGAGGAGACTGTGTTTGGTAGATCTCTTGAGCCCAGAAGTTCTGAGCTGCAGTGTCCTTTGCTGAACAGTGTTCATTCTAAGTTTGGCATATAGTGAGATCTTGGAGCAGCAGGCTCCTGGGTTCCCTATGGAGAAGTGAATTAGTCAAGACTAGAAATGGAGGAGGTCAAAGCTCTTATGCACATAAGAGTGGGATAGGATTGGTCTTTGCCCTTTCAGCCTTGGTGAGACAGGGAGATCTAGTCTTAATAATAATAATAATAATATTAACAACAAGGCCATGATACTGTGTTGAGAGTACGATATTTGGTTTTTTGTGCTCCACAGCAGCAACTGATATTACATTTGAATGAAGATTATAACATCTTATAGTTAGAAAGGAATGTAAAAGAATACATACTCTAACTCCATCATTTTACATGTAGCACCCCCTCTGGGAATTACCTTTCTCCCAACTCACACTAACAGCCTGGTTCCCAAGGGCGATGACTATTACCTAGGTTTCAAGATACACTATAGACATGTAATCCTTATGTAAGCTCATAAGCCCCATCTGTGTATGGTATCTCTTAATGCTTAAGTAGCTCCATTATAAGATATTATGGCTAGGGGGTCAGACGGGAAGATGTAGCTCTCCTTTCCTCCCCCCTCCCTCCCTCCTATCCAGTAGAGAAACAAGGGGAAAAGCAAAGCATAATGGATTTTTCTGGGTTCTTCCTCAAGTAGGTGTTCTCTGCTACCAGGAGTCTAACTCTACAAAGTTCTCCTAACCCATTTGTATTGCAGAGCTGGCAAATTTGTGTTTTTATAGGCTACCAGGACACGGCTGATCTCTGCAAGCCAATGGCAAGGTGTACATCTAATTCTATCAAAGAGAACTTCATATCTAGTAAAAGTGTTAAAAAAAGTGGTTTTTTTTTTACCTCCCCCTCATGTTAATTCATCAACTGGGAAACAGAAGGGAGGAATAAGATAGGTTAAAACCACCTTCCTTCACCGTACAAATGGAGGGACGTAGAGATGAGAAACTAGGACTGAGAAAGATGAAATAATTTGTTTAGGGCCATGTGCTAAATGATAGAAGAACCGTTTTATGCTGTCTTATTGTTTATTTGGCTGCAGATAGCAACTTGAGTCAATTTCTAAGTCATCCTCAGTGAGACAATATGTTCAGACTTTCCCTTTGCTTGGAAAGGAAGGCGTGGAGCACACATGAATAGAGATAGCCATAGTGACTGATGAATCCCTGGGTGTAACCACTGAGTACCAAACACATTTTATCAACTATAGTTAACTGGCTGAGTCATAGTTGACAAATTCAAATGTGCTTAGAGTATATTTGCCAAGAGTCTAGAATTCCCTTTCCTCAATCATCTATCTCTATATCTATCTATATTTCATAGATTTATAGATAGATAGAAAGATAGCTACCTAGATGGAGAGGTAGATGACCTTCTGGATGAGCCTTATATGTGCTCTATAGCATGTCCTAACTCAGGACAAAAAGAATCCAACTGGCTGCATCAGAGACTGAAACATATCCTCTAAGTATTCTTTGTTTTGATATGAATGAATTACAAGATAAGATCCCTATGAACATGATCTACCTCTCTCTTCCTTAAATCCAGAACTAGACTCAGCAAACACATTTTGGTGTTGTCAGTGAACAGTGTTATATGGCTGGTACATGAAATCCAAAGGAATGCCCTGTTGCTAGTCACACTGATATTTGCAGATGTCTTTGTGGATGTTGTTTTCAGGCTGCTTTGAGAGCTTAACATTGATATAGAAAGCTGTGTCAGGAGCCATGTTCTCTTATTTGCCAATGTGAAAGAACCAGCTGCAGTGTCAGTAGTGTACCCCATGCATAGTTGGGATGCCATGAACATCCAGCTACACTGCTGAATAATTGCACAGTATAATCAGTGAGATGCCAATGGGGAGGACTTGGCTATACTCATGACGCCTTTCTCTTATTCAGTAGACCAAAAAGGGGTTGATGAATATTAGATGATACTTGGCACACTCAATGAGATGCAGCTACTGAATTCCATGGGATCTGATGACTTTCCTCTATAAGCTGGAAATATTACTCACGTATGTTGAAATTCCCTGCTGTCCAGCTTGTCAAATGTTGCTTTAATAAGGTCATTCACATCCCTGCAAAAATCTCCGTTCTCCTATGATGGAAGTAGAAGTGAGAATGAAGAGAAATTTGTGTTGATCCATACTTCTCCATACTTAGCCTGAGAAACATTTCATCCTAATTGTCTTCATGTGATATTTTATCAAGACATTGCAGATTTCTTAATGACATTCTGAGAGCTATGACTACTATCATTTATCAAGTGAAAGACTAATTAAATGAAAGCACATGGAAAAGTTTGTCATCAATTTCACTGAGGATGACAGTCCAAATCAGACATCTTTGTGGTCATAAGCTCAGATGATTTGAAGATTTCAGTGTCATAAAATTTCATGTACCTTTAAGAGGAGATCTTGCCTTTTTAAAGGGACCCTGAAGGCTGAATAAAGTGTTTCAGTGGCTTCATTTATATGGCCCTAAAAGTGATTGAAAGGCAATACAGATGCCTAATATAGAATTAAAAAGACAATTCGTCCAAGTTCTTTTGTCACTCTGATCTGGAAGGCCTCAGAATTTGAAAAGTGCTTCACCCAGGAATTGCATGACTGATTGAGAAGGCCCAAGAAGAAATACTTCCAAGTAGCAGAGAGATTGAGGAGAAATTGACTGATTTATTGCTGTGGCAACTCTAGTACCATCTATGGATGCTAGAAATTGGAGAATATAGGAGAAATTGAACATGGATTGAATTTCTTGGCAAATCATTCCTGCCTAGAGTTGTGAAAATTCAACATGAGGTAAAAAAGAAATGGTTTGAGATGGTAATATCTTGAAAGTACACAAGAGGGCAATCTTTCCCTACAAAAGTAGACCTTTGAGCCTTCAAAATAAGGTCATGTTCAAGGTTTTTTTTTTCTTTTCTGTTGACAATATGAAAATATGCAATTGTGTAAATGCTCCTTTGAAAAACAGTAATAATGAGAAGCTCCTTGAGGACAGGAATTGTTTGATTTTTGTCTTTATGACTCCAGAGCCTCACAGATGCCTGACACAGTGTTTGTTGAGTGAACAGTAGAGACCCTAATTTCTGTAGAGTGTTAAGGTTTATAGAGTACTTTAACATGGTAACTGTGAAATAAATGGTTTGGGGATTACTCCCCACATTTTATTGATGCTGCAGAAGTGGAAGCCCACAAAGTTTAAGGACTTTTCCGTATTTACATAACTGGATGAAAATTTAAAAAAACAACAACCCTGGATTTGAACCTAGCAATTCTAACTCACAAACGATCGTCTTTTCAATTATACCAGCACACACACACACACACACACACATTTTGGTGGTTTGTGATGTATTTTGTTTTATTTACTTTTTTTTTAAGATGGAACAAGATTAGTAAGTAGATCTTGCCTATCATAACATGGATAAACTGAAGTCAAGTTTCTCATGAGTATCAGTAAGAGAGAATGGTGATTTCTTTCTAGTCAAATGGTACAGATGACATAAAATTAAAGGATAAATTTTAGAGTGCTGTGAGATATTCCAGAGTATTTGGACATTTGCTCAATACCCAGTGGGGTAGCCTACACTTAGACTTGTTTAAAAGCCTTCATCTATCAATCAAGAGACATATACTTTTTTGTGTGTCACTCTCTAGCTGTGTGATATTGGAGAAGTCACAGCCTCTCAGGTCTTCATTTTCTTCTCCTATCAAAAAAGAGCTTAGACTAGATGATCTTTAAGTTTCCCTGTAGCCTGGGGGGTATTGCAGCTAGCCTTGATTGTTAAAATTTCAGTGTGAGCATTTACATCTTGGAAATCAGCAAACATTACAAATCAGGGCATGATTTTTCTTTGGTTGATTGTCTCCAGGCTTAAGAAAGTAATGGAGAAAAGGTTAATAATGCAGATTAGACTTGAAAGCATGTCTAGATTTTGGGGCAATTAGTTGTTAAACATTTACCAGCAAATCCCTGCTTTTAACCTTGACATACCTAGATTCTACCATCTGTCCCACATTTTCACTTTCCTAGTCAGATTATATTGACAATCTTTGAAAATAAAATAGCTCTCCAGTATTCTGGAATGATTTAATTGGGGTGTTGCCTGAAGAGAGGGAATGGATCCCTGGATAGACACATAAGCCTTGTGATTCAATGATAATGATAATTAACAATTAGCACTTTACATCTCTGTCATCACTCCCACCCCAACACCCACATGCAATATGTTTTTTCAAGGCAGGGACTATTCCTTATTTTATTTACCCTTGGCTCTCCCAGCACCTAGCACAGTGAAATGCACATTTGCTTTGAAGTAAATGATTGCTGAATGAATGAACTTATTTCTACTACTTGCTATCTCTCAGTCTCATTCTCATCTCTTTCTGTTTTCTTTTTTCTCCAGTAGGAATTCAGCCAATGGATGGATACATGGACATATGAAAGAAAAGACCAGTCATCACCATCCAATTAACCATTTGACTGCCGGTAGTTTTGCTAATTTTTCCTAATGACTCATTTTGCTCATGGTTCCAGTCTGAGCAATGGTCTTGTTACCAGACATGAAAGGGCTATAGGACTTTTCTTCTGCCATTTTTTTATGGTTCATCAAAATGTCTTCAAAATTGACAGTAAAATCCCAGTTCTTAAAGACCTCAGAGAGCCCACAATGAGTGATATAGTCTTGTGTTTTCATTTGACTTCTACTGAATGGCACCTCAATAACTTGCCTCAGATAATTATGAGAGGAATGGCATTTTGACCTAGAAAGAAACCACACCAGCAAGACACACACACACGTGTGTGCACACACACACACGATCCTAAGGCATAAAATGACTTATTTTTAAAATCTGGAATTAATGTGATCAGCAGTGTCCTTAAAAAATGGCATAGAGGGGACAATTTAATTTAATTTATATATCATCATATATATCATTCAACATGATCAGAAACATCAGAGAAGCAAGACAGACATTAAATGAATGATGCTTGCAGCATCATTGTCCTCTCGAGCAGGCGGCCAAGTTTTTGATTTTGCTTTTTCCTGACTTAGCATTTACTCTAAAACAACTAGGAAGATAAAAGAGATAAGGTTGGATATTTTGGGGGCTTCCAAGCAGAAATGGAATTTCCTAAGCACTTTAATTATAGATGCGACATGGGGAAATATCAACATCAAACAACTTGTGGGAATATGTCTGTTTTCCATGAGCTTCTGTCCAGTTTCCAGTTTTATTATTTGTGGAAATTGCTTTCCACAGGCAACCTAAAAATCATGGGGGTGGTGTCATGTTCTGAAGTCAATAGGTATTCCTGCTTGCTAATTAATTGGGTTAAATTTAGAAAGAGTGTCATATTTCTAAAGGAAATACTGTTCCAATACAGTATCTAACTGTGAAGCTGATAGCAAGAAGATAAAGGGAAAAACACATCAAATAAAGGCATAGGGTTGGAGAGTTTTCTCTTGTATCAATCAACAACAGATTGGGGAGAGGCATATGTTTTGTAGAAATAATGCTACATTTTTAGTGATTTGAATTGGTAGTTAATGTTAAAGTATGAAAAAAATGGCTTCTAATTTCCAAATGTTTGATCCAATGCAGAATGATATAACAGTTCTCTACTAAGGGTTGGGCTGGCAGCAAAGACTCTGTATTTCATTCCAGTTTGGGAAAAGAAGAAGATGAGATCAGATCAAAATGGGAGGGCAGGGATTCTTTCCTCCATAAAGGATACATTGGGAATTTTGAGGATCTCAGAAAAGAGCACAGGGGAGAAAGGGGAGGTGGTAAATTCAGTTCTCCTGATGTATGGATTAGTAGGGAGATTATAGCTGGTGGCAGCAATATCTGTAGTCCTTTCTTCAAACCCAAATCTCATAGGATACGGAGAGGTGGCCTATAAATGGACAAGTGGTGAGATGCATGATTCTTTGTGTGTGTGTGTGTGTGTGTGTGTGTGTGTGTGTGTGCGTGTGTGTGTGTGTGTGTGTGTGGTAACATTCTCTCTGGTAACTAGAGCTTTGAGAGAAAAACAGACATAAGGACTGGCTGCCCTTATTCCTAGCCCCTTGTCTTACTTTGGCTGGATATGATGGGCACCTGTTTATTGTGTATTTGGGGGAAAATAGTCTGTAGCTAGAAGAAGGATATAGGACCCATTCTCAGAAGGGAATCTTATGTGGCTTCCCTTCCCTACCATATACTGGGAGGGCACAAACCAAGCAACTAAACTAAACAGAGAGTGAGGACCTAAATTTACATGTTTCTCTGTGTTGATAACTTTTTCTATTGTAAAAAATAGTTCGTATGAATATTTGTAGCTTGAAAAATCTGATTTCCAGTTTGGCTTGTGATGGAGCAGTAAAAGCTGAGTTAGCCCTCTTCCTTGCACACCTATATCTTCTTCATAGTAGGTACTGTAGATAAGGGGATGGACTTTGGTAGCGATAAGCAGGAAAACTGGGAAGGTAGGTAGTGGTTGGTTTTGAGCAGGTCTGGCTTAAGTCTTGGCAAGCTAGTTCATAACCTGTGAGGCATCATGGGTTAGGAGGCAAGTGCCCTACATGGTATACCCCAAACAATCAAAAAGCTTTTATTAATCACCTACCATATACCTGGTACCTTTGTATCCCTGCTCTGAGGGAGAATACATTGTATCAGAAGAGACATCCTGTGCATATACAGGTATATACAAAATAAATATATGGTGAATGGTATAGGCAGGCCTGACTCAGGCCAGCGATCTATTAGTTCAGATTCATCATTCATGGGCCACTGAAAGTTAACATAGAAAGAATATAATAATAAAATATTGATAATAATAATAGCAAATAGTTATATGGTACATTAATTCATTTTAAATATGTTAATTCATTTTATCCTCACAAAAATCCCATGAGGTAGAGGCTATTATTATATGCATTCTGCAGACGAGGAAACTGAGACAAACAGAGGTCACACATGGCTAGTAAGCTTTTGAGGCTAGATTTTAACTCAGAGCCTCCTGACTCTAGGACTCCACTCCTAGTACTTTATCTATTGTGCTATCTGGCTACCTCTAGTAATAATCTTTAACAAGGTACAACAGAAATGAGATTTAGTGGACCTGTGGCCTTCCCCTCTTCTTCCCTCCCCCTCCCCTATTGGGAAATGTTTCTGGTCAGAAGGACAGCATGTGGTGATTCAGGTTGTCTTAAGGTATTCACCAAATTTGATGGTGCTCACGCCATACACATAAGCCTTTTTGTGCCCTTGGGTGACCATGAAGTCACATCAACATAGTCAGAGGTTTCCAGATTTACTGGCTATGTCAAGGGAAACACAGCTTAAGCCTTGCCTAACCCCAAAGCCAATCAAGTCTTGGTTTTGTTGCCATTGAGGGAAAATCTAATCTAATCCCCATTGGGGATTGGAAGGAGAAGATCCTAGTATCGACATTAGTCCAATCATAGTGATTTATTGAGGGTAGGGAAAGAAACTAGCATCTGGTTGATCAGGAAAGGTTCCATATAGAAGGTGGTGCTTGATCTGTTTCTTGAAGGAAACAAGGGCTTTTAAGAGGTGGAGTTGAAGAAATGGTCATGTTTCTTGCAGTGCCAACAACCCAAGGTTGGCCCTGCTAGTGGGTTCCATTGACAATTCATCAGAAGACTTTTAGTCTGGAAAGCTATATTCATAAACAAGGGTAGAAAGAGGTGGAATAATGAACTGATATGATTCCCTCCATTGAAACTATTACCTACACCAGATGGTTTGGTTATTTCCATGGCAAACATTTTCCATGGTATAGCTACAACTTGAAAGCTTTGGGGTTTGCCTATCACCAGTAGCAATGAATAAAATATACTTGTAGAAATAATAGATGAGATGGTTTGCATTTGAACCAAAACCCATATGTTCTGGATGAATAGTGAGGCATATAGCCAAGAACTAAGTTTTTGGGAATTGTGAAGTTTCAATGCAAATGTCCTTCTTTAGCTGAATGATCTTTTAATCTATTTATAATCAATTAATCAAGAAATAATTATTTAGCATCTATCAGGTATATACAAAAAAAACCACATCAAGAATTTGTAATGACTAGTTAATGAATTTGGTAGGTACAATAAGATGTGAAGATTCTAGCAGTTATCCCCTCTCTCATATTGCTCTCATAAATCACATTTCAGAAACTTGGCTTTTGAATCTAGAAGAAAAGAATCATGCCTGCTCAAAGAAAACTTTCCTTTTTCAAGATATTTTCAAATTAGACCTCAAGTTTTCAGAAGGAGGCACAAATAGCTAATAATGAGTGGTGTACATTGTGGCAGGAAAGGGGACATCTCATTTAGTGTCTGACAATCTCAGAGATAAACATTGTCCTTGACTGCTGCACCAGTACAATGATAAGTAGGAAAAAAAAGAAACCATTCTATTTGAAACTCCTCAAGACAAAAGCAAATTTGGTGGCTTTACATCTGTCTTTTTCATTTTTCTTCTCAGTTACATGGCTGGAGCACAGAATCAAGCATCCTTGAGCACAGATGAGAAGAAAATATATACCTTTTCATTATAAGCCCCAGAAGCCTCAAAGAGACAGCATTACTTTGACTTAGCAAAGACTATTGGAATAAATGAATAAGTCATCCCCTCACCCCCTGCCTCAGGTGATATTTGAAAGCTGCCCAAAATAATCCAGGCACTGAGTTTAGGCTACATGGCCCCTAACCATTTCCATCTGTGTAGCCCACCACTCTGAGCAGCACAACTAGTCCATTGTCAATCCCTTTGCACCCCTTCCACCCTGCATATTCCATTTTAAGCCTTGTGGAGGTGGTGGAATGCCATATATTATTAAATAGTAGGGTGGGCAAGGGGTGGCTGGGTCTCCAGGAGCCATTGAACAGTTGCTGTTCTTAGAAGGGGGATCCCCTGGCTCCTGCCCAGCCATCCTTATTTGACAGTTGTGAGTGCTGATATGCTGCAGGTTGACATTCCCCCTCCCCCTCCATTCCTGTTCTGCCTTTGATCAACGTGTGAAATATGAGTGGGGTGGATCTAGTAGTCACAAGTAGCCTCTCAACAGAGTGCCTATTCAGGCATTGGGTATCAGCACTCTCTAGGAGACAGCTGTTGCAGATGCATTAGACAGACAGGGACAGATTTAGTCTCTTGCGTGGATTGTAAATGGAGCCTGCCACACAGGCTTGGTCTTGTTTCATGAAGAACTGTTAGCAACTCCTTGTTATTGTAACCCTTGTTAACTCTCTGCCTAATAGAAATAACCCTTGTTACTGCTCCTGCTGAGAGGAAATACATGCCAAGGATGAAGGCTATGGGGTTGGGCCACAATTCAGGTTATTTCATGAACAGAAGAGGAGTTGTATCTTAAAAGGATAGGTTGCTTTTTCTCCTGTCTGGAGAGAGACTGAAAGCTTCTGAGACCTAACCAAATGAACACTGGGATATATAGGCTTAAACAGAAATTTTTGCAGGTTTCCTTCTCAATAGGGACTGAAACTATTTCAGGTTAGATGGGGCTAATGGATATAGGGTGAGGAGTTGGTCTCAGTGTCTCCAGGAGAGTGGGGGAGTAAGGGTGGTAATAACAGCATGCTGGTGGAGAATGGCCTGCTCATTGGAGAGGGAGAGAGAGAAAGCTCTAGGAAGCACTTTGGGATGTAAGACCAGAGACTACAGTGATATGTAAATTACTCAGCACAAGGAATGACTTTGACATGATTTCATTTTGTGACAGCAGTGGTCATGTCTGTCTGCTTCTATAGACACAAGGACAACTCAGAACATCTGACCTTTACCAGATCAAACTAGATTGAGCTGGTTTCCCCACTTTTAGTTATTTTTCTGTTAGCTGAGTGCTGGATTTTGTGCCAGATTGTGTTGAAAGCAACCCTTACAGTATGTAAAATCAGTCACCAAGGCAGAATTGTTCTGAAGTGACCCCATGTTTTAAGCTTGCCAGACTTTTGCTATGTGGAGCCAGCCTGTCCCATCTCTCTACCATGCTGTAATTGGGGAGGAGCTGAGGTGAGACTAACTCCATCTCCTCATTGAAACATGAACCAATTAAGATTGTCTTGACCTTATAAGGAAGTTATTTAGTCCTGCCTATAAAAGAGGCACCCTGTTTGAATTCAGACTGGCCAGCACTCCAACTGCTAGCTGACTTGTTGTGCTGAATAAAATCCTTTTAACTTTCTTTTCCTGAGTTTACCTCATTAATCACAGCAAGGCCTGAACAAGGATTTTTCCTTTTAGCAACAGGCTCATGAGAGCCTATTAAATTTTTATTGTGAGCATTTACACCTTAGAAATGAGTGGAGGCTACAGATCTGGCTTGATTTATTGGATTTTTTAAAAATTATCTGAACTTAAGAAAACGTTAGTAATAATGCAGGTTAAACTTATAAGTGTATCATGTATATACTCTTACCCCCCACTCCCCAAGCTAGTTGTTAAACATTTAGCAGCATAAATAATCCTGCATATGCACATTTCATTGTCCTCTTTTGATGTATTTTTAATTCTGGTTTTCAAGAATAGATATTGTTCTGTTATTCTTTAGTCATGTTTGATTCTTCATGACTGGACCCCAAGGACCAAACTGCTGATTGGGTTTGCTTGGCAAAGGTACTGGACTGGTTTGTCATTTTCTTCTCCAGTGGATTAAGGCAAACAGGAGTTAAATGACTTGCTCAGAGTCACACAGCTAGTGTATGTCTGAGGCCAGATTTGAACTCAGGCCTTCTTGACTCTAGGCCCAGCACTCTATCCACTGAGCCATCTCGCAGCCCCTAGATATCACTCTAGGGAGTTCTAATTTATGAAGAGCACACTTCAACAATTGTTAGAGATATTGCTGTAGGGAAGTTAAGCTTTTTGAGAGTTATTCAAAGTTCACAAAGAAAAAGAATTAGAAAGTACAAAGGAAAAGGCACCTGAAAAAGAACATTAAGAATTAATTCGCTGTTGCTTCAAAATAGCCTAATTAAACTTTAGAAAAACAAAACAAAACAAAAAGGACCTTTAGAGGAACCTGGCAGTGAAGGGTATTGTTATTAATTCCTCTGCAGAAAAAGTATGTTTCTTGAACTTGGATGAATAATGAGAAGGCTAGTAAAAAAAAATAAAAATAAACCTAAAATACAACAGCTGCTACCTTTGGATATAATGGAAAAAAAATACCATGCTCAAGATAAAGACTATAGAACTGAAGACTGTCGAAAGATAATTTTTACTGCTGAAACTTACCTTTTCAGTTCTAGGTTAGACTAGAAACCATTATTAGAAAGAATAAGTTCAGGTGAGTATAAGATCTGTACATCTTCATCGGCACATAAGATGAACACACAAAAATGTTTTGAGGATTTTTTTCTTTCCATTGGGCCTGGATATCAACCCTGCAGATGAAATAATAAATTCTGATAAATATATTGACATGCTGAGAAGGAGAATTATTCTAGAATTATAGAAATTCTCAGATGAAGGTGAGAAACTGAAATGTAATCTTTTATCATTTCACATATCATTTGAGGTTAAGAGACATCAAAGAGATAGTGATATACTTCCATTGCCTGGGATGTCGCTTGGTTTACACCCCATTGAAAATGTCTGGTTATAATGAAACAATTTTTTGAAAAAAAAAGATTTTTCATTAAAAATAGGGTTAAGGGCCAAGATTTCATGATGACGAATTAAAGAATATGTGTCAAAATCCTGGGAACTCTATTCTAAATAGTATTTAAAAAGTGACTACAACAAAAGAATATAATGCATATTAAAATTTTATTAAGGAAGTAAATAAATGTTAAGGTCGATTGCATATGTAAATAAATTTTGTTACTTTACTTTATCCCAGTTAATTTCCATACCATTGTAAGTCTGTGGCATTGCAATGTCTTATGCTCTCCCTGTGCATCGTCTCCTCCTATTCAGACCCTTGAGAAAGGTGAGACAGACTGGAGTTGATCTGTGAAAAGTCGGTGAAGAACTTTAATTTCTCCTCCTCTTCAGCAGACAGCAGGCATTTAGTGTATGGTTTTTCTATTTTCTTAAGGTAGTATAATTTCTGATTTTTTTGTACCTAAAAGGATGTCTTTCTAGTGATATGATTATGTTCAGTAATGTCTACTATTTGATTTGTGTTTGCTTTTAATTTCAAACAGTGGGGTTTCAATGGAGGGAGCCCCTGTGTGGCTTGTGTACAGATATTAAACAGGAGAAAAGTTTGAACCTTGGCCTAAGCCACTAGAGTTTTGTCCTCTAGGTGGGAGATCTGAGCTGTAAAATGATGAATCTTATGGTTTGGGTTTTATTAATAACTTTTATAAGATTCTCAATAGCAGAGGGCATTAACCATGTGACTCAGGACCATTTATCCCATACCATGCAGGTATCATGAGGCTTAGTTAAAATAGGATGCTTTTCTCCAATGAATAGTCACAATCCTGAGTTCATTTTCCTTGATCCTTTTGGAAGTTCATTTATTATTGGTGAGAAGAAGGGTAGAGGTACAGAAGAAAGGAGAGCCACACCTGGGTGGGTTGTGTTGTTTTTCCTTCCTTTTCAAAGAGGAACAATGATACCACAATGAGTGATGTCTTGACTTGTGGGTGAATTGGGTTTAAGTGAAGAGTGATCTCTCTTCCAGAGTCATTGAAGTCCATTAGCAAGACAAAAGTCAGTTCTCCCTGAAGACCCCATACATGAGTGGGTTGGGGTAGACAACTAAGAGAAAAGTTTGGGAAAAAAATGAACAGCCCTACCTTACATTGGTGGAAGAGGAGTTCCTCATGAGTGAGTTTTCCATCCTTTTGTTTGGACTTTTCTCATTAATCCTCAGAATCCTACTAGACAGATGAGGTAGATGCAGTCTCCACAAGAAAGATGACTTTCTCATGGTTATATAGGTAGTAAGTAGCAAAGCCAAGATACAAACCCATATCCTATGTCTCTAAAACAAGCAGTTTTTCCATTATATCCTTCAAGGAGATAAATAATGAGCATGAAATATAAGTACAACTTCTATTTTGAGGAACAAGTTTTGCTTGTGATGATGGTTGTAATGTTTGAGATAATCTATATATGAATCTTTTGAAAGTATCACAGCCTGATTTAAAAAAAATATAGTTGAAAGGTGTAGATGGTGCTGGTCTTTGTGTGGGATATTTGCCCTCACCAAATAATACTAATAAGGAGCCATCTCAAGGTGGGAACAGAAATTGAATTTTGTTCAGTTCTCACGAGAATAGGGCATCCTCTGCCAGCACAGAAATGAACCAGCAAAGGAGGCAAAATACAAGGGGCAAAGTACCAATAATTATACCTAACTCAAGAGAATTCCCGCCCACCTCTGACCCTTCTCACCATTAGCTGGGAGGTGGCTTACAATCTGAGCACAAAAAACTAGACAAAGAACAGGGAAATCAAGGCACAGAAACTCCAATTCCCATTTCCTTAGTTAGTGATTACAACTGAGGTGACATTTATAAATCTAAAGAAGGAGAATAAGATAAGGGGAGGGGGAGACCCTCTCCATTCTTCTACAGTACTTTTACAGTAAAGGAAAGCAGGTCCCAGTGACCCTATTCTTACTGAGCAAATCTTTAAACCAGAACCAGAAGAAAGAACAAAAAGTTTCAGGGTAAACTTCCCAGAGGCTGAGCCATTATCAGACTCTCACGGCCTCAGAATTTTTCCACTTCCCTATTTCCCTATTTCTTGATTTTTAAACATTTCTTAGATATAGATATGTATTTGTATAGATATATATTTATACATATCTTCCCTGTGAAGTCGTCACATTTTATTTACCTCACACAGTCTTGATATAATAAAAGCAACTTTTGAGAAAGCAATGTTTATGGGCTAGACTAGTTAATGATTCCAGTTGACATTTACATCCTTTTGATTTAGGATTTTCCTTGTAGTTACTAGGAAAGTTGGGAAACTGGTTAAGAAAAGGTCAGGAAGGTCTTAGTAGGAACAGCCTCAGAAGGTTTGAATATAATGCAAATATTTTAAAATGCAGTGCAGAAGGAAATGCAAAAACACTGGAGTTAGCGTCACATTGTACTTTGATGCTTACTATATGTGTAAATGACCTTGGAGAGGTTGGTCTCCCTTGAGATTATTTGGTACAAGGCACAGGGTTGGAAAGAACTCTTGAAGAAACAGTGCTTAAGTCTCCTCAGGATCCCAGAGACCTCTCTAAAGTTGAGGCTGTGGACACATGTGCTAAATACACTCCAATTGTTTTGCTGGGGGAGGGTGAAAAAGGGTGGAGAACTGACATCTATGAACAAAAGTGTAGTGGTGGTATCTAAACAAAGAAAACATCACTACTACTATCAGACAGCTAACATTTCAAAGAAGTACTGAAGAAGCCAGTTGAGATGTGGGATAGTTGTAAAATTAGAGAATCTAGGTCTCGGTTTCATTATCTGTAAAATGAGGGAGTTGGATGAACTCAGAAGATTTAGACTAGGAATCTAATTTGGGCACCTAACTGAGGATGTCTTGAAATATTTGAAAACATTATTATTTTTAATTAGATCATTTTTTAGAACTAGAAAGGATTCCCTTTCTCTAGGTTATGAAAAAATTCATATAAGGAAGCAGCATACCTTAACATATGATAAAATATAGAATAATCCATTTAAATCAAGATGGGGAAAATGAACAGTTGATTATCACGCTAGTCTCATCTCAAACACATTAGATAGAACTGGGATTATTTTTTCTAAAGAGCAATAATTCTATTGTTTTCTCCATAAGATGCTGCAGTGTAAATGATGAGTAGTAGGCTGCAGATGCTTCCTCTAAATAGAATGTTCCACATGTATGAAATTAACTATTTCCACATCTGATGTTTTTAGTATATTTCTGGAGGCAAAGTTGCCCCCTTTCTTCTTATACTTAGAAGTATATCAAAGGAGCAACATCTACCCCATGTAGTTCTAAGCTAGTTTTTTTCCCTTAAATGTATTGAACTGTACCTGAGATTTGATTGGTTCAGGGACTACGGCTTGAACCAATGATGTAACTTCTTGGTCACCAAAGTAAAAAGGCAGTACTTAAGGACTCTTCAGTCAGATGTAGAGTAGAGAAACTGCATCCAAATACTGTGTCCTTGCTTAATAGCTTTTAATATTGCTATGTGAACTTCCTTTTGTTAATGGTTAGCTAATCTGTGAGTATCTCTGTATTTCAATTCTGAACCTGAACTACCAGACCAGTCTGAGTCAGTTTTGGCTTCCCGTAATCCAATTACCCAATGAGGCTCACACAATAGCTTCCCCCAAGAAAGTACAGTGTGGCCACAGACAAGTTATATCATGTATTAATGCTACTAAAACTATACATTGCAAAGGTGTTGATCTGCATTGGATTCTACCTTATCTCCTCTAAGCAGTGCATTGGAGTCTCTTCATCTAAGCAGCTAAGTATCTATTCTAGAGGATAGAATTGTTACAAATGAAAACCCCTGAGAAACAGAGTTTCTGGGCAATTAATAATCAATTTATTAATTAGTGTATCAGTAAGGCAAGATTCATGACCTCGAGGATGACCACGAACTTGCCTAAATGGTTCGGAATTGCAAAGTATGAAAAACTCTCTAGGTAGAAGGCAGAGGAAGTATAACGTTTATTTAGACACCAGAGTATCAGATTCCAAGATCAATGACTCCAATTTGATACAGCAGTAATTATATTCCAAAACCAGTAAGCACACCTCAATGTAGCAACAAGGAAATTATAACACAGTATTATAGCAAGGAACCAAGTCATCCTGTAACCTTCCCCCCTGCTAGAGCCTTCCTGTAAACAATCACTCACAAATTCTGTCTGTTTGCTTGCATCCTGTCCCACAGTTCTGAACGCCCTTGCAGTTCTCAAAGCCCTTGCAGTCTCCTGGATTCTCTGGATTCTCATTTCTCCAATCTCTTGATGCTGTGGATTCTCAGCTCTTTGATCTCCGCAATTCTCTGGTCTGCACTCTCTGCTCTGCAGTCTCTCTTGATGCTGGCTACCTCAATGTCTTCTTGATATCTTCTTCTCAATTCTCCTTCTCTCAGTTCTGCTGCTGTCTTTATATACAGTCCTAGCCGACATCTGATTGGCTAGAACTCAGTGCACATACAATTGGCTCTGGTCTTAGCACCTCTCCTTAGGGCCCTGAGGGTTTCACACTTCTCACAACCTAAATAGCAAAAGGGTGTGGGCATGGGGTCTCTTACCTAGCAAGTAAAGGGTGTAAGCCTGCTTACAATCAAGCCTCTTCTAATCAAGTTTCCCTTAACTGGCTCCACCTGAGGCCTATTGAATGGGTGGGAAAAGATCTTTAATCACATTATCACCACAATTAGTCTAGCTCATAATCAATAATCAATAAATTGGTGATAAGTGGCTTCCCATGGTAACCACAGACACTAAGAGAGACCCTGAAATATTAAACCCTTTCTGGAAAAAATCCTATCATAAGTGAAACTTAACTCTGATGGGTGGACATTTAATAATGAGGTGGGTTAAAAGTCTTTGAGAACCTGGCTTGATCATGAAACTCAGCTAACTCAAGGCATCTGGGCAGGGGAGGCTGTTTCCATCGAGAACTCTCCAGCTAGATTTTTCCTTCATGAGTTGGATTGTCCTAAACCCTAGTGGAGGGGATCTAAGATGGGGGCATTCTTCCTCCAGGCAAAGGCTCACCTAGGTGGGATTCTGTTTATCCCCCAAACAGAAATTAAGTCTCCCAGTTGGGTAGGGTCCTGCCCAAAAAGCATGTGCCTTGAGGGCTAGGAGCTAAATTTCATTACTCAGCTCTGCCCTTCAGAGAATGACTGACCTTTTCTGAAGTGAGATTTTAATAGAAATGAAAGGAAAAGAGATCTCAAATTAATAATTAGTTATTAATATTATAGTATAATTTCAATTTATCTCAGAGTATTGGACTTGGAGTCAATAATACCTGAGTTTGAATCCTGCCTCACATAGAGGCCAAGGTTCCCACCCTGGGGTTTCCTTAGGGGAGCCCTCCATTCATGCATCTGGATGCAGAGCTTTGCAAGTTACACACCTATTTCACCTCAGATTATGCTGGGAGACTGGGTTTTAGATTGTGCTATTGGTCCCCTTTCTTATTGTGCATGGGTTTCTGATTGACTTTTTGTGCAGTTCTTGGGTAGGAACAAGACATACTATACTTTATGGGCTGTCTGCTTCCATTTCAGGTAGCTATCATCGCTGGAAAACTCTTCTTTAAAATCATGAGGTCTTCACCTGCCCCCTCCCCTTAGCACAACAGTGGAGTGGGTTTTGCACATGCATTCATATCCTCAATTTTGGAAAGGTTCCTAGGATCCTGAAGAATCTTAAGTGCTGTTTTTTCAAGAGTGCTTTCCAATCCTGTTTTCTGTACCAAATGGTCCCATTTGCTCACAAATCTTACTGTCCTGAATGACATATTAAAAAGTCTCAAGAAGTCTATTCTGCACAATTCCCTAGTAGGCTAGGCCTGACTCAGGCCAGTCTGTTGTTTCAGGTTTCTAATTGGAATAAACACAATACTAATAGAATATTTAACAGTTAACATAAGGAAGTTAGGTAACTGTGGTATGGAAAGGATACAGCACTTAGCTCAGGTTGACATCATGGTCTTTCCTCCCCACATTGCCATATAAAAATGTATCAGTTCAGCAGGGCAGATGGTGACGAGTTAAATGTCCATGGGAGATCTGCCAGGTTTGCAGGGGCCTTAGTACATATAGTTAGGTCTCTTTTTTTTATGGGTAACCAATAAGCTGAATCCAGGGCCCAAGCTTTAGTCCCATGAGCCAATCAAGTCTTAATGACAATTTCAATAGTTTTTACAGAAAATAATTAGTTCAGCCTGATGGGGGATGGGATTTGTGCTGGACCGCTAAAAGGAAAAGACCACGTCTTTGGGACCTGGACCCCAAAGTCCCTCAAACCATGTCTCTGGTGTTCATCTGAGGCACCTGGCCCATCCCAGTCAACAATCCTTCTAACTGCCCTTTCCTTGTGGCCCTCATTGTCTGCACCTGCCCCCACCCCAGGCTACTTGCCACCCTTAATCCCATCCAGATCTTCCTACAGTCTTTCAGTATAAAAGTGTTGATCTTGCCCCATTAAATTGTGTAGATTCTTAAAGTCTTGCCTGCTCTGTTGGCGACACAATTAACCTTGTCTCTGACTGAAAGAAGGCTTGAGTGGTCAAATTCTTTTGAGGCAGACCTATACTGTTTGCCCTGTCATTTTGGACTTCTTAGCACCCTTTGACCCCAACACACTCTACCAGTGGAGGGATTCCAATAGATATTTCTCCCCCAGATAATCCCAAATTAACTATCTTCAAGGAAGCCTGAAGCCCACCACAGTAGGTAGGCTTAGAAATCACTATCACTCCCAAATAGAGTTAATGCAAATTCCACAAATGACAGTTTGGAATATTTATCATCATAGACCATAGTTCTTAAAGATACAGAGCATGCTCACATCTGTCTCTAGTTTCTGAATGCCCACCTACAGTTTACTGTCTGATTCCTCTGGGTCAACCCGAGTCTTTTCCTATTATAAAGTCAAAAGGCATGCCAGTTAGCATCACAGCCAGAGGGTAAAAGCGATCAGGGCATCAAATCACCCGGGACTCCTATTTCCTCATATTTTTTTTTCTACTTTAACCACTTGCCTGAGCTAATTCTGCCAAATAATGTCAAATGTTCTAGGTGAGACCCGAATTTGGCTGGTAAGAGGTTTCAGATTCAGAATTGGAATAAAATTAAATACTTCTAGATTATCAAATCTAGTTAACAAATAGAAATTTACTTAATAATAGCACAGAAGGATATTCAAGATTATAGCATTGGTTCAGCTGGGTGCAATTCTCCATCTCAAATTTTTCCCAGTTAGTGGTGCCCAAGTGGTGGTCAGAAGTGCATGTCAAGCTTGAGGGATGGTCCCTCCTCTTCTGCTGACTTTTGTATTTCAGTGACCTAGAAGCTATTCAGGAGTTCATGCCTTAAGTCTCTGGGTCAATTATACCTTGAAATAATACCTTTTAAGGAAAAAACTAGCCCAATCTGTGAAGAGTTGATGTTCGTTTTCTCACAGAGAGGAAACAACTTTTTTTTTCTTTTCTGACATTGAGTTGGTATGTAACAAAAAATGCTGTTGTCTCATAAAGAGTGAAATGAACCTTAATAAGTCAGACAGGTAAAATTCTTTCCTTTAAGGATTCAGGAAAAAACCAAAAACAAAGTCTAAAGGGAAAGATATATCATAAAATTCAGAGATATTTGCCTGGGCTTTTCCTTCTTTTTTTAATACTTTGAATTGAAGCCACTGTATGTTGTCAATGTTGAAAGTCCTGAATGGAAACATACATGTATTCTTTGGGCATGGTAGTTGGATTTGGTGGCATTTAAGAAAATTGTTTTGCACTAAATTCATATGTTGGCCAAAGATTCCTAGAAGAATGTTCCACTCCATCAGCTGATACTCAGTGTTGTGCTGCTCGTGGTGATATCAATCCTCTAAGCAAAGCAAACATCATTACCACTATCAGATAGCTAACAAGTCAAAGAAGTACTGAGGAGAGCAATTGAGAAATGGGATAATTGTAAAATCAGAGAATCAAGAAATTTGTCTAATCTTCAACCACACGGGTGTATAAAACCAATTTTCAAATATTTTATAGCCTGCAGAGCAAATGTGGCATTATTAATTCAGGGGTTATTTTCCTGGAGAAACTTACAAGTGATTCATCCTCAATAATTTTATAAGCTTCATAAAAAATCTGAATATAAAACTCTTTCTCTCTTTTTCTACTTTTCATTCTGCTAAAGCAGGATTTTTTCCATTAATGTATTTATGGAGAGGTGGAGTGAGAGGGTATGAATATGGTATGATAAAGGTTTGCCATGTTTATATTACAGAAAAGGGAAAAAGAAAGAATAATCCAGAAAGATGACTTCTCAGAGTGATAACTTACATAACATTAGATAACCAATAGAACTGTTGGGGGACAAGGATTTTCTAAAGACTGGTCAATATCATTGTGGCACAGGCTTTAGACCTGGTTTGAAGAAAGAGTCCAAAATCATTGGTTAATGGAAATGTCTGTCAATCATAACTACTTTGTCAACAGACTTTTCACAGGTCACAAGACCTTCCAGAGCCACCAACTCCAGGCCATCTGAGCAGGGGCTTTCCAAAGATCATACGACCCTTTCGACAACATCATAGGCTCTTCCACAAGTCATACGACCTTAGTGTTTGACCAACAGTATCCTAGGATCCAAGGAAGTTGTGGGTTTGAAGCAAAGGTCACAAGTGAGTGGAGAGTAGTAATTTACAAGGATTAGGGGGGTATTGCACCAGCAAATGAACTTTTATTACAGCACATTACAGAATGGAGGTGGGCTGGGGTAGTGTAGGAATTACAATGTTATTACATTTCTAATTAACAGTATGAATCTAGCTGATAAGTCAAATATAATTAATATAATCATCAATACATGGTAGATTAATCATTCATAACTCTTATCCCAACAGCATCAACTAATATAATTACCCCAAACTTAATTCTATTCTGTTTAATTCACTGATACAATCATTGATACCCATCAAATCACAGTAAACTGAATAAATGCTGATTAATTTGAGTAGGGGCATCAAAATTATCATCACAGAGTCAGGAAGATCTGATTTAAACTCTGCCTCAGATACTTTTTAACTGTGTGACCCTGGGCAAGACAGTTAAACTTTATTTGCCTCAGTTTCCTTATCTATAAAATGGAGATAAAGATAGTACCACCCTTCCTGGGTTGTTATGAGAATCAATTAAGACAAAAATTGTAAAAATGCTTGGCATAGTGCCTGGCACATAGGAAGTACTATATAAATATTAGCTATTATTAATTATTATCTGTGTGACTCTAGACAAACATTTAATCTTTGTTTGTCTTAGCTTTTTTATTTCTAAAATAGGGATGATAATAATAGCTCCAAGGATCAAATAAAATAATAATTGTAAAGTTCTTTGCAAACCTTAAAGGACTATATAAATGATAGTAATGAGATAATTCCATTCAAGATGGCTTCCAGAAATTCTTGGTCAGCATCTTGCTCTGCACTTTTCTTGTGTCACCTACAAAGTCCTGCTTCTATGAAGGTCATCATGGTATTTGGAAAGAGCATTGGGATGGGGTTGAGGGAACTTGGCTTCTACTCTTGATCTGTCACTAGCCTTGGGTCACTAATTTTGGGAAAGTCAGTTATCTTTCTGACTTCAGTTTCCTCACCTTTAAAAAATGGGGCTTTCAAAGTAAATGATCTCTAATGTCCTTTCCAACTTTCAAAATTCATTCTTCTTTTATCTGTCTTGGCTTTCATATACGAAGAAACTGCTCTTTTGACACTGCCTGTCTTTGGTGAACATGAAGCAGTCTGTATTGCAGGCTGGCATTGCTATTTTTTGACAGCACTGCCAGCTGTGGGTAGGCATGTGTTCCCTGTGACTACGGAGGGAAGACTCCTGAGTGAGTAGTCAGGTGGAAGTGATGGTCAGTGAGAGGCTGCCCAGGTTGTTGTGCTTTGATCCAGAATACCCCCTCCTTGGTCAGCGTCTCTGGCCTGATGTAGGCTGATTGTTGCCTCCTATTTCCTGTGCTTTGACCATAGGGTTGTCTGTAGTCCAGATTGAGACTGGCATTTGGTGCCTCTCTAGGAGCTGGGAGAGGCAGAGCCAGCTCCTTGGCAGGTTTATGATAAGGAGCTAGGGCTTCACAGGGTGCCTGTCAGTCAGAATTTATGTACCACCTGGTCAAATATGCTCAAATCGACCCAGCTGCCTCTACAATTTTTGTCTTAACTCCCTGGACCTCTTCTTTTTCCTCTTTATTACTTATCCTCCTCTTTAGTTCTCCACAAGAGTCTTAGGTTCTACAGACAAGCCAGAGCTCTTTTTTCTTGGAGACAAGGCATGCCAATCAATCTTGTTAAGGATATCAGGGCACGAGGGTAAGTATTGTGTTATTCATGTGTTAACATCTGCCAAAGTGATTTAAAAAAAGTTCTCTGTACATATTTGTTTCCTGCTACTTCTCTTTTTGCACCACTAGCCTCCAACATTTTGCCAACAGTCCATACAAACACTTAAAACATATTACCCGGTACACTCACACAAAACCTAGTATATACGTATGAGGAGGGGGCGGGCACTACTAATTTTCTATGATTTGAATATAACATAGGGTTTAGAGCTGAAAGTGACTTCAGAAATCATCTAAATTAACTCTCCCATTTTAAAGACAGGGAAATTTAGGTTCATAGAGGTCATATAAATTGAATTAAAAGTGCTTATTAATTGTACATTATATGCTACTAGAGGCAGTTAGGTGACACAGTCGATAGAGTGTTGGGCCTGGAGTCAGGAAGAGTCAACTTCCTGAGTTCAAATTTGGCTTCAGACACTTACTAGCTGTGTGACCCTGGGCAAGTCACTTAACCCGTTTGCTTCAGTTTCCTCATGTATAAAATGAGCTGGAAAAGGAAATCTCAGGTATCATTGCCAAGAAATACCTAAAAGGCATCATGGAGAGTCAGAGAGGACTGAAACAACTGAATAACATGTGACAATGTTTATGCTAAGAGATAAGGGTACCAATACAAATATGCACAGTCTCATCCCTCAGGGAGGTTACATTCTAATAGGAGGAGATAATATATAAAGAGGAGTTATAGCTAGAGAAGGGTATTTTGATCTGAGACGTCAAAGGCATGGTGAGTGGAGCCACAGAGGAGTTGACATATGCCAAATACTAATATTATCTCATTTGGTCCTGAAAACAACCTTGTGAGCTAGGTGCTATAATTATCCCCATTTTATGGTTGAGGAAACTAAGTCAGGGAAAGGTGAAATGACTTGCCCAGAATCACACAGCTAGTAAGTAAGGTTGGATTTGAAGTTAGGTCTTTGTAACTCCAGCCCAAGTGCTCTATCCATTGCACTACCTGGCTACCTTTAATGCATTAATCTGACTAGAGTTCTTAGAAAAGGAGAGATGAACATAGGGCTTGCCAGTGTGGCAGGATAGACACTAGAAGATGGTGGGGAATTAGGGAATTTGTGAAAGATTCTGTACAGGTAGATTGTTAATTTTGGGAGGTCCTTATCCTAAAGGTTCTCAGATTAAGTCTATGCTTTCCCCTCAGGGTTCTAGGAGTACCACTGAGGTGTGGTAGTATCTTTTCAATACTAATGGCTCTCTTTGTGTTGTTTCATCTAATCCTAATGTTCTCCTCCCTCCCTCCCCCATTATTTCTAGAGCCTGACATATCAGCAGAAGGAAAGATGGCCAGAAGCAAGATCTGGTGCTAATTGTAATAGGTAATAATTGTGAACTGATTGGGTTTGCTCCTTTTGTCTAGAGACTTTGCTATGGAAACCCATAGAAATTTGGTGATCTTGGTACCTGTCTGTTGGCAGAACTGACTACCCAGAATTCTGTAGATTCCTTTCTTTGTTCTTTCTGTTTCTATTCCATAGACTTCTGGGATAGATCAGGGGGCACTCCAGGGGCATTTTTCTATTTTGACAGAGAAGAGGGAAGCCACACTGGGGCTAATCAGAGAAACTGGAGGCTGGAAGGGACTCAGCCAGGACTGAATTAGGGACTCTCTGAGCTGGAAACTAAGTACTGTCCAGTCACGACATGACAGCTCTATTTTTGATGGACTTGAGATTGTGGAACCCAAGGGACAAAGGAGACTAGAAGAAGGGAAAGAGAACATTGAAGATCAGATGAAAAAATATGCTGAGTGGGGCTAAGTGGTGACAAGACACAAATTAAGAGAAATGAAGTGACCAACAACTCTGAGGTCAGTAAACAACATTACACTAGTTAAAGATGCTCTTCTTTCTTGTCTTCTGTCCATCCAGAGAGGAATCCATTTCCCATTTTCAGTAAATCCTTTATTTCCTGCTTTTCCTTTTCCAATGAAAAGGAGAAGAGTTTCTTGGGGTGGGGGGAAAGCAATTTTATTGCCTAACCAATGGTAAATTATTCTCTGCTTTATTTCAGTGTTTATGCTATTTAAAATTGTAACGGTCCTTCTGGCAAAGCTTGGACTGACTGCTTTGTATGGGAGCAAACTGTTATAAAACTTCATGGCCTTCAAGTGGAGCTGTTTGTTTATTGAATATGAAGGGAGTGGCAGAAGGAATCTTACACATTTGAAAATAACAGGAGACATTTTCCTCAGTGAGTTTGAAGAGAAAGGAGAGAGAGAGAGAGAGAGAGAGAGAGAGAGAGAGAGAGAGATACAGAGAGAGAGAGAGATATACAGAGAGAGACAGAGAAAGATTATCTTATTTTTTTTAACTTGCCAGAATGCAAATAAATCCTATTCAAGCCTGAAGACTTATTTGTATGAATTTGGTATGAAACAAAGGGACAAGCAGAGAAAATTCATGCAAAAGAAAGTAGATGCTTAAATTTGGGGAAAAGGAGGGAAGGGGCAGACTGAAACAATTCATTTATGCATGAGTTTTAGTGAGGTCCCAACAGGCTAGCTATCATTGATCTTAGTTAGAGGACCTCCAGCCTTGTTCATGAACTCCTGCTGGTGGCTGGAAGTGGGGGCTTGTCTGGGATTTTGGAATTGTTTTTCCTCTGTCCTTAAATTGGGAATGTTTAGTGTCACTAAGAGCTACCCTGTGACTTTCTCACTCTCTGAATTAAAAAAAAAAGGTTTTCAGGTTATTGAATTTTGTTGGTATTTCTTGCAATATTTTGGAAGAACTCCAAATATAGATTTCACCACCTTTTTTATCTTTGTAAAAGGAGGGGGGCAAGGAGATAAGGAAGGAAACTATTCCATAAGAATATGATGCAAGAAAAAAGGCAACTAATAGTCAAAAGTATAAATGTGATCAGGTGCCCATAACACAGGAGGATGGTAGAGTGGATTAGAAAACAATACAGAAAGATATGTTATTTATAAGAAACATAATGGGGGCAGCTAGGTGGCGCAGTGAGTAGAGCACTGGCCCTGGAGTCAGAAGGACCTGAGTTCAAATCCAGCCTCAGACACTTGACACATATACCAGCTGTGTGACCTTGGACAAGTCACTTAACCCCAATTGCCTTGCCAAAAACCAAAAAAAAAAAAAAGAAACATAATGAGGGTGATGGTTAAACCTCAGTTATATAGATATAACTCAGGTGAATGAAAAAAGTAAGGTTGGCAAATCATAATTTCAGCCAGGGTAATGGTAAAAAATGGACATAATAAAAAGATAATATAAGGAAACTATATTATGCTTACATGAATTATAAATATTATTAAATATATATGTGTGTAATGAATTAAATAATATCTAAATACTTAAAGGAAAATCTAATTGAACTATAGTGAGAAATGTTTGGCAAGAAAATTTCCAGACCATAATATACTTAGACAAATCCAAACAAAAGATAAACAAGAAGGAAGTTGAAAGTACAAATAAGGTTTTAGGATTTTAGATATATTGGATCTCAGGCAATTATTGAATGAAAATCAACATATTTTTCAGCTATGTATGACAGGTTTATAAACTAAGAAATAAAGAAATAAAGAAAAGCAGAAATATTAATATCTTTTAATGAGCACAATGTAACAACAATTGTAATCAATAAGAGTTATTTTAATAAATAATTCAGAATTCAATCTTAAAGAATGCTTGAATCAGAGATCATATTTAAAAAATAGAATATTTAGTCAAATAAAATAAGTAAGACAACATACCAAAATTTGTAGAAGGCAGCCAAAAAAGTCCATATCAGAAAATTTCTATCTCTTAACATGTTCAACAAATAAAAGAGAAGCAAGAGAATAAACAGCTAAGTGTACAACTAAGAAAGGCTATGAAAGCAGCAGATCTAAAAGCTCCTAAACATGAAAATATAAATTTCGCGAAAAAATGATAAAAATAAAATTGGTTTTCAGAAAAGACTAATAAAATAGATAAGCTTTTAAGTGATTTGATAAAAAAAGAGGAAAAAGAAATACATATTAAAAATGCAAAATCCCATCAGATGACAAGAAAATAAAAGATAGTATTAGAAAATATATTGCCCAAATACAGGTAAAAAAATCATAACTTAAAGGAAAGAAGTAACTATTTATAAAATATAAAATGCCCAGATTAATTGAAGAAGGAATAGAGAAAATAATCAACCTGATCTCAGAATAAAAAATTAAATAAGTCAGAAGTGATCAACTAGAGAAAAGTTTAGGCCAAGGTAGATTTGCAAACGAAATCTAATAAGGGAGAATTAATTATAATATTATATAAATTGTGTGGGAAAAGTAGAGAAAGAAGCCATTGTACCAGATTCATTTTGTGAAACAAGTATGACCCTTATATCTTAATTGAGAGATGTAAAATAGAAAAAGGAAACTACAGCCCAATATCACTAATGAATATTTACACAAAAATATTGAAAAATGTTATCAAAGAAGATACATTAATGTATTCAAAAAATTATGTACTTGTTAAAGTGAGATCTTTCTTATTATTTACCTACTTATCTAATCAGATTGCATGTTTTACCAGAAATGTCAAGATGATTCAACATTAGGAAAATTAAGAAAGGAAATATTAAAAACAATGAAATCAAATGATTACATTAATAGAGGCTTGTAAAGTTTTTTTAAAACTATACACCTCTAAAGAAGAAAGGGGTTAAAAGTAGAATAATTTCTTATTAGCCGGATATACCATAATTACTGTAATATGTGCTAAAAGTTCATAGTTTTTGCACCATTTTCTTCTGTTTTTCTTTGTATCTTGAGATATTTATAATTATTAATTGAGTTTAAAAAACAATAATGAAATTAAATTAAATCTGTAAAGCCATTTGGAGATCAGTTGACATATCAATCAAACAACTTTTCAGAGACTTAGTTATTTGTCTCATTTAATAGTACTGACTTATTTAGATTCAGAAAAGTCTTTTGTCTTACATATGAATGCCAACCTCTAGGGCTTTGAATATATATATCAAGAGGGGATGGTCACTAGAAACCATGTGCATTGCCTGGTTATAGACTAAGTGACAGTGAAATGTATTATATATGCAAACTAGAATTATTGGCTTTTAAGTGATCTGCCACCAAAACCTTCTGAATCTGCGTGTATAGAGGAAAATTCCTAGCATGGACTAGACTAAAAATAATACCCTGACATATTTTGACCTATGCCAAATTATATGCTATTTGTCAGAAATCAATAGTAAAGATAGCCAATTATGAATTCATACACATTTCTAGAAAAGGAAGACTAATAGGGCTTGAGAGAGTCTTTCCCAAGGAAAGCACTATATGGTGATTCTGGACATGGAGACTTTGGAACTAGTAAGGAACAAATTTTCCTGGCCCAGGATGGTAACAAATGACATTAAGAAGTGTAGAGTTGTGCTGATGCATTCAAAGAAAAGTGCGACTGGTTTATACTGAAAATTAGGAGAATATAAACACTAGAAATCTTTGGAAATTATTTGCATTTATTATATTCAGAAGTAAATAGTAAGAACATAAGTTCATTTTTAGCATTTCTTATGAAATAGCCAGTTCATAGATATGTACAAGCATAACGAGTCAGGAATCACTAAGCCTCCATGGGTGCTAAAGTGAGTATTTCATAACTTATGGATTCCCAGGTAGTATCCACTATGTCCAAGGTAGATACTTTGATACCTGGAAACTTAAGAAAAAAACTAGCATTGGCAGATATCAAGAAGGGTATATGTTCCTCCAGGAGACCCATAACTTGGTTGTTTCAATCACACATTGAAGGATATTTCAGTAACATGGAGACTAGAACAAAAATGAGAGTTGAATTGAAATGTCCACATGTACAACTCCGCCAGGAATGATGCCAAATGTTTTACATTACATTTGCTGACATCTGGGCAAGATCTAAACCTATCTATTGAGTTGGTTTTTGGAATTTCAGAAGATGGAGAAGATACAAACACAATCAGTAAAACTTTTGGCCTAGCAAGAAGTTGACAAAAGCCTATCATCTAGTCATAACTTTAGTTCAAAAGAAGGAGCTGTCACAGAAACAAATGGGCCCCTCTATTCTCGTTTTTTACTTTCTCTGGATTGTAAAATCATGTGCTCTTTACTGCAGGCTCATCCTGGAATAACTTACCACTCCAATGGACTATTTACTTTTGTATATATATAACCCTGGAACAGATCACTAATAAGTCTTGTCTTTCTCCCCAGTCCCCTACCGTCCAACTTGGTGAACTCCTTCTTGAGCCTCTATTGTGTAGAGGAGTTCTGGCCATTGGCTTTCATTCTGCTTCTATTCCTGTTCCTGACTTTCTCTGGCTTTCAAAACCCTGGGTTTGTATCTGATACCTTAGTTTCCCCATTTCCGCTCTCCCCTTTTCAACTCCCTTTTGTGTATTGTCTCACCCCATTAGAAAGTAAGCTGTTTGAGGGCAGGGGTTATTTTCTTTTTCACTTGTGTTTGCCTCCTTAGCACTCAGCACTATGTCTCATACATAATGCTTAAAAAAATCCTTCCTTCCTTGTCTAGAACTTCAATGAGGAGATAAGAGTTTTGCTAAGAAATTATGTCTAACAAGGGATACATAAGTTAGCAGACCACTGTAAAGTTACTCCAATACAAGTTGTTTAGGTACTGGGCAATTTGCCCATTTACAAAATAGTCTCTGAAAGTGTCATGGGCCTTGTAAAGACAATTCACTGCAGCTACCTATTGCACATAGGAGACTCAGATAAGCAGAAGGAAAGAAGTGATAGATATTTAACTGGGGGGATCTGAGTAGAAAAGGCCATCTACTAGTTATATTTTGGACATTGGCTCAGAAAGCTCCATGACTAAGACATGTATTATAATCTAAAAATCTTCCCTAGAACTAAGGAGAACCTTGATTTAGACAGAAGAACACTGAACTCAGAAGCAGTACTTTCATTATTAGACCTTCTATTGTAGATACATGTAATGTATACCTTAAATATATTATCATGTTTATTGATAATAATGATAATAATAATAGCTAGCATTCATATAGCACTTTAAGGTTTGCCAAATACTTCATAGATATCTCATTTTATCTTCAGAGTGGTTCTGGAAGATGGGTATTATTATTATTTTCATTTTACAGATGAGGATTGAGGAAGAGAGATAAGAAGGAAAGAGGAAGTGACTTGCCCAGGTCACACAGCTAGTAAGTGTCCGAGGCTACATTTGAAATGACATCTTCCTGACTTTAGATCCACACTGCACGATTTAGATATTAAGTTACAGCACATCTCTTAGTTATTTTTCTATTTTGTCATTTTACTTTTTATGTTTATATGTTGATGTGCTATTGTTATGAAAGTATTAAAATTTTTGTTGACTCATTGACCGCATTGCTCCTGGTTCCCCTTAGTCTTCTGGGGCTGTACCTGTTAGTCATTTGTTAGGTACTGTTAATCAGTTTGTTTGGAGAGAGAAGTCACCTAGTCTACAAGTACATTTTTGATCCCTTTGTCCTACCTGCCAGCCCACCTGTAGTCACGTGTGTGTTCATCTCATCCTCTTATCTGTAATCTCATTTCCTTATCATTTGGCAATGGGGGAAGAGCTGAATTGTAATGGCCCATCCCTTTTTGTAAACCAGTATCTGTCAGATTTGTCTTTCTCTCATTACAAAAGCTGTCTTTAAAAGTGGCTGGCAATTTGAATTCCATGCCCATCCTCCATGATCCAATACATTTTCTGCTTTGGTATTACTTAACAAAAACTATTTTTAATCTTCTTATTCTGAATTTTGCCTCTTATGTAAGTATTGAAAGGCCCAAGCATAGAATTCTTCCTTTAACAATATTGGCAAGGAGACTTTTTTTGAGGGCCTTTTGTGATGACTATCAGTGAGAGTGGACCTGCTCCACCTCCCCACAAGCTAGCATGGCCTGGCTGCAGTACTTGCCATTGGGTAAGCTGTTAAAAAGGTTGGGGAAGGGGAGAAGAACTGCTACAGGGACAGGGAATGTCCAGAAACAAATTCGACCAAATAAATAAGGGACTTTTTGTTATTATTAGTTGTGTATGTTAAAAATCAAACTTGAAATAAAATTGAAATAAAAACTAGAGCCTAGGAGAAAAAAGAAGAAAAAACACAAATGAAAGATCATCACACTCTTAAGAAACCGTTTTTGTATGAATGGTCGGAGAAGAAGGAAGTACAGATTTTAGTGGGCTTCAGTAAAAGATGACTCAGGCAGAGGGGCTTGAGGGACCTTCTACTTCAAAAGGTCTCTTGTGCACCCGAGGTCTTTAATTTAACTTGGAGAATTTTGAAGAGGAACACTTTGGCACCCATAAAAATAAAAACTGGGATATTCTTTCTTCCTCTCTACTTTTTCAACCCAGGCCAGGTTGGAATCTGTAGGGATAAAGAAAGATGAAGGAAATCTTTTTTCTCATTTGTAGAAATTTACAGCATTATAAACTTGAGACCAAGATTTGTAACTGAAATGTAATATTGTTATGGCAAATTTCCAAATTATGGTAACTTCTAAAACATATTAGTGGATAGTAAAAGTTAGAGAATAAGCAGAACTGAAGCTAGTTTGAAATGATTCAACAGAATATGGCCATAGCTAAATCACCTAAGTTGAAATAGACTATGAAGAAATCTGTACAAGAGTGATTTGGTGGAATATTGGACTAGAATATGATTGAGAAAAAAGATGAGATGGACTTAAGAAGGCAGTGAAAGTAAAAGAGAAGTGAGGAATCAAGAGAGTAAAATAAAAGGTTAGTTTCTAGGGGGAAGGTTTAAGTAAGTAGAGAAAGGAGAATTGGTTAAAAAGCTGAAGAAAGGTGGTGCCTTTGCACTGATCATGTGAGTGGAGGTTAATGTGAGGGAAAGGATTTGGATGTTTTAGAAAGGAGCTTGAGAATTAATGAATTTGAGATTAATGAATGCAAATTAACTGACTGGTAAAGAGGATATTGTTTTCTTTGGTCTGGTATACATAGTTATGATAAAAGACTTTGTGAGGTATATAGATATTCAAGAAGGACTAATACTTCTGGTGCTGGGCTGCAGGGCCTTTTTCTGGGCTGCTTATCTACCTTTAGTGTCTATGTGGCACTCAACTCTCACCTGTGGCTCCAGGAAGCACAGCAAGCAGACTCATGGGCTTAAACTATGTTGAGGGTAACTGAGGTGTCACAAACCTGTTGATGAGTTAGGAGGATGTCTAACCCAAGTGTGTGAAGACTTCCCCCCACCACAAAGATGGCTGAAACAGATGTCATGGAGCACTTAGAACTTGATCAGACATAGAAGATGCCAAAGTCATCTACTGCATCCTGGGTCATCACCTGTTGTGTTGACTTTTGTCTTGCTACTGGACTTTGATGACTGGAAGAGAGAGTGAAGCTGAAGACTTAGAGCAACTCTGCTTCACTTAAATCCAATTCATACCGGAGTCAAGACATCACCTGGTGATGTCATTGGTCCTATTCTAAAACTAAGGACAAACAACAACAACAAATAACTTTGTAAAAAAAAATTAAACTTTCTCTTTCTTTTTAAAATAATTACCTTTTTTTGGGTCAAAACTGAAAAGCCTAGGGGTAAGGTGAGATGTGCCTTTTATTTGCCCTCTTTAAGTATTTAGGTGGGGTTAGATCAAGCCAAAAGAAATTGATTTGGGTCATTAGGTGATTTTAAAGTAAAAGAAAGAAAAGTTATGGGGAGGTGGGAGTGTCACCATGAATTTTTTTCTCTCTCAGCATGTGTTAAATAAAAACAAGTGGGCCCCAAAATTTGAAGTGCAAGCACTAAATGGCCCTTGGGAAAATGGAGATTCTGTGTGATTCCATTTGGAACAATAGATTCAGATATGATTGAATTTATTCTGCTCTCATTTTAAGTGAGATGTGTTCTATTAGGATAATTGTGGCAAATCAAAATGTAATGCAAAATACATTTTTATTTGACATTAATGCAAAAATGCTGGAAAAATGCTTGGATCAGGAAGACCTGAGTTGGAGACTGATCTCAGAAATTTATTAGCTATTTGATTTTAAGCAAATTACTTTACCTCTGCTTACCTCATTTTCCTAATCTGCAAAAGAGACTAAAAAAAAAATACCATTCATCCCCTAGGGTTGTTGTGAGAGGATCGTTTGATTGTAAAGCGCTTAGCACAGTACCTGGAATTTGGTAAGCACTATATAAAATGTTAGTAAATGTAAATACTCTATATTGGTCTTGAATGCATTCAGTATAAAATGCCAAAAGTGATAAAATGAATGATTTTCTATGTGAGATTATTTAAAGATGCATTTGATCAAATTGGTGCCACCTCACTGGCAATAGGTTTTGTTTCATGCTTTAAATGCACAATACTGTGAATATTATTATTGTGTTTCTGAAAATTTTCTTATATTATGAAATTTGAGAAACTATTATATCAGAAATGCTGTTAGGAAAGGAACTTCTCTTCTAATTTGGATGTTGTTAGAATATGAATTGAGCTGTTAAAAGAATGTGGTAAAAATGTTTGAAAACTGTTAAATATTTAATTAAGTATATTTGCTTTAAAGTGGTTAATAATAATAATAATTAATAATAATAAGTAACTTTCTGTTGGAGGAAAAGGAGAACAGACCACTTTAAGTTGTCCTTGCCTGAGAAATTCCTTGAGACTTTCTCCTTGGACTGTCATAAGATCTTACCATTCCTACTGACTGCTGTTGAAGTTTGAGGAACTAGAACCACTTCCAGTCAGAATGGGAAATCTTAAACATTTGCTTATTGTAAGAAGTAATTTTCATCTAAGATTATTTGGCTATTGCTTATGAAAATTATGAAATTGCATCTCTTAATAAATAGTATGTATTGAAATTATATCTTTGAAACAACTTAATAACAATAGGCTTTAGATCCAAAGATTTTATTTTGCCCTAGCCATTAATAGAAAAATATGGTCTCTTAAGTCTAGAGACTTAAGAGTTGCCAGAAATTTTCTGGAGTTTCTGGGTCAACTCTCATGTATTCACTGTATATGTTAAACTCCAGAATGTGATTATTCTTCATTAATAAATGTTGGATAAATGAAATGTTCTCATTTCTATTCTTAGAATACAAAATATTCAAAATATGAAATTTTGCTCTTTGAGGTAATATCTCTTGGGACTGCAATTTGATATTGTTCTGAGTTTTTATTTCATGTATGTTTGTCTGGAGTGTTATTAAGCCAGTGGTCCACCATTCAAAGGAGCATGGCCTGAGAATTGCTGCAGGTGGACTCTATCTTTGGGAAAAGTTGAAGGGATGACCTTGCATAGGCAAAGTTAAGATCTTGGTGACTCAGTTTCCCTATTGTGCTGTTTCCTTTCTGAACGGGAAGTTTTCCCACCTGATTAATTCTGAGCCTGGCTTTTGATACCCTGTGAATAATGTGGAACTTTGCTGTGTGATTTCCTGTTAACTATGACTCTTGCCTAGAATCAAACATAGCTAAGGGTGCTTTTCCCCCATTACAGCTTGTATCAGATCCATTTGTGCACTAGAAGGAACAATCTTGATATTGTCATAACCATATACCTCTTTTTCCTTTTGTCAGAAATTTTTATGATTGGGGCAGGTAAACAGTGGAAGTTTGTCATTGCAATACTAAATCTACTAATTAATAAATTAACACTAAAAGATCTGGGATGCTATAATAGGATGCAAATATGAAAGTTCTTACTGTTGTATTTCTGGTCAACTCCCTATCCTATGTAACCAGGTAAATGAGTTCTTAGCTTTGCCATCCCCTTGCTACTAGTTATTTATTCTTATATAAGATTAGATCCTTAAAGTACCACATTTCTTCAAGATGATATGAGGATAATATGCATATCCTTTAAAAAGGGGGAGATAAGATAACAGCGTAAAAGTTCTTTTAAATTTAACAGAATAGTAACTTTGAGAAAGCAACAAAATGTTAGAAATCTAAAAACTAGGGGACATATCTCTATATCTGTATTTATATATGCAATTGGCTTCCAAATGTTTCTAATGGGATATATGGGCCAAGAGTTGTAATAAGTTCTCAAAATTAGATTAAAGGATTTTACATAAAATTGCATTAATAATTAATTGAGAAGCATTTAAATCATGTCTTATACCTATGGTTTGAGTTAGTTCTTATCACATGAACTAATTACTAGAAAGCCAATCTGATTAGATTTTGCTAAACTTTACTAAATTATGCAAAGTCTTATCACTAGCAGGACTTAGAAGAATTACCCAGGAATCTCTGCAAGTGATTGGGAACCAGACAACCATATCTGCTAGGAGCAGGTCCTTCAGAGCTGCCCTGACTATGTGGTTTATTCTAGGATGTCCAAAGGGAGATGTTTCCAGGCACCAGAAGACTACATGGGACATCTGGGACTTCAGATGAAATGTGCATATTAAGTGAATATTAAGTTTGGGTTACTAGGTTACATGGAGACTTGATAATCTTTAACATTGATGATCATTATTGTATTACTTTGACCTTTTGTTTCATGGTGTTTATATTTACTGTGTCTTCTTGATGACTGTGGTGATATGTAAATCTCCCCCTCTCACATTAGTGCATAGTGAGTCCTCAAAGCATTTAATCTGTAGCATGACTTAGTTTACCTAAAGAACCTATTTAACAAGGTTTGTCTTCTTAAAGGGTATATGAGATTATGACTCGTTAACTTTGTTTCAACTTTTATTTGTTTTTTTATGCAAATAGCATTTTATTTGTTACAATTACAAGTAAAGATAGTTTTCAACATTTTTTATAAGATCTTGAGTTACACAGTTTTCTCCCTCCTTCTTTCGCTGCTCCCTTCCCAAGACAGCAAGCACTCTGATAGAGTTTATACACGTGCAATCATGTCAAACATACTTCCAGACCAGTCATGTTGTGTAAGAAGAAGCAGATTTTTCCAACTTTTATGACACTGAAGGAAACATAGGACTATGAATTTGTAATACTCATGGTCACTTTACGTTTGTTTCCTGTTGTAACACATAGCACTAATGCTTATTTGAATTGATTTGGACTGAGCAGCAGAGGTTGGGATGATGCAGGAGAAGAACAATATAGATTTGATTATGGTGATACCTGATGTTTATGGTTAGCACCAAAAGGGGAAAATTATCAAAATTTATGCTGACTTAATGACCTCATTGTTGAAATCCTGCCTATCTTCTGCATACATACCTGCTAGTTAGCACGCACTATTAATCAGTCCGTTGGGAGAGGTGTCAACTAGTCCATGCATATAATTTTCTTTGTAAAGCATGTTTTTATATTTCTCAATTACATGTAAAACAATTTTTAATATTCTTTTTTAAAATAATTTTTCAGTTTCAAATTCCTTGAGAAGGCAAGCACTTTGATATAGATTACATGTGAAAGAGAACACAGACAAAAACTCCCAAGAAACAAAAAAAAGTTTAAAAAAGTATGCTTTAATCTGCATTCAGATTCCATCAGTTCTTTTTCTGGAGGTGTAGAGCCTTCTTCATCACAGATCCTTTGGAATTGTCTTGGATCATTGCATTGCTCACATTGTGTACAATGTTCTCCTGGGTCTGCTCATTTCAATTTGCATCAGTTCATGTAAGTACTTACATTGATAGCTATCAAACCAAACTCTTTCCTTACAGAATGTTCCAAGTGTGAATGAAGGAGGTGGATGTCAAAACCATTAAAAAGTAAGAGCTATTTTCCTCGATAAGCTGAAGTGAAGGCTGTGCTAAAGAGACATATTGAGAGGCTATTGACACAACCTTTCAGTGTACACATGAGTCCTGATTTCAATCTTAGACCTGCTTTGTTTTTGTTAGGAGCCTGGTGAGAGCTGAGGTGAGAGCTTTCCTCATGGTGAAGGAAGTAGTCACTTTAGCCAGTGGGCACCTAAGGGAGAGCAGCAGAGTCCTCACTAGTTGTCTAGCTGAAATCTTAGCCTGGTGGTGGTGGCTGTGGCTGTGGGATGGCTCACATGCCTGAGCTTTAGCAATACTTTAGCTAGTTGGCTGGCTATCATTGCTTGCTCAGACACTTATTCTGGGGGCTAGATAAGTGATGGAACAAGAATTTATATCTAGGTCTTCTGACATCAGAAATATCCTCGTTGACTTTATTCCTTTACTATTTTTAAAGGATGAGTGCCTTGCAATTTTCCCTTTTTATAGTGTAGTGTTTGGCATCCATTTCTATTATAGAACTTAGGGATGGAGAGTCAATGTTCAAAATGCTTAGTCAACTCAGAAAGCGATTAAGCCAGCAATTAGGATGAGCAGCTATTAAATGGTAGTAAATGTCTTTTTTTTTTTTTGGTGTGTCATCCAATCATCCAGTATTTAGCTATGACCAACTGAGATCTGAGAAATAGCAGGCTGTGGAGAGCAGAACAATTTTCTATAGATGACCTTTGCCAGTAATACTTCTGTGAAGAGTTCTACCTTTATTTCAAGAGTAAATATAGGCAAGGAGTGAGAAGACAGGTTATTTTGGGGAAGTGGAGCAAGGATGAAACTGGGTTCCTGGAATTTGTACTCCCAAAGTAGTACCAAATGTAGCCTGGAAATTTTATTTGGTGACATGTATGATTATATACCCAAATATACTGAAACTTAGTTCCTTGGCTTGGTTGAATAATGGGGAGACCATTAAGTTAAAGCTCCCTCTTCCAAGCCATAGGATAAATAGATCTCTGAGCTTGTTGCAGAAGTAGAGCCTAAAATAATTTAAAGAAAATGAGAAAGGTTGATATGATGCTGATTTAAGGTCCATACACTGGCAGGGCAGGAGAAATCTAGAAGAAATTTTAGAGTATTTTGTCATCATAGAAAATATCTTATCTTCTTATTTCAGACTTTATCTCCAAGTTTCAGAAGAACTACAAGAGATCACACAAGTGGGAAAAGGACCTACATGTACAAAAATATTTATAGTGGCTCTTTTTGTAATAGCAAAGAATTGGAAATCAAAGGGATGCCCATCAATTGGGGAATGGCTGAACAAGTTGCGGTATACGAATGTAATGGAATACTATAGTGCTATAAGAAATGGGGAAGATACGGACTTCATAATAACCTGGAAAAACCTACATGATATAATGCTGAGTGAGCAGAGCAGAACTAGGAGAACATTATACACAACCACAGATATATGGATTCTGTGATGACTAATCTTGATAGACCTCGCTCTTCTCAGCAATACAAGGTTCAAAGACGAATCCAAAGGACTGATGAGGGAGAGAGCTGTCTACATCCAGAGAAAGAACTATGGAGACTGAATGCAGATTGAGGCAAACTGTTTGCTCTCCTTTTATTTTCCTTTGTTTTTTTTTCCTCTCTTTTGTTTTTTTCGTTTTTGTTTTTGTTTCTTCTTTCTCATGATTCATTCCATTGGTCATAATTCTTCTTTAAAACTTGACTACTGTGTAAATAAGTTCAATGTGAAGTTATATGTAGATGATATATCAGATTCCATGCCATCTTGGGGAAGTGGCGGGGGGGGGGGAAAGAAAATCTGGAACTCAAAATCAGGTGGAACTGAGGGTTGTAAACTAAAAATATAAACTCTTAATAAAAAAACTACAAATCAAAAATCAAAGTATTGTTCTAGAATCTGGGGGAGACATAGTATTGATACTATATATATTCTCTCCTGTCATGGATCTTACAACTAGGAGAAGACAGTATTGTATAGCAGAAAGAGCATTAGATTTTTAGTGGGTTCAAATTCCAGATATGCTACTTAAATGTAAAACCTTAGTTAGCTCTACTAAGGTCTCTGAGTTAACCTCATCTATCAAATGAGGGATTTAGACAGAGGATCTCAATTCCTATTACCTTAGGCCACAGTAACAGGGCTCATGGAAAACCAATTGTTGTCTAATGGCTTTTTAATCAGCTAACAGGAAGAGATCTCTTAGAACTTACAAAATTTAGAGTTGGAAGGGAGCAAATAGATTCATTAGTCTAACTCATTTTTGAAATTGAAAAATTGAACTCCAGAGAGTTTATGACTTGTTCCAGTTCCCCTCTATAATGAGTGGAAGAACCATCTCTAGCCCACCTCTAGCATCCTTTTTATTGCAATGCAATAAAATGGCAGCATATGGACTCTACATGATATAACTGATAAGCCCTAGATGCAGTATGGCATGGTAGGCAGCACCTTGGATATAGAATCAGGAAGGCTTGGGTACAAATCTAATCCCTGCTGTTTTTTAGCTGTGTAAATAAGTCACAACTTCTCTTAATCTCATTTTCCTAATTGGCAAAATAGGGCAGATGATATGTATAGTGCATTCCTTGCAGGGTAATTGTGAGATCAAATGAAAATGTATGTAAAATGCCTTGTAAAGTTGAATAAACATTTATTAAGCACCCATCGTATTCCAGGTGCTGCACAAAGTGCATTACAAATATTATCTCATTTGGTCCTCATAAGAGGTCTTAGAATTGGGTGCTATTATTATCCCCATTTTACAGTTGGAGAAACAGGCAGACAAGCTATGTGACTTGTTTGGGGTAGCACAGCTAGGAAGTGTCTCAAGCTGAATTTGAACTCAGGTCTTTCTGCCATCAGGCACTCCATCCACCATTCTACTTAGCTATTTCTAAATGTTAGTTCTTATTATTAGTCAAAAATTTTTTTCCTGAGTTACCTCAAATATGAGAAGTGAGGTTGATAATAAATGAAGAGATTAATAATACATAATTACATAAGAGAGAATCACTTTATGAATGCTTGTTGATTATAGGATTGATACCCTGATATAGTAGATGCTCTCCAAGACAGCTGGCTGTTTATGCAGAGCTCATAGACTCAGGGCAAAAGGATCATTTAATCAATTAGTCTACAAACATTTCTAAAGTACCTTCTGTGAGCCAGGCACTGTGTTAAGTAAGCACTGGAAATTTAAAGTGTGCTAGATTTGGAGCTGGTCTTCTTTCCCCCAGTTTGATGTCCAGAAAAACAAGATGTTTTTAAACTCTACCCAGTAAAACATGATTATAACCCAAAGGGCCCTTAGAATGAGAATTGACCTGAAAAGAAAAACTAAAATAAATGCAACAGTATACAAAGGCCTGTTGAAAAATTGGTTAAAGTGGAAGGAATTCTGGTCTGTTACTCAGGAGGCCTAGATTGTGGTCTTGCCTCTGCTGTTGACTTTCTATGTGACCTTGTGCAAGTAATTTAACTTTCTTTGGGCTTCAGTTTTCTTATTCGTGAAATAAAGGGTTTTGGACTAGATGAACTCTAAGAGCCCTTCTGGGTCTGATATTCTTTGATTCTATGTGTGAAGAAATCTTTCTGTACTTAAGTTTTTCTAACTGTACAATGGGGAGAACAACTATTTTTTCTTTCTGCCTATCTTTCAGGGGTGTCAGAAGGAGAGAGGAGATGATATACTTGAAAACACTTTGAACTCTGTTACTGCTCTGATGCAGCAATTTTTACTGCGTATACCATCCTCTATTTTCCTGTGAACATGATCAAGAAGTAACAGGTATAATTTCCCACAGATTCGAAAGCTTTTACACAGAAAAAGGAAGATTCTTTTCAGTATTAAATTTGTGGTTCCAGAGGAAAAAATGCCTTTCTCTCAAGTTGCCAAGGGAAAATATTTTTGAGATAGGGAGTGGCTAAAATTAAGCACTAAGCCTTGTTATTTCTCTCTTTTTTTTTTTTTTGCCACAGACAGTGTTTTCATTATAAAATTTTAAAAAACAAATATAAAAATACACACAAACACTCCAGATCAGATTAAAAATTATTTATTAGAAATTTGGGGGAACCAGGACTCCAGATGATTGATGACGAAGCACACTACCTACTGCCTAACAGAGCAGTGGAGGGCTCAAGTTGCAGATTTTTATACGCACTTTGGATATAGCCAATATGTGAATTTCTTTTTTCTTAAACATTTTTTTAAAAATGGGGGTCAGGTGGGCATTTGGGAGAGATAGAGATGCCACAAAAAAGAAAAGAAAAAAGAGAGGATTATTGTAGGACTTTTTTTTTAAAATGTAAAGAAAAGAACAGAAAAAGAGGTTCAGAAAGAGGCACAGAAAAAGGACAGCTTTGCAACTTGAGTGTTGAATTTATTTTATTCTTTTTAAAAATGCAAAGTGTATGTAATTGTGATTCATAATTCAAATGCAATTCTCTTTTCCTGTTCTGTGTATGTGGCAACGCTCATATCTCTTGATATTTGTTAAATTCAGGTTAACAAAAAAATTAAAAGAAACAAAATTTAAATGTTGTATTCTCAAATGCCAGAGTAAGAATGCAACAAATGAATAATCAATTGATTATGTTCCTATACATCTTCCTGTTCTCAATGTTAGTGTATTTGGCTAAAATTACAACAAGAAATAAGACTGGGGAAATCTTGCTACTGGCAGGATTGGTGATAAGACTTTATTTGGGAAAAAACTATGAGTAGGAATGGACAATAAATGTGTACTTGTAGAGTGATTTAGAATTATTGAAGACATCAGTTGGGAGTCGCTTTCTTGGGAAGGTGGGCAGCCACCCAAGCAGAAGACAGCAGAATTCCCAGAGTCTTACCAATAAAACAGATCAGTGTAGCCCTAACTAGCTTTCACTCCTCCCAACCCCCCAACAAAATAAACATTGCAGAGAATCGATCTGTTTACAGAGACAACTTTAAAGTATAATGAACCATTCTTGACTCATCTCATACAGTATTCTTTCATTAGACACTTCAACCTCTGTCCCTGTATTGTAAGATGAAACAGAAACAAAACAAAATCAAACAAACAAAAAAAAAACCCTCCTAAAATTCAGTAGCACTGACTGCTGAAGACAACTCAACTAGACAACTTGGTTTCAAATTTGCTTTATATAAAAAGCAGTAGCCCTGTATAACCAAACTCTCTAAACAAGCAAATTGATTTGACTGAATTCCATTTGCTGCCTCCACCCCAACCCCAAAGCAAACAACACAGTTGAAGTCAGGTAAAAAACTAATCAAAAACAAAAGTCTGGTATCTTTTTTGTAATTTATCTGATGCTAAATTCAAGTTTTGACTGAATTTTTCATATTCCAGGTATTTTTTTTTACAACATTGCAAAACCCCCAAAACTCAGCGTCAGAAAGGACTTTGAAGGCTGTGTATTGATACTCAAATGATGTGGACTTAAGTCCCTTTACCATAAAATTGCCCTTCTTTGGAAACTCCAGCTAATCAAGGTCCTTCTTAAAATGTATTTATCAAAACTAAACACAATACTTCAGATAATATCTGACTAGAGATGAGTACAAAGGACTAGCACCTCCTCATTGCTGGAAGCCATGACTCTCCTAATGCATATAAGCTTTTTTTTTGTTGACTTTCACATTACACTTATGCCTCATATTGAGCTTAAAGTTTACTAAAACCCTCCAAATCTTTTTCATGTAGCCCAAACTCCACAGTCTTGTACTTGTGATGTTGATTTCTTTTTGAACCCAAGTGTATCATTTTTAAATTACATTTTACTGCAATTGGTCCATCATGCTAGCTTGTCGAAATAACAACCCCAACATAGTGTACCTAATCTACTACTCTATTTCTTAGCCAGTACGAGATTGTTTTTACGATTACTGTTTTGTGACACAGTTTGAGATCTACTACTGCTAGGCTACCTTCATTCAATTTGTTTTTCTTCAATTCTCTTGATAATCTTTTGTTCTTTCATATGAATTTTGTTACTATTTTTTCTAGCTCTATAAAATATTTTTTGGGGCAAATTGATTGGTATGACACTGAATAAGTAAATTAACATAAGTAGAATTGTCACCTTTATTATTTTGGCTTGGGCCTACTCATGACCAATTAATATTTCTCCAGTTGTTTAGATTTGTCTTTATTTGTGTGAAAAGTATTTTGTAATTGTGTTCATTTGCATATAGACTCTCAAGTATTTTATATTATCTGCAGTTATTTTAGATGGAATTTCTCTTGCTATTTCTTGCTGCTAGACTTTGTTGGTAATATACAGAAATGCTGATGATTTATATGGGCTTATTTTATATCTTGCAATTTCACTAAAGTTGTTAATTGTTTTGACTATTTTTTTAGTGTAATCTCTAGGATTCATCATATCATTTGCAAAGAGTGATAGTTTTGGTTCCTCATTGTCTATTCTAATTCTTTAAATTTCTTTTTCTTGTCTCATTGCTATAGCTAGTATTTCTAGTACAACATTGAATAATTGTGGCAGTAATAAATATCTTCATTTCACCTCTGATCTTATCAGGAAGGCTTCTAGTTTATCCTCTACAGATAATGCTTGTTGATGCTTTTAGATAGATACTACTTATCATTTTAAGGAAAGCTCCATTTGTTCCTATGCTTTCTAGTATTTTTATAAGAATGAATGTTGTATTTTGTCAAAAACTTTTTTCTGTATCTATTGAGAATCATTTAATTTTTGTTCATTTTGTTATTGATATGGCCAATTATATTGATAGTTTTTCTAATATTGAACCAACCCTATATTTTCTTGTATTAATCCCACCTGGTCATAGTGTATGTAAAATATTGCTATAATCTCCTTGCTAGTATTTTATTTAAAATTTTTGCATCAATATTCATCGGGGAAATTGGTTTATACTTTTCTTTCTCTGTTTTTGCTTTTCCTGGTTTAGGTATCAGTACCATATTTGTGTTATGAGAGGAATTTGATAAGACACCCTCTTTGCCTATTTTCCCACATGGAATTAAAGTTTTGGTAGAATTTCAATTTAAATGGTAGAATTCATTTGTGAATCCATCTTGTTCTATGGATACACACACATATTTATATGTATACATTTATATATATATATGTGTGTGTATGTATATACATACATATACATATACATACACATATATATGTGTATATACACATATAGGCTTGTTTAATTTCTTTTTAACGATAGGATTAAGTATTACATTTCCTCTTTGGTTAATCTGGGTAGTTTATATGTATGTATATGTATATTTGCATATGTGTATATATGTGTGTATATACATATGTATATGCATACATATGTACATGCATACATATGTAAATATTAATCCATTTCATGTAGACTGTCAAATTGTTTGGACATAACTGGTCAAAATGGCTCCTAATAATTGCCATAATTTTATCTTTCTTGGTGGAGTATTCTGCCTTTTCATTTTTTATTTGATTTGATTTCCTTTTTTCTTTTTTTTTAAAATCAAATTAACCAACTGTATACACACACACACACACACACACACATACATAGTCATATATCAGCTTCTAGTTTAATTTATTAGTTCAATGGTTTTCTTACTTTCAATTTTCAGGGTTTTTCAATTTGGTGTTTAATTGGGTATTTTAAATTTGTTCTTTTTCTAGTTTTTTTTTTTTAAATCACATATCCAGTTCATTGATATACTCTTTCTCTAATTTATGGATTTAAATATTTAGATATTTAAATTTTCTCCTAAGCACTGCTTTGCATCCCACAAATTTTGGTATGTTATATCATTGTTGTCATTCTCTTCAATAAATTCTTGATTGTTTTTATGGTTTGTCCTTTGACCCACTCATTCTTTAGGATTAGATTAGTCCTGCCTTTTTTTTTTTCTTCAGTTGGAGCACAATAGATTCTGTCCCAGTCCCTTATTTTCACTCTTTCTGTTTCTCTCTGTTTCAAGTATGTTTCTTTTAAACAATGTATTGTTGGATTCTGGTTTCTAATTCATTCTGCTATTTGCTTCCATTTTATAGGTGAGTTCATTTCATTCACATTCAGTTATCCTATTTTTATCTTGTTTATTCTCCTCTCTGTTTCTATCTCTTTATCTCTGTCTATCTTTCTGTCTCTGGCTCTCTCCCCATCCTTCCTTGAAAATATGTTTTGCTTCTGACCACTGCCTCCCTTGTCCTGCTCTCCCTTATTTCAGACCCCATTTCTGTTCCTACTTCCCTGTTGGGTAAAATAGATTTCTATGCCCAACTGAGTGTGTATGTTATTCCCTTTGTGAACCAATTTTGATGACAGTAAGGTTTAATTATTGCCTGCCATGCCCTTTCATGTTCTCTTCCACTGTAAAAGCTGCTCCTTGCACTCTTTTTATGTGAGATAATTTTCTTCATTCTAAGCAGCTTTCCCCTTCTCCCAGTACATTCCTCTTTCTCACCCCTTAATTTTCTTTTTGAGATCATCACATCATAATCAGCTCTCGCCCATGCCCTCTGTCTATGTATACCCCTTCTAATTGCTCTAATAATGATAAACTTATTAGGAGTTACAAGCACCATCTTCTCATATAGGAATATAAATGGTTTAAGTTCATCGGGTCCCATCCAATTTATTTTTTAGATTTACCTTTTTATGCTTCTCTTGAGTATTATATTTGAAAGTCAAGTTTTGTATTCAGCGTTGGCCTTTTCATCAGGAATACTTTAAAGTCCTGTTCATTTTTTCCCCCTGAAGGATTATACTCAATTTTGCTGTGGAGATTGTTCTTAGTTGCAATCTTAGCTTCTTTGCCTTCCAGAATATCATATTCCAAGCTTTACACTCCTTTAAGGTGGAAGCTGTTAAATCTCATTTGATCCTGTCTATGGCTCCATGATGTTTGAATTGTTTCTTTCTGGCTGCTGGCAACATTTTGTCCTTGACTTGGGATTTTTGGAATTTGACTATAATATTCCTGAGAGTTTTCTTTTGGGATCTCTTTTGGGAGGTGTTTGATAGATTCTTTCAATTTCTATTTTACCCTCTTGTTCTATCAGGGAAGTTTTCCTTGATGATTTCTGAAAATATGATATCTAGCTTTTTTTTTTATCATGGTTTTCAATTAGTCCAATAATTATTAAATTATCTCTCCTTGATCTATTTTCTAGGTCAGTTATTTTTCCAATGAAAATTTTCACTTTTTTCACTTTTAAAAATTCTTTGACTTTGATTGTTTCTTGACATCTTATGGAGTCATTATCTTCCATTGGCCCAATTCCAATTTTTAAATTGTTGTTGTTGGAGGTTGGGTTTTTTGGTGAGCTTTTGTATCTTTTTCCATTTGGCCAATTCTACTTTTTAAGGGTTGCATTTCTTCAGTGAATTTTTGTGTCTCTTTTACCATTTGTCTAATTCTATTATTTAAGGTACTATTTTCTTCAAATTTTTTTGTACCTCTTTTGTCAAGCTATTAATTCTTTTTTTCAGGGTTTTCTTGCATCACTCTCATTCTTTTCCCCAATTTTTTTCTACTTCTCTTACTTGATTTTTTAAATCCTTTTTGAAGCTCTTCCTGGAATTCTTGTTGGGCTTATGTCCAATTCATATTTTTCTTTTAAGGCTTTACTTGTAGGTGTTTTGGCATCAGTGTTTTCTTCTGAGTTTGTATCTTGATTTTCTTTTTCACCACAGTAACTTCTTATGGTCAGGGTTTTTTTTGTTTGTTTATTTGTTTTTGCTCATTTCCCCAGCCTATTTCTTGACTTTTAACTTTATGTTAAACTTGGACTCTGCTTCTGGAGTGGAGGAGGCACTGTCCCAAGCTTCAGGTTTTTCAGTCTGATATATTCAGGGCTAATTTTGGAAATCTGTAAGTTGTTGGTGCTTACAAGGTGGTATGATCCAAGGAGAGTTGTGGTCACTACCTTCTTGATCTATGCTCTGGTCTTTACCCAAAAAGGGACCTTGCTCCCTTGTAGTCACAAGTGCTCTATTTTTCTTGGCCCTGGAACTGTGACCATGTCTCCTGCTCTCCTGCAGCCACAAGGACTAATACTCCTGTCTGCCCTGTAACTGTGATCAGGACTCCTCCTTTGCAGCCATAAGTGCTATTCCTCCTCTTGACCCTGTAACTGTGACTATGGCCCCTACTATCCTGTGGCTGCAAGTGCTGGTGCTCCTTTCTGCCTTAGAACTGAGACCAAGTCCCCTACTTTCTTGTGAGTGATCACGAACATTCTCCCCTTCCCAAGAACTGTGACCAGGGCTCCTGTTCCCTTGTGGCTACAAGTGCAAGTGCTCTTCTCTATGGAATTGTGACCTGGACATACATCTAGTTAATGCAATAAGGTCCTGCATCCAGTGCCAGCAAAGATTCTTTTATGATCTCTTTTTGACCACTTCTATGACCCCCTTACCATCTCTGGGCTTAGAACTCTCCTCCTCCTCCTAGGATGCTCCTTCAGTCTGAATTCTTCTTTGTCTCCTACTTTTCCTTCTTCTAGTCTGGCTTTTCCCTTTAGCAAAGGCTCTTGTCTTTCAGTCTGGTTTCTTCTGCTTCAGCTCTAGTTCTGTACTTTTTTCACTTCTATTATTTCTCTTTCTCTTCAAGTCTTTTCTCTTTTTTGATTTCTTGAATCATCCCTCTAAAGTTTCAATAAATTATGTCTATAGCATTTACCTTGTCTACCACTATGATAACTGTGATTAAAAAAAGGTATGTAATTTTAGTGTGGCATTACCTGTTATTGATGAAGTTATGTTGGTTCATTGTTTCCTTTTCTAGATGACTATTAATGATCTCTTTTCAAATCACCATTCTTACATCAAGTAAGGTTCCTTCTGTAAGGTCTTACCAGAGTCTATTAAAAAGGTTCTACAATCTGTGTTCAAGGGGATCTTGCATGCAGGAACAAAAAAAGTATTTATTAAGTTACTTTTGCTTGCCAGGCAATGTGCTAAGCACTTTACAAATATTTTCTCATTTGATACTTGCAATAACCCTGGGTGGTTGGTAATATTAATATTCCCATTTTACATTTAGGGAAACTGAGGCAAACAGAGGTTAAGTGACTTTCCTAGAGTCATGTATTTAGTAAACGTCTGAGGTCCCACTTGAACTTAGGTACTCCTGATTCTAGACCCATTGCATAATAGTTATAATGATAATAGTTGTTGTTGTTGTTCTTATTCAGTTGTTTCAATCTTGTCTGACTCTTCATGACCCCTTTTGCAGTTTCCTTGTGTAATGACATAAGTAGGGTAGGAGTTTTTGTTGTCTTTTGTTTTGGAGTGCTTCTCAGCACTAAAGCAATCAAATGCCTTTGAGTCTTGCCTTTGTTTGAATCAAGAGTCATTGATTAGAAACAATATATGTGATGTGGTGCCAGTGATTAAAGATCTTTCCCACACCCTTTTGCTAAGTAGATGCTAAGCCTCAGGTCTATACCCTTTTACTAAGTAGGTGCTAAGCCCCAGAGCCCTAAACAGGGTATATATGCTCTGAGGTTAGCATTTTGTTTTTGGGGCTCACTCATTGGCAGACTGTTCCTGTGATTTCACCAGATGAGACTCTGAGTAGCTGTTAAGGAGCACCCCCCACCCTGTTTTGAAAACCCACATGTTGGTGCTTTTCTATCTGGTGACTATGTATGTATTCCTATGGTCAAACAGAAGCCTGTCTGTTGATTTGTGTTTATTTGCTCTGTTTATATAATTTCTGTTTGTATTTGCTCTGAAGTTCAGGGTGCTGGCTTTTCCCCCTGAACTAAATGAATGATATATGTATGTTTAATTAAAGTAAGATTGCTAACTCCTTAAAGTTGCTTTCCTTATAAAAGCAGATTAAAGAATCTGTGTTAGCAGCCCTCCTGCATGTTGGTGTTATTGGTCTTACACCCCCACAGCAGCTGCTAGCAACATTGTTGTTATGCCTTGGCAAAGATACTGGAGTGCTTTGCCATTGCGTTCTCTAGCTCATTTTGTAGATGAGGAAACTGGAGCAAACAGGGTTAAGTGACTTGCCCAGGGTCACATAGACGGCAAGTGTCTGAAGTGTTCTCAGGTCTTCCTCATTCTAGGCCTGACACTCTATCCACTATGTCACCTTGCTGTCCTTCATAATAAAATACTTGTAGTAGTTAACATTTGTACAGTGCCTACTATGTTTCAAACACTGTGTTAAGTGCTTTACAATTATTATCTTGTTTGATCCTTGCAACCATCCAAGAAGGTAAATACTATTACCATAGCCATTTTATAGGTCAGGAAACTGAGGCAGAGAAGTTACTTGACTTGCTCAGGATCATGCAACTAACAAAGATGGGGGGCAAGATTTGAAGTAGCATCTTTATGACTCCAGGTCTAGTGTTTTGTTGACTGGACCACATAACTGCCTCTTGTGATAGCATATGCACATCAGTCAAGTATATTTGGAGGGCAGAAACATATGTTCCTGGTATGCAATCTGTCTCAAAATCAACCTTATGTTTTCAGATTACCATAACACGCTTCCAATGCTCTGTTACAGTCTTTATTAGATTGACTGTTTTTCTCAGGGGTTCTTTTTAAAATTAATTTCTTTAATCAGCAAGAAGCACATTTTCTTCCTCTCATGTATTAAGAAACTTTATTCATGTTTTAAATATAAGGATATACATGTTGGTCTCAGGCCTGCAAAAATCCTGGGCAGTATATGTCTTTGATGTTTTAAAGCTATATACAGAATACACTTTTTATTAAAGAAATTTTACACCATTAAAAAAATCTGGTAAAGAAAAATCTCCAGGACAGATCTTGGATTTATTAAATGTATCTAAAGTGGAAATTTTAGAGAGAGGAAACAAAAGCGGCATTGTTAAGCATGATACCCAGAATCCTCAAGGCCCGTGCATTGGCAGGGGCTGCTGGGTTGGTGGGATGTTACAAAACAGTCTCTTTTCATTGATTTCTGCTTTTTTAAATTAAGTATTAAACATTTGAAGCAATGCTCTAGTGTGGTAATTCCAGTATTGACTGGCTCAGGTGGTGCGGAAACAGAACTGAAGAAGAAATAAAAGCAAACAGAGGAAGTAGCCCATTTCTCAACCATGTGAAGCATTGGATCTGATCATGAAAGAGTTTCTTGCTTCAAAGTTGACTATGACTTTGGGCTTATTCATCTGTCATCAGGAGATTAAAAAATATTAAAGCCAAAGCTGTTGCTGCTCTTCTTAAAGCCCTACCTTTGTGAAGATTTTATGTTTCACATGGTACTCTGGTGAATTCAGGTCAGAAATTATTGTTGTTGTAGTTTGTCGTTCGTTCTTGAAGAGGACCATGACACCAGGAAGGTTATTCTATGACCTTGAAGTTAATTGGATTTAAGTGAGGAAAGTCTGGGCAAAGTCACCAGCCTCCCTCTCTCCTCTGGAGTCATCTGGGTCCAATGGCAAGACATAGATCAGGACAACTGGAGGTGGCCCCAGATGCAGTGGGAGAGCTTGTCCTTTTTAAATTAAGGTCTTTCCCAGGTCTAGAAGGCTTGGAATATGATATTCTGAAGGCAAAGGTGAGTTTGGGGCAGAAATCATTAATAATAAAATGTAATACCAAGTCTACAGACCATGGTAACACTGGAAATAGGCCATTTATCCTGCTGAGTGTGTACAAAAGAAGCATTTTAAGCACTGTTTTATTTTGAAAGGAAACCCTTAAGGGAGCACATTTTAAAAATTCTTTAAAAGTCTGTGTGTCACACTTGAGACTCAACAGACCTGAGGGAAGATCAGGATTCAAAAGAGGCAGCCAAAGTCCAAACTACAATCCAAGTGTTTTTCTTTTTTCTTTCTGGTTTTCTTTAAAGTCTTCATTATTGGCTCAGTCCTCCAGATTTCATTCAATACCTCAGTGACTGATGGGGGAGAAGAGGGTAACTGTAAAGAAAATAGCAAAAAGTCACCATCAATGAAGCAGATTTAAATAGCAGCCAGGTGGGTGGTATGGAAAAGGACCCAAACAAAACAATCTCTCCAGACAAAACCCTGGTATTGTTAGAAATGATAACAAGGAGGCAGCTGTGGTGTAGTGTGGAGCTCAAGGAGGAGTCAGAAATTTAACGTACCAGTTAAGATTGCCTCTAATTAACTGTATGACTTTAGACTCATCACTTGGGTCTTCAGTGAGGGTTGGATGAAATGATATCTGAGGTCCTGTGCAGCTTTAGAGACATATAGCAATGACAATAGCAACTCCTGTTTCTTTAGCACTTTAAAATAATTTTTAAAACCCCAAATAAAATAGATAAAACATGTAAACCCATAGTGCTTTAAAGTTTGCAACAATAACAAAAACAAGAGCAATAACTGACATTTACATAGCACTTTAAAATTGCAAATCACTTTACATATATTATTTCATGTTTTCCCCTAGAAATAACCTGGCTGGATAAGTATTACAAATATTCCCATATTTGTATCTCAGGTATGATACCTATTCTCCAATGCTTCCCATGTTCTTTCTCTATTCATGACCTGGGGCTGGCTGCCTTACCCACTTTGGCAGGTTGGGTAGTTCTCCAGAGAGTTAATCATGAAGTTATTCTAATTCTCAGATTTCCACAGGTAAACTCTGTGGGCAACTATTCCCATGAGCACTATAGCTCATCAGCCCCCATTGAGGTATTGAACACAGCAACCACTGACAATCTTGACCAAGTAATTTACTGGAAATATAGAGCAAACATAATATTTTCATAACATTCTATGCACAAACCCCAATTACATGCTTCTACCAATGTAAACTATATTCATGGGGAGAGTGATCCCAAATCTAAAGTACCAGTGAACACACACAGGAAAACTTGCGGCCAAAAAAAGCTCACAAATCTTAAACCATAGGATTCAATGTCCTCTTTCTGTCTCAGAAACAGTCCGTTAAAATGCCTGATGAACATAATTTCTGTGTTAAACAGATGCTTTCATGCTAAACTGACCTTATCCTTGTTGAGGAAGACTAAAATCTTACTCAGCCTAATGCCGGTCTACCTGGCAATGTTTCTCATTCTCTGCTTTCAAGTGATTCTTCTGCTCAATTAGATTTGCTTCTTGCAAGCAGCGACAATATCCGTCACTTTCAGCTTGAGGCTTAGTTTATGCTCCTTCGCAAAAGACAATGACCACAGAAGATTCTGGGAAGATGTTGGAGTATGTCATAAAGTTCCAAGCTCTCCAGAATTTCTCCACAAAGAAGACAAAATAGCACCTCAGGGTGAACATAGAACAGCAAAAATAAACAAGTTGGGGCAGAACAGTGGTCCTTTGGTGAAAACTAGAGAAGATCAGAAAAAAGATCTCAGGATGGAGGTTGGACCAGTGAAGTGTAAACACCTCCAGGCTAGCTTTGCTACAACAGCAAGTGGTGAGTCCTGGGTGCAGTTAGGTTGGTAGGTAGCCTTGTCCTCAGCCACAGGAATTTTCATCTCCCAGACAGTGTGGGGAGTCGAGCGTCTAAGCAGGGGAAGATTGAAAGAGTCTCTGCTGACAAGGGATGCCAGGCTCAGCTGTTCTGCCAAGATGTGGTCCTGGGTGAGAAGAAATGAGCACATACCTGGTGAGTGCAAAAGGAGTGGGGCGAGGATGCTGCTCACTGTGGACATTTATAGGGGAGCTGAGTTCTTGGTCTCTGTTCCAGGCAAGAGGAGAGAACTGAAGGACATAGCCACTGGAGGTTTTCTCAGGGAACAAGAGCATTTCCAACACAGTGCTGGAATTAGAATAACTTCATGATTAACTCTCTGTAGTGCAGGGGCCCTAGATGTGGCTTGGAGAGGGAAAGAAGTGCAGAGGTTGGGCCTAGAACAAAGCTCAAAAAATAACAGTAAGAAGTACCTGAGGCCAGAGGCACCATCTTCCACACCCTGGGATTAGAGGTGATTGTAATAATAAGCTGTTAAAAATTAAAAAAAGATGAGCAAAGAAGAAAGAACCCAAGCATAGACAGTTACTATGGGAATAAAGAAGACCAGCGTTCATCTTCAGAGGAGGATATTGAAGGAAAAAAAGCCTCTCCTACCACAAAGAGTAATATCAAATGGTCAACTGCCCAAAAAGAATTCATAGAATGACTCAAAAAAGACTTCAAAAAGAAAATAAGACAGATTGAGGAAAAGGTTAAAAAAAGTAAGAATGATCCAAGAAAAACAAGATTATGAAAAGAAAGTCAACCAACAAGAAAAAGAGATCCAGAATCTTAAGGAAGAAAACAACACCTTGAAAATTAATCTGGGCAAGGAGAAGCCAGCGAAGTTATGAGACTAAGAAATAATAAAACAAAATATAAAAGAAGAAAAAATAGAGAAGAATATGAAACATCTTATAAGTAAAACAACTGATCGGGACAACAGATCAAGAAGAGAAAAGAAGAATAATTGGGTGACCTGAAAGCTATGATCAAAAAAAGAATCTTGATACAGTAATACAATAAATAATTTTAAAATGTTGTCCTGAAGTTTTAGAATAAGCAAGGAAAAGTAGAAATAGAAAAAAATTGAGCAACCACCACCTGAAAGAGATCCTTGGAGGAAAACCTAAAGGAATATCATAGCCAAATTCTGAAACCCCCAGGTTAATGATAAAATATTATGAGCAAGCAACAAAAATGAAACAATTCAAATATAGTAGAACCACAAGTAGAATTACACAAGACCTAGCAGTGACTACACTAAAAGACCACCAGTCTTGGAACACTATTGAAGAGCAGAAGAATTGGGGATATGGCTGAAAATATCATACCCAGCAAAGTTAAGTATAATCCTAAATGAAAAAATGGACTTTCAACAAATAGACAAATTTTCAGTATTTTATTGCAAAAGACCAGAACTAAATAGAAAATTTGACATACAAGATCCAAGAGAAAAATAAAGTAAACATCAGAGACTAATTACAAAGGACTCAAAAAAGACAAATTTATTTTTTATTTGGGGAACTGTACATATGTTTATGATTGTCATTAGTAATTGGGTAGTTTGCAAGAAGCAGTGTGGTAGGGCTTAGTATAATGTGACTCTAAAAAGCAAAATGATGTAGGAAAAGGCAAAAAGACTAATTATCTCATACAAATAAGGTGTGAGAAGAACTGATACAGAGGAATTAGGAGGAGAAGGCCAGGTAGTTCTGGAACCCTGCTCTCATCAGGCATGGGTTAAAGAGGGAATGATACATATATTTAGAAAAAATATGGAAATATTGGGACTGATGAAGGAAGATGCTATCCACCTACAGAGAAAGAGATGACAAGCATAAATAAGCATAATGTGGTCTTACATATATGTGTTTGAGTGTATATGTGTCTATATGTGTATGTTTATGGATATCTATATATATGTGCATGTATATATATGTAGATATATATATATATATAGAGATATGTGTATATATGTGTGTGTTTATATATATATATATATATATATATAAACACACACATATATGCTTAATTGTAGTCTTCTTGGGGGTGAGGAAGAGGAAAATAAAGTAAAAAGTACACAGCAGAGGACAAAAGAAAACATACAATGAAGCAAAGAAAAGATGGATGGCTTTGAAAATAATGTGCAGTATTTATTATATAGGTTTTATGGAAATGGAAATTTATTCTTTTATATTGAATCTTCTTATATTCTGCTATGTACGTGGCAATGATGGTTTTTTTTCTTATTTTGTATTTAAGTTAAAATAAATTCAAATAAAATGAAAAAAAACCTAGACAATGACCATTATCTTAAACTGGGCAAACACTTCTTCAACTCTACTTTGTATGGATTCTTCTCCTTTTCCAGCTCTCTCCAATAACAGAGGACAATGCAGAGAAGTACTTTTTGTCTTCTTTTTCTTTTCTATTTTTTCAGCCATAAATCATAACAGAGAACAGAATATATTCTTCTTACTCATTATTATTAGTGATATTTAGTTATAGAAAGATGATTGTAGTCTCTATTCCTGCTTCTTACTTTTCTTAGCAACAGGTAACAATAGAGAATATCCAAGTCTCTCATTGGCCAACCAACCTACCCAGCAACAAATCACAGTTCAGAGAAAGAGAGATCATTTTGACACAAATCTGAAAAATATTCTTTTATCTCTTTATCTTCACTCTTCTTGATTTAGTTGCTGGGTTCTGTTTTTGAAAAACCCAACCTGGGCTTATGGTTTAGTAACCAAATTTTCATCTTTTATTCATAATCCGACAAATTATATTTGTCTCCTAATCATGGGACAATTCTGTTATCAATATTTCCCTAGTTATTAATCTTTCTGATTCTTTAAGTTTTATATGTAAATTACTGAAACAGACTATGTTTTCCATTTTTTTCTCAAACTTTACAGCTTGTCATATACCAGTGAGCAACTGCTGTCTTGGAAAAGACTTTGGGTCAGACTTAACCAAGTAACTGCTACTTTTAGAACTTGGAGGCAGACCTTTGCCTCAGCCATGTGGAATGTCAAGAATCACCCCTTATATAAAGATAATATTCAAAAAAGCATAGAGACAGTTCTTAAATCCAAGACTTCCCAACCCAAAAGTCAGCATGCTTTCCTCTATATCATATTGGCTCTCATTCTATGATTTCTTTTATTTTAATGAATTAAGATAAAATCATTCCTATTAATGCTCTGGTATATTTGAATATGGTGAGAAATTATGATTATTATCACCTCATGAAAAAGTGAAGAGTAGAATGAATAAGTAATTAAAAAAACTTCTTGATGAATTTAGTTAAGCAAGATGATTTTAAGGCATTCAAGGATAAAATCAGAAAGAGGACAACAAGAAATTTAAACATGGAAAAGATCTGTTAAGATTTCTGGAAACTATTTTCTCTGCTGGTGACATCAGAGTCATCACTTTTGATTTCTAATATTGGCATCCCTGATTTATTTCATGAAAGATTACAAATGGAATTAAGAAAACAAAGATGGAAAGAGGAACTATCAGATCAAGTATACATGGAGGAGGACTATGCTGTGACACAAATTTGAGGGCATTAAGGGTTATACTTAAGAAAGACAAAAAAGGAGAGGACACCAAACATCTGTAAAAAAGTCACAGACATTATTGCTTCTATAAAAATTGAAAAATTATTAATACCTACTGACCCACATAAGGATAACATATATTGTACACATATGTGTATATATGTATATATGTACACATATATTGAAGTAATCCTTAATAAATGCATGTGAAAGGAGAAGGTATGTAATATACATTAGACCAATCCTTTACAATTCCATCATTGATTAAAAGGTACAAATAAAACATGGTGCAATTATGCTTATTGTTTATTCAGTAGTAATAGATATGATAAAGGATCTCTGATTTCACTGATATAGGGAACTCCTATGTGAGGAAACTCCCTCTACTGATGCAGGTTGGTACCGTCTCTGCAGTTTATAATCTTAGTGAGTTGATTAGAACACTGAGAGGTCAAGTGACTTCTCTGGGGTCACATAGCAGTATACATCAGAGGTAGGCCTAGAACATAATTCTTCTTGGCTTTGAAGCTTCCTTTCCATGTGCAATATCACATTGCCTGTATTGTTTGTGGTGTGTGTGTGTGTATGTGTGTGTGTGTGTGTGTGTGTGTATGTATATAATGTGAGCTTAAATATTTTCCTCTCACTTGGTGTCTCCTATGTATATGTTAAAATCTTATGAGATACTTTGATGAACACAACAATAAAAGTAACTCCATTGTTCCTATGTTTTTAATATCAATTTGGGAATAAAACAGTGATATAAATTCTTCCCAAAGAGGTTTGCCATAGAATCTAAATGTGAACACCAAGTTCAAATGCAATGAGTCTCTCTATCTGAGGGGATCTTAGCCTTTTTTATGTTATGGACTCCTTTGGCAGCCTGAAGAAGTCTTTGGACCCCTTCTCAGAAAGTTTTTAACTGCATAAAATTGAATACATAAAATTTCAAAGGAATTAAATTATGTTGAAGTAAATTTATTTATTATTAAGTTATTATTGAAGTAAATTTATTATTAAAGCTTGCAGACTCCATGGTAAACCATCTAGAAGAGATGGTGAAGTCTTTCAAATAATACTGTCAATAAATGACATTATGATGATTACATCATTTCAGTAATGAAGAGGAAGCACACTGGCATGACCTCATGCCAATTATATTAAAGGATTACTTCTAGTTCCTCAGGGGTACCACCAGAAGCCTGAGGGGGAGACGGAACTTTCTTCTGGGATCTAAGATTCATCTCTAAGAATGCAAATTGAAATAAAGATCCTCATAGCTTATATGCTACATGTGGGACTCATCCAGTATGGCTCTTTAATGGGAAAGGGAGAAGACAAAGTATCCTAATCATTCCTGGATCCTATGACATTTTTGTCTTAGTACTTGGTACCCAATTGATACTGATTAGAAAAGTTCCTATGTAATAGAGATAGAGGCTGAAGACTGTGGTTCTTTGGAACTAGTAGACTAGTTTTTCTATACAAACACCAAGCCACATTAGCTTGGTTTCTTACCTGAACATTGAAGTCAACGCAAGCTCCATAATCTCTATGGAATGACCCCACTTGCTCATGGAACTGTGTAAAGGACGAGTGTTACCTTTTCAGAAAGGAGGCTTTGCTATTCTTTTCCTTTTCTTTGTGGTTTTTTGCTTGGAAAGCCCTCCTCCCCAGCTCCCTGCCCCCATTTTTGGTTTGTTAGTACCAAGGTGGATGACAATCTATTAGAACTTTGTAAAGTGGTATTGCTTGTCAAATTACATCATTATATATTTGGAAGTATGTAAGAATAGGACATGAACTACCACATTTTAGTAACAACTACATAATATAGATTTTTCCTGTTACTCAAAGCACTGGGGAAGGTATTAAAAAAGGAAATGCAGAAACTCCTCCCCCAAGCTACTAAAGAATTATTGAAAAATTAATATTAGAAACACATTCTAATAGATTTTTTTCTTAGCAGGAACAGATACTAAGACTGGAGGGAGGGTGCAAAGGCATGGTAAAATACTCACATTTTAACCTTGATACCTTAACTGAGCGAGAACATATCTCAGTCAATCATTCAATCATAGACTTTAGACTAACTGTAAAAATCTCTAAATGCCACTGGGTGAAGTGAAATGATGCTAAACAAGAAATATGTTCCAAGTAGCTGAAAGATTTTGTCAAGTATTTTAGACAAAATTTTTAGAAGGAAATATTGCATCGGTGGCAGGGGTGGAGGAGTGGGGAGTGGGGAGTGGATAAAAGAGGGAAGGAGAGACTCCAGTTTCATCTGTGGTGCTCCTTCTCCCTACCAGCAGGGCAGAGGACTTTTTGAGGTTCAAAGATCTAGAGGATATAGTACTTCTTATAGTTGGTACCCTGACAACTGGTTTGTCAGCACATGCAACTTGGACAGATACTGTGTCCAGAATTGCAACAGAATGAGAAGAGCAGACTAGATCACCTTTGGGATGTTGTACAGTATTTTTAAATGACCTTTAGGTTTTCTCTGAAGCAAAGAACCAGCTTTTAAAGAGAGTCAGTAGGTCAATAAGCATTTATCGAGTACCTTTTATGTGCCAGGCAATGTGCTAAATGCTAGGGATATAAAGAGAAACAAAATGTAGTCCCTGTCCTCAAGTAGCTCCCAGTTTTTTAAAAGTTCTTAACACTAAAGTTTTTCTGGCCTTGCTATATGGCTACAGATAACTTAATGTCATAGTCTCCACTGAATAAAAATATTGGGGAGGTGGGAATTTAACAGAAGGAATTCTACCAGTCAGAACCTTTCTCCAAACAGAAGCTTGTACCTTTCATAAGTAATATGTTTCTGGCAGTTTGGGTAGCTAGCTGGCACAGTGGATAGAGTTTTGGGCCTGAAGTTAACAGGAGACTCATTTTCCTGAGTTCAAATCTGGTCTCAGACATTTAGTAGCTGCGTGACCCTGGGCAACTCACTTAGTCCTGTTTGCCTCAATTTCCTATCTGTAAAATGAGCTGGAGAAGGAAATAGCAAACCACTCTATGACTGTATAACAACTCTGACAGTTCTGGTAGGAGTAGATTGTTTTTCTTCCACAATATTCATGAATTGTCAAAAGATCAAGAAAAAGATATACAACATGTTGCATGTAGATCTTGTCAAAGAAGTATGGGAGGATATGAATAAAGATCACCTAGGAATGAGATGCAGGGATGCACCATGATCTGTACCCCTTATTCATGACCTTATGGAGCCATCAAAATAAGAATTATTGGAATATATATTTGAAAGGGAAAACTTGTGGGGAGAACAGTTGATAGCTAGAATTCAAGCCTAAAGCATCCTGGCTACTTGTTTTTTTCTCATATAAGCTATCTCTGCTGTGCATTTGTTGACATATTGTTTTATTAATTGGTGTTTCTCTTCCTGCATACAAATTAGTGTGTGTGTTTGGGCACTGATACTAATTAGTGTTCTGTGTAGTATATGCCCTTCTTCTGTGATAGAAGCTTTTGGAATAAGCTTTTGTAGTTGTTAAATTGTATCCTATGCAATATGTTTTCTCCAAAGTGATAATGCAGTTTGTGTTCTATTATAACTTTCATGCTCTTGGACACTTTTTGAAATAGTCAGCAATAGGACTGCAGAGAAAAACCCTTCAATTGCTTTCTATTCCTTAATTCCATTTAATTCAACAAAATTTTGTTCATATTTAATTTTTTATTAGACATACTTGTTGCAAAATTTTCCCTGGGTTTCTGCTTTCCTTGTAATTTTAGTTGCATTGGTTTTTTTTGTGCAAAGCATTTTAATTTTATTTAATAAAAATCATATATTTTACTTTTTGTAAAGTTTTTTGTATCTTCTTTGGTCCTCAATTCTTCCCTCATCCATTAATCTGACAAATAAACTACTCTGTTCTCTCTTAATTTGCTTATGGCATCACCCTTTATGTATAAATCATGTCCCCATTTTGAACTTATCTGGGTATATGGTGTGAAATGCTAGTTTATACCTAATTTCTGCTATACTGTTTTCCAGTTTTCCAAACATTTTTTTCTCAGATAATGAATTTTTGTTCCAAAAGCTTAGATCTTTGCCTTAATCATATAATAGATTACTATGGTCATTTACTGTAATATAATTTGTACCTAATCTATTCCATTGATCCACTACTCTATTTCTAAAGATTGAAACCAGATTGTTTTTATTATTACACTTTTATAATACAGTTTGAGATCTTCTATTGCTAGACTACCTTCTTTCTCATTGTTTTTATCAATTCCCTTGATATTCTTGAGCTTTTGTTTTTTCCAAGTGAATTTTGTTATTATTTTCTTCTAACTCTATAAAATAATTTTTTGATGGTTTGATTTGCATAGTACTGAATAAATCAATTAATTTGAGTAGAATTGCCATTGTAATTATATTAGCTCAGCCTACCCATGAGCGATTGATATCTTTCCAGTTTAGATATGACTTTATTTGTGTGAAGTCTTTTATAATTGTGTTCATATAGTTCTTGGGTCTGTTTTGGCAGGTGGACTCCCAAGTATTTTTAATGTTACCTTATTTTCAGTCATGTCCAACTCTTCCTGACCCCATTTGGGGTTTTCTTGGCAAAGATACTGGAGTGGCATGCCATTTCATTATCCAACTTGTTTTACAGATGAGGAAACTGAGGCAAACAGGGTTAAGTTACTTGCTCAGAGTCACTCAGTAGATTTGAACTCAGGTCTTCCTGATTCCAGGCCAAGGGCTCTATCCACTGTGCTACCTAGCTGTCCCTAGAACAATAGGGAGACATTCATGATTTGACAACTAAAGTGATATGCTCAGAACTATGGGGATTATTTTGTTGAAAAAGTTTCCATGAGAGGACTTTCTAGTTTTTTAGGAATAAATAGAAGGGATGTTTAGACTCTGTAAATTCCCTGTACTTTATGATTATGGTGTAATATGAGCCTTGGGCCTTTGGCATCTGATAGCATGAAAGATACTATGGAAGTGCAAAGTGAACTGGACAAGGAGACGGGGGAAGGGAGGTTCTAATTTTGGCAAAATCACTAAGTAGCTTTGTGAGCACATCCTGTCACTAAGTTTCAGTTTCTATTATCTGTGAATTGATAATATTTTGATCCCTCAGGGCCCTTCTAGCTCTCATTTTATGGGTCTATGATCTCTAACCTCCTCCAGGACTAAACTACTTCCTTAGAGCTGGCCTATTTCCATTGATATGGGGTGAAGTGCTAAGGCTTCAAGGGAGAGAGACATGTAAGTAGTTTATTTTGTAGATTAAATGGAAGTTTTGAAGGCTTGCCACTTGCCACTTTTACAAAATGTTGTTTTGCAGGAATTTACCTAAACCATAAACATATGTGCTTACATGTGTCCTTGTGTTCTTACTGTTAGTGGACAGTTCCTTTTTATACCACTAGTCTGGTGGTCAGCTGCCATAAAAGGCAGTATTCTAGCCAGGCCTTTTCATACTCTAATTAATCTTTACCTCATCAATTTTTTCTCATAATACTTTTTTTTTGGAGGGAGGAAGGCAAGGCAATTGGGGTTAAGCAACTTGCCCAAGGTCACACAGCTAGTAAGTGTGTCAAGTGTCTGAGGTCGTATTTGAACTTAGGTCCTCCTGACTCCAGAGCTGGTGCTCTACTCACTGCACCACCTAGCTGCCCCTCTCATAATACTTCTTTCTGTGTTCTCTATGCTGTAGCCAACAGAACCCTGCTCTGACTCCTAAATCCACTTTTTGCCTTCCTACCTCTGAAGCTCTAGTTATGACATTCCCCATGTGTGGGGTGTCCTACTTTACCTATTTTCTATTTTCAAATTCTGACTTGTTTTAAAAACCCACCTCAGATGTCGTGTCCTCCATGAAAATATCTGATTCCTTCTGGTAGTAATGATTTTGCTCCTTAGAATACATTTGTCATTTTGTTTTCCATTGTCCAGTGGCTTTAATTATGTTTTATTTTTTAGTATAAAGTAACAGAAGAGGCAGTGTTTTCATGATGCCTAGAAAGCCGATCTCAAAATCAGGAAGATCTGGGTTCACAGTCCCATCACCTCTGACATATTAGCTATGTGTCTTGTCAGGGTTTTAGACAACTCTCTGAGGCTTTAAGTTGTGAAGAAGGTGCCAACCCACATTGTGAAAGGAAGTTTTTTCCTTCTGTACACCAATGAAATTATTGGTTATTATTCCCTATAATTGCACTGGAATGCTGCCTAACAGTAACAAGAACCTTTTACTCACAAGCCCCCATTTTCTCTCAGTAACTTGACTGCAAGAGTTGCACAAATGGCATCAGAGTAATGGAAAGAAATATTATTTAGAATAGAATTGCAACATAAATAACAAGAAAATTAAAATGAGAAACGAACATTTCACCATCTCTTTCCCTCCCTATCCTCTCTTCTCTCCCCAAAGAAACAAAGAAACAAACAAACAAACTCCTCCCAGGTTCTAACTTTTTCATTTCTGCTCTGTTAAATCAGTATGACATTCAGTCTGGAGGGGAATAAAGAAGGGTTTTAATGACTTGCTCATTAAATGAGCACTGCACACTTTGTATCTTGAAGTATGAAATGCTTCTTAACTGTAGGTTGGTGAGGTCTCAAGTAGCCAAGCTTCCCAGTATGAAAGAGAGGACCACCACAGTACTGATACCTCACAGTCAGACAATCTAGCATCAGCATGAACAAGGATTGGGCCATCTTTAATGTCCATGAGACCTAAAAAAGGGAAAGGCTAGGAATAGGCAGGCCCTGGGTTGGCGCAAGTTGGCAGCCATTACTTCTCTTCCTCTTCTCTGGTTTGTACCTATTTGACTCTCTCTAAAATCCCTGTCTCATCTGATGTTTTCACCTGGGAGACATGATAAGTGACTGACTTCTCGTACTTAATTCTAGGGGTATTTCCCCAAAATTCACTATTTTCCAAAGAGAACATAGTGTCATGTGGTCACACATCCCACCTAACAGTTCTTTATGGATTTGTCTCTTTTTCACTATGCTTCACGAAGGTAAAATCCCACCTTCTTCAGGAAATCTTTCACATCTTTCCTTAATCTTAGTGTCTTCTTTCTGAGACTACCCCAAATTTATCCTGTATTTAACTTATTTGTACATACATATTATTTCCCCCCATTAGACTGTGAGGTCTTTAGAGCAAGAACTATTTTTTTACCTTTTTTGTAACCTCCTTTGATTAGTACATTGCCTAAAACATAGTAAGTGCGTTATAAATGTTAATTGACTGACTGACTATGCAACTTATCGAAGCTTTGAATGATGCAGGTGTCTAGTTTAACTCTGAGTAATTCTCCTTCGACCTTCACTGACCTCACCTCACCTTACCTCACCAAGAGGAAATATGAAGGAATAAATGGAAAGAGTATAATGACAATACATTTGAAGATCTTTCCCACCCATTAATAGACCAAGTGACCTGCTTATGTCACAGGAAGCCTAAGTCACATGTGGTGGGAAGAGCTTGCTGAGAGGAAAAGGAAAGTGTGTCACAAGAAATGCTGAGAGAGAGAGAGAGCAGTTAGAGCTGAGGGAGAGAGCAGCAGATGTGCTGGCTGTGAGTTTGTTGGTGGCAAGGTCCCAGCAGGGGGGCGGATGGCTTCGGGATGGAGTGGTTCTCTGCTGCTGTGGTGGATTGGGCTTGTTGGTTTTGGGATCTGGTTCTTTGGTGTCTGAAAAATGGTTTATTTCTTCTATCTTTTACGTGGAGAGTCTTTTATATTTTGTGATACGGAACCACATAAGCATTTTGACAATTATCGTCTATGTTGTGTTTATTGCCTTGCTAATATAAAGAGGCACCTTTGAACCTGGTATATTCTAGTGGCAATCAGGAATTTGGCCCAATAGAATAGAAAGTTTATTAGCAGTAAGCACATTCAGTTAATTAGGTAAATTTTGCCAGAATTCTATGAGAATGATTTGAACTTGCTTAGGCATCAGTACTGGCATGTGAAATTTTCACACCCCTTTCATTAGTGTCCCCCATGACCAAAAACAACAACCATCTATATCATTTTCTGCTTTTTTTTTTTTTTAAAAAGGCAATTGGGATTAAGTGACTTGCCCAGGGTCACACAGCTAGTAAGTATCTGAGGCTGGATTTAAACTCAGGTCCTCCTGACTTCAGGGCCAATGCTCTGTCCATTGTGCCACCTAGCTGCCTCTTATATTGTGTTCTAATCAATGCTTTTGGCAGTCTATTCCTAGAAAATCAAGTTGCCTTTAGCCTGGATGGTGAGAGAAAGGAATAGAGAGCAAAGACAAGGAACTAAAAAACTTTATTCAAAGCATCTTTTATGTTCCTCCTTAGAGGATGAACCCTCTGAATTTTTTTAAGAGTAAACAAGTGTTTGAAAACATCGATAGTCTGTGGTATCTTTAGAAGTCAGAACATCTCTCCTTATCCCTGAGTCGCGCTGATGAGCTTTGATCATTGGCAGTATCACAATCCTACCGGCTTTGATTCCCAACATAATGGATATGTTGTTTTCCTGAACACTCTGTAAGTAGGTCTCAAATAACCCAATTAGCACTGAGGTTAATTAATAGAGGGGAAAAAAATATCTCATGAATGGAGGCCAGATTCACTTACACTGTCATTTACTGAGGACTGAAAGCCAAACCAAGGAAACAGACATTGGACTAAGATGGTTTTTGAGATGAATAAAAATAGGCTACATTCATGTTATTGTTGAGAAGTCAAATATTCATATGGACATGAATTTCTGAAGAGTAGGCTGGATTTGGGTTTAAACCTCCTCATTAGTAAGACTGTGTGACAAACTCCCTAATTTTTTTTCTGAGTAAGTTATTGTAGGCTGCTTTGGTGAAACAGATTTTGAAAGCTGATAGGATAGATATCATATTCCACCTCCCTTGTTGAAATTTAAAAAAAGGACAAGAAAAGGCAATCTCAGTCATATCAATAGCCAAAAACAACACTGATTACATTGGGTTTTTTACCTAACTGGTTATTTAATACTTTCTATGTGCAAGTAATTTTACTGAATACCAAATATTTTTATTGTTGAAAAAAAACCACACATACAATTTATAAATTAAAAAAGTAGCAATTTGATCTATTCCCCCATCCCAGATGTCTTTGACTGTATTCATAGAGGAAAAGGCGTATGAATGATAAATGCCTTTCTTTGAGTCAGACGCTGTACATGTCTTTGACTAGGTTGAAAAACGCCACATTCTTTAAGGCATTTAAATTTATAAGCCTGGAGTCAGTTAAGCATTTTTATAGTTAAAGGTAATCTAGGCTCAGAGTAGTTGTGGAATGATGTACTTGTAGGAGGGTCGAGGGTATTTCTTTCTCTTCTTGCCTCTCCCCCCTCCTCCACTCCTCCCACCCCAATATGCTATGGCATCTGGTAATAAAGATATTTGTGCAGGAAGGAAGAACCCTATTCAATAGTTGCAGAGAGTTTATCAGTTCAAGAAAGTCCAGGCAAAAGCATTAGATACACAACTTAGACAGATGCAGATAAATAAAAGTGGTTACAGAAGAACAATAGTAACTTCCTCAGCATGGACCTCGGGAGTAGAGAAGAAAGCTCGTTCGGTGATGGAGAAATGAGCTCTAGAGAAGAGTAGGCCTTGTGATGCCAGCTGAGCCACCTGACCAATAGCAATGTTACACTTAGGGAGAACTTTGTGAGGATTCTACCAAAGACAATGTCTCTAGGTTCAATAGTCTCAGAATTACTAGTGAGTAGCTTTGGCTAGATGTGTTCCCTGTGTGTTCCTTACTACATCAGGATTTACTAAGTTTGTGTCCACTTTCCATGGACACTGTGTATTTATGGGAAAGTAAGCCCCAGATTTATGGTTGGGAAGTAATGTTTTATAGTTATTTTTAAAAAACTATGCTATCTTAGTAAATGCTTTGGACATGAACTACTTGTCTACTGTCTGACTTACTGAAAAGCAAATAGGATAGGGATTGTGAGGTATATTTTTAGGAGTGGGGACCCACAGAATTTACTAGAAACTATAGCTAGAAAATAGTTGGAGCCTTTTTGGAAAGCAGATCAGAGAATGGGGCTATATAGTAATTTTATTTTAGTTAAAAAAACCCCAAAGAACAGCATGCAAATTGATTTGCTTCTTCTGTGGAAAATTAAAGGAGAAATTTTCCAAGACCCTTTCACCCTCCAGTCTAAAGAAAAAGCACTGTATAGTGCTATAGATTTATCTACTGTTTATAGTTCTTACTCCAGATCAACAAGTATACACACACACACACATATATATATATATATGTATGTATGTATGTATGTGGGTATGCATATCTGATGCCTTTTTGAATAAAAAATTCATTGGACTGAATGGAAAATTTTATCTGGTTCTGTTGGAGGCAATATTTCCATAGAACATTTTTGTAAACTCTATCTACAAGATGGCTATAGAAGAAAATAAAGGAAAAGGAATAAAAACACATCCTCAAATTTCAAGGAATGGTATTATGGAGAGACTAAGCAAGGTAGAATGGAGATATATACAATACATCCTTGTAAATGTTTTAAGAGTATGGCAAGTATATTAAAGAGAGAACGTGTGCTACGACAGAGAACAGGAGATGCAAAGATTTTGGAAAAATTGTTCGGTGTAGTGGGCAATTATATTTTTATAGCAGATTAGAGAAAGTACCATTAAAACCTCCAAGTATGAATCTATTCCAAAAGTGTAATAGAGATGAAGAGTAGGAGCCAAGTTGGGAAGGGCTGGCAGAAAGGCATTAAGAGCTAGAAATATATAAACTTTAGAATTACCCATTTTCTAGGTAAAACTTTCTGTGGCAGCTGAATACATTGCTTAGTGAAATGAACTTATGGTCTGAAAAGCACACCTTGTAGGTACAACAGCTTTGAAGACTAAGCTTATAATAGGCCAGTATTGATAACTGCCCAATGCTCATTTTTAACATAGTGTCAGGAAAGTTAGAACTATGACCTCTGCAACAGTAGTCCTGGGGGTTGGAGGAAACTGGGATCGGTTTGTGCAAAAAACCTGCAGGTATTTTTGATGGCAGCTTTAAGAAAGAGTTGAATTTAATTTTTTCACTTCTTGTTTTTCTTCTCAACATGTTTATAAATGTAAAATGTTTATACGTGTAAAAGCTCTTGGTGTTTATAAATGTAAAAGCTCTTGGTGTGATAATTTTATCCATCAGTGCAAATTTGCAACTCCTCTGACTGTAACAACGTTACTTGTAGATACTGTGGCTATGCAAGGCCAATAACACCAGCACACAGGAGGGCTGTTTATACAGGTTCCTTGATCTGCTTTTCTAAGGAAAGCAACTTTAAGGGGTTTATAATTTCACTTTAATTAAACATACATATATCATTCACTTAGTTCAGGGCAAAAAGTTAGTACCCTGAATTTCAGAGCAAATACAAACTGAAATTACAAGCAGAAATTATAAACAGAACAAAATAACATAAATCAACAGACAGGCTTCTATCTGACCACAGCAATACATACACAGTTACCAGAGAGAGAAGCACCAACATCTGGGTTTTTCAAAGCCAGAAGGCTCCAACAGCTACCTAGAGTCTCATGTGGTCAAATCACAGGGCACTCTTCCAGTGAGTGAGTCCAAACCAAATGCCAACCTCAGAGTATGTATACGCTTCTTCAGGGTCAGAGGGCTTCATACCTCTCAAGGGCTTCACACCTCTTGTGATCTAATTAGCAAAAGGGTGTGGGCCTTCCTACAAACAAAGGCAACACTCAGTCAAAGGCACTTGATTCCCTTAGTGCTGAGAAGCACTCCAAAACAAAAGACAACAAAAAGTCCTACTTTGCTTGCCATTACACTGACTTAAGGTCTTAAGTGTTGTTTGTGGCATTGAGGAGTTCAGTGATTTTCCCAAGGCCACAATACCAATACGTTCAGCTGCAGAACTTGAGCTTAAGTCTTTCAGATTTCAAGACCAATCTCCTGTTTGCCTAGAGGTTAATAATCTAGAGTCCTTGAACCTGTTTTATTTTTAAATACTTTTATAACTACATTTCAATATAATTGCTTTCATTTGAAATTCTATGTATCTTATATGCATTTAAAAACATTATTCTGAATAGGGGTCCATGGGTTTCACCAGACTGCCAAAGGTATATATGGCATAAAAAGAGTTTAGAACCGGGAGTGGAGCTAAGATGGCATAGTAAAAGCAGGGACCTGCTCTCCCCCACACCCCTCCAAATACCTATAAAATGTGACTAAAAAATCTAGAACTGCAGAACCCACAAAATGACAGAGTGAAACAAATTTCCAGCCTAAGACAACCTGGAAGGTCAACAGGAAAGGTCTATTGCCCCAGGCTGGGAGAGGAGCTAAGCCCAGGGTAGTTAGCAGAGAGGGGGATGGAGAAGGTCTCAGGCAGCTGTGGTGGTTTCCAGACTTCACAACCCACAAACACCAAAGACAACATAGAAGGTCAGTGGGAAAGGTCTCTCCAGACCTGGGTGAGAGAGGACCATGGTCCAGTCTCAGCCCCAAGGTGGCAGAGGTGGCGGTGGTGGTGGAGACATCAGCAGCACCAGCAGGGGCTGCTTCCAGAGCTCCTGTCCCACAGAGTGGCTAATGACAGGGGGATTTCAGGGATCTCTTTGCTGGTACTGAGGCAAGATTCTCTTGCTTTTCCCTGCTTGGATCTGGGTCACAGTCCTGAGTGGTGGTCTTGGATTGAGGAGGGGTGCTACTGTGGTGGAGCTTGTGGTAGCAGTTGAGAGGGAATCCTCCTCACAGTTGCAAGGCAGAAAAGAGTGCTTGTGGTCACTCACAGACCAGAGCAAAGGCCAGTAGAAGAGTAAACACCTCTCCTTTCATCATAATCTTGGAAGAACTGAAAATTTCCAGGCCCCTAGAAGTATCTCTGTAAACAGCTGCACAAAACCCCTGAAGTTTGGACAGGACACCCTGCACGCTAGAAGCAGAGTTTTACCTTAACAGAGTTAGAAAGTCAAGTATTTGGTCAGAAAAGTGAGCAAACAGTGTAAAAAAACTTAGACTGCAGAATCTTACTTTGGTGAGAAAGAAGGTCAAAATATACAATCAGAAGACAACAAAGTCAAAGCTCTTACATCAAAAGCCTCCAACAAAAATATGAATTTGTCACAGGCCATGGAAGAGCTCAAAAAGGATCTTGAAAATCAAGTAAGAGAAGTAGAGGAAAAATTGGGAAGAGAAATGAGAGCGATGCAAGAAAATCATGAAAAACAAGTCAACAGCTTGCTAAAGGAGACCCCCCTCAAATACTGAAGAAAATAACACCTTAAAAATAGACTAACCCAAATGGCAAAAGAGCTCCAAAAAGCCAATGAGGAGAAGAATGCCTTAAAAAGCAGAGTTGGGCAAATGGAAAAGGAGTTCCAAAAGCTCACTGAAGGAGGTAATGCCTTAAAAATTAGAATGGAGCAAATGGAAGCTTGTGACTTTATGAATAATCAAGAAATTATAAAACAGAACCAAAAGAATAAAAAAAAAGAAGACAATGTGAAATAGCTCATTGGAAAAACTAATGACTTGGAAAACAGATCCAGGAGGGAGAATTTAAAAATTATTGGACTACCTGAAAGTCATGATCAAAAAAATAGCTTAGACATCATATTTCAAGGAATTATGAAGGAAAACTGCCCTGATATTCTAGAACCAGAAGGGAAAATAGAAATTAAAAGAATCTACCAATCACCTCCTGAAAGAGATTCCCAAAAAGTAAACTCCTAGGAATATTGTATCCAAATTCCGGAGTCCCCAGAAAGAAACAATTTAAGTATTGTGGAAACACAGTCAGGATAACACAAGATCTAGCAGCTTCTACATTAAGGGACTGAAGCACTTGGAATATGATATTCCAGAGGTCAAAGAAGCTAGTGTTAAAACCAAGAATCACCTACCCAGCAAAACTGTGTATAATGCTTCAGGGAAAAATGAACATTCAATGAAATAGAGGACTTTCAAGTATTCGTGATGAAAAGACCAGAGCTGAATAGAAAATGTGAGTTTCAAATACAAGACCCAAGAGAAGTATGAAAAGGTAAACAGGAAAGAGAAATCATAAAGTTGAACTGTTTGCATTCCTATATGAAAAGATGGTATTGGTAACTTTTGAGATCTTTTTCAGTATTATAGTAGTTGGAGGGAAAATATACATACATACATACAGATATATATATATATATATATATATATATATATATATATATATATATATATATATATAAATAAATGTGTGTGTGTGTGTGTGTATACATATAGATGTATATCTCCATATAACCATACATCCATACACACACACACACACACACACAAACACACACACGTAGACAGATAGAGGGCACAGGGTTAGTTCCATATGAAGGGATGATATCTAAAAAATAAAATTAAGGGGTGAGAGAGGAATATATTGGGAAAAGGAGAAAGGGAGAGATAGAATGGCATAAATTATCTCAAATAAAAGAGGCAAGAAAAATCTTTTACAATGGCGGGGAAGAGGGGGAAGGTGAGAGGGAATGAGCAAACCTTAGTCCCATTGGATTTGGCTTAAGGAGGGAATAACATACACACTGAACTGGGTATCTTACCTGACAGGAAAGTTGTGGGGGGAGGGTATTAGAGAAGGGAGTGATAGAAGGAAGGGCAGATTGGGGGAGGGGGTAGTCAGAAGCAAACACTTTTTAAAAGGGACATGGTCAAAGGAGAGAATAGAATAAATTAGGGGTGGGATAGGAGGGAGGGAAATATAGTTAGTCTTTCACAACATGACAATTATGGAAGTGTTTTGCATAACTACATATGTCTAACCTATGTTGAATTGCTTGCCTTCTCAATGAAGGTTGGATGGGGATGGAAAAAGGGAGAGAATTTGGAACTCAAAGTTTTAAAAATAAATGTGAATAAAAGTTTTTACATGCAACTGGGAAATAAGATATATATGCAATGGCATATAGAAATCGATCTTGCTCTACAAGAAAGTAGTGGGGAAAGGAATAAAAGAAGGAAGTGGGATGATAGAAGGGAGGCCAGACTAGGGGAAGGGGTAATCAGAATCCATGCCATCTTGGGGTAGGAGAGAGAGGAGAGATGGTGAGAAAATTTGGAACTCAAAATCTTGTGGAAATGAATGTTGAAAACTAAAAATAAACTAATTAAAAAAAGTTAAGAGCCTCTGTACTATGCCTGGCTTCTATTTATTTCTGGGTCATACTTATCGGGTCCCTTTGTCATGTTATTTAAATTTGGTTCCTTTTGTTTTCCTAAATTGAGGCAGCTAGGTGACCCAGTAGGTAGAGTTCTAGGTCTTGAGTCAGTAAGATGAATTCAAATCAGGCTTCTGACACATAATAGCAGTGTGATCCTGGGCAAGACACTTTGGTACCTCAGTTTCCTCAACTGTAAAATGGTTATAATAATAGCATCTACCTCACAGGATTGTTGTGAGGACAAATGAGATAATATTTGTAAAACACTATGTGCCCGGCACATAGTAGGTCATTAATAAATCATTATTCTCTTCCCTACTTTACCTAAATTTTCTGTAGCTTTTGAAATCTGATTCCCCAGAGATAATATGGTATTTGTCAGTTTTATTCACTCCAAGACTATTGAGAGCTCTTTAAAAAAGCAAATGGAAAACTCAACAATGCCTTCTCCTACTTCAATTATATCTGATCATGTAATAGCAAGCAAAGTGGGACTTTTTGTTGTCTTTTGTTTTGGAGTGCTTCTCAGCACTAAGGGAATCAAGTGCCTTTGACTGAGTGTTGCCTTTGTTTGTAGGAAGGCCCACACCCTTTTGCTACGTGTGAAACCCTTGAGAGGTGTGAACCCCTTGGGCCCTGAAAAAGGGTATGTGTACTCTGAGGTTAGCATTTTGCTTTGGGGCTCATTCATTGGAAGAGTGTTGTTGTAGAGACTCTGGTTAGCTGTTTTAAGGAGCCTCTGAGCTTTGAAAACCCAGATGCTGGTGCTTCTCTCTCTGGTAACTATGTATGAATAGCTTTGGTTAGATAGCTAGAAGCCTGCCTGTTGCTTTGTGTTATTTGCTCTGTTTATATTTTCTCTGTTTGTAATTTCTGTTTGTTTTTGCTCTGAAATTCAGGGTGCTGACTTTTCCCTTGAACTAAGTGAACGATATATTTTTGCTGTATTAAAGTGAGATTGTAAACCCCTTAAAGTTGCTTTCCTTAGAAAAGCAGATCAAGGAACCTGTGTTAACAGCCCTCCTGTGTGCTGGTGTTATTGGCCTTACACAGCCACAGTAGCGGCAGGTAGCATTGTTGTTACAGGTCTGGACCTTGGGAAAGTGATCCATTATCTGTCGTTGTTGGCTCATGTATTCTCTGGTCTTTCTGAATCACTAGTATCCCAACCACTGTGGCAGCTGTCATTAGGGTCACCAAACCTTCCGGGGTCAAGCAAGAGCATGGTATAGGGCATCATTCTAGATAGCAATAGGTCTACCAACAAGTATGGTAGTATTTTTCTGCTTTGTCATGTGAGGTGAAGAAATGGCTTTCAACTAATTGAAGTAGAGGCATGAAGGAGGGTTTCTGCTATGAAGCAGATAATGAGAGATGACTTGTTTTGCATACTCAGTTAATCTTGATATGCACAATTACCAAAAGAAACCATGAGATAGTTCAGAGTGATGGAAAAGGGACAAAATTGATTTCTTGTTCAGTTGCAAGCAAATTACTGAAAGCCTTCTAAGAAAACTGTAATGTGTTTAACTAGTTAGACTAAGATATGATATTGAGAGGCAATACATGCTAACTCTAGGCAGGATGGCAAGAAGCTAAATTTCTTTTTCATGTGCACATCATGTCCCAGATCTTTTTCTATATTGATTTTTCTGTTAAAAATAAATACTTCTTCTCTGCCACTCTCAACTTTGAATGTTTTCACTGGCTGTCCCCCATGCCTAGAATTCTCTCCCTCCTCATCTCTGGCTCCAAACTTCCCTAGTTTCCTTCAAACCCTTTTAAAGTCCTATTTTTGGCAAGAGGACTTTTGAAGTCCTCTTTAATCTTAATAGCTTCTCTTTGAGAGAACCCTCATTGCCTATTGCATATATCCTATCATTAATATTTGCTTGTATATTTTCTCCTTGTGAGACTGTGAGCTCCTTGAGAACAGGGTCTATTTTTTGTCTTTCTTTGTATCCGCCACGCTCAACACAGTGCCTGGTACACAGAAGGAATGTAATAAATCCTTGTTGAGTACTACAACCTAACTTCGAGGCAACCTAGCATCAATCAATCACTCTAACAATCATTAATTTAGTTTCTATTATGTATCAGGCATTGTATAAGGGGCTAATAAATAAAATTCTGGACTTAGGGTCATGAAGCCTTGAGTTTAAATCCTGCCTCAGACACTTAATAGACCATACGTAAGTCATAACCACAATAAGCTTCAGTTTCTTCATTTGCAAAAAGTGATAATAACACCTGTAATAATACTTCAGAGAACTGTTGTAAGGCTCAAATGGTTTAATACATATAAAGTACTCTTCTAACTTAAAAGTGCTATATGAATATCAGTTTTAATTATTAACCAACGGGCCAGTAACTCTGTAGGATCAAAGATTAGTCTGCAATACACTAAGATAAGACTTCACTATTTATGAAGGGAAAGGAAGTACCCTCCTTACTTTTTTTTTGATTACTGGGTCATTTATTATAAATATCAATGAACTTTAATTAAAATGACTAACTCAGTTTGGTTTATAGGAGACAGCTAAAGAAATGATGTCTGAGGCTCTGAAGATATTTATTTGTTCATCCATTCATTATTTTGTTTATTAAGGAAGTGGCCACAATGACTCAGGTGTTTTTGTTTAAGTGGATCATCATAAAGCATATTAAGTATTCCCGAAAGAAGAAAGTAATAATTGGTGGTTGCATTCCTAATTAGAGACTTGACATCAAATGAACCTTCAGCTATGGCCAACGATGTGTCATAAAACCAAATATATGATAACAATAAACCTCTTTAATTATTAACAGCAGATGAAATTATACTTTGAACTCTGTAAAACTGGACATAAGTATTGTTCTGTATATCAGTTCTAAGATGGGTCACTGTGTTGCATAGTATGTACTTGGAGCACATAAAAATGTTACTGGACAATAATCATAAATTTGACTTGAAGCTAATTTGCTTACCATGATATACAGTAATTAAAAACAAGAATTAAAACTTAATTAAAATAATGCTGTCTGCTTTCTTGGAGTTCTTTAGGATTGGGGATGCTTTGGACTGCTTGAGTCTCTAAAAAGTGGAGCTTGAACTGTTGCCTTCTTTTTCTGTTGGATAATTTTCTTAACAGGCAGAAGTAATAAGAATTAATGGTTCAAAGTTAATTGGAAGGAGGTGCAATCCTTGTTCTTGCCTTTCTTTTGAGCTAGGCAAGCTAAATTTTCTTCTCAGAGTGCAAGGGTATCTTGATGGGTTGAGATGTCTCTTTTCTACTCCCATTACCTTGAACCCCTACTATCTATATTTCTCCCATTCTTTGCTTTCTTTATTTTTATTATTTTTTGTCTGTGTTTTTTTTCCACAGAATGACTTACAGGGAAATGTGTTTTGCATGACTGCAAATTTATAACCTGTGTCAAATTGCTTGTCTTTTCATTGAGGCAGGGAAGAGACGGAGGGAGAGAATTTGGGACTCAAAATTTGAAGATAAAAAAGGAATGTTAAAATTGTTTTTACATGTAACTGGGAAAAATAAAATATCAAATAAAATTAAAAAAAGACAAAAAGGGAAAAAGGTAGGCATAGGTACATTTCCAGAACAGTCCTCAGTGATCTCTGAGGAGGCGTAAGCATTGTCTTTTAGTTCGGTTCACCAGTGCAATAGAAAAAACAGTCTGAAAACAGTCAATATAGCAATTATGACCAAATATAAAAATTTTCAAGTTAGCATTTCACCAAATTTCCATGAAATAACCATCTGCTTTGTACTCACTAGGTGCCTGACTTGGTACTCAAATGGCCTTCATCGACCAAAAAGCAAAGAGGAAAGAAAATCCACTTCCTGACTCTGAAGGAAACCTGGTCCATAGAGAGGTTTTCTGACCAGCACTTTCCAAATGGTTAAGGGTCTGGGATTGGCTGGGATTTACCTCCTCAGGATAAAAAATCAAACTGACTTGGCTTGGTACCTACAAATTGCTCTGGATCCTAGAGAGTATAGTTAGAGTACTTTTAACTTCTCCCTTTTCTATTAGAGTCTATATCACCTCCTTCTTTTTAATCAAATGCTATATAACTGCTGAATGACAAGCCTTGGTCGTTGGCCTTTTTGTTTGTTTGCTTATTTCCATTTTGAGCTAAAGGAATGGAGTCTGAACATGGAAGAGCAAGCCATGGGAATCTGGAAATCAGAATCCAACCTGGGTCTGCAGCCAGAGAAGCATCTATTCCCAAGAAGCACCTTTGGGATCCCACCCCAGGCTAAGGATTCACTCCACAGTCCTGTTGTTCTTGAGCATGAATTTGGTGGGACAAATGCCACGTAGGATCTGAGCTATGGTTTGAGTCTATTTCCCTCAGAGACTGAGTTGATATAGCAGAAAAAATGCCCCAGAAGTACTATGAAGTACTATTGTTCTTGCAATATCTTTGAAGCACATACCACTTTGTCAAATAATCTACTACTAAATGGTTAAGTGGAACTTGAGTATTAGACACTAGCCCCTAACAAATTGGCAAAAACACAACTGGTGGGTGTTTGAGCCAATGGAAGGGAAAAGAAACTTCCTAAAACTCCCTTAGGATACTTAAGAAGCTGGAGGGGAGGGATATAGCTTGCTTGACCCTGAGAATGTGAGGTGAGAGCACACATGCCACAGTATTCAGTGCAGTACCCTAGGGATTTGTGCTTAGTTCTGTACCTTTTAAATCTTTTTATCACTAACTTGTATATGACATAGACAACATCCTTACCTCCAAATCTGTGGATGACCTAAAAATGAAAGGGATTGCTAACATATTGAATACCATGCAGGATGCAAAAAGATCTTGACAGGCTGGAACATTGGGCTGAATCTAATAAGATGAATTTCATAGGAATAAATGTAGTCTTTTGGGTTCAAATATCATCTTCACAGATATGAGATATGGGAAGTTTGTCTAGGTGGCAACTTGACTGAAAAAAATTGTTAGTTCTATTGGACTGAAAGTACAGCATAATTCAAAAATGCCCTATGCCAGCCAAGAAAGCTAATTTCATCTCAGGCTACATTAAGAGAGTGCTGGTGTCTAGGATTAGGGAAGTGCCAATCTACTAAACTTTGCTCTAGTCAAACCACATCTACAAACTGTGTTCAGTTCCAAGTGTCACATTTTAGGAGGGGCCTTGATAATCTGGATAGCATCCAGAAGAGGGCAGTAGGCTGGTGAGGAGAATCAGATCAGAAACATTCTACCTTCCCAACTGCGGAGAGAGACACAGCGTGGAGAAGACGTGGGTGGGGGAATGTATTGTTTCCTTTAAATATTTCATGGATTATCATATGGAAGAAGAAATAGACCAGTTCTACTTGTCCTCAGAGTGCAAAGGAATTGTACAATTTGAAAGAGACAAATACTTAAGCTGGTGTAAGGAAAAACTTCCTAGCAGTTAGAACAACCCCAACACGGAACGATTGGTTTAGGAGCTGGTGACTTCCCTTACTATAAGTCTTCCAGCATAGGCTGGTTGAGCAAAGAATGCAAGAGATTTTTGTTTACCTGCAGGTTAGTTTACGCAGCCTCTGAGGTCCCTTCCAACTCTGAGATTCCAATTGATTCTGTGTGAATCAGTCCATTGACCTTCCCTTCCCTTTTATAAGAACCCTTTCCATTTCTCCCTTAATGCTAGGACCTTCCCTCTGAGGTTACCTCTGATCTGACTGGTAGATATCCTGCTTATACACAGTTATTTACATATTGTTTTCCTCATTTGAATGTGAATTCCTTGATTGCAGGATTTTTAAAAAAAAATTTTCATGTCAACAGTGTAATTACTGGAAAATAGTGTGCTTAAGAAATGCTTGTTAACATACTGATTGATTTTTGACAGTTCAAGGTTCTGTAAGGCAGTTAGGTGGTACAGTGGATAGAGTGCCAGGCCTGGAGTCAGGAAGACTCCTCTTCCTGAGTTCAAATCTGGTCTCAGACACTTACTAGCTGTGTGACCCTAGACAAGTCACTTAACCCTGTTTGCTTCAGTTTCCTCATCTACAAAAGCTGCTGGACAAGAAAATGGCAAACCACTCCAGTATCTTTGCTGAGAGAAACCCAAATGGGGTCACAAAGATTCCAACATGACTGAAGCAACTCAACAAAGTTTCCGTAGTTCATTCTTTTTTTTTTTTTTTTTTGCAGGGGGGAGGGCAGGGCAATTGGAGTTAAGTGACTTGCCAAGGTCACACAGCTAGTAAGTGTATCAAGTGTTTGAGGCCAGATTTGAACTCAGGAACTCCTGACTTCAGGGCCGGTGCTCTACAAATTGTTCCACCTAACTGTCCCTCTGTAGTTCATTCTACTTTTCTTTTTAAAAAAGTAGCCATCTTACCATCTGAATATCTGAAGCTGTCTTTGAAGACTTTTATTGTCATATCAGGGGCCTGGAAGGATTGGAAATCATGGTAAATACATGACACAATGTCAAATTATTGACAAAGTATATGGGTGTGCATGCAATAGGATCATAGATCTAGAAGTAGAAGACACCATAGAGACCCCATAGTTCTCTTGCCTCATTTTAAAGATGAGAAAATGGAGGCCAAGGGAAGTTCAGTGACTTGCTCTAGGTCACACAGATAATAAGCCTCAGAGGTGAAGTTTGAATTCAGGTCGTCTGACTAAAAATCCAATACTCTCTCAACTGGGCCACATCACCTCCTATAGTCCTATAGAGGTCATATGCACTACACAATATATTGCATACTCAAGTAATATATGGAGATCGTTTGCAGTATATAGTATATTATAGTTTGAGCGAATGTACTGAACACACATTACATGAGTTATACCAGCGGGTTACTGGCTACATAGGTGTCTTCCTCCGTTGCTCTTGGAACATATAAGTCAGTCTTGTGACTGGCTATATAGTCTTAGAACTACAATAGTAAACAGCCGGTTAAATGTATCTTTACCCTTAATAACCTAGGTTTTACTAGTCTGTCATCCTAATCCTAAGCCTGTGGATTGCCCGAAGTTTACTATTTCTGTCTCCTGCCCCTCAGAGATTTGGACTTTATGAATGGCCTCCTTTTCTACTTGCAGGATACTAGAATCAAAAGGGAACAGCCTGCTCCTATCATTTGCCAGCACCTAGTGTTGGGTTTAAGGAGATAATCCTGTAGGTTTATATAGTAATACTCCGGCTCTGCCCAAATTGCTATCCTTTTTACACTTATGTATCTGCTAATATTAATTTCTGCTCTTTCAAAAGCATGTCTTGTCTTTCCAATTAAATCATGAGTTCCTTAAGGGCTGGAATCACATTTTCTGCTACTTCTATGGACCCCCCCTCCATGATTAGCATAGTGCTGATACATACTAAGTATTCAATAAACACTCATTTATTGATTGATTAGAGAACAAAGTATTCCGAATTCAGAGAAGTGATGCAAAGAAACAGATAATCTTGTGAGAAGCTGATCTTTTTCAGGTTCAAATGATGTAATGTTGTTGCTGTTCATCCTTTGTTTTTGAAGTGGACCAGTGACATCATGAGTAATGTCTTGATTTGCTGGTGAATTGGATTTAAGTGAGGCAGAGTTGTGGAAAATCATCAGCCTCACTGTCTCTTCCTAAGTAATTGGTTTAGTGGCAGGACAAAAGTCAAGATGACTGGCCATGGCAGAATGCAGTGGATGACCCGGGCATCTTTGACATCTGACTAATCTCTAAGCACTCCACAGTGCCACCTTCAGCCTCCTTCATGGCCATTAGAACAAATTGTACTCAACAAATTGTTCTGGTCACTTATTCTATTGGAGGAAGTCTTCACGTGCTTGAGGGAGACCCACAGTGTAGCAGACTTAATAGTCCTCAATAATTCTCTCTACAATACAAAATGGGAGCTTTTTTGAGTGTGTTTTCTTATTTTCTTGTATATATTCAGGTTTAAGGGTCAGACAAATGCCCTCTGAGAAAATGTTTCTATTGAATGAACTTATGGGATAGTGCATTATTGTTTATGAAAGACCAAAAGTAAGTAAATTATACTGATTTCAATCAGATATTTCCTTCTGATAGTCATCTGAAGGTATATTTAACTTCTTATGGGTCTTCTTATTTTCATCTTTGAACTCTACTAGCTCCAATTTCTGTAATACCCTAAGGTTACTAAGCACTCTACTTACAATCCTTCTACTCTTGTCTACTCCACCCCACTCTACTCTACAACCCTCCAAGGAAGGCAGTTAAGCATCACTATGTCCATTTTTCATATGCGAAAACTGAGGTTCAATTGTTAAGTTATTTGCCTAAATTCATAGAGCTAGGCAAAGCTAAGTTTGAATCCAGATGTACTGACTTTTTTCTTATTATACATATCAGTATATTTAGGTCTTTTACTATTCAGCTTTATGAACCATTGCAAGCTTACAGGTCACCTAGTTTGAGGAATTAATTTATAATTATTCTAAAATTTCTTTGTTAACATTCTTTGCTTGCTTCTCATGTCCTTTTGCTAATATATCTTTAAAAGTATTTGTTCATCTTTAAAACTATGAATAGATTTTTATTTCGTTAAAAAGAACAATGGCTTATTTTTAGTGAGATGATACAAGTCCATAATTACTCAAGAATTACCTTTTTTCCCTTTTAAAACATTTTGTATCTACTTATATTTAGAACACTGTCTTGATAGCCAGGTGTAGCTGGAGCTATAATAGCGTTCCCTGAAAGTGCCCTTATCTATAGAGGAGATGAGGGAGAATGGGAAAGAGTCCCTTGTAATGATTGATCTAAATCAAGCAATCAGTCAACAAGCATGCATTAAATACCTATTATATTCCAGGCCCTGTGGAAATGCAAAAAGAAAATGAAATAGGCCATGCCTTAAAGAAGTTTACATTTTATTAATGGAAACCTGTAAGTATATAATATCTATAAAATAAAAAAATGAGAGTTTTTGGAAGAAGGGTGCTAGCAATTAGGGGATCAGGAAAAGTTTCATGTAGAAGGTCATACTTAAGTTTAATTTTGACATTAATTCTAAGATGCAGAAACATGGAAGGGGAGCACGCCAGACCTGGACATGGCCAATGTTAAGGCACAAAGATAAAAGATGAGTATTACGTCTGAGTATCTGTACGAATGAAGTTTGGTTAGAATGAAGGAAAGGGAGGGAGTGATGTATAATCAGGCTTGAAAGGTAAGTTGGAGCCAAGATATGATGGGCTTTAAATGCTGCAATAGGGAGCCACTTGGGCTTAGGCAAAAATCATTTTGGCAGTTATATGATAGATGGATTAGGGTAGTTGAGTCAGGGAGCCCAAAAAAGAGAGAACTGAAATACATCAAGGGAGAGGTGATGAGGCCCTGAACTCAGATTGTGGCTGAATAGTGAGAAGGGATCAGATACTAGAGATTGTAGAAATGAAAAGATTTGCTATCTCTTTGATTATGAAGAATGAGAGGGAGTGAGGGGTCAAGGATACTACTGAGATTGTAAAACTGGGAGACTGAAAGGATGGTGGTGATGATGCCTTAGAGAGAAATAGGGAAGTTTACAAGAGAGGTGATTTTGGGGGCAAAGTTGATGATTCTACTTTGGATATGTTGAACTTGAAAAGTCCATGGGACACATAGTTTGAAATATCCAATAGGCAGTAGGTACGGAATCGAAGCACAAGGGAGAACCTGGGGCTGGAAATATATGTCTGATATAGATTTGCATATAGATGCTAGACAATATCTTCATAGTCTAAACCAGATTAATATTACTCTTTCAAAGGAGAACTCATGTTTGTAGATTAACTCTAATCCCTTCCTTTAGAAAACATCTTTGTTTTCTATTAATTTATCTAAAGAAGGCCACCTGGTTGTACAAAGTGAAATTTTTCCTCTTTAGGCCAAGTAAGAGACGTCTAGGCAAAATTCAGACTTGTGTCATCTATAGAGAAATCCCACTAGACTGCTATTGCTGGTGATAATCAATCTGTGCTTGATATCAAAGTGAAAATTGCATTTGGAGATACAAAGTAGATAAAACCTTTTGGGTAATAGATGTTCTTTGTAAATTGGGCTGTCTTTGAAATGGGCTATTTGTGCATGTTCTTGGTGGTGGCAGTAGGTAGAAGGGTTACACTGCACTATCCCATTCTGATTTTTATGTAAGACAAACTGGTTTGCCTGTGATTGATAGTTGCAGTGTGACTCACCTGCCAAGTGTCCCCACTTGACTGTATTCCTGTGGAATTACATAACCAGGAAATCAAGGTGCATTGAATTTTAAGTGTTAAGCATCTCTTCAGCTCCACAGAGTGAGAAATAGCTTTAAACAAGACAAGGATACATTCATTTATATTCCAAGTAAAGCTAGAACAATATCTTATAAATTATTAATTCCCTGAGTGTCTGTGTACCATCCTGAGCTATTGCTTGGGTCATGATGCATTTCAGGCTTTTTCCTCTATATGGAAAAGAAAAGGATACAGAATATCAAGTCCTCTTCCTTTCCAAATAAAAATGACAACAACAAAATTATTAATTTTAATGATGCTCTAAAATAATGAGTTAGTTTTTACCCACAACAAAACTCTGCAAGTCAGTGTCCCTGGGTGCAAATGTGAATTTAGCTGATTTCTCCCCAACTTGTACTGAACTTGAAAACACTGAATTCAAAATTTATTTTATACTTGAAAAAAATTAATTCAAGGGGATTTAAAAAAATTCATTTCTTTTAACAGAAAAATTTTAAAGGCAGAAACCATAGAGTCCTTTTGTGACACTAGAAGTTGAAGGGAGATTGAAAGGGAAAGGCATTAAGCTATCAATATTTGATTATTAACACAATTTTATTTGGTAATTATATAGTGCTATATTACAGATAATGATTTTTTTCTCTTCCCAATTTTTCCTCTACTTCTCTAACTTGCTTTTCCAAATCCTTTTTGAGTTCTTCTATGGTCTGGGGCCAGTTCATGTTTTTCTTGGAGGCTTTGGTTGTAGGCTCTATGACTTTGCTGTCTTCTTTAGGCTGTATGTTTTGGTCTTCTTTGTCACCAAAGAAAGAATCCAAAGTCTGAGACTGAATCTGGGCGCGTTTTCACGTCCTGGCCATATTCCCAACCAACTAACTTGACCCTTGAGTTTTTCAGTGGGATATGACTGCTTGTAGACTAACGAGTTCTATGTTCCACGTTTGGGGGGGAGGTGCCAGCTCTGTCAGAGCCGCACTCCTCCTTCCCCAAGGACCCCCAGTCCAGACTGGGCTCAGATCTTCGGCAGGCTGTGCACCCCTGCTGTGATCCGCCACTTAATTCCCCCCACCAGGTGGGCCTGGAGCCGGAAGTAACAACAGCTGTAGCTGCCCCACCTCCGCTGCCCCCGGGGCTGGAAGCCGAACCGCGAACTCCTTCCACTCCCGCAGCTTTTCCCACTAACCTTCTCCGCAGTCTTTGGTGTTTGTGGGTCGAGGGGTCTGGTAACTGCTCACGTATTCAGGGTGCTAGGGCCCCCTCCGCCCGGCTTCTGGACTGGATCGTCCACGCCGCTCAGGCTGGGCTCTGCTCCACTCCGTTCCCAGCTCCCAGCTCCCAGCTCCCAGCTCCGTGTGGAATAGAGCTCACCCAGAGACCATCCGGGCTGTCCTGGGCTGGAGCCCTGCTTCCCTCTGCTGTTCTGTGGGTTCTGCCGTTCTAGAATTGGTTCAGAGCCATTTTTATAGGTTTTTGGAGGGACTCGGGTACGGAGCTCACTCTAGTCCGTGCTTACCAGCCGCCATCTTCGCCATGATTTTTTTCTATACTGAAGGTTCAAAGATTTTAAATGGGAAGTTCTCATAAATTGAAAATCATAATTTTATTTCTTTCCATTTCCTTGATTTTGTTCAGAAGTAGCAGACAAGATATTATGGGAAGAATTGTCCTGGTTTGAAATTAATTAGAGAAGAGTAGAAATATCATAAAGAAACCAAGCAAGGCCATAAAGTTCCAAATTCATTTCTTGGTTAAGGAGATTGAATAAATATTCTAGATCTGGATAGTTTGGTCTGTTGGAACCATTTACATATTGTTTGTTGGGAGGCCAGAAAGGTTAGTGCTGGGCTCCAATTTGCCACAAAATGTATGAAATTTTGTTGCTGGCAAACATGCATAAAAGTCTGCAATGTGGAATAAAGACAAAAGTATAGCCCCCTTGTTGGTACCCATAGTTAATTTTCATGACAACAAGGGAGCATTATGGGATCTTCATCCCATCCCCCAAATATCTTCCTCACCTTTACTGTATTCTTTCTCTGTGTGGTTTGTTGAATGGGGTCCTTGAATGAGTTTCTTTTTTTAAAAAATTAATTGATGTGTTTTGTTTTTATAACACCTTCCGTTGTTGGACCTGAGTCATCTCTTCCCTCAGTCTGATGCTCCACACATTGGATAGCTTGCAATATGAAAGACTAAGAGGAGGTAGGGGAAGGGAAGTGAGACTGAGACTTCATCCAAGCTCCAAATGTCTATACATAGCTTTTATGAGTTCTTAATTTTGTGACTGCAGAGGGCGATTTTACAGTGGATCATTTAAAAATTCTGAATTGGTAAACCTGTTTTCAATTGGATTTTGAGGTCCACACTTGCTTAATCCAAAATATGTTTTGAACTTGCTGCATCAGGTTATTTATTGAGGCAGCTAGATAATGCAGTGGAGAAGAACACCAGACCCATAGTCAAGAAGACCTGAGTTCAAATTTTGCTTCAGACACTTACTAGCTATGTGATCCTGGACAATTCTTTGAAACTTTGTCTGCCTCAGTTTCTTCATCTGTAAATGGTGGTAATGGTAACACTCTCCTCTCAGGGTTGTTGTAAGGATAAAATAAAATAGTATTTGTAAAGTACTTTGAAAACCTTAAAGCAACATATAAATGCTAGCTATTGTTTATTATTACCTATTATATTAAGCCTGGCCTATAATATTTTGGCACTATAAATAGACAGTTGGATTTTGGTTTTTTCAATCATCTCATGGCTAAATTCATTTTTCATGTGGAGGGATAGTGTTGTGAAAGAGGGAGTTCTGGGACAGAGCTGGACAGAATTTCTGGACAGAAATTTATTTTTTTCCCCCAGTGCCAAAAGATTTGTTTAAACATATGAGAAAATGTATTATGGGAATAAAGAGAAGATTCCCACTCATCTTGTGATATTAGTGTCATGCATATTTGAAGACAGCAAAAACATTGCCTGGCTTTTGTTAATGTCTATTTCAAAGTTGTATTGCCAACACAAGGGAAGTAAGAGTAAATTGTCTCTCTATTGTAAATGAGCTTTTGATCTTTTAAAAGTGTGTTTTGAAGCCAGAGTTCTGCTTAATGCATTTGTTGATTACCGAGGTGAAGAGGTTAATGTTAATGGAGGCAGACACTAATAAGGACCAGGTGGAAAGAATGTTCTCTGATTTAGAGGTTTTCTGTAGAATGACTTGAACCTTACAGAAATTAGGATTATGAAAAAGAAAATAAAAGGGTGGAATCATGAATGGAAATTAATGTAGCTTCAGGCTTACCCTACTTTTACTTCTCTTCCCCCAAAATACCACTTCCCAGTGAATGTTTTCCAGTATTGAGGGTGTTAGAGGAAGGTTGGACCTTTAATATTAAGAATCCCTTGTGGATACAAGAGGAATTTATACAGAAAGCCAATGAATCCTTAGTTTATCTAATGAAGGTGTGGTCCAAGGGCAGGGAGGGGGCATTTAGAGTTAGTCAATTACAGAATTTCATTGTCTAGGAGAGCTTGCAGATGATTTGGTCTTGTCAAATCAGTCAAATTAATTGGAACCTCCAGATAGAGACTGTCTTTTGCTGTTTTTTCAGATGTATCAAGTGGGAAGTTCTCTATACCTTACCCCAAAAGAAGAATTACCTCTATAGCCAGTTCCACAATAAAATATATCAAAGGAAGGGGTGAAATTTTTAAAGAGATGGATTTGGTGGGTTGAATTTGTGCCCTCTCGCCTTGATCCCCAACTCCTTGTGATTATTCTGTTTTGTGTGTAATTGAACCATGCATTTTGTGTGGATCTTTATCCAATGTTACCTTAGGTCTTCAGGCTATTCTGTAGTCCAGGGAGGCACAATTGAAATTTGAGCAGGAGATGGGGGAAACTCTTACAGTTGGCTGGGCAAATAGGGCTGTCTACAATAAATCAGCATTTTTTTTTGTGTCAAATGAAATTTTTTGAAGTCACTCAATAGATAATGTTAATATTTAATTTTTTAAAAAAAGTCTTAAAAGGTATTGTGACTAGAGGATTAGTTAGATCTTGTCATGCTTGTGTTGCTATATGCTCAGGGGGTCAACTGCCTTGTAACAGGCCAGAGTTAGTGTAAGACAGTAGACAGAACACTCATCTTAGCATCAGAAGACCTTAGTCTAAGTCTCAGATTTGCTACTAAATCCCTGAGTAGTCTTAGTACTTAATAATAAGTACCTCAATTTTCTTATCTGGAAAATAAGTTGGTTAGATGATCTTTGATTCCTTCCAACTTGTACTTTCTTTGAAATCATTGAAGCCTCAATGTTCATTCTGGCTCCACCACAAACCAGCCACAAAACCTTGTTAAAGTCACTTAAATTTGATGAGAATTAAATGGCAATATCTGCAAAATATGGATAATTGTATTATCTACCCTGAAAGGGTTGTAATGAGGAAAGTGCCTTGTAAACTGCAAAGTTCTATAAAAATGAAAGCTATGAGTTATAGAAAAGAGAGTGATTTAGTTTAGTGGTTTAGTTTAGTGATAGCTCTTCCATCCATTTTCCTTAAAATTTTTTTATATGTAACCATATATTTTTACATCCTGTGTCCATTTTGGATGCATTGCGGCATATAGTATAAGGTACTAATCTAAAATTATTATTTACTAAACAGGTACCCAGTTTTCCCAAAGTTCTTGCCAAATAGGTATTTTTCCCAACATGGTTGATATTTTTGAATTCATCAAATAACAGATTATTGAGTTTTATTCTTTCTGGTTCTTACTATTTTTAATAAGTAAAAACAGTCTTGATGATTAGTTTCATAATGTAATTTGAGATGGAAGTGCCTTGGTCTCCTTTCATTCCTATGTCTTCATTATTTTGCTTAAAATTCTTGAACTATATCTTGTATTCTTTCAGATATATTCATTATTCTTTTATTTAACTCTATAACATAGCCTTTTGGTAGTTTTGTTGTAACAGCACAGAAAATAGTAATGAATTTAAGTATTATCAACATTTAAAATTTTATTTACGTGGATTAGCCATGAATGATGAATATTCTTCTAATCAAATGTAATTTTATTTATGTAAATTTTGAGTTTGTCTTAGGGGATTGACTCAAATATATTTTATGCATTTGCAGTTATTTTTGGAATGTGATTTCTCCATTTCTTGTTGGGTTTTGTTATTGCTGTATAAAATTTTTAGGAAACTTTCCTTTCCCCAAACTAATTTAAAAAACTCTGACCACCTTATAGATGGCAGAAATTATGTCAGACATGAGGGAGACAAGCACAAAAATGAAACAATCTCTGCTTTCAGGAAACTTGCATTCTATCAATAGAGATAACATTTACATACGGAAGCAGAAATAGAATAAATATAAAACAAATAAAAACTAGGAAAGTTGACTTTTAAGAATCTGTCCTGGGTCCAAAAGGTTGATTTTCAGAGAATACAGTGGTAACTGGTATTTCTTGACCATTTCCCCAATATTTAGTAGCAAATGCTTTTTTAAATTGATGGTTGTCGTGTAATCTATAACCACACCACTAAGTGAGAGCAGCACCCAACACACCACTCATACATACTGCAGAGTATTTATTCAAGGTTATACTATAGCTACTCAGATCTCAGTTAAACAGAGAGTATAGAGAACAAAGCTGGTGTAGGGTATCCTCAAGTATTTTCAGATGAGGGGCATATTTCTCCTGGCCAATGGAGTCCCAGGCCAATTATCACTGTTCTGATGTAAATTCCAAGATCTGAGTGAATTTCATGAGGTAATACAACAGTATGTGCATTTATACAGGAAAAAAGCCTTACCTCTGACATGAAATCAGCACACCATATTTTACCTCTAGATCTTGGCTTCTGAGGATAGATATTGGCTACAATTGTGATGATCAGACTCAACATTGCCTGTCTGAGAGTGTTTAGCCTTTATAATATAAAAGAGCTCTGGGATGATATCTGGTATGGTTGCTTTATCTACTCTACATACTCAAGGCTATGGATCTTCCCTACTGCAGCTTTGCAACTGGACATTATCTATATGCCAATAATTTTTTGGAGCAGGAGGCCTAAGTTGGGGGTATCTTGTGTAGGTCATAATTACAAAAGATAGTAGAAGAAATAGATTATTAAATACTTAGTAAGCAAACAAAAATATCGTGTGTATGTGATTCTATCTACCTATCATCTCTCTCTCTCTCTCTCTCTCTCTCTCTCAGTTATCCAATACATTTGCCGGTATTTTAGAATCTCATGTGAGAGGTGTATTCCTGGTTTGACATCACAAACGTCTTATAGTTTTATGTTCAGTATAGCATATGTATACATTACATACATATCATCATTTATATCATCACATATGATATATATACATACAATGTTAATATTATATATGTCTATGTATGTATATATATATATGTGTGTACACACACACACACACACACACACACACACATACACACACATATCTTTATTGTCCTGCAGTCTCCTTATCTGCATTCTGTATGGAGGATTGCTGTTTTTGGGCAGGCAGTTTTAGCAAGTAAAAAGAATTATAAGTAGTTTCTCTATCATTGAAATGGCTGAGAGAAAACATTAAACAAGGAAATGTGGAATATATGCAGGAGTATTAGAATATTCCTCATCTCATTTTCAGTTTTCTGTGTTCCAAGATCACATTGGTGGTTATTGATTATGGTGAATGTCTAGTATTATAAAACGGATTGGTTCAGAATTTAGTTTTGCTAACAACTTTTTTGGGGAGGAGTGGGGGGGCAGGGACAGGGTAACACCTTATTCCCTGAAAGACAATCTACCATAACGCTCTTTCTGATATTATACTAGTAGAGGACAAGTCTCATGGATTAAGGTGAATTAAGGTGATATGACCCTGTACACTCTCTAGAAATGAGTAATGTTCACTTTGCATTCACAAAAGGAAAGAATAGCATTTGATGTGAGAAAATTAAGTTGTAATAATAAATAGCTAACATTTATATATCATTTACTAGGTGCCAGGGACTGTGCCTCATTTGATCCTCACAGCAACTCTTGGAGGTAAGGTGCTGTTATTATTTCCCCCATTTTACAGACAGACTGAGGGTAATAGGTTAAGTGACTTGCCCAAGGTCACATAGCTAGTAAGTATCTGAGGCTGGATTTGAACTCAGGCCTCCCTGACTCCAGGTTCTGCATTCTATCCACTGTACTCCATATGCATACCATGTGTGGTGATAATATGATTAAAGATCTTTCCTGCCCATTCAATAGGCCTCAGGTGGGGCCAGTTAAAGGAGGCCTGATTAGAGGCAGGCCTACACCTTTGTCATACCAGTGATTAAAGATCTTTCCTACATCCTTTTGCTAAGTAGAGGCTAATCCTCAGGCCCATATCCTTTTGCTGATTGGGTGTGAAGCCCTCGGGCCCTAAAAAGAGTATATACACCCAGAAGGTAGCCATTGAGAACTGAGAATTCAGAAGTCAGAAGTAAGAATTGAGAATTCCAAGAAGGCAGAGTGGTGGAAAGAGTGTGGAGTAGAGAGTGGAAACCAGGGAGCTGCAGAGACCGGAGAACTGAGCGGGGAAGAGAACATAGGCAAATAGACAGTTAGGATTCATGACTGTTTACAGGGAGGCCCCAGCAGGGGGGAAGGTTACAGTATGGCTTGGTTCCTTGCTATAATACTGTGTTATAATTTCCTTGTTGCTATATCGAGGTTGGCTTACTGGTTTTGGAATATAATTACTGCTATATCAAATTGGAGTTATTGGTCTTGAGGTCTGATCTTCTGGTGTCTAAATAAATGTTATACTTCCTCTGCTTTCTACCTAGAGAGTTTTTCATACTTTGTGATTCTGAACCATACAGGCATGTTCATGGTCATCCTTGAGGTCATGAATCTTGCCTTACTGATACACCATGGGACGAGTTTAATTAAATAACATAATTATTGGTTAAATGGCCTTTCACAATATAATCCAAATATGAAACTACCTTTGTCTCTCTTAAATTTAATCTTGATAGATTCGGAAGAAATTTCTATCCTGTTTTTTTCTGTTATTTGAATCTCATTGTGTACTCCAATGTTAGCTATTTTTCCCAACTTTGTGGTCATCTACACATTGGATAGGAACTCAATCTATGCCTTTATCCAAGTCATTGATTACAGTGTTAAACAGGGCAAAGCATGGGTATTCCATTGATACCCCCCTTCCAAGTTGACAAACCATTATTAATAGTTTAAAATAATCTTTGGACACAGTTATTCAACCAAATTTACCTAACTGTACTATGATTTAGCTCATATCCTTCCATCTTTTCCACAGTGGAAAGATGAGAAATCTTGTCAAACAGCTTCCTAAAATCTAGGCAAAATATATTCTGACTCACATATTTCACTATTTAGCATATACCTGAAGGAGGTTAAAGACCAAAATTAAAGTCCTAAACATTTCAAAATATTCATGCTAGCACTTTTATGCAGTAGCAAAGACTTGAAACAAAGTAGATATCCATTTTTGGGGAATGTGGAAACAAACTATTGTATACAAATGTAATGAAATGTAACAAATGATGAATATAATAAATTCATAAGCAGGAGAAGACATCTCTGAACTGATGCAGAATGAAGTAAACAGAATTAGGAGAATGATGTCATTCTAAAGTTGTTAAGTATGTACTTAACAACTACAACAATGTACATGAAACACATACACACACAGACTTTAGCACTGTAAGTAATGGCCAAACTTTGCTCCATAAATGAAATATGAAAATACACTTCTCTCCCTTCTTTCCAGAGGGGAACAGAGCGACTTTGGGTCTACAACATTCCACATACTGTTAGACGGTGAAAAATTTTTAAAATCCTGGACTCTAAAAATAAAATGTAGGTAAACTTAAATTATAGATATGGTATTTGATCTGATAATTTACTTAATCTATCAAAAGAAATTAGCTTGGTCTATCGTGACCTGTTTTTGATGAATCCGTGTTGACTTTTGACGATTGCTACTTCTGTTGCTTCAAGTTTACTAATGTGTAATTATGCCTTCTAGAATTTTTTCTCAGAATAAAAGTGCAGTAGCCTCTAGTTTGAAAATTCCATTCTCTTCCATTTTTGAAGATTGGATGACATATTTGCACCTTCAGGCCTGCACTATGTTTCCCATTCTCCACAGTCTTTCAAGGATCACTAAATAAGCTAAAGTTACCTCTGAAAGTGTGTTAAATTCCTGTTAATACAACTTGAATAATTCTTATTTTAAAGCAAATGACAATGTCTGGACAAACTTAATGATACTGAACGGAACATAGATGAAGATATTCGCTATCAAACTATCAAAGGCAGAAAATCCACATAATTTTATGTACTGTTAATTTTTTTTCAGAATTGCCTTCTTCATTACTATCTTGATCAGCATCCACAGAAAGTGTTAGCATGATACTACCTCAAATAAAGAAAAAAACAAACTAGCTTTTCCCCCAAAACAAAATTTTAAAAAAATCCCAAAAGCAGTAACTTGGAGCTAAGAACTTGGTAAAATGGGGTGGGGGGAAGGTGGTGGGACTTCATCTTTCATCTTCCTTTAGTGCACACAGTAGAACCAACTCTCCTTCACTTAAATCCAACTCACACATGAATCAAGACATCACCCATCATGATGTCATTGGTCTTCTTCCAAAAACCACCACCACTACTACCATCACCACCACCACTACCACCACCATCAACAATAGTAGAGCCAGATGGTACAGTGGGAAGACTGTTGGATTTGGAGTCAGGAAGACCTGTGTTTGAATACTGTCTCACACATTTACTAGTTGTATGATTCTGAGCTTATGACTTAACCTCTCTCAGCTACAGTTTCTGAATTTGGAGAAGGCAATAAAAATGGCTCCTGCTTCATCAGATTGTTGTGAGGATTGAAAGCTTAAAGTGTTTACATAAATGCTAGCTATTGCTATTCTTGTTCTGTATTATTATTATACCATTAGGTGAAATCCAAACCATGCCTACATTTGTGACCTTTTCAGTAACAGGGTAATTTAGATTATGTAACACAAAGTTAAGAAAATATTCAAACACTATTGTCATGATGATTTCCATGGCAGTTCAGATTCATTGATAAGGTTGGATTTCTCTGTTACTAGCTTCTATTTGAGCTCCATCAGTAAATTATAGTGAAACCATTGTTTTAGATGCATAGAATGATGGCCACTCTGAATGATAAAATCCAGACACCCTTTCATCCAAAGAGGTGAACTTACTATTTACTGGCAGAGCAGAAAAATGTTCAAGAATAACATGTCAATATGAAGCACTGAAGTTATGACTCTCAGGCTGGGGGGCAAGTAATATTGTAGGAATTTTGAAAACTGGGTTATTATGATTTTTGCAAGATAATTCAAGGGGTCTATGATCAATTCAATACATTAGGATATGACAGAATTTCTATTATTGGAATAGAAAACAACATTCCAGGAGCTACTATAGTTGCCCAGGTATTGGTGAAGTTCACATGGAATTTGTACCTATCAGCCATGAAGCTGAATCTCTGGCAATGCCTACGACTTTCTAAAACAGCCCATGGCTATCAAGGTTACTGTCATGGGACAAAATAGAGAGAAATTCTGAAACTGGCAGGAAGTAAAGGAGAGAGAGTAGCGAAAAAATAAAAAAAACTGTCCATTTAAAAATGTTTGTGGAAAAGAATATGTTATTATTCTACAAAACAATTCAAGCCTAGTGAAATTTGTGTATGGAGATTACAAGGAAGAGAAAGAGGGTGACCCCAAGCTGTACCTGAAATGAAAGTAATTACAAACAATGCAGTACTTACAAATGCATACTCCCTGTAACTGAACTATAAAAGCAGTAAAAATGTCCCCCTTCTAACATCCTGATACAGGTGGACCAGAAGTCAGATATGGCAAAGTCCTGAAATCTGGGGAAATAAGAGTAGGTGCACTCTCTAGAAGAGAGTGGAACAAAAGTGAAGATAGATCTGGGGTTGGTGACTGGGGCAAGAAAATGAACTTCACAAGTGCTAGATGGGGGAACTGGCACTAGATAGCAGTTCATTGAAAAAATCTGGAGCTTTAGTAAACTGTAAGCTCAAAATGAATGAACAATATGAAATAGCTGCTGAGAAAAGCAACATATCAGGCTGCATTTTGAGATGTATAGTGTTCCAGGCCAGAAAGGTGACATTGCTGCTATATTCTTCCCTTGTTAGACCATGATCATATTAAATTCTGTGTACCACATTTTAAGAAGGACGTTGAAAATATGGAAGGGTCCAGTAGAAGACAATGAAGATGGTGAAGGACCTCAATAAGCATATTATAGGAGGATTATTGGAGGAAGTGGGCATGTTTAAACTGAAGAAAAGAAGGAGGCAGTAGGGACATGACAATTTCCTTTTAGTATTTGAAAGATTGTGCCATTGAAGATGGTTTAGACTTGATCTGTTTGTCCCCAGAAGGCGTAACTAATATCAAAGGGTGGATATTTCAAAGAGGTTAATCAGATTTAATGTAAAAAACCAAACCAAAGCAAAACAACTACAATAACAAGAACAAAAATATGAGCAAAAACCAAACAACCCAAACAAAAACACTTTCTAGCAATTCAACTTTATCCAAAATGAAATGGTGATCTTTTGGAAGTGGAAGATTTCTCTTTACTGGAAATTTTCAAACAAAGGTTGAATGATTGCTTGTCAAGTACTACGTAGAAGTAATTGTTATTCAGTTGTGGGTTGAACTATCCAGTCTGTTAGGTGCTTCTCAGTTTCTGAGATTATGTGGTGTTACCATTTTAATCAGGAAGGAAAAATTTAATGTAGAAACATAGCCCAGTTTATGGTCATCAGTGAAGTATATAAGAAATTTATTTGGTCTGTTTAAATGTGAAAATGGACATTCCATTAAAATTGCATTATTCAGAGAGTAGAACACATATGGGGTCATTGTATGTCATAAGTGTACTGGGATTGCTGTAGTGCTTAGCGGTGACTTTAAACAATGACATTAAGAAAAAGTCTCTTGTGTGCAAATCAATAGTCATGCATCTAACTTAGAATTTTAAATCCTTTTTGCGCAATTAGGTTGTGTGTGTATGCATATAAATAAGGCTGGAATATGTGGCATGTTTATCTTCTTTCTGTAAAATAATAAGCTTTCCTGGCAGGCACTGTCTCTTACTATTACCTTCAATAATACATGTCCAGAGGCAACTGCTATTTGCTAGAGCACATCCTCCAAACCAAAAATAATTTAAAAAATCAATAAGGTTAAAGAATGGTGTGAATGTATGTTTCAAATATGCTGCATTTTCCTTGAAATCATTTGCTGTCTCTACTCCTGCATATGTTATATTGATCTTCCAAATAGATTTTAGAAAATCATTTGGAAAAAAAAGAAAATGATGAGGACTGAATGACAGGTTTCACTTTTCTTGGTAGGAACAAATTCCCTTTTGGACAAAGCAAGAATTGAACTTTAGTCCTCAATTATAATGAAATATATTTTGTGATTTTTAAGGCTTTTTCCACCTTTTATTTGCTTAATTATTTTCACCTCTTCTACTTATGTGATTCTGCATAGATTAACAAAACTTTGAACTAAGGCAAGAATCTAGAAATATAGAAATGGTGTTTAAACTAACATTTCCAGCCTGAAAGAGACCAGAGATTCAAGAAAACTTATGAGATCATCTCTTTGGATTTTGATATTTAATTCTGTATCAAAGAGATACATTAGGTTAAATCAGAAGTGTCAATCACCAGGCCCCTTTAGCCTCTGGAAAGGAGATTAAGATGTAATTTTATAAATTTAGATTTTGTAGTTTAACAAATAAATATTTAACAAGACAAATAAAAATGCAATAGAATATAAAGAATACTAATGTGGTTTTTTACACGTAGGGGTTAGTTGCCCTCTGTTTCTATTTGAGTTTGATACTACTGGGTTAAATGACTGAGGTATTTTGGAGATAAATAGAAACTGACAAATCTTTTATCAGTGAGATTGTTTTAAAAAATTGTAAAAAAGACTGAAAAAATATGCAACTGAATTGTTCATGTTTAGAGAAAGCCTAGTTGGTTGACCCATATAGCCACATCTGAACACCACTATTTACCTGGTGGCAGCTACATAGTTTATAAGTACAATCCCTGGGAAAAATAAACTGCCTCTGAAGTATTAGCCATGGAAACTCAAGCTTCTAAAATAACAATAAATGTCACAGGAAAAAAAAAAAGATTAAGTATCTGGCTCACAGTCCCATCATCATCACATCAACAAGACTGAGGGTTTCTTATACTACTAAACTTGACTATATCATTCTTCTGGCAATGGAAAGGAATAGAAAGGAATAATTTGAATGTCTGTGAGTTAATAATTCTTTTAGACTGTGTCTGTAAAGCTATTCTAATATCCACTTAAAAAATAATGTTGACATGAAGCTGATATTGGAATTTTCTGCTAAGTTGTTGTGTGCCAGTTTTCTGGTTGAACTTTGCAGGTAATTCCATTCTGAGTTGCAATCTCATGCTCACATCCTAGTCATGCTCACATCCCCAGGGCTTTTAATCTGAAAGGTGTCTGCAAAATTAGTCCTGGTATAAGGACTACCCCTCCTGAAACCATGTAAACCCCAGAACAAGTGGATAAAACTGAGTGAGAGGCAGCATGATGTGGTGGAAAGGGTACTGTACTGGGAGTCAAGAAGAGTCCTGGGCTACAGTCCTACCTATTTTCAGCCCTTTAAAGTATGGGCATGTCCCCTTTCTGGGTCTCAGTTTCCCTATAAGCAAATTGGGTTATAAGAACTTCCTTAACTTTAGGCTATTGTGAATTTCACAATGATGATTTGTGAAATCACTTTTTAAATTGTAAGGTACTATATAAATGCAATGCACTATTATTCAGCATACAAATACAAGTTTTCCCACAAAAAGATGGGGCCCCTAAACACTTGGTTTTGATAAATTGTCCCTGAGAAGTCAGTAAGCAATAGACTGTGCATATCCAAGCTGACAGAAATTTCTGCATTATATGCCTGAGTGTAATTCAATAGGATAGTTAGCTGTCATGAATAAAATACATATGATTGATTGTGTATGTGTTTTAAAAATAGTGGTTGGTCAGATAGTGGCTCAGCAAAAATGAACTCATTTTGAATTTCTACGAATGATTTCATTTATAGTTAAAATTGATTTTTTTCTTGCATAAACAGTGCTGATCTTAGATTGTCACTTAAGTGTGAATTCTCTGATAAACATGTAATGTGAGATGTTTGCATTTTGTCTTACTCTATTACTTTGGAAGAAAATAATTAGTGAAAGGTGTTTGGAAAAACCCTTTTGTAAAGATTTGCTTGCTTATATGCAAAATGTCAAGAAAAAACTAAGCTTATAATAATACAAAACACTTGTTTCACAAAAATATTATTATAGGGTTTTTATTTTATTTTTTGAACTTGTACTATATACAAATCCAATATAATTAATATAATATGATATATTGTGATATAAGTGTAACACAATATAATATAAAGTGATATCCATAATGGAGAACTGGACAAATGTTGTTCATCTGTTTTTGAAGGGGACCAATGATATCACAAAACAAAAATGAAGAAAGTAAAAAATAGTATGCTTTGCTCTATATTCACACTCCATCAGTTCTTTCTCTGGAGGTGGTTAGCATTTTTTATCATAAGTTCTTCAGAGTTGTGTTGGATCATTGTATTGCTGAGAATAGCTAAATCATTCACAGCTTATCATCATACAATATTGCTGTTAACTGCATATGCTATTCTCCTGGTTCTACTCACTCCTCTTTCCATCAGTTCATATAAGTCTTTACAGGTTTTTCTGAAAGCATACTGCTTGTCATTTCTTATAGCATAATAATATTCCATTATAATTATATACCACCACTTGTTTAGTCATTTCCCAATTGATGGTCATCCGCTCAATTTCCAGTTCTTTGTCACCACACACAAAAAAGCTACTATAATTATGTTTGTACAAATAAGTTCTTTTCTTTTTAAAAAATCTCTTTGGGATACAGACTCGTAGTGGTATTTCTGGGTCAGAGGGTATGCACAGTTTTATAACCCTTTGGGCATAGTTCCAAATAAGTCTCTAGAATGGTTGGATCAGCTCACAATTATACCAACAGTGCATTAGTGTCTCAATTTTCCCGCATCCCCTCTAACATTTGTCATTTTTCTTTTCTGGCATATTAGCCAATCTGATCGATGTGAGATGCTACCTCATTAACATTTCTTTAATCAATCATGATTTAGAGTATTTTTTATGTGAGTATAGGTAGCTCTGACTTTTTTTCATCTGACAACTGCCAATTCATATCTTTTGATCATTTATCAATTGGAGAATGAGATATTCTAATACAAGGGATTGAATTCTCTATATATTTGAGAAATGAGGCCTTTATCAGAAATATTTGCCATAAAAACTTCCCCCCAGCTTTCTGCTTTCTTTCTCATCTTGGCTCCACTGATTTTGTTCAGGGGTGGGGAACTTGTGGCCTCGAGGCCACATGTGGCTGTCTAGGTCCTCAGGTGTGGCCTTTTGACTGAATCCAAACTTCATAGAACAAATCCCCTCAATAAAGTTTCTATAAAAGTTGGACTCAATCAAAAGGCCATACTGAAGGACCTAGAATGCCACAGGTTCCCCACCCTTGGTTTTGTTTGTGTGAAACCTTTTTAATTTATTATAATAAAAATCACCCATTTAACATTCCATAATACTCTGTATATCCTGGTCATAAATTCTTTCCTTAAACATAGATCTGTTAGGTAAATTATTCCATGGTTTCCTAATATGCTTAAACCTTTTATGTTTAATTCATTTACCAATTTTGACCTTATCCTGGTATATGGTGTGAGATGTTGGTCTATACCTAGTTTCTGCCAAATAATTTTCCAGTTTTCCCAGTGTTTTTTTTTTTCAAATATTGAGTTCTTCTCCCCCAAATCTGGATCTTTGGGTTTTTCAAATACTAGATTACTATAGTCATTTTCTACTGTGTATTGTGTATCTAATCTATTTCACTGATTCATCACTCTGTTTCTTAGCTAGTACCAAGTTGTTCTGATGTTTATCCATTTCACTTAGGTTTTTAGATTTATTGGCATTTAATTAAGCAAAATAGCTCCTAACAATTGATCTCATTTCTTCTTCATTGGTAGTGAATTCACCCTTTTCATTTTTGATACTGATAACTTGGTTTTCTTCTTTTTTTTCAAATTAAATTAACTAATGGTTTGTGTATTTTATTTTCATAAACCCAGATCCTAGTTTTATTTATTAGTTTAATGATTTTCTTGTTTCCAATTTTAATCTCTCCTTTGATTTTCAGGATTTCCAATTTGGTCTTCAACTAGGAATCTTTAATTTGTTTTTCTAGTTTTTTTGGTTGTTGTTGTTGCAGGCCCAATTAATTTCTCTGTCCTTTTTCTATTTTTATTGATGTAAGCATTTAGAGGTATAAAATTTTCCCTAATTATTACTTTGACTGCAACCCATAAATTTTGGTAAATTGTTTCATTGTTGTCATTGTCTTTAATGAAGTTATTGATTATTTTGATGATTTGTTCTTTGATCCCCTCATCTTTTTGGATTAGATTACTTAACTTTCCAATTAATTTTAATCTATGTTTCCATGGACACTTATTGAATGTAATTTTTATTGCATTATGCTCTGAAAAGGATGCATTTAATATTTTTGCTTTTCTGTATTTGGTTAGTTTTGATGTCTTAGTACATGGTTAATTTTTTGTGTAGGTGCCATGGTTCACTGAGAAAAAGGTATATTCTTTTCTATTTCCATTCAATTTTCTGCAGAGGTCTACCATATCTAACTTTTCTAAAATTCTATCAATTCCCTTTACTTAGTTCTTGTTTATTTTTTGTTAAATTTTTCCAGTTCTGAAAGGGGCAAGTTGAAGTCCCCTACTAGTATGGTTTTACTGTCTATTTCTTCCTTTAACTCATCTAACTTTTTCTTTAAACATTTGGATGCTATACAATTTGATGTATACATGTTTAATATTGATAATCACTGGCTATGGTACATTTTAGCAAAATGCAGTTTCCCTGCTTATCTCTTTTAATTAGATGTATTTTTTTTTTGCTTTTGCCTTGACTAAGATCAAGATTGCTACCCCTGTTTTTGTTTTTTACTTCAGCTAAACAGATTCTTCTCCAGCCCTTTACTTTTACTCCATGTGTGTCTCTCTGCTTTAAATGTGTTTCTTATAAACAGCGTATTGTAGGATTTTGGTTTTTAATCCACTCTTCTGTCTACTTTCATTTCATTGGCAAGTTCCTCCCATTTGCATTCACATTCATGCTTCCTCGTTATTTCCCTCAGTTCTGCTCTCTGCCCCATCTTTTTTATCCTCCTCTCTCTCTTCTTCACCCTGTCCCTCTTCAAAATTGTTTTGCTTCAGACTGCCACCTCCCCTATCTGCTTTCCCTTCTATCAGCCTCCTCTCTTATTATCCCCCATCCTTCTTTCTTCTTTGTAGGGTAAGATAGATTTCTATATACATTTGACTGTGCATGTTATTCCATCTTTGAGCTAAGTCTGATGAAAGTAAGGTTTAAACATTATCTGATCCTCTCCCCACTCCCATCTTGCCTTTGTAAAAGTCTCTTTTATGTGAGATAATTTAGTCTATTGTATCTTTCCCTTCCCCTTTCTCCCAGTATATCCCTTTTTATCACCCCTTAATTAATGAATTTATTTTTTTTGGATATCATCTGATTATAGTTAACTTGCACCCACGCCCTCTGTCTATGTTCATTCCTAATAACTGCCCTAAGAAAGAAGCATTTCTTAGAAGTTACAAATATCAACTTGTTGTATAGAATGTAAGCAATTTCACCTTAGTAAATCCCTTTTGATTTCTCTTTCCTGTTTACCTTTTTATGCTTCTCTTGAGTCTTATGTTTGAATGTCAAATTTTCTATTCAGCTCTGGTCTTTTTTATCAGGAATACTTGGAAGACCTCAATTTCATTCAATGTTCATTTTCCACCTGGAAGGATTATACTCAGTTTTTCTGGGTAGATGATTCTTAATTGTAATCCTTATTCCTTTGCCCTCTGGAAAATCACATTCCAAGCCCTCATAACCTTTAATGTAGAAGTTGCTGAATCTTGTTTTATTCTGATTGTGGCTCCATGGTATTTGAATTGTTCCTTTCTCTTTGTAATATTTTCTCCTTGAGGAATTTAGCTGTAATATTCCTGGGTGTTTTCATTTTGGGATCTCTTTCAAGAGGTTATTGGAGGATTCTTTCAATTTCTTTTTTCACCTCTAGGACTAGGTTATCAGGGCAATGTTCTTTGATAATTCCTTGAAATATGATGTCTAGACTTTTTTTTTATTGTGGCTTTCAGGTAGTCCAAAAATTTTAAAGTTATCTCTCTTGGATCTATTTTATAGGTCAGTTGTTTTTCCAATGAGCTATTTCACATTTTCTTCTATTTTTTCATTTTTTGATTTTGTTTTATTATTTTTTGATATTTCATAAAGTCCTTAGTTTCTATTTGCCCAATTCTAATTTTTAAGGAATTGTTCTCTGCAGGGAGCTTTTGTACCTTTTTTTTCCATTCGTCCCATTCTGCTTTTTAAGGAATTCTTTTCTTCAGTGATTTTTTGCACCTCTTTTAACATTTGACCTATTCTGTTTTTTAAGATGTTATTTTCTTCAGTATTTTTTAATCCCTCTTTCAATCTAGCTGTTGGCTCTTTCTCATATCATTTTTACTTGTTTTCTCCATTTTACCTCTGCCTCTCTTACTTGATTTTAAAAGTCATTTTTGAGCTCTTCCAGGGCCTGAGGCAAATTTATATTTTTCTTGGAGCCTTCGCATTAGCTGCTTGGATCTCATTACCTTCTTCTGAATTTGTGTTTTGCTCTTCCCTCTCCCCATAGGGGAATTTGGGAGAGTTCAGGTGATTCCTTGCCTCTACTCTGCCAGCTTTATTCCACCCTAGGTATACCTTTTTCATTTTAATTATTACCATTAAGTCATTTTAGAATCTTTGTCAATATTGTGCGTCACTGATCATTTAATTAAAAAAAATTTTACTTAGATTTCAATGTCTAAACAGTAGCCTTCATTCTTCCAGAATATCTCTGGCTTCTTGAAATCTTTGTAGACTCCACTCTATCCTTTTGAGATTTAGAGTTTGTAATATTATGAATGGATAGATAAAATCTTTGGGTAATGTGTATAAGGGAAGATGAATCATAAGGATCAAGAATCATAAAATGTTAAACTATCCACTTCACCTCTCTCACTTTACAGAAGATAAACCTGAGCCTTTGAGGGATTTGGTTATGGTTTCAGAACTAGTAAATAGAAAAGCCAAGACTAGAATCCAAATCTCCATACTATTGGTTTATAGTTGGACTATGACCTCCCTTATTCCCTGTAGTTTATCTCTTCTAATATACATTTCATTAGCTTTCTTGGCTGCTGTTTCATGCTGTTTAATCATTTTCTGTTTGCATTTCACTAACTTAGCCGTGTCTTTTATGCAAAAGTGGCCCAAGACACAAAGATTGCTATTGCATTTGAGAGAGCAGTTTGGCCTCAATACTTTCAAATCCACATTGTGAAAGAGCCCTGAAAGGAGAACTAGAGATTCAAAAAAACCCAAAAAACCGAAAACACTGAGATTCCAGAAAACCATAGTTCCTGTGGTTAAAGAACAGAAAAGGTCAAAAGTTACAATTTTTGCAAATGTTAAGGAGAAAACTTGTTTTTGTAGGCTGATAGAATATCAGTATAGAGGTCATATATCTAAACTGGTTATCACATATGCCAAATCTTGCAAATTCACATTGTGTCCTTACAACAGCAAACATGCTGGGACACCCAGGATGGCCTGCTAGCACAGGTTCTTTGATCTTCTTTTCTAAAACAAAAGGCAACTTAAAGGGGGGTCAACAATCTTACTTTAATCAAACATATCTAAATCATTCACCAGTTCAGGGAAAAGGTCGGCACCCTGAACATGGAGAAAATACAAGCAGAGAATACAAGCAAAGAAATTAGCACAGAGACTCAACAGACAGGGCTCCAACTGTCCGAACAAAGTAATACAACCACCTACATACACTACTGGATTGGGGGAGCACCACTACATATGAGTAGTTGGGGGGCTTTTAACAAGCCCCCCAAAGCAAAATACCAACCTCAGAATGTATACACACTTCTCAGAGCCAGAAGGCATCACAACCCTTGTGATTCAGTGCCTAATTAGCTTAGTACCAAAAGGTGTGAAAGCCTTCCTACAAGCAAGCCTCCCAGTAATCAAGCCTCCCACTAAGCAAGCTCCTCCTTAGGCAAGTTTATCCCCCAATGGGCTCTATGTGTCTCAGCATGTATCACAGCTATGATTGAACATATGTGGTCACATAGGCCTATTAATGGATGAGGAAGATCTTCATATTCTATTAATATTATATAATCTCTCCATCTCTATCTATCTTTAAACACACACACACATACAGTAACAGAAAAGAATTTCTGGAGCTTTATGATTACAATTAAGAAGTTTGTTGCTACTGATAGAAAGATCTTTCAGTATATTTCTTAAGTTATACTGACAAAGCAGTATTCTATAATGGGAGTATACTAAGTAGTAATCCCTATTCTCATATACTGAGATGCTCGATGACATGATCTCTATGTGCACTTATTGGTAAGGAATGCTCTTTGATAGTGGGACTATTTTTCATTTTGGTTTCGCATTTCCAGAGTTTAGTTCATAGTATTAAGATGTATTTGTTGCAATGAAAATTGCTTACTAGACAGAATATATCCATATCTTCAAATTCCATCAATACTCCAAAAACTTAAATTAAGAGATGATGTAGGAAGAAGAAGAGAACTGGCATGGACTTTTAGATGCTGCAGAAATCATTTTTTCACTAGGTGGAACTATACTTAAACTATCCAAAGATAGGAGATATCTATTATTTTCCTTAAAATTTTCCTTAAAATTCAGTATCTTAGAATTCTGAGAAGTAAAAGTTTTATTATCACAAATTTTCCTTACTGAAAGTCAAGGCTATTGGTTCTATATCAGAAAAAGACCTTGGAGACCATATGTTGTACTTTCCTCTACCCTTTCCTCACCACCAGTGAGGAAATTGAATTCTATAGAGTTTCATAGGATCATAAATCAGGGACTTCAAGGATTATCTAGTCTAAATAATCTAGGGATTATCTAGTCTTATTTGGTAGATGAGGAAATGAGATCCTCCAGATTTGAAAGGCTTCCATCAAGGTTCCACAGGTAGCAAGTATCAATTACCAATAAACATTCATTAAGTGCTCACTATGTGCAAGGCAATGTGCTGAATGCTGGGGACACACACACACACACACACACACACACACACACACACAAATGAATAACAGTTCCTGTCCTCAAGAAGCTTACAATCTAGTGGGGGAAAATAGTACAGTAAAGAAAACTGAAAATAGAAGGGAGCAAAGTTACATAGCTCAGGGCATGATGGAGAAGTACATATTGAATGTAGCCAGGAGAGAAATGATGAGGTATCTGTCCTGTTCCTCCTTTTTAAATGGAGGAGGGGGAATTCATGACTTCACTCTCAAATCAGAGGGGCAGAGGGTACTGAGTACCAACGCTGATTGCATCCTGAAGGATCTTGAGATTTCATGGTGATGAGATAACTGAGAACAGAGTGGGGAAGACAAAGAGGAATAAGGCTTAGAGCTGGGATTTGAACTGATTCAAATTTAATTTCCATTCAAACTCACAGTAAGTAGCAGATCCTGGATTTGAACCTGGATACTCTGATTCCAAGCACAGGGATCTTTACCTCATGTTAACTTATCATAAACTGAAATACAGATTCATTCAGGTGGTGAATCCATTACTGACATGGGAGGAAGGGCATCTGGTATTGTGCTACTGTTTTAATTTTTTTATACCGTGAGACAACCAAATATTATTTCAAAAATTGGAATTTAATTTTACATATTGCAAAGATATGCTCGCCTCATACAAACTACTTTGGGAGCTGCAGTGAACAAACTTTTGGAGTTCAGTTCCCTAAAGCTGAATTCTGCTCTATATGCAGTGTTACAGCAGAGCTTGAGGGTAGAACATTAAGCTGTTGTTTGCCTACTTTGCTAAAGATGATTTAAAACCGAAGTCTGAGCAGTAGAATGATTCTAAGTAAGCTAATAATAAAGAAAATGCTATCAGGCAGAGTACTTAAGTTTACTTTTGGAAAGGAAAACCAGCTAAAGAAATGCAGTTAACCTCAAAATGCTTCCTGGATTTTATTGGTGGCTGTCAGTCTTCTCTCCACAAAACATTTAGCTGTTTTCTTTAAAAAGCTCTTTTATGGCTTCAAGTAGTAGTATTCTCCCAGCCATAGAATAGCCAAATTGGAAGAAATCTGGTAATTCTAGGTCAATCTCTTCATTTACTGATGAGGAAATCGAGGCACAGAGAAAGAAAGTGATTTGACTTGGGATCACATAGTAAGTCAGACTTGGAAGGAGCCTATAAGCAGATTATTCCAACCTGTATCTGAACAGTAATGTACTTTACCACATTTCTGACAACTGGTCATCTGGTTTTCTCTTGTAGATCCAGTATTTCTTGAGGTAGTCACTTCTACCATAAGTAATTCGAATTAGTTTTTAAAAGTTTTTCCTTACACAGAGATTAAATTTGCCTCTCTGTAAAGCGATACCTAAATTTCTTTTAGCTCTCCCCTCTGAGGTTAAGCAAAGCAATTCTAATCCATCTTATGCAAGAGAGGATAGCAGAGACCATCCCTCTTACTTCTCCCAATGGAGCATGCCTGAAGTTGCCATTCCTGGTTGCTTTGAGGTTTGCTTCCACCATGGTGGCCTAGTGCTGGTACATCTTGGTATGACATATTAAACCCTGAGTTCTGCCTTGGTCATCCTCTTATCCCATGTAAGTGGTAGGGAGTTGTATCAGTTAAAAGAATAGTTGGCTTCCAGCCTGACCCTTTTGACTTTGACTCTTCAGTGTGGCAAGAAGCACATTCTTTATTTTGATTTTCTTAAGCAGGGTGGTGGGAAGATGAGTACTGACCTTTCTCCTCTTCCTGATGCTGCCCCTATAGCAGCATCAGGATTGGGCTGGTAGTAGGGAAATATTCTACGTGAGATTTGCATATTTCTCTAAAATGTAAAAGAAACTATATGAGTTCAATTACTGAATCATCTTCTGTTAATTCACGCTTATGAGTCTTTTATTTTTACCATTTAAGTGTAGGAATAAATTATCTGCCTCATACTTGATTTATGTTGTACAACTACCTTTTTGGGGAGGCCCTAGACATAATTATCCTCAGGATGTGAGCCTTAATGAGCCAAAGAATGTGAGAACAGAAAATCTAACTTTTTTCTTTAGAGGCAGTCTTCCCTAGGGTTGAACTCCATCCGTGGACCCACATGTCTGGGTCCAGAGCAGAAAGGCCCTCAAAGGACAGAACAAGTATTTTAGTACCTACAGCTCTTAAAGTGACCTAGGAGCCATCCCATAAAGTTGCAATAGCTATCATATTCTGACTCAATCAGGGCCTATTGCCAGGGCTCAGACCAGAACCCAGGATTCCTGGCTCTCAATTTAGTCGTCTTTCTGTTATGAACATTATGATTGATAGTAGAACATTTCATTAGCATAATGGAAGGAGCACTGAATTTAGAGTCAGAGACCTTGAATTCAAGTCATGGATTTGCCACTTACTATCTGTGTGATCTTGAGCAAAGTTGCTAACACTTCCCTTGGCTTGAGTTTCCCTTCCCTATCTACACAACAAGGGAGGTGGGCACATAACCTTTAGAGGTTCCTTCAATTCCCACTTTTCTAAGATGTTATGTCACCTTAGAGACTGACCTTGATGAGTCTCACATCTATTGTAAAACTTAAGAAGACTTGGGGGCAACTAGGTGGTACAGTGGATAGAGCACCGCTCCTGGAGTCAGGAAGACCTGACTTAAAATCTGGCCTCAGACATTTACTAGCTGTGTGACCCTAGGCAAGTCATTTAACCCTGATTGTTCCCCCCACCCCCTTAAAAAAAGAAAAGCCTTAAGGAATCATAGAGATAGGCTACTTCTCAATGTTCTCTCCCCTCCATGTTGTATGCCTGCTAGGAAAGAATAGGATATTAAAACATGGAAAGTTTCATTTTTAGAAACAGTAGTTTGTTTGCTATGATTCCCTCTTTTTATCAATGAGGGAACTGAGACTCAGAAGAGTGAAGTAATCTGCCCAAGGGGAAACAGCTAGACACAGCTAGGCAGAGGCAGGACTGGAACCCAGATCTTCTGCTCCCTAGTCCATTGCTTTGGATGTTGCCCTGATTCTAATTATAAAATCAAAAAGCAAAATTTGTAATAAATATTTACAGAAATTGTTTGAGTTAGTGGTGTCTTCTTTGTTTTTTAACTTTTCACATCTACCATTTGATTATCATTAATTATTTCTGTAAGGCTTCCTTTTGTGCTCTGAAGCCAGCCTCATAATGAACGGGGTAGCTTTCCTCTGGCTCTAACATTTTTAGGTGTTGCCTATGTTCTGTTTCAAATATTGAGCTTCTTTATATACCTTTTCATAACAGACATAGCATGAAGTACCCTCTGTCCTCTAGAAGAAAACAAGTATTAAGATCCAAGTCTGGACCCTGTTATATTTTTCTGCATCCTTGAATAACTACCTGGGCAGGCAAAAGGCCTTTTTAATCTTTAATCATGAGTGCTTTCCTGCACCATTCTACCCCAAATGATAATTCTTGCATCTTTAGGCTCAGAACAGTGTATGTGTTGTCAGGAAGCTACAGGGAGCCTAGGTGAGAACTTTGAAGTATGCCTAATATTGAAAGTTGAGAATAAGATGGATATTTTAAATAATGAAAAGGAGGAGAAGCAATACTGTGTGTCCTGGGAGTGCTTAATATCTTTATTGGATGTAGAAAGGTGTGACTTAAACTTAAAGAAAGTGCTACCTTCCATTTCTTTTCCTATTCTGCCTTAGGAACTCTCTGCTTCACTGAATGGATGAAATTCCTTTTATGTGAAGATATGTGCAGTATTCAATATTTGAGAATATTACTTGCTTATGCAATTCTTGAGAAGGGTACTTACTTCATGCATGTTTCACTGACCAGATTTTGTATTTCCACATGTGCAAATACATTACTAGTTTTCTGCTTGAAAAAGGTTAAGTTTTGAACATTGCTCATGGATGATTAATTAACTATTGGGTAATAATTAGGACAGCAGTCCTTTCCTGATTAAACTATGTTTCCCTCATTGCTTTTATTGTCTGTGATCTGTCATTGAGTGCAATTCATTATTCTTAATGAAGCAAATAAATTAACCCAAAATGGGGGCTTTTATTTTTTTATGTTGTAGACCCCTTTTTGGCAGTTCTAGTAAAGCTTATGGACCTCTCGTAGAATGAAGTTTTAAATAAATTACAGTAAATACTAAATTTCATCTAGAGATTAGTAAAAATGAAGGTGTACCTTTTTTCAGATTCATATTCATAGATCCCTTGAAATTTATACCTTGACCCCTTGCGTAGACAACAGGATATGAACCCAAGAGATTGGATTTTATTAGGTGTAAGTGCTGGTGCTATTTTGCTATTGGGATGAGCCCACAGGATGCTAGACAGGCAATCATAAAAATAGTCAATGTGGAGAGTGGCCAGGACCATCTGTTCCTTATATACCATTGATCTTTTTCTTTATGACTGTTCTTCCCTTCCTACAGTGTCCCGTCTGCCTTAACAGACTCTTGCTTGGGTACCTTGAAACCTGCCCAGCAGCCACAGTTTATTTCCAGAAGTCAGTAGCCAAGACATTGCTTAGGCTGTGATTCCCTTATAATTTTTCTGATCCTCTCTGGCCAACCTGGAGAGAGTTTGATTTCAGTGGGAGCCATCCTTGCTTCATGAGGGACTGGACAAAGACCATTTTATCAGGGAACTTAAACTGTCCTTCGTAAGCAACCATAAATGCATTCAAGTCTGTCTCAGCTGTTTATAGATAACATTTTACAGCATCTGTCATCATATTGTAAGCTGAATATGACGACCTCAAGCAAAGTGGGCGTGCATTGTGTAATAGTAATAATGAGTCACGTTTCTAAAACACTCCAAGGCACTGTTGCTGTTAGTAAGTCATTTCAGTTGAGTCCCACTCTTCATGACCCTATTTGGGATTTTCTTGGCAAAGATACTAGAGTGGTTTGCCATTTCCTTCTCTAGCTAATTTTGTAGATAAGGAAACTGAGACAAATAGGGTTAGGGGATTTGCCCAAGGTCACATAGCTAGTAAATTTCTGAGGCCTGATGAGTCTTCCTGTTTCCGGGTCTGGTACTCTATTCATTGTACCACCTAGCTGTCCACTTTAAGGTTTACCAAGTTTCCACCTCCCCCACTACCAACCCCCACAACAGTACAGTGAGTTAAATAGGGTAGGTATTATTATCCCATTGTACAGAGAATGAAGCTTGAGGTTTATGGAGGTTTAACAGGGGCACACACTTTGTGGACTCCAGAACTATGATTGAAATACTATAGCAAAGTGCTGAACTTTTAGAAAGAAATAATAATTTATTGATCTTTGAAGTTCTGATCAGACAGTGATTGATTGGGAGGCATTATGACATAGCAGATAGAGTGTGGGGAAGACTAGGGTTTGTTATAGACACTCACTGGCTGTGTCACTCTGGCCAAATGACTTAACCTCTCTGAACTTCAGTTTTCTCATTTGAACAATGGGGACAGTAATATCTTCTACATCATAAGGTTGTTGTGAGGACCAAATGATATTTTTATTGTACATTGTAGTGCCAGTGCAATACTCACAGTGCCTACAGAGGCTATGAATATGCCAGCATAGTTCTGAATTGCAAAACGTAACAGGTTCTTTTCATTGAAGGCAGAATCAAAACATTTATTCAAACACAAGAAAGCCAAATCCATCATACCAACAAAGAAACCTATACACATTAGCAATGCAAGGGGCACCGCCATCCCCAAGCCCTCTGTTAGGGCCTTCCCACAAACCAACACCCTCAAGCAAAATCACTCCTTGGCTCTCACTCAGTCTAGCTGCTGCTCTGCGTGTCTCTCTCTCCAAGCTCTGACTGCTCTGTCTTACTTCCTCTCAGCTCTGCTCCACCCATTCAGCAAGCTCCTCCCTCCACAGGCTCATGTGACTCAGACTCATGTAACTCTGACAGGTCACGTGGACCTATTAATGAATGCAAATGATCTTCAAATTGTATTAACAATACACTAACCATACTCCCATTGCATTAACAATACATTAACAACACATACACACACACCTGTATGTATATATATATATATGTACATATATGCATACACACATATGTATGCACATACATACAACTTTGTAACTCAAAACAATATACGAATGTAGCTATTATTATGAATTGATTCACTCAACAGATTTTTAACTGAGTATCAACTGTGTCCAGAATGTCATACTAGGTCCTTGGAGATTGCTGAGAAGGGTGCTACAGGGTCTTTGCCATCAAAGAATTAGGCAATAAAGTATACTCAGAAACAGTGCTTAAAACAGCCGGCCTAATTATGACCATTGGGAAAGGCTCCGAGTCATCAGTCTGGAGAGGAACTTAGGCTCAACTCCTACCCATGTGTAGTTGGAACTACTTATTCATGGCAACATTTTCAAGTATGAAGACAATTATAAAACTAGGACTATATTGTTGAACAAAGAGGAGATTCAATTTTCCTTTAGACGTGAGCCTGTGGAATGTAGGGTTGTGCTATCCATCTCCTTTCTCAGCAGCCCCTAATGATGTGTCTGAGTAACAATGGAACAATCTTTTAAGTTAGGAACTGAGTGACAGTCATTGACAAAATTTGCTGGGGATTTATTTTTCGACGTTCACCAGTGAATACACATATTCTTTACTAAAGGGTCAGTGTTGCAGATGAAAGGAATGTGAGCTAAAATAGGCCTAAATCAGGGACAAATTAAACACAATTCTTCATATTTCCATATATTCTTACTGTAAAATTATTCATATTCACTCTAAGAAGAAGGCCATCAAGGCTTATGATGGATCCACTAAATGTCTGCATACTATGCTGAATAAAGATTGTTTAATAGCAGATATTGTAGGGCCATCACCTCAGGTGTTTGATATACTGTTATTTACCAAGTACCAAGTGCCATCTGGAAGATCGTACTCTTGGGGAGGACAAGAAATAAAAAATTCTGTGCAACTCCGTTTAGCTATTCACAGATTATCTTTGGAAAACCCTGCAACATGTTTATCGATAGGATGCTGTAGATTGAAGAGAGAACAGAGCCCAGAATCCAATACCCAATGATCTATTGATTTCAAATAGTCTTTTGACAGTGGAAAGTATACTGAAACTGGAGCCAGAAGACCTACTTTGGAATTCTGACTCTTGTACTTAAACTGCTTATGGAACTAAGGTAAATCATTTCTGCTTATTTGGTGGAATAGTAGGTTGAGAGCTGGGCCTGGAGTCAGGAAGACCTGAGTTCAGATTTGGCCTCAGACACTTATAGGCTGTGTAGACCAGGGAAAAACAGTCAACCTCTGCCTGTGTCAGTTTCCTGAACTACAAAATTGGGAAAATGATAGCACCTAGCTCTCAGTGTTGTTGTGGGGATCAAATGAGGTGTTATTTTAAAAAAGCCCTGAGCACAGTGCCTGGTACATAGTAAGCACTATATAAAAGCTTTATTCCCTCTTCCTTCCTCTCTCTGCAGCAATCTCCTCATCTTATGAAATGAGAGTGTTGTGAGCTCCAAGGTCCCTTTGGTCTCAAGATAACTATGAATTACAATACTAAACTCTGACTCGTATCTTGGATGGCTGATTGATTTTAGAATGTCATAAACACTTCCACAGTGCCTAGAATTGATTTACAAAGCTTGACACACATCAAGCTGATAAAGTTTGTATGGAGTCCTTTATCTTGCTCCATATATTCCTCTCCTTGAAGTCAGCTCCTCTGGACTATCATGAGCAGGTATTCCCTACTCAAAAGACGGGTACAATCATCTCATTGCCATGAACTGTATGACAGATAATTTCTTTCTTGTGGCAAGAATGTGAGCGGTTTTGATGTGTTTGGATTTCTGGTGAAAAATCAAATACCAGTCAACTCTTGCCTTCCAGGACATCGTTATTAAACTTCTATTGGGCTACCCTAAAGCAAACAAACAAATAACAAGAAAAACAATCAACAAACAAGCTATATGATAGTTATTTCAGAAGAAATCAATAATTATTTACTTTAGTCTGTTGCAGGAACAAAATGTGAATGCTTTGCTTATTGTGTCAAAAGTGTTTATTTTCAGAATATTAACTTCCTTATTAATTAAGCACTTGAATAATGCCACACATCAAAGTGAGTTAGTTATACTTAGAAGTACAGGGAAATTAGTGATTTTCAGAGTAGTGCTACTAAAAAGTATAAAATACCATTTACTTTTAAAATAGGCATGTTTCTTTTATTCTAATCTGAAAGAAAATGAGAGTCTTCTGACACTAATGAACTTATTTCACCTTGGTAAACTCACTGGTACCAACTGAATGGGCATAGTGGTGTTGTGGTTTAGGGGTGCTGGGACCCTGAAATAGTGACATGTGGTTCCTGCTTTGAATGAATTTGACCCAAGCCTTCTTTCAGCCAAAGACAAGGTTTATTAGAACACCAGTCAGGGTGGATGTGATTCTAAAATTCCACCATATTGGCCAGACTCTTAAAGAATCTGAGTACCTTGATGGAGGCAAGATTAATTTTATATACAGAAAGACTGTGGGAAGGATTTAGGAGTGGCCAAGTAGTCTGGGGTGACTGGGAGGTAACAGAGAAGGACTGGGTGCCGTAGGCAAATGCCAGGGACCTGCACCACATGGCCAAGGGAGAATGGGGTCTTGATGGAATCAAGTGTGGGGAGTAGCCGGGGGCAATCCAGAATGACAATGAAGGGTTAGGCTAGGTTAGAGGTAACAGAGAGTCAGGAGATTGGGCATAGGCCACAAGGAAAGGCCAGTTGAGAGGATTAATGAGATGCAATGCCTCAGGTGAACACCAGAGACCATGTAAGAAAATTCCAGGAGAGTTCAGGGGAAAGTTGGGAGGGAGGGGGGTTTCCAGGGGCCATATCCTGTGAGTGGGAAAAGTCTATGATCCTCAGCACTCTCATAGTCATAGCTTGATATCCAGACAGCACTGAATGCTGGGACAAGCATTGAATCCTGGGGGTGCCCTAGAGAGCTGTCAAAAGCCATTCTAGTTTTACTCTTTTTTTTTGTAACTGGGATTTCCAGAACCACTGGCTATTGCTACCAGCACATTATAATGGAAAGAATATTGTTATGGAAAACAAAAGATCTGGGACTGAAATCCCATCTCTGCTGTTACTACCAACACGATTTACTACCAAATCCCTTTCAACTCTTCATTTTCTCTATTTATAAAATTAAGAGTTGGATCTTTCAGGTTCTTTCTAGCTCTAAAAAATCTAAAACTCCAAGAGAAGGCCTGAGGGAATAGTTCTGCTTTCACTTCAGCTCTCACATTCCCCATATTGCTTTTGGAATGTGATGGCCCTTGTGACTTTAGGATTATGATTCTAGAACTGAGAGTGACTTTAGAGATCACTAAGTTCAACCTCCTAATTTTACAGTGGAGAAAGTAAGGCCTAGAAATGAAGAGACTTGTCCAAGGTCACACAGGTACTACTAAGTAGCAAAACTAATTCTGGTCCTGACACTGTTGTCCTTTACTCGGCTACATTGCCTTGTGTGCTGAGTGCTGGGCTTAGAGTCAGAAAGACTTGAATTCAAATCTAGCCTCAGACACTTAGTAGCTCCTGTATGACTCTCTGTAAGTTATTTAACTTCTACCTACATTATTTTTCTTAACTGGAAAGTGGAGATAATAATAACATCCACCACACAGGGTTGTTGTGAGGATTAAAGGCAATGGTTGGTTGGTTGTTGTCCTTCATTTTCAAGGAGGACCAAAATGACATCACTATGTTAGAGTTAAGTCTCAATATGTCTGACTGTGGCTGATCAGACCAGTATGAGCTTGGAATGCTCTACAACAGGTCGGGTACAAATAGTCTATTTAAACATTTAGGATGAATTCTCTAAATTTGTGCATCCTGCATTTCCTTTGAGCTGTTTCAATTCTGCTTTGCTCATAGAGCACAGCACATTCTCTGATGTGGGCACACCATGCTGAGAGGTCCTATGCCAGTGTCTCCAATGTCACAAATCAATTCCAAAGTTCTTGAGAGAGGCTTTGAGAGTATACTTGTATTGCTTCTTCTGACCATCATGTGAATGCTTGCCCCGTGTGAGTTTTTCATAAAATAGTCTTTTGGGCAAACACATATTTTTCATTTGAACAACATGGTCAGCCCATCAGAGTTGCACTCTCTGAAGCAGAGCTTGAACACCTGGCAGTTTAGTTTGAGTAAGGACCTTAGTGTCTGATATCTTATCCTGCCAGGTGATCTTCAGAATCTTCCTAAGACAATTGAAATGGAAGTGATTCAGTTTCCTGGCATGGTGCTGGTAGACTGTCCAGGTTTCACAGGCATACAACAATGAGGTCAGCACAACGGCTCTGTAGACCTTCAGGTGGTAGTCAGTGTAATACCTCTTCTCTCTCATACTTTCCTTTGGAGCCTCCCAAACACTAAGCTAGCTCTGGCAATGCATGAGTCAACCTCATTATCAATGTGTACATCCTCGTGAAGTACACTACCCAGGCAAGTGAACTTGTCCATAGCATTCAAAACTTCTCTGTTTGCTGTAACTAATGGTTCCATGTATGGATGGTGTGGTGGTGGCTGATGAAGCACGGGTGTTTTCTTGGTGTTAATTGTTAGGCCAAAATGAGCACAACTAGCAGAGAAGTGATCCATAGTTGTTGAATCTCAGCTTCAGAAGCTGAGTTGAGTGCACAGTCATCTGCAAACAGAAAATCATGAACCAGTACTCCCTCCACTTTGCTCTTGGATTGTAGCCTTTTCAAGTTGAAAAATTTACCATCAGTGCAGTAGCTAACCTTGATGCCGTGCTCATCCTTCTTAAAAGCATTTGACAACATGGCTGAAAACATCATGCTAAAAAGCATGAGAACAAGCACACAGCCTTGTTTCACTCCACTGGTGACTGTGAAGGCACGAGAGCATTGTCCATTATCTAGAACCTGGGCAAGCATGCCATAATGAAATTGATGTACAATGCTGATAAACTTTTCTGGGCAACCAAATTTTGACGTAATTTTCCATAAACCCTCATGACTAACAGTTTCAAAGGCCTTGGTCAGATCTGCAAATGTATACAGACCTCTGTTCTGCTCCTGGCATTTCTCTTGGAGATGTCAGGCAGCAAACACCCTATTGACTGTTCCTCGGCCCTTTCTGAAGCCACACTGGCTCTCAGGTAGATGAGCATCTTCCAGGTGAAGGATCAGCCTATTAAGGAGGACTCTGGCAAGAATCTTGCCAGCAATGACTAAGAGAGAGATTCCCTTGTGATTATCACAGGATAATATATTTCCTTTACTACTATAGAGATGAAAAATGAAGGTATCCTTGAACTCCTGGGGGACAACCTCCTCTTGCAATATAACCTGGAAAATTTCAGTGAGCTTTTGTATGAGCGATGGACCCCCTACCTTGTAAGTCTCAGCTGGAATAGAATCGGTACCAGGTCCTTTGCCACATGAAAGGAGTCTAATGGCATTCAAAACCTCTTCTTCCAGTGGTACTTCAGCAAGGGAAGGATTGACTTCTACTTGAGGTAAATGATCAATGTCCTCAGCATTGATTGATGATGGTCGATTGAGAACACTATGGAAGTATTCGGCCCATCTCTCTAGGATCATATGCTTGTCACTAATCAATGTGCTTCCACCAGCACTGAGTAGTTGAGATGCACCACAGGTCTTTGGCCTATAAATAGCTTCCGGGGCATCATAAAAGCATTTTGGTTTGTTACTATCAGCGTAAAACTGAATTTCACTTGCCTTCTTGCTGAGCCAAGAATCCTGCATCTCCCTAAGCTTTGCTTACAGTTTGCTTTTGATGGCACGAAATGCTGCCTTTTTAGAGATGGATGAGCTATCCCGCTGGTAAACCCTGTGGAGTTCTTGTTTTTCTTTTAGCAGCTTCTGAATTTCCCCAACATTTCCATCAAACCAGTCTTGATATTTGCGAATGATCTGGCCCAGATGAGCAAATGCAGTGCTGTACACCAACTCTCTCAAAGCTGCCCACTCCTTTTCTGCTCCACTGTTGTCAACTGTGTGTTGGCTCAACTTTCCCTCCAAGTTAGCAACAAACTGTTCCCTCTCAGAGAAGAGCTCTAATCTGTTGACATTGATTGTTCTGGTAGTCATTTTGCCTTGGGGCCACTGTTTTTGTTGAATGCAGTTATTTAGCTTGGAGAAGATAAGTATGTTCAGTCCAGCACTCTGCACCACACATTGCCTTTGTCACTCTCACATGCTGTCTGTCTCTTCTCCTTACAATCACGTAGTCTATTAAATGCCAGTGTTTGCTGTGAGGGTGTATCCACACAGTTCTATTGCTTTTAGGTAAATGGAAGACAGTGCTGGTGATGAGAACGTTATGAGATGCACAAGTCTTCAGTTGTAAGTGAACATTGCTGTTGCTGTTTCCAACTCCATTACTCCCTAGGACTCCCTGCCAAGTCTGGTAGTCTGAGCCTACTGTAGCATTAAAGTCACGGAGAATTATAAACTTGTCCTCTTTTGGCACATTGATGATAAGAGTCTCCAGGTGTTCATAAAATTTTTCTTTGATCTCATCAGCGTTCATCATGGTGGGAACATAAGCATTGATGATAGTGGCATGATGTTTTCTTGCAAGTGGCAATTGCATTGTCATGAGCCTGTCGTTCACTCCTTTTGGAAGGCATGCAAGCTTGTTGACTAGATTAGTTTTGATCCCAAAGCCTATGCCAGCTTTGTGGTGCTCCCCTTCTTTGTGGCCACTCCAGAAAATTATGTATCCAGCTCCAGCTTCAGTAAGTGGGCCTTCATTTGCCAATCTTATTTCACTCAGGGCTGCTATTTGTATGTATTACCTGCTTATTTCTCTTGCAAGCTGTTCATCTTTCAAGTCTACTGGTTTTTGTGTTCTCTGTAAGTGTGCACGTGTTCCATGTGCTGATGGTGAGTGGAATCGTCTTTGCAGATGCTTTTGTACATTTTTTTGTGTGTTTTGTCCACAGGGTGAGACTCCCTACCTGCCACAGTAAGCAGGCCAGGGTTGGGTAAGCAGATAATTTTTAGGGCACCTTTTCTAGCCCCTTCCTCACACCAGGAGGTGAGCTGTGCAATCCTTAAAAGGCTGCTTAGATAACCAGGGGGCCATCAAATCCCACTGCTGCTTCCAGTGAGAATTTGGCCCTATGGCCTGGGCTACCTGTGTTCAGAGTTGTGACTATAGCTCTCAGTGTATCTGCACCTGTTACTTCATCACTTGCCTGTCACCACAGGACTTTGAGATAGGTATAATGGTAAAATGTCTTTTGATTCGTGTGTAAATTGGATTTAAGTGAGGCAGAGTTGCACAAAGTCGTCCGCCTCATCCTTTCCTCCAGAGTCATCACAGTCCAGTGGCAGGACAGAATCAAGACGGTTGGTGATGGCTTAAAATGCAGTGGTTGACTTTGGCATCTTCAATGTCTAACCAAGCTCTAAATATTCCACAGCACCTGTTTCAGCTGCCTTCATGGCCAATGGAACAAATTGTTCTCATCTACCCATTCCACCAGGGGAAGTCTTCACATGATTGTGGTAGAACCCCCCTAACTTACCAACAGATTTGAGACCCCTTGGTTACCCTCAACCTGGTTTAGCCCATCTGGTTTACCAGGGTATGGCTGCTGTAAATGCTGCAGACTCTTAGAGCCACAGGTCAGAGTTGGATAGAACAGGTGGGTACAAAAGGTGGAAAGCAGCCCTGAAAAGGGCTTGGCAACCATCGCACCAGAGGTACTAGTCTTCCCTGAACACACTCTCCACCCCAGTTGTGAGTTTTTTTAATTGTTGTAAGGATTAAAGGAGATAATTTTGTACAAAGTACCTGGCACATGGTATTATAGGAATTATTATAGTAACAGATATTATTAGTTTATGCCTTCAACTTCCCTAGGAATTACAGTAATAACAATACATCCTGGGAATTATAATAACAGTACATATTATTAGTTTATACCTTTAACTTCTCCTTCACCCTCATACACAGGGAGCCCACTTGAACTGGGTCTTGAAGGCAAAGAAGGATTTCACATAATCACAGCATCTTAGACCTTAGCAGCCATTAGGTGTGACCTACACTGACATGAATCCCTATTCTGACATACCAAAGAGAAGATGATCCAGTCTTAGCTGAGAGGAAACCCACAACTGCTGGAGGTGCCCATGCTGTTATTGTTAGTCATTTTTTTCTCCTAAAGGTAAACCTAAATTTGCCTCTGGCTAATTTCTGCTCAAGGAGAAGAAAAGATGAAGATATTGGGAGAGTAAAGATAAGGGAAAGGAAGTATTCGTGGGGTAGTCTTGGAAATTGCAGTTGAGACAAAGATGAAGTTAGATGTGGTATTTAAAGGCTGAAAAGATCTTAAGGACATACTTAAGTAGTAAGGTCTATCCACAAGTACTTAATAATAATAATAATAATAAAATAATAATAATATGCTTAAATCAGCATGAAGAACAGGCCTTACTTTTGTTGTGACTTAACTGTTTGAGCAGGGAAGTGACATGAATAGACCCTTTTGAGGGAATACCATTTTGGCAACTGTATAATGGATTGGAGAGGAGAGAGACTGGAAATAGTTAGAAGGCTCTTACAATAATTCAGTGGAGAGGTACTGATAGTCTGCACTGGAGTGGTGGCTGAATGATTAGGGGGATTCAGGTACCAGGGACATTATGGATATGGAATTCCGTATGGATATGGAAGACTTGGGAAATTATTGGCAATATGGGTAAGAGAGAGGCAAATTCACGGTGTGTGTGTGTGTGTGTGTGTGTGTGTGCGTGTATGAGTGAGTGAGTGTACAGAGGGCAGTGTGTTCTAGTTAGGTAACATCACATTCCCTGAAGAAGGCAGGGGATAAGCAAGAGGTGGTGGTGGTGGTGACACAGAAAAAGACTGTTCTTTTTGTTAGAAGTTTAGGAGTGACCTTTTCACGGGTGGGGAATCTGCAGCTGCCACTTATATCCTTCTAAGTCCTTGGGTCCATACCTTTTGACTGAGTCCAAGTTTTACACAACAAATCCTTTTATTAAGGGGATTTGTTCTGTGCAGTTTGGATTCAGTCAAAGGGCCACACTTGAGGACCGAGAGGGCCACATGTGCCCTCTAGGCTGCAGGTTCCTCACCCCTGTGCCTTTAACCATTATAGAGAAATTTTGAGAGGCAGAAAGGAAGGAGCCAGTACAGAGAAAAAGACTGAAAGTGAGAAAGACAAGGCTTCTAAGAAGGATGAGAAGGGATTGGAATCAGTGCACAACATAAACACACACACACACACATACACAAACGCATGCACATATATAATTTACATTATTCATGTCTGCTAAAATCCCTACCTGCTTGGCCAGGCAAGACTGTATGTACATAAGGCCAAGTGTAAGTACTTGAATGCACTTTGAATACAGAATTAGGAAGAAAAAAGTCTTCATACTACATGCCCTGTGTATGGGACAGGGTAGGGCTGAGCCTGCCCTGGCTCCAGGGATCAGGGAGGGACACACTACAGCCCAGACACAAGCCAATGTACAAGGTATGACTCCCTTTGCATATACACCTGCCCCCATAGGGGAAAGAGGTGGATAATGAAGGGAAGGGGCTGGGCTGGACAAGGGGCCTAAAGCAGTCCTTAGCCAAGCTAGACTTGGCCCTCTCTGGTGCTGTAACCAGAATGGCCTTTGTTTTCTTTGAATGACTCAGCTTACCTCTTTGAGCCTCTGGATGCTGTGGCTTGCTCTTCCGGGGCAGGAAGCCCAGAGAGCATGCCAGGAAGCAGACAGCTTCAGTCATGGGGCTGGCTGAGGGGAGGTGTTAACATCTACCCTAGGGGGAGGGGCCCACTCAAGAACCAATCAGCCCTGGTCATTCAGGCGGCACTTGATGATGTCAAAAACCCTATAAGAGGGGAGAGGACAGCTTGAAAATCTTTCTTTCCTTTTCCGGTTGGTGTGGGAAGCAGCGGCAAGCAAGCATGACTCTGGGCCAGCCCTTGCTCTTGGGCCGAGCCCAGATGTTGGTAACTATGAATTGTATTGGGTCTGTCTGTTGATATTTGTAATTTGTTTGTAATTTGGTTTTGAGGTTCGGGGTGCTGGTTTGTTTTTCCCCCGAACTAAATGAATGTTTTGAATCTCAGGGTGCTGGTTTTTTTCCCCTGAAGTAAGTCAATGAATCTGTATTTGGTCTGTCTCTTGATGCTTGTCTGTATGCTCCCCTGAACTAACTGAATGCTAACTGAATGCTGGCGTTTTCCCCCGAACTAAATGAATGTTGTCTGTATGCTAACTGAATGCTGGATTAAAGTAAGCTGGTCAGCCCCTTCACCGTGCTTTCCTTGTTTAAGCAGATAAAAAGAACCTGTGCTTTCCCGGCAGCCTCCTGGGTCCCGGCAGCCTCCTGGGTCCTGGCAGCAGGGGAGGGATCTTACGCCCCCCATCGAAGCTGCTAGCTGGGTTGTTAAAACAGGTGCTCAGGTGGGGACAGGGTGGGGGTGAGGATTGCTAGGCAGGGCAGAAGAAGGTAGGAGAGGAGCAAGCCTGTGTCCTTGTAGGGATGGGAGTAGCAGCACTGCTCCCTGTGTGTGACAGGCATGTGTGTGTGGCACATGTGTGACATGTGACACTTGGTGCATTTTTGTGAGAGATGGGTGAGGGGTCTGGTGAGAAGAGTGAAGTGTATGTATAATTGTGAGTGGGGTAAGTGTGGTCATATAAATTGTCCAAGACCACATAGGTCTAATTTGAATGGGTGTTCTATGACTTCAAAGTCATCCAATCATGAAAGTTAAGTATAGAGAATTCGTATACCTGCACTCCTAAGACTGCCTCCACCACTATGTGTCTTTGTAATCTTGGAAAAGTTACCCAACTCATATTTGTTCTATCAGTTTCCTGTTCTGCAATATTGTTATAACACCTATTTTCTTGTTCTTACAGGATAAACTGTTACTTTTGGTCAATCTGGGATTTCAGTTGTGTGGATTTTCCTTAATCAAATGCAAAGGAAAACTCTTCATGCCTTCTCATCCTGAATTCTTGCCTGTAGTTTTCTATAAATCTCCTATCAGAATCTACTTAATGTGCTGTAAGTCTTGCTCTTGTTCCTTTAAATATCTCAAGAGAATCGATACCATTCAGTCTGCTCTTCTTTCCTTCTTGTTTCAAGACTGACCCACTTCCCTTTCTGGTCATAAATGTGCTCAATAATGTATTTTTCACCATTTCTTGTACCCAAGTCATTGTTTCAAAGCTATTTCAGCCTGCCGAACATTCCATTTTTAAAAACTTTTGTTGATACGGGTGTTGCCCTTCAGTTTATTTTTAATTTTAATTCATTTGTCATAGATGACAGATGCAGTTATAAAAATGTATTATTGAAAGAAATCTACCTTGAATATACATTTTTGCAGAGCTGGCTACTTTTTGCAGAGTGAGTTGTTTTTAAATTGACTTGCTTCAGATGGGACCATTTTCTTGACTAATTTTGTTTAACTTTTTTTTTAATTATAAAGATTTGATTGCGGGAAAGGGGGTTGGAGGTTACATATAGGGAAATGACTATTGTAAAGAACAAAATGCATAAGAAGAACTTTTAAAATTGACTGCATTTTACACTCTTCATACAGAAACTGAAAATATGATATTAAACCAGAGGCATAGCTATTGGCTAGCGTTCTGCTGGTATTTCCCAGATCTGTTCAAACCCTTTATCTTAAATCACTTCAAGGGTTAATTTGGACAAAACCATTCTTTCTTTGTTATTTTTTTCTTTCTTACTTTTTCATCAAGAACTACTTAATTCTTAAAGCAATTCATGCCGAATTTAACTGATTAATTTGAATTAATCTGAAAGAGAAGAGGTGGATGTCTGAAGGTATGTAAACCATCAGGCTGGTATAAAATATATGTATACTCGATTTCATAACTCAATTCAGGTATGCATGACATTTGTCCTTAAAAGCTGTGACACGATAATTTTATATTGTGGATTTAAGATTCTGATGTGTCATGCATGGTAGTCTCACAGATGTTCCTATGGAGAGTGATAATAAGTGGGTCAGAACTGGCAATGATAATTTCTCTGCCCTTTACCTCAAGAATGCCTAAGGTTTCTAGGCTACAGTGAACAATTGTGATTCATTAGCTTAATGTGTAGGCAAAGACACTTGCAAGTTTAATGCTGTCTTACCAGACTGTTAGAGTCTTTTTTAGGACTAATTATTTGACTTTGCACTAATGAGATTAAACTCAGCAGGGGCCGATATTTTCATTTTACATTTTCATTCCTTTTATTTAATTGGCATCACAAAGATGTAAAATCACCAGAAAAAACTATCCTATAATAAACTGTTCAGACCAAATAATTCAGACAGATATAGCCAGATATGTCCATGGTTATTTACTTGACATATGGATTATCCTTAGTTGTTGCAAGGGTTGTGTTTTTGTCTTTCTTTTTTTCCAATGGGCAGTGGTGGGAGGGAGACAACATAGATTTTTGTTAATTAAAAAAGAAAAGAAAGAAAAAAGAGAAAAGATAACAACAGAATCTACTTGTTGAATATTCCAGAGGTTTAATTGCTGGCTTCCACATCTCCTTCTGATGCCTTAAAGACAGAAAATAATTTTATCAAGATTTATGTTTCCTAAATTGACTCCTGATGAGTACCGACTTGAGTGACCTGTGCTGATGTTCTAAGTTAGAGTATGAGTCCCATTAACATCCTATCCCTCCGCAGTTTGGCTTTCCCACTATACCCACAGGCTAGCTTTTATCACTAAAAGTGTGGGCATAATACTTCTCTACCTGTCTGGTTTCCTCCATCCTGGTAGGCACTTTAAGCCATTTTTCTCTGGGGAATGTATGAGAGAAGATCATCTCAGTGAGAAAGAATAAGTGCATAGGTTACAAATCGCATTCTTGTATCCTAATTTGTAAGTCAAGTTGTAAAAAGTAATATTACAGGTAGCTGAAAAGAGGTATCCTTTGATGGAAAAAAGGTTATTTTTGTTATTGTCATTGTTAATGTCATTGGTTTTGTACTTTAAAAATATGTCCAGAAAGTCCTACCAATGTTATAAAGCAATTCTAACAAACATTAACCTTAAACAGTCAGTAATACAGTGGATAAAATTCTGGGCCTAAAGTCAGGAGAGCCTGAATTCAAATCCAGCTCCAGCTTCAGATTTACTAGTTGTGTGACACTGGGTAAGTCACCTATTTCTGTCTCTCTCTGTCTCTCTCTGTCTCTCTGTCTCTCTCTCTCTCTCCCTCTCCTTCTCCCTCTCTCTCTCTCTCTGTCTCTCTTTCTCTCTGTGTCTTTCTGTCTGTCTCTCTTGCTCTCTTTCTCTCTCTCTCTCTTCTGTCTCTTTCTTTCTCTCTTTCTCACTGTCTCTGTCTGTGTGTCTGTCTCTGTCTCTCTTTAAGAATTGTACATTAGGGTATTAATAGCACCAGCTTTGCAGGGTTGTTGTGAGGATCAAAGGAGATAGTCCCTATAAATGTGCTTAGTGCACTACCTGGCACATACTAGGCACTATATAAATGTTTATTCCTCACCCCCATTTCCCTCTGTATTTATTTTCTTTTTTGGAATTGTCATTTGCTATACAATTTGCATCAATCAATCAAAAACATTTATTATGCACTTATTGACAGAGGATGCAAATATAAAAGAAACAGTCTTTGCCCTCAAATAGCTTGTATTCTCTTAGGGAAAACCCATATGTATACATATAAATAAATATATTTAAAACATGCACAAGGTACATAAAAGGTAATGGCATGAGAAATTAACATTTGGGCTATGCCATTTATCAGGAAAGGCTTCGTGAAGAAGGTTGATCTTTGATGGAAGCTAGGAATTCCAAGAGGTGAAGATGAGGACAGAGGCCATCACAAGCATTGAGGTTAGACCCTTGAAGGCTAGTAGGGACAGGAGATGGAATGCTTTGTATAAGGAAAAGAAAGAATGCCACTTTTTCTAGACCATAGACTATATAAAGAGAATGTGAGGAGAAGGGGCAAGATCATAATAATGCTGATGAACTTGATGATCATGATAGCTAGCATACACACACACACACACACACACACACACACACACACACATATACATATATATCACTTTGTGAAACATATCTGTATATTAACCCATTGGATCCTGACAATAACCTTGTGAGATAGGTGCTATTATTATCCTTGTTTTAGAAATGGGGAAACTGAGAATGAGAGAATTTAAGTGACTTGCCCAGGGTCACAGAGCTAGTAAGTCTCTGAGTCTAGATTTGAACTCAGGTCTTCATGACCTGAGTCATTCATCTATTCATTCAGTCTATTCATTCTGCCACTTAACTGCTTCTAACTAATGCTAACTTTTTGCCCATTAAAAAACACCAAAAAAATCCCGGTGTATAGATATGTGTGTATTCTCCTCTGGAATCTTAATGTACAAATTTTCATATTTTCAACTCACTGATTGGATACCTAACTCTATCCTTGCTCTTAGTCAGCATGATATAATTTTCTACACCTTATTTTTCATAGATGGAGCAGAACTTTGGTAGGCAGTGAGTTGTGTCACCAAAATATTGGAATCCCTTTAAGGACTGAATTCAATGAAAAGAGATACTAGATTGTGTATCGAATAGCTCATCAGGTAGAATCTTATTAGGATGGTTTGGTTTTTTTAGGATATATGTATAAGCTATAAGATAGATAGTTAAGATATTTCTGGAATGAATTATAATATAAATTGGTTGAAACAATTAACTCATGAATTGGAACGTTGGTAAATCTGAACATTGATTAACTACTGAGCAATTTGAGGAAGGCACACAGTATAGTGATGGGCTTTAAGCTTATACTGTTTGAGGATTATGTGAAGGAAATAGGGAAATTTAGCCCACACAATAGAAGACTTAAGTGGTACCTGATAGCTGTTTTCCAATATTTGAAGGATCGTCACATGGATGTGGGATTGTTAGATTTATCCTGATTGGTCCCAGAAGGTATAACAGAAACAGTGGTTGGATGTTTCAAAGATGCATACTTAGGCTTGACATAAATGAAAAATTTCCCAATATATGAGCTATTCAGAAATGCAATAGCTTGCTATTGGAGGTAATCGTTTCTCTCTTATTGTAGATATTCAGACAAAACCTAGATGACTACTTTTGGAGTAAGATGCAGATGGGATTTATGTTTAGGGAAGATGTGATAGAGTTGATGGCATTCACAATCCATTCCATTTCTGATATTTTGAAAAAAAGATATTTATAAATTGATGGTGTTCAGTCTTTTTCAGTCATGTTTGACACTTTATGACTCCCTTTGGGGCTTTCTTGGTAAAGATACTGGAGTAGTTTACCATTTCCTCCTCCAGTTCATTTTCAGATGAAGAAAATGAGGCAAAAAGGGTTAAGTGGCTTGCCCAAGGTCACACAGGTAGTATGTATTTGAGGTCACATTTGAGCTCAGAAAGATGAGCATTCCTGACTCCAGACTCAGTGCTCCATCCAATGAGCACCTAGCTCCCCCATTTATAAATTAGCAGCTGGCAAAAATAAAATTAGAAAAAATAGCATCTGGAAGCATAAATATATGCAGTAAAGGTACAAGGAACTGAAATTCTAGAATGTTAGCATTACCAGATGAGTGACTTTGGACAAGTCATCCTGCATCTCTGGGTCTCAGTTTTTATTTCTGTAAAATGAAGATATTGAGCTTCCTGTTTTAAAATTCTATGATTCTGTGAACTAGCACACTCAACGTTTACTGTAGTAATAGTTAAAAATTCATAGTTTATAGTGGTCAAACGTAGTGGTCCAGAGAATATGGCAGTAGAAGCTTTGTTACTTTCTTCCAACAACTGTTTCTGTTCTCTCATGGGTATCCGATCTCCTGCTTCTCAGAATTGTACTGCACCTTCATCAGCCTGACTCTTTAATGCATTCTTGGAATTGTCTCTCTGTGAGTATATCCCACATCTGGCCCTCACACTGGTGTTACTTGTTTTTCTCTATAGACGCATGATGTACCTCAGGTGTGATCTCACACACAAATCTAGTTGGCTGACATCTGATTCTCCTTGTTATCGGCCAAACATTAATGTTTTCCCATGATTCATTGCACTTAACTGGGCCATTTCTTAATGCTGTTAACTGACTGGCCTTAGACTTGTGATTCTTGTTAACTGCTGTTGCTTGAAACTGTGTAAAAATCCTGTGAGTATCTTCATTATCACAAATCCAACATCTGAAAGATACTTAGTTGGACTGGGGCATGTTACCAGAAGAATGGCATCATTAATGGTGGATACAATATAAAATGACTCTAAAAAGGACAAGATCAAATGGTATCCCAAATTAATAGACTTTCAAAACTGATATTAAAAAGGAATCTATAACCACTTATTGTAAAAGACAAAATTCCTTTCAGGGCAGGTCCCTTATGTTATAAATAGTATTTTCAGCAGGATTAAAGAGAATAACTCATTTGATGGAATAGGATAAAGGGTGCAGGAGACTGAAGATATTTGAGAGGAGTAAAGCATTGTTTTGTGAAACACTGTCATAAAATTTGGCTTTAAAATTGATTCAGTTCAATACTATATAAGAATATTCATTAGAATTGAAAATTCACCATAAGACCCTGAATTAGGAATAATGATGAATAGAGATGAATTCAGCTGCAGACACATTGGGGTTCCATGGAGTAAGTTTGCAGTCCTTCTATTTGATGAGTGACAGAGGCAAGCCTGTGTGTAGTGACCTCTATGTGATCTTTGCTAGTGCTTCAGAAATCCATTCTGATCAAACCAGGAGGCCAATTCCTCACATAATGCTCTTACCTGAGGATGCTACTCTTTGTATAACTTTGCTACTTGGCAAAGAATAAAATAACGGCAAAGATCTCCAGTGACCTTCTACTTTCACCTTCATCCCTTGGCAGGTGTGATATACTATTTTAATATAGAAAATGTTATGGAATGTTAGGTTTTAGACACTTCGGGGATTTTTTTGGAGGGCAAAAGGAAGTTTTTTTAAAAAATTATATACTATGTGCCTGTTGACACATGTTTGCTCTAACACATGTAAATATCTCTGCTTCTGCTCCATTTATTTCCTAACACCAGTGGAGGTGATGTAATCTCTCCTAGCTAGCCTCCCCCCATCTGCTCTAAGGATGATAATTGTATTGAATCTCTCCCTCTGTTATTTTCTGCCCTTCAGGTAGTGTGTAATTGCAAATCATGTCCTTGGGTATTAGCAAGCTGACAGTGCCCATTATATGCAATTAATATGACTTGCTTTGTATGGCATTTCTAGATTCTAGTATTTTTAACATGTACAAAGATGATGTGCCAATATTTTCAGATTTGGAAGTCAGTAATGATAGTAAAAAGGGCAGTCTTTTCATAGTATCCCCATGTTGTAGTTCGCACAGTCCAGTGTCTTTCTTTGACTATTCCATCACATTAATACTATTATTAATATACATTGTATTTAGTACTTTATTATCTGCACTCATAGCTACATGCATATAAAATACATTTCTGGTATATTTAAATTTGAGCTAATATTGTTAGAAAGGGTTACCTTTTATGGCAGCAGGGCAAATGCTGCAGATAAATGACCTGAATGACCCTGAGGTGTATGAAAGGTAAACTATTGAACAGAAGCCATTAAAACATTACATCTTTTTCTCTAACCCTGACAGTGTTGCTGGTACTACCTTTCTATGATCTTTAGCTAAACTGAGGAAACACATAGGGGGAGATCTTGATATTTAGAAAAATGCCTACTTGGGATTAACTGACCTTTCCTATAAATCAGAAGCAAAGTTGTCAGCTTGGCGCTTTCTCATTTGCAGCATACTCAGGCAGCAAGAAAATGAGCCAAAGCATTCTGTGAAGCAAAACATTCCACATAATGCAGTTCTTTTGTACTATTTGCTCTCCTCTCCTAAGAGCTATTACTGGTGATAAATTAGATGATGCCATTTTACTTCATAGACTGCCCCCAATAACCGACTCCTTCCACCTGCAGCTCCTATTAGCTACAATCTATTTTTTAACCTGCCTCGCACAGCTCTTGTGAGGATCAAATGAGAAAAACATATGTAGAGGCTTTGCAAACCTTAAAATTCTGTATAAATGTCAACTATTATTATCATCATTATTCCCCAAATATTGCCGTGGCCAATAGTGTAATTTGAGTTTAGGCAAGTTTTTGCTAGATGTTTCCTTTGGAAAGAAAAGTAGAATTTCACATTATGAAGAAATAAGCATCCTCTGGATCAGATTATTCTAGAGAGCACATGAGCATCTGCCTAGTGATTTTTAAGGTAACTTTCACTTTTCACATTTTCAAAATGTTAGTGGGAATAATAATAAAAATAATCACTGACATTTACATATATCTTTGCAATTAGGGGATTATAGATTAGCAACTGGAAGGGATCTTGTATGTCATCTAGGCCAATTTTCTCTTTTTACACTTGGGGAAACTGAGGCTCACAGAGATTAAGTGACTTGCCCAAGGTTACATAGCTGATACTTTCAATCCATGCCTTCTGGTACTTTTTTTTTCTTAAACTAAGCTATAGTTGTCTAGTAGTTTGGATCTTGGGAATTTTTTTTTAGTATGCTTTTCAAACACTCCATTTGTTAGGTTTATTTTATTCATATAAAAAAGCCCCAATAACTGCTGGCTATCAGATATGATTCTAGCTCCACCGTTTGCCATTTAAGGCTGTCCATGATTTGGGTTCGTCTGAACAACCCAAATTTATATTTAATTTTTATTCTCCATGAACACTCTGTTCTTGTCAGGCTCATCTCTTCCCATTAAACACCTAAAGGGATCAAGTCAGAAGAACTGGGTTTGAGTCCCGGCTCAGCCACTTTTGAGTTTTTGATCACCTCAGTTTTAATGTGTGTAAAACAGGCATAATAATGGTTATACGAACAGTTTAAAAAAATAATCCCAATGAAATCTTGTTGCATGAAAAATATTTTGCATAGTTTAAAAGTGCTATGTAAAATGGGAGCTAGTATTACTATTATAATCACAATCTGTTCCATGAGCACACCATACTAACTTCTAATTCTATTTGTACTTTCTTTCTCTCCTTAAAGTTGATCTAAATTCTATTGGTCCTTAAGATTGAGTTCAAACCCTTCTTTCCGTGAAGTTTTCTGTGGCTTTTTTAGTTCATATTGATCACTTCCTTCTCAGACTTCTGATAGCATGCATCCATCTCATTTATGTGAACATTTATTACTATTGCCACTAACACTTTTCACTGATTTAGTGGTGCACAGTTTGCAAAGAGTTTTCACACACATTATTTAATTATAATAGCATTTTGCTGTATATTGTTTTGTTTAGTGTGTGTACCATGTCTTGGATCCCTAATTAGATTGTAAGGTATTGGAAAATAGCCACCGTGTCTTCTGCTTCTTTGCTATTCCCTCCCACAGAGTTGAGCACGTAAACCTCCTTGGAGTAGTGAATAGAGAACTGGGCCTTGAGTCCTGAAAGACTCAAGGAAGTCCTAGAGGCAGACCTGAGTTTAAGTCTGGCCTCAGACACTTACTAACTGTGTGACCCTCAGAACATCACCTGTTTACTTTAATTTCCTCATCTATGAAATGCGGATAATAGTAGCACCTGCCTCCCAGGATTGTTGTGAGGACAAAATGGGATGATAATTAATTCACTTAGCCCAGTGCATGACACTTAGTAAGCGCTATACAAAAGATAGCTTTAGTTATTATTTAATGGGACTCTTTTTTTTCAAAAGATTTTGGCCTGGATTTAACCAATACATACCAATAAATTTCTCTGTGAATCTGTGAATAGGAATACAGCCCCATACTCAGATCTGGCTCTATGACAGGGACATAGCTATAAAGAATCCTTTGCAATTGGCATTAGACACAAATACATAACTCAGACTCTGGTTCTTAATTAAGAACTAGGTCATGGAGAACCAGGATAGAATATCCCAGGGCTAAGAGGCAGGTGTAGCATTATTCCTCTAATTGTCTTGCTCTAGGGCCTCTTGGTTTCTTTTCAAAATTTCAGCCCTGGGTTGATTTAGGAGTTGCTGAACTTGAGATCTCCGGCTCAGGTACTTATTTCCTAGCCATGGCACTAGTTGTTATGTCCCTATAGGGCCTGCTGGTGCTGCTGTGCTTCTCTGGTAGCTCTTATGTTCCAAATATCTCTGAGGGTTGAGCACATGCTTTCTTTGATGGCCTGCAATTTATGAAGTAATGCAGGAAACACTCTCAGAGAACTATGGCTTAAAATGTTACTGAAAAGCAATAATAATGAGGATGTCATGGTAACAGCCAGAGTTATATTTTTCAGTTATCCTCTTTTGGTTGGTAGTAATAATGGTTTTCGTCATGTCTTTGAAATTGTGTCCTTGAAATCTTGTAGGTCTAATTCAGTAATATATAAGTAGAGATAGTTCCCAAACAACTCACTCCTTCTAATGGCCCTCAGCATCTGGTATAGCCACCCTGCCTGCTTCTTTACCCTCTTCATTTTTCTTTTTTTTTTAAAAAATGTTTATTTTAAACATTTTTTTCTTTTTAAATTTTGAGTTCCAAATTCTCTTCCTCCTTTCCAACCCTTCCCCATCCACTGACGAGGAAAGCAAAATAATATTATTCATATATGTGAAATCATTCAACACATATTTCCCTGTATTTCAAAAAAAGCAAAAAGTGAGAAAATTATACATCAGTTTGAACTCAGAGTTCATCTGTTCTCTCTCTGGAAGTGGATAGCATTTTTTCATTATGGATTTTTTTTGAATTGTCTTGGATCATTGTACTGATCAAAGTAGCCAACTCTTTCACAGTTTCTCCTCATTACTTTGCATCATCTCATATAGGTCTTGCCATATTTTTTTTTCTGAAACCCCTCACCCCCATAATTTCTTTTAGTACAATAGTATTCCATCACAATCATATACTACAACTTGTTCAGTCACTCCCCAGTTGATGAGCATCCTCTTGATTTCCAGTTCTTTGCTACCACAAAAAAGAAGCTGAGATGAATATTTTTTCTACATACAGGTCCTTTTTTCTTTATCTTTGATCTCTGGGGTACAGATCTAGTAGTGGTATTGCTCGATCAAAGGGTATGCACAGTTTTATAGCCCTTTGGGTATAGTTCCAAATGGTTGTCCAGAACAGTTGGACCAGTTCACTACTCCATCAATGATTCATTAGTGTACCTAATTTTTCCTCTTCCCCTCTAGTATTTTTATTTCTGATAGGCAGGCTCTGGTCTTTTCATCAAGAGTGCTAGGACATCCTCTATTTCATTAAATGGTCAATTTTCCGCCTGAAGGATCATACTCAGTTTTGCTGGGTAGGTTTTACTTGGTTGTAATTCTAGCTCCTTTGACTGCCAGAATACACATTTGAAGCCCTCCACTCTTTTAGTGTGAAAACTGCTAAATCTTGTGTTTGACTGTGACTATGGTTCCATGACACTTGAATTGATTTCTTTCTGGCTGCTTGCAATATTTTCTCCTTCACCTGGGAGTTCTGAAACTTAGCAAGAATATTCTTGGGAGTTTGCATTTTGGGATCTTTTTAGAAGATGATCAGTGGATTTTTTTTTTTAGTTCTATTTTACCCTCTGGATCTAAGATGTTGGGGCAGTTTTCCTTGATAATCTCTTCAAAGATGATGTCCAGGCTCTTCTTTTGATCATGGCTTTCATGTAGTCCAGTAGTTCTAAAATTATCTCTTCTTGGTCTCTTTTCCAGGTCAGCTGGTTTTCCAATGAACCATTTCACATTTTCTTCTATTTTTTCATTCTTTTGATTTTGTTTTTTTGTTTCTTGGTGTCTTGTGGAAGTCATTAATTTCCACTTCTCTAATTCTTATTTTTAAGTAATTATTTTCCCCAATGAGATTTTATGCCTATTTTTCCACTTGGCCATTTCTGTTTTTTTAAAGAGTTCTTTTCTTCTGTGAATTTTTATGCCTCTTTTACCATTAGGTCAATTCTATTTTTCAGGTGTTATTTTCTTCAGTATTTTTAATGTCTTTTTATCAATGATTTTCTTGTATCACTCTCATTTCTTTCCCCATTTTTTCCCTCTGCCACTCATCTCTTTCATTAATTCTTCCAATAATTCTTGTTGACCTTTTATCCAATTAGCATTTTTTGAGGTTTTGCTTGTAGCTGTTTTTACATTAGTGTCCTCTGAGTTTGTCTTCTCTGGCACTGTTCTAGCTTTTTATGGTCAAATTATTTTTCTTGCTATTGTTTGCTCACTTTTTCCAGCCTTTTTCTTGACTTTGGACTTTATGTTAAAAGTTTGGCTCTACCCACCTTTGTGTGGAGTGGCATTCTTCCAAGCTTCTGGGTGATATTTTTGGGGAAGTGCTTCTGTTGTTGGAGGTAGTTCTGGGGATCTGCAAGCTTTGGTGCTTCCAAATTGGTGTGATCTGAGGAGAGGTATAGTTATTGTTCTCTGAGTCTGTGCTCTGGTCTTTACCCAGGAAGGGCCCTTGCCCCTTACAGCTATAAGCACTAGTACTCCTTTTGTCTTTGGAACTGTGACCAGGTTCCCTGCTCTCCTGAAGCTGCCTTGCTAGTATTCCTCTCTCCTTGCTAGTGTGGTCAGGGCCCTGAATCCCTTGTGACTTTTATCTACCTTGGAACTGCGGCCCAGAACTGGGTATGGACAGTAGAGATGACAATCCCTGCCAATTGTACCCAGTGCTATCAAAATGTCTCATGTAATCTCTTTCTGACCAGTTGTCTGACTTTTATTGTCTCTGGGCTGAGCTGTTGCTGCTTCCCTGTGTGTACTTGGAACAGCTCTTCACCCTGGTGATGTCCTAATTTTTTTTAGGTTGGAAAAATGTTTCCCCCTGTCTTTTTTTTTGGCTCTACTCTTCAAAATATTATTTGAGGTGTTACTTTAATGTTTTTTTTTTGTAGGAGAATGTTGGGACAATTCAGCTGTGTTGCTGCTTCTAATCTGCCATCTTGTCTCTGCCCTCCACCTCTTCATTTTACAATAATATTCAGTAAGTACATTCATGGACTGTGCCAAACTCAGTGCTCTGTGATATGAATTAATTATGCATAGTCTTTACCTTTTAGGAATCCTCCTGTCCCATCTTTGTGATATGAACTGTGAAAGGAGTAGTCTATCCTTTAAATTATGGGTTGCACTGGGGTAAAAAAAAGGGATATAAGCTTTGTATTGGAAGGCATACTAACTCTTAATCTATTTTGTAACTCTTCTATTCCATGGCAAGCATTTCCTGATAACTTCAGCCAATTGCACTCTCTCTTGTGCTGGAAAATTTGTCCCAATCATGACCTGTATCAAACATTTTGATACTTGATTGTATTTAATTTAGCTGTTTTTATTATATAACATATTGTGTTCTCTAATCAATGGTTTTTAATTTCTGGATAAACTGAGCAAATATACTGAGTATAGTGTACATAGTAATATAGTATAGATATATTATCTGTCTATCATATATCTATTTATCTACTGAGAATAATAAATAAGCAAGCTAATCTTCTACTCCTGACAATGATCTAGCCTAGATAACTAAGAATTGTTGGCCAAACTCTTAGTGCACTTCTATGGATATTTTAAGCACTACCAGGACTCCCTCTCAATATACAGGGTGTCCCAAAAGACCTTAAGGTACTAAATCTAAGCCTGCAATGCAACTTTTGGGGCACACTGTATCATTCACTTAACTTCCCTCTTCTTTACCTATTGAAAAATTTCACCTGGGATCTTCATCACGCTCTGAAACTCCTTTTTATATATAGAAGAAGACTGTCTTTTTCTCTCCATTGACTCCTTTTGGCTCTGGAATCAAAAAATATACTCTATGTAGTACCGGAAAAATACATCTTAATATGGCTTATGGAGATATCAAATCAAATCAAAAGGGATTGTGTGTGTATGTGTGCATGTGTGTGTGTGTGTGTGTGCGCGCGCGCGTGTGTGTGTGTGTGTGTGTGTGTTTGTGTGCATGTGTTTTGTGTGCAGGAGTAGCGTTAAGCCTAAAGGACATGAGCTAGACTGGAAGTGGATTTTCCTTGACATATTTTTTTTTCTTCCTTTTTTTTTTTTATTTAATATATTTAGTTTTCAGCATTGATTTTCACAGGAGTTTGAATTACAAATTTTCTCCCCATTTTTACACCCCCCCCACTCCAAGATGGCATATATTCTGGTTGCCCTATTCCCTAGTCAGCACTCCCTTCTGTCATCCCACTCCCCTCCCATCCCCTTTTCCCTTCCTTTCTTGTAGGGCAAGATAAATTTCTATGCCCCATTGCCTGTGTATCTTATTTTCCAGTTGCATGCAAAAACTTTGTTGTTTTTGTTTTTGAACATCTATTTTTTAAAACTTTGAGTTCCAAATTCTCTCTCCTCTTCCCTTCCCACCTACCCTCCCTAAGAAGTCAAGCAATTCAACATGGGCCACATGCGTATCATTATGTATAATCCTTCCACAATACTCAAGACTAACTATATTTTGCTTCTTCCTAACCTATCCCCCTTTATTGAATTTTCTCCCTTGACCCTGTCCCTTTTCAAAAGTGTTTGTTTTTGATTACCTGCACCCCCATCTGCCCTCCCTTCTATCATCCCCCCCTTTTTTATCTTCTTCCTCCTTCTTTCCTGTGGGGTAAGATACCCAATTGAGTATGTATGGTATTCCCTCTTCAGGTCAAATCTGATGAGGGCAAGATTCACTCATTCCCCCTCACCTGCCTTCTCTTCTGTCCTACAGAACTGCTTTTTCTTGCCACTTTTATGTGAGATAATTTACCCCATTCTATCTCTCCCTATCTCCCTCTCTCAATATATTCCTCTCTCATCCATTATTCATCTTCAACTCACCCTGTGCCTGCTATCTCTCTCTCTCTCTCTCTCTCTCTCTCTCTCTCTCTCTCTATATATATATATATATATATACATACACATATACATACATACACACTCACATAAACATATATATATATATACACATACGTACACATACATACATACATACATGCATATTCCCTTCAGCTACCCTAATACTGAGGTCTCATGAATCATACTCGTCATCTTTCCATGTAGGAATGTCAACAAAACAGTTCACCTTTAGTAAGTTCCTTGCAATTTCTTTTTCTTGTTCTTTTTCTTGATTACCTTTTCATGCTTCTCTTGATTCTTGTGTTTGAAAGTCAAATTTTCTATTCAGCTCTGGTCTTTTCACTGAGAAAGCTTGAAAGTCCTCTATTTTATTGAAAATCCATATTTTGCCTTGGAGCATGATACTCAGTTTAGCTGGGTAGGTGATTCTTGGTTTTAATCCTAGATCCATTGACCTCCAGAATATTGTATTCCAAGCCCTTTGATCTCTTAAGGTAGAAGCTGCTAGATCTTGGGTTATTCTGATTGTGATTCCACAATACTCAAATTGTTTCTTTCTGGCTGCTTACAGTATTTTCTCCTTGACCTGGAAACTCTGGAATTTTGTGACAATATTCTTAGGAGATTTCTTTTTGGGATCTATTTGAGGAGGCGATATGTGGATTCTTTCAATTTCTATTTTGTCCTGTGGCTCTAGAATATCAGGGCGGTTCTCTTTGATAATTTCTTGAAAGATGATATCTAGGCTCTTTTTTTGATCATGGCTTTCAGGTAGTCCAATAATTTTTAAATTATCTCTCCTGGATCTATTTTCCTGGTCAGTGGTTTTTCCAAGGAGATATTTCACATTGTCTTCCATTTTTTCATTCCTTTGGTTCTGTTTTATAATATCTTGATTTCTCATCAAGTCACTAGCTTCCACTTGCTCCAATCTAATTTTTAAGGTATTATTTTCTTCAGTGGTCTTTTGGACCTCCTTTTCCATTTGGCTAATTCTGCCTTTCAAGGCATTCTTCTCCTCATTGGCTTTTTGGAGCTCTTTTGCCATTTGAGTGAGTCTATTTTTTAAGGTGTTGTTTTCTTCAGTTTTTTTTTGGGTCTCCTTTAGCAAGTCATTGACTTGTTTTTCATGGTTTTCTTGCATCCTTCTCATTTCTCTTCCCAATTTTTCCTCTACTTCTCTAACTTAATTTTCCAATCCCTTTTGAGCTCTTCCATGGCCTGAGACCAGTTCGTGTTTTTCTTGGAAGTTTTTGTTGTAGGCTCTATAACTTTGTTGACTTCTTCTGGCTCTATGTTTTGGTCTTCTTTGTCACCAAAGAAAGAATCCAAAGTCTGAGACTGAATCTGGGTGTGCTTTCACTGCCCGGCCATGTTCCCGGCCAACTTACTTGACCCTTGAGTTTTTCGGTGGGGTATGACTGCTTGTAGACTAAAGAGTTCTATGTTCCAAGCTTGGGCAGATACACTGCCACACCAGCACTCCTCCTTCCCCAAGAACCCCCAGCCCGGACTGGACTTAGATCTTTAGCAGGCTCTTCACTCCTGCTCTGATCCACCACTTAATTCCTCCCACCAGGTGGGCCTGGGGCTGGAAGCAACTGCAGCTGTAGTTCTGTAGCTGCCCCACCTCTGCTGCCCCTAGGGTGGTGGCTGAACTGCAAACTCTGTCCCAGTCCCCAGCAGCTTTTCCCACTAACCTTCTCTGTTGTCTTTGGTGTTTGTGGTTTGAGAAGTCTGGTAACTGCTGCAGCTCACTGATTCAGGGCGCTAGGGCACGCTCTACCTGGCTCCTGGTCTGGTTGGTCTGCGCCACTCACGCTGGGCTCTGCTCTGCTCAGCTTCACTCCCCTCCGCTCCCTGCTCCGTGTAGGATAGTCCTTACCCAGAGACTATTCAGGCTGTCCTGGGCTAGAGCCCTGCTTCCCTCGGCCACTTGGTGGGTTCTGCAGTTCTAGAATTGGTTCAGAGCCATTTTTTTGGTAGGTTTTTGGAGGGACTTGGCAGGGAGCTCATGCTAGTCCCTGCTTTCCAGCTGCCATCTCATCCTTGACATATTTTTGAACCACAATTAAAATTATTGAAATACAAGGGTTTCATAAAATTTCCAAACCTTTCAGAGTCCTGGGAAGAAACTTTTTCCTCACACTATGAGGCATCTTAGGAAAAGGCTGGCTCTTCTTCTCTAAAGCAGTTCTATTTGAAGAAAAATTAATTTATAGAGTCATTCCTGAAGTACGTTGAAACATGTTTTGGTCAACCCAGAATTGTAAGACAAATTGGTCTTTGTTTAATACAGTTCAACAGTGCTTGTAGAAGTCATCTATATTTAAAGAACTGGCAAAGCTATGAAGTGAACAGATTTCAACTTTTATTGCATTCGGCTAGAAACTCAAATTGCTTTTTTTTTGCTGAGGTGGCAGCCATGGTAGAATTAGTTAGGAACATAAGATCATAGATCACAAAGGCATCCAGTCTGACTCTTTCATTGTGTAAAGGAGGGTTGGTCAAGTAGCTTGTCAAAGGTCATAGGGTAGAAGAGGTGTGAAGTTGCATCCAAGTTGCCTTGTTTCAAATCTGCTATTTCTACTATATCATAAGACTGACAATCCAAGTTATTCATAAAAAATAATAATGGAGCTAGCAAAATGACTCCAGTTTCACTTTTACTGTCATAATATCCAAGTAACCTTAGACAATCACTTAATCTTTATAGACCTCAAGCTTTCTCATATAGAAAATGATAGGCTGAGTTGAGTGATCTCTTCCAACTTCAATATGTATTATTCAATAATTCTTTGTGATATTTATGAATGATCTAATCATTTGTAACATGTTGATAGAGCAAGTTCTTATGACACAACATGCTAGGCTTTGGAGCTACAGCGGTTTCCTAGCCACACAGATTCCCTGAAACCATAGCTTCAATTTTTGCTTGCCTCTCTCCTTTACCATTTAAAAATAATCAGAACCAATTCTCAGAGTATATTTTATAATGGTCTCAAATCTGAGACTTTAAAACAGGCCTCTATTTTCAGCACTACGGCCATTTCAGAAATACATTCATATTGAATCTGAATTCTGATTGGCTGTGTCATCACAGGCTTAGTACTTCTTGGAAAATTGCCCTTACCACCTAGAAAGGCACCCAAGTTGACCAAGGAAGGGTAACGCAGATGTCATGAACCTATTCTGGTTGTTGTCAATTGGGTCCATGTACAGAGACATTCCTATCTCTGGGAAACTTTTCAGACACCTAAATAATGCAAATATAATCTTCTTGACTCTTAAAACGTTCCTTCAGTCTTCAAATAGCTCAGATTTCCCCTTATGACATTCTACTTTGTATTATATATATTTGTTTTTAGCAGTGTTGGTGCGTTGAGGTGAAAGGAGTTTTTGACCATTACTATCTGTCCCCCTCACTCTAATACTTACTGACTCGTTGTCTAAATGGATTTACTAGAATTCTTCCTCTGCCCTGGGGAGTTGTATCAATAGAATTATACTTCACTTTAACTTTTTAAAGTTTGACACCCTAACCAGAAATAGTACTCTAGCAAAATATCTTAATTTTGTACTGAGGTAATTGAGGGAGAAGCCTTATTGTGAAGGAGCTATCTTTTTCTCTTTCCTGAAAATGCTTCCCCTTCAATTGCCTCCTTTAAAATTGTTGTTTGTCCTTCATTTTGAAAGTGATTTGAAAGTGATCATTTGAAAATGGTATCGCGGGGTCATGTTTTGAGCCACATTAGTGAAATGAATTTAAATGAGGCAGAATTGCACAAAGTTGTCAGCTTCACTCTCTCTTCCAGAGTCATAGAAGTCCAGTGACAAGACCAAAGTCAAGGTGACTGGCAATGGTCCAGGTTGCAATGGATAATCTTGGTGTGTTCCATGTCTGACCATGCTCTAAGTGCTACGCAACATATGCTTCAGCTGTCTTCATGGACATTGGAACAAATTGTTCTTATTCTCCCATTCTGTCAGGGGAAGTCTTCACATGCTTGGGATAGACGTTGCCCTAACTTACTGATGGGTCTCAGGACTTTTGGCTACATTCTCTCAACCTGGCTTAGTCCACTTGCCAACATAGTTTTACTGAGGTGTGGTTGCTGCACATGTTACAACCTCTTAGAACTACAGGTAAAATAAAGTGAAGGTAGACATTAAAGGTAGCTGAGCAACCCCAAAAAGGGCTCAGCCAGCCTTCATACTAGAGGTGCTAGTCCTCCCTGAACACTCCATATACCTCCTCCTTTAGAATACATTTATGATAAATACACCCAGACTAGCAAAGGCTCATGATTAACTATTTGTAAAAACTATAAGAGATAAAAGGTTGTAGCTTTAAAAGATTATAACAATACAGTTAAAACAAAGGCAAATAGACTTTCCCCATGACTAAAAGAAATGCTTGAGGCTTACACAAGAGATCCCTAGCAGAAAAAGAGAAGGCAGTAATACTGCCTTGAGCTCCACAGTCTGCAGAGTTTCTATAATAGTATCTGTCTCAACATTCCTCATTCCTGATTGGCTCAAACAGTTTGGTTCCTAAGTCTTGGACCTCTGTCCCATCCATGTTGCCATTCTATTTGCTTAATGCAGCTTTTGTGGTCTCTATTTCTGCAACAAAAGGCATCTTCAGTCTGCTGCTAAGAGGTACTGTTATGCTTTTTCAGAAACTGCAGGGACTCATTATTGTAGGATTTTTCAGTTCTGTTCCACTGAGGGCCTTATGGCTGAGACCTGCCATACCCAAGGACAGGAGGGAGGGAGAGCAGATTTAGCTCATTGAGCTAGTTCCTTTTATTCACACATCTCTTCATAGTTCTCAGATGGGTTCATTCCATGATAGACCTCACTCTTACTTATGATGACTGTCCAAGCCATCTAGCACAATCAACATTTGTTAGGCAGCTACTATGTGCCAGGCATTTTTCTAAGAACTTGGGATACAATTAATTAAAAGAAAGTCAGTCTCTGTCTACGAGAAGCTTACAATCTAATGGGAGAGGAGACAACACATGAAAGGAGACAGTACAATTATCCCTTCCACATAGCGGGTGAGGGGTAGTTAAGGATACAGTGCCCCCATGATCTGGAAAGTTTGCATAAAAGTTTTTGACTCTCCCTTCGTACCAGAGAAGAAGTCTGAATTATTACGCTATTAAAAGATAAAATATTATGCAACATAATACTATGCCAGGAAACTGAATCACTTCCATTTGAATCGTCTTTGAAAGATTCTGAAGAACACCTGGAAGAGAAGATACCAGACACAGGTCCTTTCTCAAACTAAACTGCCAAGCATTCCAACCCTACTGCAGAGAGCACAACTCGAAGGGCTGGACATATTATTCAAATGCAAAACATAGGCTTGCCGAAAAGGCTAGTTTATGGGGAGCTCACAGAGGGCAAGTATTCCCCTGGTGGTGAGAAGAAGCGATACAAGGATACTCTCAAGGCCTCTCTTAACAACTTTGGAATTTATTGTGTGACATGGGAGACACTGGCATAGGACCGTTCAGCATGGCATGCCCACATCAAAGAAGGTGCTGTGCTCCATGAGCAAAGTAGAATTGAAATAGCTGAAAAGAAAGGCAAGATGCACAAATTTAGAGAGTATACCCCAAATGTTCACATGGGCTATCTGTGGCCAACCTGTGCTAGAATATTCTAAGCTCATACTGGTCTGATCAGCCACAGTTGGACATAGTGGAACTTGACTCTCTCATAGTGATGTCATTTTGTCTTCTTTGAGAATGAAGGGCAACAACCAACCACCAACCAACCAACTATACATATATTTTATGCGTGTCTGAGTTTCTATTTGTTTTTTATCTTTTTTTTTTTCAGAGGGGAAGGCAGGGCATTTGGAGTTAAGTGACTTGCCCAAGGTCACACAGCTAGTAAATGTGTCAAGTGTCTGAGGCCAAATTTGAACTCAGGTCCTCCTGACTCCAAGACTGGTGCTCTACTCACTGTGCCACCTAGCTACCCCCATTTCTGAGTTTCTAAACTTTTTCTGTGTCATGTGCTGGGCTTCATATGTCATTTGCAGCTTCTGCAAAACTCCCCCCAAATTCCCACTTAATTTCTTATGCCAACCCATAATATATTAAAACCATGATGTGGAAAGTCTCAGTGTGGAAGGGATAGATGTAAAAGGGAATGACAAGGTATATCAGGGAGTACCTTTTTCCATGGAGTTGAAAACAGACAGAATAGCAAAATGGAGTAAACTGCAAATCCAATTTCTGCCTTTTATAAAGGAAGGCTTTGGGAGGCTTCATCTTTCAGCCCTCTAGTCAAATGGTAGAGGAGAGTAAAGGAGATTGTGTCAATCAAGGCTTGAGTTAGTAGTTAGGTGATGAGATTAGAAGTGTTGAATTTATCCTGGGGAGTTTAAGGTCTTTGTTGTTGTTGTTTGTCCTTCCATCTGGAAGAGGCCCATACCTCAGTGAGGTGATGCCATGGACCTGAAAGTAAATAGGATTTAAAAGAGGGAGGGCTGTGCAAAGTCACCAATCTCACTTTCTCTTCTGGAGCCATCTGGGCCCGGTGGAGAGATATAGGTCAGGAGGACTGGAGATGGTCTTGGATGCAGTAGGAGCCCTTGGGCCTCTTTAAGCTAAAATCTTTAAGAGGTCTCAGCTTGACTGAGACAGCACCCATTTAGCGATTAAGACTAGGTATTGAATTGAAATCAAACAGATTCAAAGTGCTGACATTTCCCAAATCTTTATTCCTCCTGTTGGTCCATGCAAATGAGTGGGTTGGGTAAAGGTATAATGACAATTTTCACTCTGTCAGCCAGTTGCTTTTGGCTGGCAGCAGTTTTCTTGATCTTTTATATGCAAATGAGCTACTCAAAGTCTCACTTCCTTTTAGGTAAAAAATAATCCACTCAAAGTTGAAAGGGAGGTACCCTTTAAGAAATGCAAATGGAGCCTGAATGGTATGTACCCTTTCATCCTTCCCTTTGGACAAACATTTGCTATGCCCAACAAATAAATCAGGGCCATGTGGGGCATATTTGTCCATAGTCCTGAATCCTGGATAGCTCTTTACTGACTGCAGACCTTGGTTGCATGCAGGATGATTATATTATATGCTTATATCAGAGCAGAATATTAATATCCATGCAAGCAAATAAACATAATTGATAAAATCAAAGCAACAAGATAATAAAATTGGTAGGTCTACATAATAACAGGACATGATTAAACAGTAGAGTATATGCAAACAGACAAATTGAAAAATCACAAACAGCTAATAGGAGAATGTATATTTGTCATAGGATTATGCAATAATTATCACACGCATCAATGGGCGTACGCAATTATGTAAGACACACAAGATCATAGATTTGCAGCTGGAAGGTTCTTTACAAGTAAACCAGTTGAATCTCCTCATGTTATTGTTGAGGAAATGGAGGTTTAGGGAAGCTGAGTGAATTGCTCAGGGCCATATAACTAGTAAGTTTTTGAGGCTGGAACTGGACTGGGGTCTTCCTCGATGCTCTAACCATTATTCCGTGTTGTTTCTTTAGTATTGTCATCTGGATGCACTTAGTCCCTAGTTAATACTTGTGACCTCGGAGACCCAATGAGGCTCATGGAGGTTAATAGGTAATAAGGGTCAGAGGTGGGATTTGAACCCACAACTTTTCTGATTCTCTTTTTTTTGTACCATGGTGTGTCTGAGTTAACAAATGTACTTAAACTGAAACATTCAAAGGTGTTTTCCCCATTGCCAAGTTGTTATTCAAGTATGCCTAGATTCAAATCTTTATATAATTTTGGACAAACCTCTTAGTATCTCCTATCCTCAATTTCTCATCTTTAAAATAAGGAGTTGTGGATGACATTTCTAAGATCCCTTTCAACTATATAACTCTTATATGCCTTACATATAATTTTATATTTTCCTTGATGCCTGTGGTAATTACTATATACTTGTGTACCAAAGATATATTTGGCTATTAGTTACACACACTTTTGCTATTTGTCTATTTGCCGTTATGTTGACAAAAAAGCATCATGCGTTATATAGATTTGTTTGTGGCAAGAGCTTATATGACATAATTCAGGACCAGGTCATTGCCACCAGAAAAAAAAATCAAAAGTCCTCTGCCTAAAAATAAATAGTGGTAACAGTTGGTATCACCTCGCTTCAAATAAAATAATTTTTATTTTGGCGGATAAAATGACTGTACCCTTATGTGAAGCTCAGACGTACCACTGTTGAGTCAACATACATCCTGGTTGACCTTTTTAAAACTGATGGCTACGTTGATAGATTAAGTGGTACTTGATTGGCAGGCAAGCTGAACAATTCTCTTTGTTTAAAAAGTACTTCTCTCTGATTGCTTGCAGAATATCGTCCCCCATTGGCCCTCCCGGTCATTTCTCTGGTGTATTTTATTGACTCTATTTATAGTTGTAAGGGTTTTCTTTCTTTCTTTTTTTCCCTGAGTGCTGTAACAATGACATCAATGAATCTGAACTTTGTGACTGGTAAATGCTTTGCTATTTTGAAAATAAATGTCCTGGCTTTGCCTTTGTATTTGTTTTCTACAAATGCCATGGCCTTGTCTAGCCTTGGCATTTATCTGGCAGCAGGAGGCCATTATCCAAGCGCACCATTCCCATTCCATTGACATTATCTCCTTTAAATATTCGGCATGAAGTATTAAACATTTTAAAGATGATTACACTATAGTCAACATCCTGCTGCAGGAGCCATAAGCAATTTTATTGCTGTCTTTCTATCCTCCACTCCTTATGTTCTGTTTCTTAAGGTGGTCAGACAAGAGGATCAGTAAAGCCAGTGACACCCACACGCTGACATTTTACCTGAATGTGGGGATAGTAGCTAAGTGCTGGACAAACAAAATACATTCATTTGATTGATTGCAGTGGAAATACGAGGACTCAAGGTTGATGTTACGGAGAGAGAGCCATGGATTTGGAATCAGAAGACCTTGGTTTGACTACTGCCTCTGGTGCTTGCTACCCGTGTTACTTGGAGTCAGCCTGAGCTCTCTCTGGGCTTTCATTTTCTCAATTATAAAATGGAAGACTTGATCTAGATGACTCCCACGTCCCCTTCAGCTTCAAATTCTATGAAACCGGTTGCACTAACCAGTGTAATAGAAAGAATGCCTGATTTGCAATCTGAGAGCCTGGGTTCAATGGCTTCTTGCCTATTTGTTTGAGGGACTTCTACTATACAGTGAGGGGGTTGGAGCTGGTGTTCAATCAGTCAATCAATCAACAATAAACAAGTACTTTGCAAGTACTTAAGCTTTGTGCCAGGCACTATGCTAAGTCCTAGAGATATAAAGAAAGGGAGAAGCAAAAAAGTCCCTCCTCTCATGTAGCTAATATGCTAATGGGGGAGACAATATGTGTTTCCACATTGTGAGCTTTTTATACTGATGGAAGAGCTGATATGAGTTCACTTATCTTCCCTAGAATTATACATATTATATATCATGTTTTATTTATATATATATGTATATATATACATACACACATATATACATACACACACACATATATATACATATATATATATATGTATATATATAAATTTATTTATGCAGGTACATACAAGATACATACCCAGTCAGGGAAATGCAGCCTTATATAAGGAAAAGTGTGTATTAACATTGTCTCTCTTCTATTATACCTATCAAATATTACATAATTACATAAAAATTACAAATAATTTATTTGAACAAGTTTATAATGCTATACGAAGCCCAGATGGAATGAAACCTTACATAATATATACACATGCCTATCATATTTATTTAAACAGCTACATACAAAATTCATACAGAATAGAAGGGATGTAACCTTATTATATCAGGCAGCCAGGTAGTGTAGTGAAGAGAGGTCTGAGCCTGGAGTCAGTAAGACCTGAGCTGAAATCCTTCCTGAGACACTTATTAGCTATGTGACCCTGGGCAAGTCACTTAACTTGTTTGTCTCAGTTTCCTCATCTCTCAAATGGGGGTGAGCAATAGCACTTGCCTCAAGGGGGTGTTGTGAGGATCAGATGAGATAATAATTGTAAAGCAGTTGGCTGACACATAGTAAGCATTATACAAATTTTAGTTATTATTATTGTTGTGTGTATATTATGTTTATTTAAACAGATCCATTGAAGATGCATACAGAGAAGGAATATAACCTTCAAGGGGAAGACTCCAGGTCTCTTCCAGCTCTAAATCTAGGATTCTGTGATTGCATAATCTTTTTTCAGCTGAGTAGAAATCTCTGTGTAATACCTTTTAAATAATCCCAACACAGAGAAAACCAAGAGAAAGCAAACTAAATCCTCAAAATGAGGCTTGAAAAGGGTTGCCCTGGCCTTCCCCCCCTTTTTTTTTTACAATAAGCATATAGGTTATTTTGGATGCCCCTGTCACATGCTTATTCTAGAGCTCTCTCTGTGCCAGTGTTGAATATTTTCCCCTAAATTGGCTCCAGCCCCAAGTTGTGCCCTCTTGTGAGGCATGTGCCACCCCAATTTAAAAATAATTGGAAGAATGCTATGGTATTGCTTGTTGGAGATATGGCTCTCAAACTGTCTACAGACTGCCGAGTAAGTGAAATGTTTTGACAGAGAGAAATATGTGTTGTCAACATTGTTTTACCCATGGTTGAAGAGGGAAATTGAAACTGCACTTCAGCAGGGTTCAGATGTTGATGACTAAAATGATCTCCCTGCAAACAAATGACTGCAGACCATGCTGTTCTACTCTGTGCCTCATTCTTCTCCGAGAAGTACCCAATTAAAAGCATAGCTCTTATGCTGAAAAAAGTGGGGAGGTTTAGAAAGGATGTAGGAAAGTAACAGTGACAGAAACAATCCCTCACTTTGGTAGGAATAAAGAAAAATGGGTGAATAGACAACCAACTGTAACCTCGGCTATTATGCTTGAGGGTGTATGCTTGAAAGGAAGACCCAAAATGAATGTTCATTTTTTTTAATAGCAGGGTTACCTTCTAAGATATATAAGCAATCAGTTCTTGTTGCTTTACTAAACTGGACATATGAAAACAGGTGAGTCATTAAAGAATCACCAGACAAGGGAGAATACATGCAGGAAAACTTCCTCATCGACCCTTCCAATCAAAGGCCTGTGGGGGCTTTTTTGGGAGAGGGGTTGTTTATTTGTTCCTGCCTGGCTGGCATGATGACTGAGTGTTTGCTCTGCCTCATCAGAACATTTTCCATTGAGTCATATCATCCATTAGCCTGGAATTCAGGTCAGCCATGTGGTAGCTCCTCTTTATTTTCTTTTAGAGAACATTCTTGATGATGGAAAATGTTGACAGTTTTTCCTTTCTGTAGAATCACTTGAAGATGTTTCATTGCTTCTTGCTGGCCTCCTTTCATACTCTGTACAGAGAAAATGAACAAGTAGAGAAAGTGGTTTGGGGCACTAAACAATGGCTTAATGGAAGGACTCCATATGTCAGAGACATTGAACTTTTATTTAACTCACATCTAGGCATTCACTTGCTCATTATGCTAACAGAGCAAGGAAAGTAATAGATTTGAAACATTAAGAAGCTTATTTTGGACACAAATGAATAGTAACGCAATAAAAAATTCTCCTTGATCATTTTTGCTACATGCTCCTCTGCCCACTTTCCCTGCCTGCTCTCCCCTCCCCCCATTCCCATACACACCTAGGGTAAGTTGAGACTTAAGCTACTTAAAAAAAATCATTCTAATAAAAAAAGTGATATTGGACTAATTTCTTCCTCACATGGGCTAGGCTAGTTTTCACTTAAAAGTCAATGAAGTCTTCTTGAGCTGTAATTGGTCTATGGCAGACCTGCATAACTCGTAAACTTCTGACTGCAGATGGGTTAGACTAGAGATAGACTGACAGTAGTTGATTGCTGTGGGTCACATGACAAATAGGAGAGTGAGCAGTGGCAACCCTACATTTTTGGGGGGACTGCCCAAAATCCCTTGGCTGGCCACAAGCAGCCTGCAGCCTTATGTCGTGCAGGCCTGGTCTAGAGGATTACAAGGCTCAATCCGCTGATAGAACTTCACCTAAGTACAAAAGCACAGATGGAACCAACTTAGTTTTCAGCTTAAAAAAGGATTCTGACTGGCATGACTCATGATAAATATGGGAGGAGGTAAATGACTCCATACTGAATTAATACTGTGTCCTTGCCAAATATCCTTTTTATGCTATTGTTAAATAAGCGTCTTATTAACTACTAAATGATACTATATGAGTGTCTGTTTCACGGATAACAATGGCATACAGGATGCCTGCTAGCACAGGAGGCACTGCAGCTTCTGCACTTCAGCCTCTAACAGGTTCACTCTTGATCTGGATATATAGGAAGGACAGCTTTGGAGGGGTTAATAATAAGCTTTATTCTAGTCTAGTCGTCTCAGAAGGTTGCTAAAAATGAGAGCATCAACTCCTACAGTATTCCCTAATCAAGCCTTCCCTAGTCACCCTTCTCTCAGGTGCCAATGAGAAGGGTGGACGATCACCCCTGTGTCTCTACAGGGTCAATCGAGACAGGCATAGTTAGTGCCTTTCCCTAAGTCCCTTCAAGCTCCAGGGGGGCTGGTTGAGGCAAGTACATACATTCCTCTATGCATTGCCCATGGCTTCCCCACTCACTGACTAGTGTGCCCTCTTGCTTTATGGGGCAATAGACAAAGAAGGCATCTTGCTAACATTAAGCTCACAGGTTAAGTTTAGCAACATCATCATTCTGCGCAAGTGTAGTAAATATTAGTTATGTCACCCCTATATCTCATGGTACAGCCTCAGTATGACTGTCTGTCACTATGATTCTAAGAATCCTTGAAACTATTCTGGGATACTATCTAACATCCTTGAGACTATTCTGGGAGTATTATGCAACACCTGGAAACTAGACATTCCCTTGGCCATGGGACCTGAGAAACTAAACTCTGAAAGGATAAACAAAATCCTCCTCACTGACAGTGTTTCATTTCATTCATTCCTGAACCTGAACCATTGGACTGAACTGAGGCTGGCTTTAGAACATTTGGTGTTAGCCATCAGGATTAGATCCTAATGACCTTATTATGCCTTTTCTTGGGATTGAAATGGAGGAAGGATAATGGGGAAAAAAGAAATTTGGGAAGTCATTGTTCTTGTTATCAGAGATTTTCACCTTCTGATTACCTACCTAGAATCCTGCCAATGGGACTTGCAGGGTTGTCCACTGACTCAGTTTGATCAGAAAGTAAATTGTAAGGGAGGACTCAGCACCTAGAGACACATATAAAGTTGCATTGTGTCCTTAAGAATCATAGCCCAAAGATGATAACTGTTGTAAATGTTATGTGTCGAATTTACATAACTTTGTACTTGGGGGTCGTGGTAATCTCCAGCCCTAGTAGATTGAGTAGTCATGGGTCCTCCCTAAAGACTATTAATTTAGGGATTGTCTATGAATTGTACTGACCGTATTGCCTGAGACTATTTATACAATGTTCAGGAAGCCATCAAGAACAACTGTGACATGTGGACTTTGTTGAGACCTTTTAGTTCAAGACACATGGGGAGACACTTGAAAGAACAATGCTTGAGTCTGCCTAAAAAAGCTAAAGGACTAAGGTTCTTGAGTCTGCCTAAAAGGAACTAAAAGACTTTTTTAGACTTGGGGATATGGACAAAGGTGCCAAATACATGCCAGTTTACTTCCTAGCGCAGTGGGTACAGTATAAGTTTTGAAGGAGATAGAACTTTTGTTCTTGCTCTGGAACTACCATACTCTTTCTTGCTGAGACTTACAATGAAAAATAGGTGAAGGAACTTTATAGAGTGGGTCCCAGGGATGGGATAAGGACACTCTCCCCAATCCCAGGAAAAATGGAAACTGCTCATATATGGTAACTAGGGTACATATACCTGCCTAGGTGTGTCCACAGCTGCCTCTTCTGCTTTGTGTCTCTATGTGAGTGCAGGTGAACAGTCAGCAATCCTGGGATGGACATTCTAGCCTTAAAAGCATATTTCTAAGTTTCAGATGGCAAGACCTCTTAGGTTCCTTGGTCAGAGCTGACTAACACTGACAGTTATTTTCTGTTTTGAAGATGATGACCACCAACATGAAGAGGCAGGGAAAAACTCATTGGAATTTTGGGCTTTTCTTTAATCTATCAATATGGTGAAGCAGTTTGGGAATTAACAACCTGCCTTGCACAACCCTGGAACTGGAGAACATCACTATGTCCTAGAATAGAGGCTTAACACTCAGGGCACAGGATAAGGGGCAGTTGATAGGTCCCTTGACTGCTTAAAAAGCTTCACTGGTTTTTTCTGTTTTTTAGAATAAACCATAATCTTGATATTGAGGATATGAGAAGCCTGGGATAGGCATCACTGAAGTTTAGCATAGGTAAAAGGAAAGGCAAAAAAAGAGAACAGTAACAAAAAAGTGAATTATCTTTGTAATCACCCCCAAAATGACTGTCTCTGTTGGAAAATGAAATTTCAGGCTTTTTTCTCTTTCCATTGGAAGGACTACCATGTAGTAGGTGATGCCAAATCTTTTCCATTTGTAATAGGTCTACCAACGAAAAGCAGTGATGATTAAATCAGGAATGGTCACATGGAATAACTCAAGAAATTCCAAGGCATCTTTGGCAGATCAAGTCTTACATTTCTTCTGTCGAACTATTACTTGATATACTTCTAGAGAGGCTATCCATAGCAATGAGGCAAGAAAAAATATGAGGGATCAACATATGCAAATGAGTAACAAAATTATCACTTTTTGAAGATAATATGATTTACTTAGAGAACCCTAGAGATTCAATTAAAATTAATTGAAAGCAAAGTAACTGAATATAAAATATTCCTCTGTCTAAATCATCAAACTTTCTTTTACCAACTTAACCCAGAAGGAAGAGGTTGAAAGGCAAATTCCATCAAAAATTACTACAGAACATATAAAGTATCTGAGAGTCTATCCCCTAAGATACACACACACACACACACACACACACACACACACACACACACACACACAATAAGGATTCATATGAATGGAACTAGAAAGTATATTTTTTTTACAAAAATAGACAGACTTAATAGGAAATCTATCAGCTGCTCATTGTTTGTCTATACCAATGTAATAAAATGACAATACTATCCATATTAATTTACTTACTCAGTGTTGTTAGGTAAACCACCAAAGCAGTATATTTTAGAACTAGCAAAAATAATAACTAAATATATCTGAAGGAACAAAAGGTTAAGAATCTCAAAGGAAATTATGAAAAAATAAAGGGAACTAATAATACTTGATTTCATACTGTATTATAATGCAATAATCATCAAAATTTTTTGGTATTGGCTAAAAATTCAAAAATTGATCAATGGTACAAATTAGACACAAAACATCCAGAAGAAGCAAAGAAATATGGTAGCATTGTGTTACAAAAAACCCCAAAGACCATTGCTACTCAGATATTGAATTCATATTTAACCAAAATTTCAGGGAAAACTAGAAAGGAGTCAAGCAAAAATTAGGTTTAGTTCTCATAGCATATGCCACAATAATCTCCAAATGTATGTGGTGTCTAGAAATCCAGGGGGTATAATTAACAAATAAGAGAAGAGGCGATCCCTTCACAACAATAGTCACAAACCAGTCTTTTACAATTCCACAAGATGAAACAATTGTCCCTGAAAACAGATGTTACAAAGAATATTTTACATAGTTTTAATAGAAAGTTATTGCTTCCTTAGTACTTAAATGAAATGTTCCTTCCCTAACCAAAAGGCAATAAAGAAAAGGAAGACAATCAAGCTTCCTAACTCTGAAGGAAACTATAGAACTCACTAAAACAGGTAGAGATTTTCCTGCAGGGACATAGGACCTGGGGTCAACTGAAAGTCAGTCCCTAATCCTCAGGTGAGAAACCCAACTGTTATTACACGATGCTTTTGTAGCGATACCAAGTGCTACCACAAATCAGGCCTGGGGTCCTTGGAGTTGAGGAACTGGGACACTTATCCTATCCTTCCACGAAAGGGATCCCCAGTACTTAGAATCCACACTCTTAGGTAAAATTTTAATTTATAAAACTTCTCTGGGTCCCTGCAGCAATTTCCTCCCTGTGGCTCCCTAAGACACACAATAATCAAATTAGAAATCAAGATAAAATCTCTACTTATCCTTTCCACGTGAAGCCTATATGTATATGTGTATGCATGTAATGTAAATGTGTGTGTTTGTATGCATACACCCTGAAACAACACGGGGTATCCCAAATTTCCCCAATGGATCCCTGCCACTATGAATACAATCCAAACAGAATTCAAAACTCATCAAATAATAGGACAAACAGGATCAATTTAAGAGGCTCGATCAAACAGTGACTTGGAGATGGAAAGGATGAAAAAAAAAATACTTCTACTCAGAATCAAGTAAGCCCTCAACTTGTAAGGCACTCTTAAACAATATAAAGCACTTTGGGCTGTTTACTTAGGGTTTCTAGGCTTGCAGGTATCTATATTAATACCTATTTCTCTGTGTGTCTGCCATCTATCTATCTATCTATCTATCTAGTAGTTCACCGGTAAATGATTAACAACTAGCTCTCTGAAAAGTTTGACACAATCTGTATTATTACCATTTTCTTCATGACTTTAAATTTAGACAATCAACAAAACAATAAAACAAACCCTGATTTGAAGTGTTAGACGGGAGAGCATATTGGACTGACTTAAAGAAATTGCAAAGTTCTTTTTTGTGATTACAAGCTTCTCTCTCAAGTCAAAGGGCCATCTTTTAACCCTAATATTCTCCTATTCATTTGTTATGGCCTTATAGTCCTTGAGAAACTGAAGTTGAATGGAGATCAAAAGTCAATGGAGAGGTGCCTGCTTCCCATTATAAATAAGAACCCATGAATGAGTTTTATATTAAGGATGTCATTGAAAAAATGTTATCATTGAAAAAATCTCCTGAAAATGTGGTGATGCCAAGGGAAAAACCAAAGAACAGTTTCACAGGTATTTTTGTGGTATCAGGAAAATGTGAGGAAGGACTCCAGAGTAGGAAATGACCTGTATTGAACTCATGGCCGGATACGAACACACCGGAGGGGCAGGTATGGAGGGATTGCCATCAAGATTTTTGAAGAGATTGCTCTATCTGATTCCTCCCATTTATAGAGCCCCTTCTCTCAAATCATTGTGAATTATTTTAGAGATATATACTGTTTTTACTTATCTGATAACATATTGTGCCCTCCTAAGTGTAACATAAGCTATGTGAGCAAAGGAACAGTCTTTTATATTTTTGTCTCCTGTGCTTACATAGTTTCTACCTCATAGTAAGCGTTAATTGCTTGCTTTCTGATTGCTGTCAATGACATCATATATATATATGTATATATATACATACATACATATATATATATATATATATACATATAGGAGTACTGGAATATAGCTTAATATAGCTTATTTTGCAGACTTTCATAAAGAATAGAATTTTGCTTCTCATTATCAAGCCGGCATTCTTATGTTGCAGAAAGGTCATGGGTTATATGGGGCAACAGGGCAGTTTGAAGAACTTATTTTTAGCTCTGTATACCACTGCTTGAAAAATATTCCCTATGTCCAATATCCCTTCTTTTCCTCCCTCCACTTTTTTTTTGGGTAAAGGCATTTACCACTTTCTTTCTTTGGCTTTTATCGAAATCTTTATTCCTTCTCATACAAAACAAACTATTTTCCCTTCTTTGTTCCATCAAAGCCTGTAGGCTTTGCCCTCTTTTTTGAATTTCCTCATGTTACCCAAATTAAAATTGGATAGAGGCTTGTATAATACACAGATGATGCATTTCATACAATGACTTGGAAATGGCAGGATTAAAAAAAAAGATCCTTTTATTCAGATTTATTCAGTTTGTCCTAATTGTATTTTCTTTCAGAAAACCAATACAAATAAATGGATTTCCCTCCCTGACTCTGCATACTTCATCTACAATGATAGCACATGACGCATCATTGTGAATATCATGCATCATTTCCCTGCTTACACTGAGGCCATCAAGGATTGGGAATTTACAGCCAGGCAGGCCCAGTCATCTTTCCTAAAGTGAAGGACAAAGTTCTATGTTGTGCCTCCACTTAATGCCCTACTTGTTTATGTTCATTAAGTGAGTGATAGACTTATCAAAGTCAAAGTAACCTTTCCTTTAGAAAATGTGCTATTCCTTAATTGTCTGAGTAGAAGGTAGGAGCAACTTCAGCCCTATTCACATAGTTTCTGATTAGTCTAAGCTACACACCTGAGCGGTTTTTTTTAGCTTGTCAAGTAATCACAGAGATTATTTCTAACATTTTCTTTGATATTTCACAATTTTGGTACTTAGTGCTATGGGATAAGGATACTATTGTTGAATTCCTAAGTTCTCAGGATGTTGTGATTCCATAGATCTGTGAGGAGGACAAATGCCCAGATGCTATTATTTGCAGTTTGGGAAAGTATACTCCCCACCCCCTTCACTGTTTTGGTTTCTACTGGGGAAGAAAAATGATGCCTTGTGGGAACCTAGTGGTGCTGGGAAGGAATCATTGCTGGTGTACTGTGAGGCAAATGACTGCAATATGCTTTGATGGGGAAAGTGTTAAAGCATGACAGTTAGTGATTGTATCGAGGTGGGGTTTACTTCAATTGAGAAGATCAAGGGCGGGTAAGCTATCAGAGAAGGACTGGGAGAAGTTACAGAGAGTAGTGGGAGTGATTTTGTAGTATTTGCCTTTGTTGTCATTGTGGGATGTGTGTGTGTGTGTGTGTGTGTGTGTGTGTGTGTGTGTGTGTATGCCTAAATGGTGTTACAAAAAGTATCAGGGCAGTTTTTGGCTATTAAAATTAAAAATTGCTCTTTTAGAATGCCCTGTGTGTGTGTATGCCTATAATATAAATACATATGTGTGTGTATGTATTCATGGTGTCCAAAAGTACTAGAAATTTTTAGCTATTAAAATTTAAAATTAAGCCTTTCAATTATCCTGTACTTGTAAGTGTGTGCATATAATATAAATTTGTATATACGTATACATGTACATATACATGTATATGTGTATGTATTATGCATATACAAGGTGTTCCAAAAATCTTAGTGCACTTTTAAGCTATTAAAGCTCTAAATTTCACTAAAGTTTTAGAATATCCTGTATACGTATGTGTGTGTATGTATATCACAACAGTTTTGAGAAAGAAGGAAGGAGCCATTATATTGCAGAACTAACCCTAAATCCAGTGTAAGTGCTGAGATGGGCATTCGTCTCAAACAAAAGGAGTAATAATGAACCACAAGGCCAGTGAAATTGACAAGACCTTTTAGAAAAGATATGTGCTTCTGCAGGTAAGCAAAGTAATTTTATTACCATTTCCCTGAAAAAAATTACCATTTTAAAAAATTTGGATGGGAACATTTTGAATTTATCCAAAGTTTTGTACAGCTCCACAAACAACAAGTTTTCTACTCTGTATCAACGACAGGTTCTAATGAAGGGAAAATGTGAACTCTAAAAAAGGATGAAAATGCCAAGAATATAACTCTTCAATTGTGGAACGCTGCACAGGAAAGGAAAATGTTATTTATTGGTCCCGACATATAATCAGTTTATGTCCTGAACTCTCCTGATCATTCCATTCTGGAGTCCAATTCGAGTTTATGGCTTCTGTGGTTTATGGTCCCTCCAGAGAAAGTTTTCTTCACATATTTATATACAGTACAATTCCTCTTCTTTTTGAAAGGTGGTTCTCACGAGAGCCAAGAATTTTGCATGTAAGATGTGTGTGGCCTGAATGGAAACCATTCATTGGATTTGAGAAGTGGTAAGCAGCATTCTATCTGGGGCAGAACCTTTACAAAGGAGCAGTCTGACTTTCCATTCTGTTTGGAGAAGGGGAAAAGAGGAGATGGCTAGACACTCAGCTTGTTATTTCACATTTCAGAGTGTCCTCTATTTTGAGTACTAAAGCTACCACAATGAGGTACATTTCTAATAGGCTGCAGCTCTGAAATTATGATAGTGCACTATCAGCTAGTTTCTCAAGGTAAATCTATATCTCATATAGGTACAAAAAGAATAAAGGATTAAAAAGGGAACATTGATTGTCTCTCCGATGTCATCAGCCTCCCTGCCTCCAACATGCCCCCACCCCCAATATTCTAAGGGATTTCTTAATGTCTTTGTCAACATTTCTTTTGTAAATACTTTATGGTAGGAGCAAAATCTCGTAACAGTTTCATTTTCATAGTCCTAAAAAAGCAGATGCTGCTATAATGCCTCTACTGTTAAAAGGAATCTATCTTATCAGCATAATTACTGAGTCTCCATTAAAGAGGAATATTCTGCCATATTATATTCATCAGCCAAGGAAGTCATCTCTGCAATACTATGTGAAGTAATTTGCTATTCATTTCCCAGTCAGCAACTCTATAACATGTCAATACCTTACTTTTCATGGGCAGAAATGGCCACATAAACCTTGCACATACTCAAAAATCATTTAACAGACTTTCCAAAGTGTCACCACACTTTGAAATAGACCCATATAAAAGGAAAGGCAGCACAGAGGATTGGCTAGCAAGCCAGTCTTAGGGCCCAGAAGACTTGGGTGTGATCCCTGCCTCTGATACTTAGTAGGTATGAGACTAGTGAAATACTCAGTCTCCCAGGGAACCCTTTCAGACTAAGATGAAGTTGCAAAAGAATTTTCGATTATTTAATGCATGTTTGTAGAGAGATTTTCCATATGAGCAGCTTAATATACTTAAGAAACCACAGATTTGTATATATGTGTACACACAAGTATATATACATGCACACAGACATACACATGCAGACACACACATATATACACATATGCAAATCAGACTATATATATGTATCTATATCTATATCTCTCTATATATGCAAACATGTATATATGAAACATGAACTGACATTCCAATTCTGGTTCTTACTTATTTTGTGATCTTGGACAAATCTGGGCCTCAGCTTCTTCCATTTTAAAAATGGGGAAAGGGAGAGGGAGAAACTAAATAATCTCTAAGATTCCAACTCTGAAGTTGTAGGTTTCTAAATCTGTAGTTTCACAGGATTGTAATCCTATGAATATATACATATGCACATCTATATTTTTTTTGCAAATAGAATATTGACTTTTTAGAGGCCATTAAGAAAAACTAATAAGTGAGCTTATGGGTTTGATTCAAATATATCCGCAGAGTTATAATTTTTACACATTCTAGACATTCTAACTAGGCCTCACACAATGCAGCATTAGCACAAATGTTTTCTAAGTGAATTCAGTGCTCCTCTCTGTTTTCATATTTTCAGTCTATAAATTGTCAGCATTCCAGATTGTTCTCCAGGCTTCAGTCCCAGGCTGCATCTCATACATAAATGTCATATTTCCTGAGAGAACTAGGTATTTTTTGGTCACCTTCTCCCCCCCACCTTCCCATCCTTGAATCCATCCTGCTGAGTTTGAATAGTATCTATTTAAAATTGCTCTTTTTTATGAAGGACTAAAACCTGTCTCACCATGCATCTGCAGATGCTATTCTACATTAGCAAAAAGGTCTATTATCGCTTAAAAAATGTAATGGCAGAACCTTAATTAGCACACCAGTTCTCTTTTGTTACACTTCTAGTTGAACAATGGGCATTTCCTCTTTATCTAATTAGGGAAGCTGTGGGAATGGAGATTAGTTCACTTGTGTACTTTCCAATACAGACTAGACTGTCAGTATAGGAATAATCGTAATATTCCATGGATGCTGAAGAAAATACCACCTTTTTAGAATGGGTTAAACAAAATGCTGAAGATGTACTTTAAAAAAATACAACTGGTTTATTTAAACTTGGTGTCACATAACCATGACATTTTAAAATGCAAAATCCTCAAAGAGGAACCAGCTTGAATAGGAGCCCAGGGGTCAAACTGCCAGAGCAACGAGAGGATTGTTGATAGTTTGTGTGATGCTAATGTGTTACCTCATAGATATAAGAAGAGGGAAGATAGTGAAAGAAGGTTCAAGGATGGAAATGGTTAAGAAGAATACGAGGCATCCTAGCTGTTACCTAGACAAGTTAGGAATGAAAGCCATACTTGGAATGATATTCTGGGGTTCCATGCAAATTGAGGGACACCTTGGAATATTCCCAGAATCATAATTGCCTAGTTTGCCTCTGTTGAGCCAAATGTCTAATTCATTTTCATGAGAATTTAACTCCTCCTAATTCAGTTAAAAATATGCATTGAGAGATTGCTATGTGCAGAGGAGTGTTCTGTTCTCTTTTCATGGTCTTGCTCAACGGGGGGTAAAATGGGGTTAACCAAAGAGAGTATCTCTGAATCCTGTTTAAAAGGCACGAAGCAAGTTGTCCTTTTATTGTAATATTTAGCATTTTAAAATGAACATTTGGGCATTGTTAGGTAAACCTAAATGTAATAGAATAAGCATAATTCTATGAAGAAATAATTACAATTACAATAGCATTTGTTTTAGTTTAGTTATATTGCTATGCTTGCTGCATATTATATAACTTGTTACTTTGTGTTGCTTTAATATAGTTGATCCACTTAAGTTTTGAAGTGGAAATGAAATGTTGGTATAACTTCATTTTGTAGGAAAGAAATGTGTACTCATTATATTGCATTAGACAGGTTAATATGTTTTCACATTTCATAACAAGAAAGATTACTAGCTTGGAGAAATTAATGCATGCAGAGCAATATCTTCCAAACCAGTTGTTAGTATTAGATAAAGACTGATTCCATAATTGCTAACTGAATGTAGGGTCAGGGGTTATTACTAAAGCAAAGTTATTAGCTGTGGGATGATCAGAGCTACAATATATTAATGCTAAAATAGCTGCGCTCAACTCCCCCTATTTTAATTAGCTATTAAAGATGTACCCTGGGTGGTTTTGAAAGAATTCTCTTATCAATATTATTATTTCTAAGTTATTGACAATATTATTATAGCTTCTATTTCTGTTTCTCTCAGCAAAAGTCTAGCAGTTTTTGATTACAAGCTTTGCTGGACTGAAATATTTTTTTTTCCAGCTCAAGGACATGTATATTTTCTACTTTTCAATTTTTTATAATCCTGGCAATTGCCATTTTGAAATACATTAACTATTAGGTCAGGTAATTGTTTTACTCTATTATACTTAATTTGAAAGGACTTTGGTCTAGATTCCTTAGGAATATTTTAGGATTAATTGTCTTGAGGAATTTTAGAGATCATCTATCTAGGCTAGTGCTGTCCAACCTTAGGTTATCTTAGGGCCATATTAAAATAAAATAATTATTCGAGGGCCGCACCCAGAATAAAAAATACAGTATGCTAATAGAAAGTGGGGAAAAGTGCATCATCAATACAACAGGTGAAGGCATGAAGTGCGAAAGCAAACACAGAACGACAAAGCGACTACACAACAGTATAAAGGTGGGCGCATACTGACTAGTCTGCATCGTACAGACAGAATTCATCTCACAGGTTGATTGAAAATCCTGTGTAATATGTTCTGTCTGTAATGCTGCTTAAAAACACCAAAGGAAATTAACATCAACAAGATTATTTACTAGTGATGGAATTAAAAAATCTAGCATACATTCCACGCAAATTATTATTTTATTTTTTCACTTGTGAAAATTAAAACCCACAGGCAGGCCACATAAAATTGCACTGTGGGCTGCATGAGGCACCCTGGCCATATTTTGGACAGCTCTGATCTAGGCTAAGGATTCTTAATCTGAGGTCTGTGAATTAAATCTATCTATCTATCTATCTATCTACACACAAACACACATAGATAGATAACCAAATCAACACGATTGGTTTCCTTGGTAATCCTATGTATTTTAAACATTTAAAATCATTAATTGAATCTCCTCTATGGAGAGGGTCCATAGGTTTCACTGAACTGCCAAGGGGGTCCATGACACCAAACAATGGATTAAGAATCCTTAAATTAGTCCATTTTCTTTATTTTTTTTTGGTAAATAGTATTTATTTTTTCCACAATTACATGTAAAGAGAGTTTTTGACATTCAATTTTATAAGATTTTGAGTTTCAAATTATTTCTCTCTTCCTCCCTCCCATCCCCCCTCTCCAAGATGGCAAACAATCTGATGTAGGTTATACATGTACAATCATATAAACATATTACCCCACTACTCATGTTGTGAAAGGAGAAACAGAATGAAAGGGAAAAGCCACAAAAATGTGAAAATAGTATGCTTTGATCTTCATTCAGACTTCATAGTTCTTTCTCTGATACGGATAGCACTTTCCATCAGGAGTCTTTTGGAATTGTCTTGGATCATTGTATTGCTGAAAAGTGCTAAGTCAATCATAGCTGATTCATTGCACAATGTTGCTATCATTGTGTACAATGTTTCCCTGGTTTTGCTCATTCCATTCAGCATCAGTTCATGCAAGTCTTTCCAGGTTTTTCTGCTCATCCTTTCTTATAGCACGATGATATTCCATTACATTCATATACCACAACTTGTTCAGCCATTCCCTGACTGACAGACATTCCCTCAATTTCCAAATTTTTGCCACCACAAAAAGAGCTGCTATAAATATTTTTATACATGTGGGTCCTTTTCCCTTTTTTATGATCTCTTTGGCATACAGGTCTAGTAGTGGTATTGCTTGATCAAAGGGTATGCACGATTTGATTGCCCTTTGGGCATAGTTCCAAATTGCTCTCCAGAATGGTTGGATCAGTACACAACTCCACCCAACACTGTATTAGTGTTTCAATTTTCCCAATTTTCTCCAATATTTCTCATTTTCTTTTTTGTCATATTAGCCAATCTGATAGTCCATTTTCTTGATTGCATAGATAAGAAAATTTAGACAGAGTGGTAGAGGTGGAACTTACTCAAACAATCAATTAAAGGAGAGCTAAGACTAGAACTTATGTTTCCCAACTCCTGGTTCAGCATTCCTTGCATTGTGTCACATTTATTTCTTTGTACTAACTAGATTTCATTTCTATATGCCCTTAGAACTTTGAGTTGCATAACAGATGTATGCACTCCTAATTCTGCATTTCTCTGAAACACTAGCATAATAACAGAGCTTCCCAGTTCTCTTCATGACTGATGGGATAGAATCCTCTTGAAGAAAAGAATCACAGGATCCTGGAAGTGATCTCAGAGACCACCTGGTCCATCCTGCTCATTTTATCAAGGAAGGAACTGAGAATCTGTAGTGATGTGACTTGTAAAAGACCACATGTACAGCAAGTGGCAGAGCCAGGAATTCTCTTGGTGGCCTGAATTTTATGATTGAGTTTAGATTTTCATCTTCCTGGGTCATCACATAACTACTTACATGGTTCATGAAATGATTCATAAGCTCTGCTGAAACTAAAACTCTGAAAATCAGCAAAGACAATGAAATTTGCATTATGAACCCTTCATTTGCATTTCACTTATAGAAAGCCCTGTGTGCTGCAGTAAACAAGCAAACAAAACAAAACCTGTATATTTCAAATTAGAAAACCTTGTTTTGAGACCCAACTTGACTATTTGCCACATGTGTGACCCTGAGGAGATTATTTCCCTTCCATGAGCCTTGGTTTCTCCATCCATAAAGTGAAAGTAATAGAATAAATGATTTTTTAGGTCTCTTTCAGGACTAAATCCTATTAACCTGTGATAAGCTGTCTTGATTTTGATCATATGAAAGTATGAGACTGAAAATTTTGTTGTATGGAAATGGGACCCTAATCTTTAAATAATAAGATACAAATTTTTTTCTATAACAGAACAAAGGACTTAAATAAAGAAGTTTTTTTTTAATCCACTTTAGTTAAGCAAATACATACATGCTTTTCAAAGCACGTTATTTGGAACCATTGTGTGTAATGCAATGTGATGGCCACACGCACTTGTAGAAACTCAGATTATTTTCTTTCCTGATTATTGTCTCCAATTTAAAGGATCAGATGGAGCAGAAATTAACAAACAAATAAACAAGAATATTTGCTGTCACAATGGATATTATTATAGTACATATAAGTCATATCACAATGTCCATGAACAACCAGTTTCAGAGAACAAGGAATGTTATTATTTTTTGCTAGGAATGTCAAAATCAATGCATTTTCTTTGAGTTTAAAGATATAACAATGCCAAACTTTGCTAGACCATACCACAAGAAAACAGATTTTTGACTCTATCTTCACAACCAACATCAGATTTCCTTACAGTCCTGGAATAGAATGCTACCATTATTGGGACAGAAGGAGTCAAATAAACAATCTGGAGAACTGTAGTTTGACATAGTAGAACTGCAAATCCTTGTCTCAGTTGCTAGATAGCCATCTTCAGCTGCTAATTGGATATTATGAGCCAATTGGGCATCTAAGCTCTGGACATCCTATACCCCTTGATCCTGGCACATAGTAGGCACTTAATTTGATTGATTGATTGATCTCACTTCTGGGTACATACCCAAGAGATTGAAGGAAGGGACCGCAAGGACAGAAAAAAAAATCTCTCTCTGCGTACTCCAAGTATGTATTTGTGTGTGTGTATTTATATATATACATATGCACACATATATAGATGTGTATATACATATATGTACATACATATATACACATGATGGTCTATGAATATAATGGAAAATGGTTACATCTTGAACAATTATTATTAAAATTCTAGAAAAAAATGGGAAAACCTATATAAACTGATGCAACATGAAAAAACAGAACCAGAAGAGTATACATTATGATTAAAACAATCTATATTAAAACAATATTTACTGGAAACCAAACTCAGATGAATTATAATGACCAATGTTTGTCCTTGAAAATGAGTAATGGACCATATTTCCTTGTTCTTGGTGGGCAAATGGGGGGCAAAGTATGCACAACATTGCATACACTGTTACATATATGGAGTACTGGTCATTTTCTAGGTCTGCCCCAAGGATGTGAATACTTCCCTGACAGAATGGGTAGATGAGAACAATTTGTTCCAGTTGCCATGAAGGCTGCTGAAGCAGGCATTGTGGAGTGCTTAGAGCTTGGTCAGATGTCAAAGATGCCAAGGTCATCCTCTGCATCCAGTCATCCTGACTTTTGTCTTGCCACTGGACTTCGATGACTCTAGAAGAGAGAGTAAGGCTGACGACTTTGTGCAACTCTGCCTCACATAAATTCAATTCAGGGGCAAGTCAAGATGTCACTCTACAATGTCATTGGTCCTTTCTGAAAATGCGAGATGAACAACAACTCAGGGTACTGATTCCTTCTATTCTTGTCCTCTGCCTACATCTTGGTGTGGCTAACTATGGTATATTAGACCACCATCATTCTTGAGGCTTGCTAGTGGAGGGGTAGAATCAAGTTGAGGACAGGACCAGTCATGCAAAGAGATTCTGCCATTTCTTCCCCAGCCACATTTATTGTTTAAGGATACAATAAAGCTAACCAGGCCACAAAAGTGAATTCAGAATGCAGAATCATGCCTACTAAACAAGTAGTTCCCAATGTCGCTCCACTAGACTCCTTGGAGCTCCTCTTCAATACACAACTATAGTCTCCGCCACGTCTAGCTTCAGGCTTGGCTGCTTATTACTGTGGTCCTTTAGCTAGTATGTTGTGGTGTCATGTGTTATTTTTAGTTGGAGTGTTACTATGCTCTTTTAGGAAGGGCAGACCCAGCTAGCCTAGGACTGGCAGAAGTCTTTCCAGTTCAGTTCCTTCAGGGCCTCTGCTATATTTTTTGTTACCTACCAGGCAGGGAGTTGAAGAGGTATTAGTTGCTGTTGTTCAGTCTCTTCAGCTGTGTCCAACTCTTTGTGACCCCATTTGGGTTTTTCTTGGCAAAGACACTGGAGTGGTTTGTCATTTCCTTCTCCAGCTCATTTTACAGATGGGGCAAACAGGGGTAAATGACTTGTCCAGGCTCACACAACTAGTTAAGTGTCTGAGGTTAGATTTGAAATCAGAAGGATGAGCCTTCCTGACTTTAGGGCCAGAACTCTATCCACTGAACCACGTAGCTGCCCTGAGGAGGTATAAACTCTTCTGACTGAAAAGTCTTCTTTATTAAGAGCTAGTTTCTCTCAGTAAAGGATCACAGCTTTACTTATGGTGACCATTCAATTACATTTCTCAGATTCCTCTTGCAATCTTATGCAAAGAAGTGGCTTGGAAAAAAGGTGATGAGGCAATTTTTGCTCTGTGACAAGTTCATTGTCTTTACTGGCTTTTTTCACATTCAATTGAGCTATTCAAAGCCTCTTAACCCTTACACAGCATGGAATGCTTCATTCACACCTGAGAAGCCTTATTTTCACTTTTCAGGCAGCTAGGTAGATAGAACTCTGGGTCTGGAGTTTGGAAGACTCGAATTTGAAGTCAATCTCAGACTTGAACTAGCCATGTGACCTTGGGCAAGTCACTTGACCTTTTTTTGCCTGAATTTCCTAAATTGTAAAATGTGGATAATAATAGCACATCCCTCCCAAGGTTGTTGTGAGAACAAAATGAGATAATATTTGTAAAGCACTTTGCACAATGCCTGGCACATAATAGCCACAATATAAGTTATATAATTATATAATTTCATTGCTTCTGTTTTTGCCTCTCACAACCCTGACTTTGCTGAAGTCTAAATTAGATACACCCTTGCAATAGCAGTGTGATCACATATTTTTCATTATTTATGAAAATTTTGATTTAACATTTTGTGATACATAAATTTGAAGATCTGGAGGTCCAGTTTATTTCAATTCTTGGTTTTAATGACTCATAGCTGAAAAAAGATATCTTATAAGCATATGTATGTCCAAATGGAAAAGTGCATAATTCACTGTTCTTATTTAATCATAATACTTTTCAATTCCATCTTCTAATTATACAAATTCTTTTTGGAAATTTTACTAGAAAACTTCTATCCACCATGCTGCAATTGCTTGTTTTTGCAGACTAGTCACAAGTGTGGCCTTTTTATATTTTTAACATGGTTTCAAAACCCACAGAAACACCTGATCTGGAAGACAAAGTCAAAACTTTGTTTCTAAGTTCTTAAAATGTGCAGATATAAGAGTTTTTATTGGTGACATATTTATATTATTTTTAGTAATGCAGAGAGAAGAGAGTAAGCATCCAGGAGAAGAGGGTGGTCGACAGTGCCAATCAAGTGCTGCAGAGTGGTCAAGAATATGGATTGAGAAAAGGCTGTTAGATGTGGCAACTAAGAAGTCATTGGTAACTTTGAAGAGAAAAAACTCAGCTGCATAGCAATCATGGAAAGGGTAGAGTTTGAACATCTGAGAAATTGGAAGGATTGTGGCATTCTTGACAGAAATAGGGAAATTTGGAAGCAAGGTGGGTTTTGAGGAAAAGATAATGTAAGGAGGTCTTTGATGCAGATCCCAACCTATGAATACTTGATCATCCTGCCCTAGTCACCCTTTCATGCCAAAATACTAAAGTTAAGGCTGGGGTCTTACTCAATGGCCAATGAATTCCTTAAACATAGTGCCTGACTTTGAGATCAACGCTTGATCCAGTATTCCATTGTGCTTCGCATCTGTGTGTATGTGTGTGTGTGTGTATTTGTGTATATGTGTGCTATTGAAACATGTAACTGGCAAACAAAAGAGGACCTCTATATATGTTATTTATACAACTATTAGTTTATTTAAAATATATTAGAGCATTATATATATATATATATATAATATATATATATATACACACCACAATTCATACCTGTATACATCATCTATCTATCTATGCCTCCAGACTTTTGAGTTCATAGGATCATATATAGTTCACTGGTTATATAGAACTCCTGCTGAGAAAACTCCTTCTACAAATGTACACTGGCAACTGTTCTGTAATTATAGCCTTAGAAATTTGCCTACAAATCTCTGCCTCAATTTTAATTAACTGCAATTTAGAAAAGGAATTAGAATCTAACGGTGTATGTGAGATAGGAAGAAACAGCTATAAGTTTTAAAAATAGCCCATCATTAACAATCTGTACCAAATCGATCTATATCTATGGTTCAGTCAACCTTTAAAAAAGCTGGACAATAGCTAAGATAATTATTTGGGGGAAATTATTGCTATTGTAAAATGTAATCAATGGTTTATTACAGCAAAAAGAGATGTCCCCCCCAATTTCCTATCTACCCCACCTTTCCTCACCCCAATTCCCTTGCTGAAGCTCTGGAATAATGCTTTTTCTCTTCTTCCCTACAGTGACAGCAAGACTACAATGATTGCAGCCATCTGAATGCAGCAATATAGGGCTCATCTTGTAAAGGTTTTCCATTTTAATATCCCTTAATGACCAATAATGAATTCTTTATAGTTAATCTGCTTTTCTCATGAAAACAATCTAGATGGTTAAAAAAATCAATCATTAATGAGCAGTAAATGGCAGCTCCACAACAACACAGCTGTATTTTTGTTAAAGTGATTAAACATTGTCTGCATACATAATTGCATGGTTAATAAGAATGTTAAGCGCCAAGTCAAGCATTGTTGCTAATGATGACAGATTATGATGCTACAAATGTTTTAGAGTAATGGGGCTAAATTTTCAAAAGCAGCCCCCAGAACAGAATGCACACAGACCAACTAAGTACTCAATTTGCATGGGCCATTACCATGTTTGTCGATGATGTTTGGGAGGTTTACAATTGAGACCTTCTGAGAAAATCTGGCCTGTTATTACTAAAATGTCTGTAATTAACAGTAACTGAACTCCCTTAGCCCAAGACTAGTGAAAGGTATGGTAGATCCCTGTGTGTGGGTATGTCATAATAATCTATGCTCTATGCTCCTGTGGTTGGAGTGGGAACCCCTTTGAAGAACTTTGAAGAACTCTTTGAAGATTTAATAATGCTAGGATGATAGACAAAGATTTTGGGTAGGTTTGTTGGGAAAAGGACTCTCTAAATTCATAGCTCTTATTGATTGTACTCCTTAATTGGCACATAATCACATGTTGATTTGTTCCATGTGGCACCTCTTATACTAGTGACTTGTATTGTTAAGACCTATATTTTTGTTTAATTTTTCACTTACACAAATTTTTCCAAATTTGTATTGATGTCTTGTTTCTACGTCATTGTTACTTACTAATATAGCTTGATTCTCTTCTAAGAATCATCTGTGAAAGCTAATGAAGTATCTTCATGGCAGGTTTGTTGGGACAGAGTTATGTCCATAAATTAATTCAGGTAATGTATTTATTTTTAACAATGACATAGCCTAAACATGAGAAATGAACATAATACCGGTCCTTTAATTCATGTTTTAGTTCTTAATAAACATTTTGTAATTGCATCTATACAGATCTTGACTATGTACTGGTAGATTGACTTCTGCATATTTATGTAATTTATAGTTACTCTGAAAAAAATCTCTTTTCTATTATTTTTTCTGAGTTTTATTATTGCTATATTAAATGTTGTTTTTTGTGATGTTATTTTATATCCTGATGCTTTGCTGAAGCTACTGTCTAAATTGATTTCTTTTTTTTATTCTTTTGTGTTTCCTATGTAAATCATCATATCACTAGCAAATAGAGGGAAGAAGGGAAAAAATACTTATTAAATACCTACTACGTGTCAAGAATTGTGTTAAGCACTTTATAAACATAATCTCATTTGATACTAACAATAATCTTTTAAGGTAGGTGCTGTTATTATCCCTATTTTACAGTTGAGAAAACTGAAGCAGAAAGAGGCCAAATGGCTTGTGCAGAGTTACCAAGTATATTAGGAAGGCAGAATTTATGATTTCAAAGAGAATCTCATATGTGCCTAAAAGGTCCGGAACCGCAGGATATAAGGAATTCTCTAGGCAGAAGGTAGGAGAACTAAAGCATGTATTTACACTCCACAGTAACAAACCCACAAACCAGTGTCCCCATTTTGATATTTTCATAAAAAGCTTCCAGGCCCAATAAGTCCGCCTCACAAGGGTAACCTGGAGGCCGCAGAGAAGCGAGATGGTATAAGGCAAAATCATATACAGGCTTCCCCTCTACGGTAAGAAGATTACCCACTAGCCTCCAGTCAGCTCTGCTACTGGCAGCTCAGCTTCGGCTGTAGGCATCTCTGGCTCCAACCGGAAAAGGAAAAAGGAGATCTTCAAGCTGTCCTCTCCCCTCTTATAGAGTTTTTGACATCATCAGGCGCCGCCTGAACGACCAGGGCCGATTGGTTCTTGAGTGGGCCCCTCCCCCTAGCATAGACCAGGTTAACACACCTCCCCTCAGCCAGCCCCATGACTCATCACACAGGAAGTTCTCTGATTCCTGGCATGGTCGCTGGGCTTCCTGCCCCGGAAGAGCAAGCCCCAGTGTCCAGGGAAGCTCAATGAGGTAAGCTGAGTCATTCAAAGAAAACAAAGCCCATTCTGGTTACACCAAGCTAGTACATGTTTAAGGTCACATTTGAATTCAGGTTCGTAGCTCCAGGCTTAGCAATTTGTCCACTATGCCACCCAGCTGCCCTAATAGAGATAATTTGTCTTATCTTTGCCTATATTTGTGCCTTTCATTTCTGTTTTTTGTATTATTGCTATTGCTAGCATATCCAGAATTGTGTCATATAACAGTGGGGAAAATTTGGAACATCCTGATTTTATTCCTTTATTTGCTGGGAAAATTTCTAATATTTCCCTGATGCATACAATACTATCAATTAAGGTTCAAATATGTATTTTTGTTCATTGTTTTTCACTTATGTCTGACCCTTTGTGGCCCAATTTGTGGTTTTCTTGGCAAAGATACTGGAGTGGTTTGCCATTTCCTTCTCCAGTTAATTTTATAGGTGAGAAAACTGAAGCAAGCAAGTTTAAGTGACTTGCCCGAGGTCACACAGCCAGTATGACCTTGTTTGACAAGGTCAGATTTGAATTCAGGAAGATGAGTCTTCTTGACACTAGGCCTGGCACTCTATCCAATATATACATACATACATATGTATATGTATATGTATATGTATATGTATGTGTATGTGTATGTGTATGTGTATGTGTATGTGTACGTGTACGTGTATGTGTATATGTACATGCAATATCTACACACATACGCACACACATGTGTGTATTTGAATATATATGCATATATGTGTATATATAAATTTTAAAATGATCCTTTTGTATCTATGCTTTGAAGGTTTATAGCATAAATTATTGTTGTATTCTGTCAAAGACTTTTTCCTGTATCTTTCTGTATGATCATATGGGCTCTCTTCTGATCTCTATTCCTGCAGCTACAACTTCTTGGTGTACAGTTCAAAGTGGATAATGTATAAGCACCTCAAATGCAACATGCCTCAAATACAACTTGTTATCTTTCACCAATCTTTTCAGTCCTTTAGGTTAGGGAAATTCAGCTTTACTTTTAACTTCTCACTCTCCCTCATCAAAAATATTGATGAGGGTGCCCAATCTTTTCATTATATTTCTAACATCTATCCTTTTCTCTCTACTCAGAGGGACCACTGTAATTCAGGCTCTTTTCACCTCTTCTGAATTGGTCTGCCTGTCTCATTTTTCATGTCTCAAATCCATCTGACATGCACCTTCCAAAATTATTTTCCTAAAAGGTGGGTCAGACCATGTAACTTTTCTGCTCAATAAATTCCAATAACTCTCTGTTGTTTCTGGGATCAAATATAAGCTTGTCCTTTTAGATTTTTACGTTCTTCACGACCTGCCCCAACCTTGCTTTTAAACCTTATTTTACCTTCCGACATTCTGTGATCTTTCTTGATGTTCCTCCCATACCACACTCCAATTTTCATTTCCATGACTTTGGTTACATGTCTGTTCTCTATATTTAAAATGCATCACCACTTCATTTATACCTATTACAATTATTTCTTTTTCTAGAAACTCTGTTCAAGTGACACCTTCTCCATAAACCCAACAGCCTCTCCATACCAGCCAAACTTTGTCTTAAAAAAGGCACTTAACATAGGATTTCAAATCTGGAACTCTAAATTCTAATCCCACCTTCGTCATAGCTCTATTGTGCGAGAAAATGCCATTTAGTTTCCTATTCTCTCTTTTGATTTCTCCATCTGGCACACTAAGTCGGTACTCATTATTAACTATCCATCTCAAGAGAGTTGGGGGCTAGTAACCACTAAATGATTATGAAACATTTTGTAAATATAATGTGCTCTAGAAGTGCTAAATAACAATAATAATTTACATGGTAATGGCCAGGAACCAGTTCTTTTTATCTCATTGCCACGAATGATTAAAAAGAAAATGAGGCTGCATAGTATGTGTTTTGGAGATCCCAGGAGAGGTGCAATAAATGACAAGGTACACACACCCACACACCCCCCCACACCTACACACCCCCCCACACCCACCCCCACACCCCCACACACACTATATTAAGTCTTGAAAAACCTCAAAGAAGTGGTAAAGAGGCTATTGCTAAATGACAAAGAATTAGTGACAGTGCTATCCTGTATAAATTCTCCATTCTGCTCAGAACAGTTCCCAGATATTCCTGTCTATTTTTTACTTACCTCCGTCCTTTTTCCCCCAAGCTGTTCCCTAAAGTGTCTTATGCCCACCTTTCTACAGTTACAAATGCTGCCTAATGACACAATATTCCAACTCTAACTCAAGGCCTATCTTGGAATGCGTAATCTCAGATTTACAAGGACATTTGTTATCTTTTTATTCATTGGTGGAAATAAGATATAAAGAATTGGTTACTGGCCATTGTGGTTTAAATTAATAGTTTTCAGCACTTTGAAGGACTTGATATTTACAAGATGTTTTATAATTATTTAGTGGTTACTAACCCTCAGCTCCCTTGAAATAGATGGTTAATAGTTAATTCAGAGGTGATCTAGTTAGACCTGGACCTGAACCACAATTCTCTCTACAACTTCCTCCTTGATGAAGCTTTTTCTGACCTTGTGATTTTTTCCTTTCTATGAACCACACTGAAGACTTTGTATACCACGTAGGATCATTTGGATGATACTTGGAGGAACTTAAAATCATAAGTTCTAGACCAACTTCTTCATTTAATAGTGAGATATCTGAGGCTCAGAGGATTTAGGTGCCAGAAATCATAGTGGCTGAATCAAGATTTGGAGGGAGATCTAATCCATCTGGGCTCTGATGGAGCTTCCCATCCAGCTTCTGAGGACATAGCACTCTTTCTCCTACAGCAGACTTACCTGCTCCTCTTCATAGCTTTTAATGAGACCTACTTGGAAAAAAATTCTGATCCATTCTCCAATTCAATTCAATTTAGTAAACATTTGTTAATCATCCACTATATGGCAGGCACCATGCTACTGTGCTAAGGGCTGGAAATGCAAATAAGAAAAAGAAAGACAGTCTTTTCCCTCAGGGAATTTACAATCATATGGGGGGGGAGGGAGAGAAACCACACAAAAAGCAATTGAAAAGCAGGGTGGGAGGACAACCAGAGGATACCCTGGGAGGGCTTGATGTTCCAGTGGAGTAGAAATATAGCTGAACTGCTGATGGAAAATGAAGAATTACCTGGAATGTTCTGAAAGTTGAGAACTGACTATAAAGGAAGGCTTTGAAAGGAGTTTACTTCTGCACTCTCCAGTCCTTCAAAAAGGAGAGGCAACTGAAGGAGTTGAGAAGATGACAAGTATCAAAAACTGAGTCAATCTCCATGGTGATGATTTTTCTTTTGATCAGTTTTTCCCAGGGGGTAGCACAATGTTCTGTGAAGTCAAAACCAAGTAGAGATATTGATGGAAAATGAATCTGAGTATGTGTATGTTTATATACATATATGTGTTTGCACACATGTATGTTTGTGTGCGTGTATGTGCATGTGCATCTATGAATCTCTGTCCAAAATTGTGGCAGGTGGTAATGTTACGTCCTATGGGACAATGGATATGATCAGGTGAAGATATAGCCTGCAGGGGTCAGGACCAAGGTGTGAAGTTGGTCAGTTGACATGGGTCTAATCTCTGAAGGAACTATGTAGAATTAGAGGAAGCCTTGTGATAAAGGCAAAAGCCAGTGGCCTGAGCCCTGGATCCAAGGTTGATATGGGGTTTATTCTCCCATTTCTACTTTACTTCACTTTGCGTCAGTTCATATTCTTCCTAAGTTTCTTGGAATTTGTCCCTTTCTCCATTTCTGATGGCACAGTAATATTTCACTATATTCATCTACCATTGTGTTGTGTTCAACTCTTCTCCTAATTGATGGACGCTCAATTTTGTTTCCAATTCTTTACTGCTATAAAAGTTCTGCCAAAAATTCCTTTGCAAATATAGGGCCTTTCCTTCTTTCTTTGATCTCTTTGGTGATATATTCCAAGTACCAATATCACAAAATCAAAGGGTATACAACATTTAGTACCTTTTTTGGGTATAATTCCAAATTACTATAAAAATGATTAAAACAATTCACAGCTCCTCCAACAGTGCATTAATGTGTCATTACTCCAATGGCCCCTCCAATATTTGCATTTTCCTATTTTTTCATTCCCCTCCCTCGTTCCCACCACCCCAATCTGACAGACTATGAAGTGGAATGTCATGCTTGTTTTAATCTTTATTTTTCTTATTAATTTCCATTGTATAGTGGACAGAATGTCTTTTTCAAAAAAAATTTCTGCAACTATTTTGTCTTAGTCATTTCCTTTATAATTTTAACTGCATTAACTTTATTTGTACAAAAAAACAAAAACAAAAAACCTTTTCCATTTCAAGTAGTTCAAATTGTCCATTTCATATCCTATGTTTCTCCTTTGCTTGTCAAAGACTCCTTTACTATCCAGAATTGTAAGAGGTGTCTCCTCCAAACCTCTGATTTGTTTTTACTATGACCTTTATATCTAGGCAGTATATCAATTTGCAGCCTGCTTTGATACACAATATAAGTAGTTGCTCCAAACTTAATATCTACCATACAGCTTTCCAAATTTTTCCAGCAATTTTTGTCAAATAGTGAATCCTTATCCTAGCAGTTAGAGTTTTGGGGCTTATTGAACACTTTGCTACTATTTTCATTGGCATATATAATACATATATATATATATATATATACATATACATATTAGTTAATCTGTTCTACTGATTAAGCTTTCTATTTGAGAAGTGGTGAGGCACATATATTTTTAACTAGTACTAAATAGTTTTTAATGATTATTTGGTACTATATTTTGAGATATTGTGGTAGGCCCCCTTCCTTCCTACTTTATTTTCCTATCTAATGATTCCTGTCCTTTTGTTCCTCTAGTTCAATTTTTAAATGTTTTTTCCTAGTCTACAAAGTAGTCCTTTGTCATTGAATCTATAAATTAAGTTTGATAGTATTGTCATTTTCATTATTTTGCCACAGCCCAAACATAAGCAATTAATATCTTCTCAAATGTTTAAATCTTTTTTTTTGTAAATCTTTTTTTATAGTTGTATTCATGAAATTTCTATCTATGTCTTGGTAGATAGACTCCCAATTAAATTATAAATTATGTAACTATTTTGAATGAAATGTTCTTTTCTATCTCTGTTGTGTTATTTTTTGTAATATATAGAAAGATTGATGACTTTTGTGGGCTTATTCCATGTCCCACTATTTTCTGAAGTTATTTCAATTGTTAGTTGAATCACCAGGAAGTATAAAAACTAACTGGGGAAAGCAATTCCATAAAAATTAGGATTTGATAAGTGGAAGCTAATGACTCTATGAGACAACAAGAATCAATTGAACAAATTCAAAAGAATAAAAAAAACAGAAGAAAATATGAAATACCTCATGAGAAAAACAACTAACCTAGAAAATAGATCCAGGAGAGACAATGTCAGAATCATTGGATTACCTAAAACCATAATCAAAAGAAGGACTTGGAAAGCATCTTTCAAAAAATTAGCAACGAAAACAGCTCTGATATCCTGGAACCAGAGGGAAAAATGGAATGTCATCAAAATAGGCATCATCTCAGGAAAGAGATTCAAAAATAAAAATGCTAATGAACATTATAGCCAAACTATCAGGTCAAGGAAAAAATACTCCAAGTGGCCAGAAAGAAAAAATTTAAATATTGGGGTGCCACAAACAAGATTACACAGGACTTAGCAGCTACATCATTAAGGGATCAGAGGTCATGGAACACGATATTTTGGAAGGCAAAGAAGCTAAGACTACAACTAAGAATCACCTTCTCAGCAAAGTTAAGCATAATACCCCAAGGGAAAAAATGGTCATTCAATGAAATAGGAAGACCAAAATTGAACAAAAAATTTGATCTCCAGTGTTAAGACCCAGGAGAAGCCTAAAAAGGTAAAAAGGAAAAAGAAAGCACAAGGGATTCAGTGGAGCTGAATTGTTTACATCCCTACATGAGAAGACAATACTTGTAATTCTTAAAAATCATATTACTAATAGTATATATAGATGGAATATACATAGACAGAAGGTACAGGTATAAGGTGAATTGGAAAGAATAACAAAAATAATTAAGGGATGAGAAAGAGGAATAAAATCAGTGCAGAAAGAAGGTATGGGGAGATGAGAGGGTGGATGATGGGCATCACTTGAATCTAGAAATTTATGTTACTGGATAGAACTACATTGAAAAATGACATTGGTTTGGAACTTTGTACCAGGGTCTAGTTCTGTTCCTCTCGAATGGCATGATTAGGCCCAGTTTTGCCCTTTCCCCAATTTCTGACATTTCTTTTCCAGATTTCTCCTATTTGGTTATAACTGGTAATTTTCATGTTCCTTGAAATATTCCTGTTCAGAGATTATGGGTTTAGGTCTCCTACTCACTAGGGTATCCTTGTCAGACCACACTGATGGTTTCAGACCTCCTGGAGAATCCTCAGTTATAGTATTTTTTAACCACTCTTTCAGTCAGATTTCTGGAAGATTTTTGGTCTGCCTGCCTGTAGCACCAATGTGATACCCACAGCTATGAATATGCTGGCATAGTTCTGAATCACAAAATATAACAGACTGTCTCCATGGAAGATGAAACCAAAACATTTATTCGAACACCAGAAAGCCAAATCCATCATAACAACAAAGAAATCAACACACGTTATCAATGCAGGGGGCACCACCATCCCCAAGACTTCCCTCCATCAGGCCTCCCCACAAAACAATTCCCTTAAGCAAAATCACTCCCTCTCTCACTCACGCTAGTTCCTCTGTCTGCTCTCTCTTTCCCAGCTCTGACTGCTCTGTCTCACTTCCTGCTTCACCCCTTCCTGCTCCACTTCTTCGGCAAGCTCCTCCCACCTCATGCTCATGTGACTCAGTCTCATGTGTCTGCATGCATTGGTAACTAAGGTTGGGCCAGTGAAGGAAGGTCTGATTATATCTTTGCTCCCAAGTAGGCCCCAAACCTCTAGCTACTAGGTGCTAAGCTGATGTGGGCATGAAGCCCCCAGGGTCCTAAGGGGAGTTGCTAACATCAGAGCAAATAGTAAGAGCTTAAGTTTTGGTGGCTCAGATGATATTTGATGGCTAAAGAGTGCCTAAAAAGGGAAGACAGAGCTACTTGCTTAGGGCTCTCACTCTTGGCGGTGGGCTGATGTGGAAACTCTGGGCAGCTGTAGTTAAAAGCCCGCCAGCTTGTAAGCCCAAATGTTCAGACTTTGTTAAACTCTGGTAACTATGCATTGAGATTTGAATCAGACAAGGTCTGTCTGTTGATGTTTGTAATTTGTTTATATTTGCTCTGAAGTTCAGGGTGCTGGCTTTTTCCCCTGAACTAAGTGAGTGATATTTTTATGCTGGATTAAAGTAAGATTGTTAACCTCTTAATGTTGCTTTCCTTAGTAAAGCAGATCAAAAGAACCTGGGCTTGCAGCATTCTGTGTGCAGGTTGTTGTTGGTTTTACACGCCCACAGCAGCTGCTAGCCAAACTGTTGAAACAGTGACTCAGACTCATGCGACTCAGGCAGGTCACATGGGCCTATTAATGGATAGGAAAGATCTTCCCATTGCACTAACAATAGTGCAACTGATTTCAACTGAGTTCAACTGATTTCTCTGGTAGGATCCAGCTCTCAATTTAAATAGTTTTTATATAGCCTGAATGGAGAGAGTTTGCTATTTTTCTCTTTTAATTATTTGATTATTATTTTATCTGGAACTCTGTAGATTTATGTAAGATTGTATATAGCTAACATGAGCTCCTTTATGACCTTTTTATTGACATTTTGATCAGAAGACTGAGAATGAATTAAAAAAAAACTAGCAGGGATGATGTAATGATAACTTTTAAGTGACCGAGTGGAAATTAAAGCTTTTCAAGAAAGAATGAAGATAAAGGGGGGAGTGAGGGAGATGAAGGGCATACATGCTGAAGCTGGAATTACAAGAAGTGTAGAGGTACGAGGGCAGAGGTCACGGGTTTGATAATAGGAGAGAAAAGTAGCAAAAGATAAGCTATTTAAAACATTTTCCAGTTTTTGAGGCAAACTATCCTGTTTACTACAAAGAAGGAAGATAAGTAAGTCTCTTTATCCTATTACCATCTATCCATCTATTGTTAGAATGGGGGTGAGGAAGAGAGACAGGGAGAGGGAGAGAGAGAGAGAGAAAGAGAGAGGGAGAGAGAGAGAGAGAGAGAGAGAGAGAGGGGGGGGGGGGGAAAGAGGGGGAGAGAGAGGGAGAGAGAGAGAGAGAGAGAGAGAGAGAGGGGGGGGGGGGAAAGAGGGGGAGAGAGAGGGAGAGAGAGAGAGAGAGAGAGAGAGAGAGAGGCAACATGGAGAAAGGAAGAACAGAGGATGTCATCATAAGAGGAAGAGGGAAGAAGGGAATGCACAGCAAATGTAAGGAAGCAGCGTGGCGAGTTTTGTTAGAAAGTTAAAGAAATAGGAATTGCTTAAAAGTAAATGACCAAATGAGAAGCAGGAAGATTTGAAGCATATAGGAAACTGTTGGTAATTTCAAGGAAATGATAATAAAAATATTTCAGGGCAGTTATTCTAATAAATGATGACATGAATGAGTTTGCAATAGTTGAGAAGAGAAATTGGATAATGAAACATGTTGAATGATAAGATTTAGTATGTTTAAACTGTCTATGATGAAATAAAATTGGTTAAGTGTTCAAGGGAATATATAGTTTTTATATTTTTATTTTTGGCATGAAACTGAAATTTTGTCACTTATGCCTGTTCATCCTTTTCATTGTGCTCTCATATTGACTTGATGATGGAACATTGGGGAGGAAGGAATGTAGAACATATCTGGAAATGTAGATTGAATCCAAGTCCTGAAGATCCTTGAATGTCAAATGGAGGAGTTTATATTTTATCCTAGAGTTAATAGGTAATCAGTGGATTTTTGCGACATGACCTGCCTAAGTCCTTTGTTGAAAATGTTTCATTTTCCCCAGCCCTTTATTATGCTTTATTAAGCCCAGTCTTCATTAAAACATCCCTGCTATGCTTTTATTTTAATTAATCTTTAAGAAAATCACTTTGGCAGGTATATGGAAGGTGCGCTGGAGTCATTGAAAGACTTAAAGCAAGGAGACCAATGAGGAGTCATTGCAATATTTCAGACAAAATGAGGGCTTGAGCTAGGGTGGTCTCTGTGTGAGTGCAGAGGAAATATACGTCAGAGAGGTAGAGGTGTAAGGTTTGTTCCTTTCATATGTGGAGACTTTTATTTACTAAAAGGAGCAAGAAAACCAGCCCTTCAGAGATAAGTATTTGGAAAATAACAGTTCTGAGATGAATTCAGAGAAAGAAGGATTTACTGAAAGCAGAAATGGCCAAAGTCTCTGGTTTCCCAGAATGTAATTTACATGTGATTTTTATGATTCTATGTGAATAGAAGGAAGGCAACAGATATATGAGATGTTTTGGCAGCTAGGTGGCACAATGGATAGAGCTCTGGCCCTGGAGTGAGGAAGATCCGAGTTCAAATCTTAGCTGTGTGACTCTGGGCAAGTCACCTAAATTCTGTTCGCCTTAATTTCCTTAACTGCTAAATAGGGATAATAATAGCAGCTGCTGCTCAGGGTCACTGTGAGGATCCAATGAGATAATTACTGGAAAGCACTGAGCATAGTACTTAGCACCATTGTAAGTGCTATATAAGTGTTAGCTATAGTAACAATAGTTATGGTTAGTTGAAATCTCAAGACTTATAGTTGGGGTTACTGAGGAACTGGGAGGCCAGAGTGCTGGAGGAAACATCAATATATGTTCCAACACCCTAGTATAAAGACAGGACTTGGTGTGCAAAGGAAGCCTGTGAGCCAGTAAGTGAACTGCTTTATGAAAGGAGAGAGGATGATCCAGGGGTTAGTAAATAATTTGCTAGCATCTGGATTGAAAGATAAATTTACGTAGACCAACCACAAAGGAAGAGTTGATGATGATTCCTTCGAAGTTCAAAGAGGAAAGCGACCTTCAGGAAGGACTTGTTTTTAGAGGAGTCGTTCCACTGTGCTTATATGTGCTTATTTCAGAGGCTTGATAAAAATAGCTAAGATTTATCTAATGCTTTAAGGTTTATATATTTCTCTTTCTCTTTGTCTCTGCTTCTCTCTTGGTATAAACACACACACACACACATATGTACACACACACACACACACACACACACACAAACACATACACGGTGTACTTCACGATAACCCTGGAAGATAGGTACTATTATTATCTTCATTTTACAGATAAGGAACTGAAGCTGAGAAAATTAAGGGACTTATTCAGGGACATATAATGTTAATAAATAAATACCAATTCAGGATTTGAACTCAGATCTTACTGACTCTAGCTGCTCCAAATGTGAGCATCTTTATGTAAACTCATAGCATATCCAGTTCAAGGTATTTGACTCCCTAAAGCCATTTCTAAAAATTGAGATTTCTGGGTTACTGTCATCCACAGTAATATATGTGACTTAACCTATTTTCAAATAACTACCTCCTCAACATGAAGAATAGATCATTATGGAGTTTAAAACACATATTTTTTTTAAAGTAGGTTACCATTACAATCTTACTGTTACTTTATAATGACTTGGAAATGACCCTGTGGGCTAGAAGGCTATGCCACTGAAGCATAAGCTCTGGAAAATTCTATCAAGCTGGAAAAGCTTTGAGTAGAGACTTGTTTATTTCTTTTTAAGTTGTAAATGTTTGTTTTTGTTTTGTCTGAAAGCATCATAATTTTTCTTAATTTTTTGGATTCACCTGATAAATATTAAATTTTGTTCCCAAACCCATATTTTTGTTCTATAAATGTTTTGACTGTTCTCCCTCTTTCATTTTATTGGATTGTTTGATACAATGACATTTAAAGTTAGGATTTAGATTTATATTTTCCTCCATTTGATTCTAAGATATATATATATATATATATATATATGTATATATATATACACACACATATTTGTATGTATATATATATATATGTTTTCTGAATTAGAATTGTTTTCTTCTTCCTTTGTAAATATCATACTCTAGCTTTTCAGTTACTTGTGCTTAATCTATGTTAGAGCAACCCTATTTCCACAATCTCTTTTCCCCTTCCCCTCAATCCTACATCCCTTTTGTTTGAGTTTTACTTAATTTCTTATTTTGTTTTTCCTTTTCCCTCCTATCTGGTGTCTAATTCTTCTCCTCTTTTTTCTCAGTTTTTGTTAAATAAAATCAACCTTCCCGTCCTCCCTAACAAAATGTTATTTGTTAGTTTTTACATTTTTCCTGTCTTTCTAACTTTTCTCATTCTCTTCTTTAATCCTCTGCCTTTTCTGTCTACCCAAACAGTTATTCTTTGACATTCTTATATTTCCTTAATTTCCGTATTTCGCACAGAATTAAATGTTCTAAAATGCTTATTTTGAGTTCTCTCTTTGAAACAGTCCCTATGTTATTGCACTGTAGATCTTATCCTTCTATGTTATGTCTCACTCTTAGAAGTACCAATTCCTGGAAGGTGGAGTGAGGATAGAAATATCACCCCAAGGAAGAAATAGTTCCCTCAGGAATTATGATTCCTCTTCTCCTGACACAGGATAGTCCATCTAGACATAATACTTCCTTAGAAGTAGTGGCCTCTCTCTTAGCACCAAATCCCTGAAGATTATACCCATTGAAAGTTCTTCACTTCCCATTACAGAATCTCTCTCTGTCTCGCCATGGGAGAAGTATTCCCCCCCCCCCCCTTTTTTATTCTGTTCTCAACACTCTCTTTGTCATGCTTTCTCCTATAGAGATATAGGAGTTATTTTCCCAAGATTGTTTATGATTGCTTTGATTATGATACTTCACATCTATCTTCTACCTCTCACTTTCCTCTTGTGCTTCTTCCAATTCTGCAATTTTGTCCCCAAAATTACTTTGATCACACTTATAGAGGTGTTATGAGTTTTAGTCTTTGGTGTTTAAAACCTATTCCTCCACCATCACTTCTGTTTAAGTTCCATTAGGAAAGAAATCTCTTAATCTTCTGTGGTTTTTAAACCCCATAGGTGTTTTTCTCTTTCTAGCTCCCCTCCCCACCCCCTATTTTTTTTTCCTGGGGGAATCAATTTCATCCTCATACCTTCCTTGGCTGCTCTGTTGGTTTACCTTTATTATATTTCTGCTATTTGAGGTATTTACAAAGCTAATAAGCTGTTGCTTTTGTTGTTGTTAGGAATGCTTTAAGTGCATATCTTTTATTGCACACATTTTTCCCATTGATGGTTAAGCTTGGGTTTGTACAGTTTGTCACCTTAGATTGCATCTTGAGCTCATTTGCTCTTTAGGACATGTTATTCCATTCTCCTCAGTGATTTCTGGATGGTTCAGAATGGTCTTGTGTTATTCAAATATCCTTTCCTTTATATTTGACTTTCTCCTGCTGTTAGAATAAGAAGTTCCCTCCCTCCCCTTATATAAGCAATATATAGTTTTTTTTTTATATTCTGCATTGTTGCTGAATACTCATCCTTCACCCCTCACCCAGATACAGGTACTTTTATTGTGAGGTGGTTATTGGTGGAAAAGAAATTCTACAGATTCAGATAAGTGTATCCCTCATCTGAAATCACCCACTGAACTATTCTTGTCATCTGTCACACACACTACATTAGTTTTTCATCTGTGTTCTGGCTGGCTATAATTCATCTCCTTCAATTATATTCTATGAGTTGTACATTGGGTTTTGCTTTTACTTTTTAGTGGCATGGAAGTTATGCTTACAATATAACTATTCATTTTAAGAGCTTTTGTTGCTAAAAGTTGGGGGATTGAGTGAGAGAGCCAGTTCACCTCTTCATCCCTTGCAACTAGAACTTAGGACACTGATGCATGAACTCAGGACATTGATCTATGTTTGGAGAGGTGGATCACCTGGTTGATTGCCAGGTGAAGTTTTTGGTCATAGCAATGTATGAGGAACTTTTTAATAAACATGAAAATGCTGTGGCCTATGGCACAGCAATGAAACCATGGGTAATTTGGCATTTTAAAATATTAAAAGTAGTGTTAAGAAAAGTCTCTCATTTTCTTCTTGAGAATTGCTACTTTTGGCCACCTAGCCTTGGGGCAACTAGATGGCACAGTGGATAAAATGCTGGGTTTGGAGTCAAGAAGACTCATCTTCTTGAGTTCATATCTGGCCTTAGACACCTACTAGATGTGTAACTCCGGGCAAGTCATTTAACCATGCTTGCTTCAGTATCTTCATTGGTAAAATGAGCTGGAGAAGAAAATGGCAAACCAATATCTTTGCCAAGAAAACCCCAAATGAGCTTATAAAGAGTTGGACACAACTGAAATGACTGAACAACAACAGTCCTAGCCCTGCCTCAGGGAGGGAACCAATCAGAAGCCAATAAAAGTCCTGTTAGCAACTGTTAGCACCTTTAGTCAGGATCAAAAGCAGATATTTTTCAATCCCTCCATCCCTGCTCCCTGAGGGTTAGCAGTTTTATACTCATTATGTGGCCTTTTGTTAAGAGGTAACAGTTTTCTATTGAGGTTGAAAGATTCCATATTCCCATCTTTATAGTGTATGCCCAGATCTATATGAAATACAGAACATAGGTGGCAAAGTTGAAAGAAGATACATGGAATTTAGGTTAATGCCAAAAATCACCTTAAGAAAATCTTTTAAGAATCAGATTTATGTCCAACGTAGAAAACGGCTTCAAGGCTGAAGCTGGCAGACAGAAATGTTAGCTTTCCTAAAGATGATAATTTCCTAGTATTTTATAGTTCAGGAGGGACCATAGAGATCACATCATTAAGCATTCTCATCTTAGAGATAAATTTGAGACCCAGAGTTTTCAACAGATTTCCCAAGGTCCCTCAATTATTGGCAAAGTTTAATCATTTGTGACCTCATTCTGTTGCCAAGGATTTTGTGTTTTTGAATGTATGGATTTTAGCAGACTGCCAGTTCAATGTGAGTCAGTATCATAATGTAGAAACAAACAAATAAACAAAAATATAAAATCCCCAAACCAATAAAACAAAACAAATTAGGCCGCATAATTCCCAATAATTTGTTGCTATTATTCATTTGTTTCAGATGGACTCTTCATGACCCCATTTGGAGTTTTCCTGTCAAAGATACTGGAGTGGTTTGGCATTTTCTCCTCCAGTCCACTTTACAGATAAGGAAACTGAGCCAAACAGGGTTAAGCGACTTGCCCATGATCACACAGCTAGTAAGTGTCTGAGGCCAGATTTGAACTTGAGAAGATGAGTCTTCTTGACTCCAAACCCAGCATTTTATCCACCATGCCACCTAGCTGGCTCCAGGCTACGTAATCGGAACAAGATAGGTCATAGCCCACGGTCAGACCACATTGAGAGCCTTCTATTCAGTTGTGGACATCACATTTTAGAAGAGATATTGACAAATTAGATTACATTCAGAAGAGGGGAACCAAGATGGCAAAGTTTATATAAATTGTGCTATTCAAGGGTCAGTTCAAAATATTAGATATCTTCATTTTTCCAGTTTCCCAAGTGCCGAACCTCAGGGTTACCTTTTCACTCCTCACTTTTCCTCATTTCATATATCTAATCAATTGTATTCTCTGTTTCTATTCGTGTTTGATGAGTGGTGCTGGAGAAAGTTATGTAGCTGAGTTGAGTCTACTATAAATTCATGTTATCTCTTCTCAACTGGGCTATCATTGCTACAAAGCAATTCGTTTTTTCCTCCCTAATTTATCTTACTTCTCAGAGAGACTGTTCCAAGCCTTCACTTCTTTCCTCAAACATCCCATGACTCTCACTTTCTCACTCTCAGGTGAGAACCTTGTTTCATATTAATGAGAAAATAAAGCTCTTTTGCTGTGGCCATTCAAAATACATAACATCATCTTCCATCCTTTCCTATTTTAATCCAGTCTCTGAAAAGAAGTAGCCCTTCTTGTTGTCAAGGTCAGCCCCTTTATACGTGCACTTGATGTACTTCTGTATTCTCCAATAGCTTGACCCCACAAATCATACCACTTTTCACTAATCTTTAATCTCTACCTAATTTACTAGTTCTTTCCTTGCTCCATACAACAACATCCAAGTCCAACCCATTCTAAAAATCAAACGACCACCCTCACCCAAGGGAAAAAAAAAACCCAGCTCCTTAGATTCTAACATCTGCTTGGGTTGTCGTCCTATATATAGCCCTATTTCTTTTCTGAGCAAAATTCCCAGGAAGAGCTGCTTACATTCAATGCCTCCTCTTCTCCTTTTACTCACTGTTCAGACCTGGGCAATGTCTTCTATCCTCATCTCTCAACTGAAACTGCTGTCTCCAAAGTTACCAGTTACCAGTTACTTTTTAATTGCCCAAACTGCAGGTCTTTTAGTAATTTCTTTCCTTCTTGATTATCTCCTCAGCATTTGACCACACCCTCTTGTCCTGGATACTCTTCTTTCTTTTGCCATGTTGTGACAGTACTCTTGATTGTCTTTGAACCTGTGTTTGAATCTAGCCTCATATACTTGTTAGCTATGTGACCCTGGGCAAATCATGTAACTTATGTCTGCCTCAGTTTCCCCAACTATTAATGATGATAATAATAGCACTCTCCTCGTAGTTACTTGCTTTTGTTTTGTGTGTGTGTGTGTGTGTGAGAATTAAACGAAAAATTTGCAAAGTGCTTAGCACAGTGCCTTGCACATAGTAGGCACTTTATAAATGTTTGTTTCCTTTTTCCCTTCTCTTCTTCCTACCTGTCTGACCTATCCTTTTTTGCTTATTTTACAAGTTACTTGTCCATATCACACCAACTACCTATGGATGTACTATGAGGCTCTGTCCTGGGTTATCTTTTCTTCTTTCTCTTGGTGGCCTATCTGAAGCCCTCCGCTGGTATTATCATATCTGTATACATAACTACGAATCTTTAGATCCAGGCTATATCTCTCTTCTCAGCTTTAGTCCCATATTGCTGTCTGCCTATCCAACAGGAAGTTCCATAAACATCTCATATTCAATTTATCCTTAACAGAATTCATCATCTTTTGTCCTAAACCCACCCCTCTTCTGAATGTTCTTCCGTTCTGTTCAGGGAACCACTATCCTAGTCTTTCATGTTTGTAACCTCAGCATTATATTTGTTTCCCCTGTCTCCCTAACGTCACATATCTAATAAGCTGCCAAATCTTGCCATTTCTACTTCCACAGTGTCTTTCACATCACCACATTAATTTGGGTCTTCATCAGTTCTAACCCGAGCTATTGCAATAGCTTCCTACCTGGACCTTCTAACTTATCTTTTCTCACTCCAATCTATCTTCTACACAGATGCCAAAGTCATTTTCTCTAAGTATAGATATGACCATGTCATTTTCCTACTCAGTAAACTCCAGTGGCCCCCCCATTGCTTGTAGGGTCAAATACAAAATCCTCTGTTTGGCCTTTGAAGTCTGTCACAATATGATTCCAACCTACCTTTCCCGTTTTATGATGTATCACTTCCCTTAATATTTTTCAGATCAGTCAGGTTGGTTTTTTTTGCTGTTTCTTACACGTGGGACTCCATCTCCAGGCTCTGTACCTTTTCTCAGATTATTCCCTATTTCTCAATGTACTCCCTCCTCACCTCTACCCTTACTCACTTCTGCCTCTTAGAATTCTTTATTTCCTTCAAGACAAAACAAGCAATATTTTCTATGTAAAATCTGTTCTGGTCACCTCAGCTGCTAGTGCTGGTGGGGAGAGTTTGGTGAGAGAAAGTCCTATAACTGAGGGGTGAGGGGTGAGGGGAGTGGGATCAGAACTGATTTCATGTAAAAGGTGGTACCTCATCAGAATTTTTAAGGAAACAAAATATCCAAAGATTTTTATATATTAATATGTTCATATCCATATCAATCAGTCAGTCAATAAGCATTTATCAAGTATATACTACATGCTAGGTAGGCATTGTGCTAAATTCTGGGGATGCAAAGAAGGACAAAAACATAGTCCCTCTTCTGGAGGAGCTCCAATTCTCATGGGTTTGACAATATGCAAAGAACTAGTTACATACAAGATCTATCTATCCATCCCTCTATCTATCTATCTATCTATCTATCTATCTATCTATCTATCTATCATCTATCTATGTATCTATGTATCTATCTGTCTATCTGTCTGTCTAGATGCCTATCATATGTCTATTTCTGTCTATGTTTATACTTATTCCTATGCCTATATAAAATTAATTCCTAAGGGTAATAGTGTTGCCCAAGTCCCTTTTCACCTTGGGAGTAGTGGTGTTATGAGGTGACCAGCGATGCTCTCTTGTTCCCAAAAGCATGGGGGAGGAAGATTTGGGGTTATTAAATTTATCTAGTCACTCTGGGTCTCTTCCAAGCTGCCTCTGGGAGCTTGATATTTACCTCTCCTACACAAGTTAACATCTCTGTCTAAGGGAAATGACTGAAGCAAACATCTGTTTAAAACTGATAATCAAGAAGAGGTCAAGGATTCCAATTCATGATTTATCTTCTTGCTAGTTTGTTTTTAGAAGGGTAACTTTAAATACTTGAAAATGGAAAACTATTTTGAACTAAAATCCTCGGCTGACTGTTTTGAATAATTACTTAGCACAAGCATTTGCTAACGTTCAGAATGTTTTCTGGGACACGGACGGGGCTGTGCTTAAAATAGTTTGAAGGCTTCCGGGGCCACTTTATGCTAAGAGCAGTGATCTGTTACCTGCGCTAAAGAAGAATCAGATGTCATGTTCTATACAAGGTTAACAAACAACCATCTAGTACCTTGAGAGTTGTCTGAGCTCTGTGCCCAATGTTCTCCAGGCTGCAGAGAGCTCTCTCTGTAGTGGAATATGTAAAATAGAGGTGATTAAAAACAGCCTTTCTTTTTCTTGAGGTTTTAGGTCTGTCTCTGTCTTCTTTGTCATTGTGAAGAAACTCCTGCCATTTGAGGTCAGCCATGACTTCTTCCTTGAATGGCCAAATTGTTTTCTCATTGCCAAGGCAACTGGGAATAAAGGAGACCAATTGAGAAACAAATCTGAAAGCCCTGTGAGGGTTTGTATACTTGAATATGGAAAATCTGGAACTGTTTCTTTTATCTTCCCACTCTGATACTTTTTTTTTTTAGTAAACTTATGCTCAGATTACAGTTAGATAATGGATGGTTGGTTCACAAATCACAACATTAAATGCTTATGATGTGTGTCCTGATTATAGGGAAAATATGCACCTAAAAAGAAAATGCAAGTTGGCATCAACATGAATTGCTTCAAGTTCGAGGTGGTTGACCTTGTTTGTCTTATAAGCACTAGAGGAGCAAACATTTATTAAGCGCCTACAATATGCTGGGCACTGTGCTAAGCATTTTACAGATATCATCTCATTTGATCCTCACAACAACCCTGGGAGGTTGGTGCTATTATTATCCCCATGTTATAGTTGAGGAAACTGAGGCAGACAGAGGTTAAGGGACTTGCCCAGGGTCACACAGCTTGTAAGTATCCAAGGCCAAACATGAACTCACATCTTCCTGACTAGCTATCCCCTTTACCATTTGGCTGCCTCTGTGCTTAGGCTATGTAAATAAAAGTAAGTAGAGAGGTATAGACAGCATTCATTCAACAGAATTTACTAAGATCTGTCTTCAGAGTACTGTGCTAGGTACCAGGGACATACCAGGTTTAGATATGACTTAGTGTCTAATAGCTGGCTTCCAGTTTTTGCTTTTTTTCTTCCCCCTTAATATCTGATTCTTATTTGGGGGTTGTTTGGTTAACTTGCGGTTGTTTCCCTTAAAGACAAGAATCTAAAGTTGCTCACAGTTTAATCTCAATGTGCTGAGTACAACCATAACTACCGAAGGGTGATTGGGACTTTGCCTCAAGGTACTAAATTTAGGGGACAAGAAGGGCAGCCTCTTAGAATACAGAAATAATGGCCTAGGGCTAATTGATTAATTAGTAAGAGAAATGTTAAAGTTTTATTAACTAATGTGGAAATATTGATTAAGACCCTTGATTACCTTAGAACCCTTAATGAGAATGAATAAGGAAACCAATTGTGGTGACTCATGCCTAGACTGTTATCACTGCTTCTAAGGGAGGTTGAAATTGGTGATCCCTTGTTTTGAGCAGCAGTAGGGTAAAATCCGTGGGATATCCACAAGTTCCAATGTGGTGAGCCCATGAGATTGGAGCTGGGGAGGGGAATTTGTCTGCCTGAGGTGGGGAAACCTGACTTAGGTTGGAAAAGCAGAGCTGGTCAAAACTCTTGTTAAGATCAGTATTGAGACTAGGCCCTGTGAGTGGCTGCTGTACTTCCTATCCTGGCAACCTAGGGAGACCCAGTCTCGAAACAACAAACAAACAGACAAATAAATAAAAAAACAAAATCAATAAGGAAAAGGAAGTGGTAGAATAGCAGATAGAAAAGTAAAATGTATACTGTTGAGAAGGCTACAGAAGTATAAAGCATGGCCTCTGTCCATAAGGCACATGTTTCAAGAGAATGGGGAAAATAAGACACATATATACACATGAAATACTAAAGAAGTCTAAGATAGGTGTGTATATAAATATATGTGTGCATATATATGTATGCATATGTGTGTGTGGATGTATCCGAATGAATAAATGTTACAGGCGAGGTACATTCCAGTGTCTTATTATCATTCCCATTTATCTTTCTTTTTTATCTCTATTTGCAATCTTTTTGTAATCTATTTGTAATCTTTATTCTTTTTTCTTTTAAACTCTCTCCCCAGCTCTCTTCTTTAATCAAATTGCATACACTTTCCCTTATCACCAAAAAAGAAGTAAGAAGGGAAGAAAAGGCAAAGGATAAATAGGTTTGTTTTCTGATGGATTTAAAGGTAGCTAGATATCTAAAAAAAATTGGAATGGCTCTAGAGTGATACCATTCTTACCTGTCAGTATCGCCATTCTTGCTGACAGCAGCTTGATGCTAAAATGGAGTCTAGGACAATGGCCTGAGTTTGCCATCAACTTTATAGTTGGATTCTTTTTTGTTGAGATAGCACCAGCCATATTCCAGCTGAAGTGTGGTGATTGGATCTGGACTATTATACATTAAATGCCACTAAAAGCTATTAATATGTGGTATAATGGAGCAGGCAGAGTTGTCAGAAAATGTAACTACTTTACACATCATTGTAAATTGTTTTCCAGGCTAAGCTGTCTTCCCTTCAGCCTTGCAAACATTCAGATCTGGGGGAAAAAAAGAAAAAAAAAGATTTCTCTTGAATACTTAACCATAAAAGTAAATGAGATTGCTTTAGACTGCTCAGTTAACACTAGAGCCATCCACACATGGAAATTATTACCTACCCTGTGTTTGTTCAAATGTTGGTAAATGCTGTTTTGCTTACTCTGCTGTCTGTTAGAATAGCTCTTCTCCTTTTGTGAAACAGAGTGAACCACTCAATACCCTTCAGCATCATTTATATAAACTCCCCCCTCCTCCAACACAAGAGCCTCTGCTTTATACCATTTCTTTTATTTTATGTTTTCACTCTAATTTATAGCTTTGTTGTGTTTTGTAGCCTGATTATATTTTTCTTGAAATGGTCTCATATTGCCATGAGGGCCACACTGTGAAGGAGCTATAGCATATGAAGGTTAGTTCTTAGATAAATCTTTGAAATACATGAGGAAAATAAACTCTATCCATTCAGGGAAGGATTTTAAGCAGGCAGATTGGTTTGGCTCATGTTGTTTTCCCATCTGGAAAGCACCCCCCACCCTTACTGACAATACAAATATTTCCCATATGTTCAGGCCTAGCCAAAGCACATTCTCAATGAAGCCTTTCTTGATTACTTTGGCCCACATTAATCTATCTTTTCCCCTCTTCTCAGAACAATTATAACATTTTTAGTCTGAACCACACACAAAAACCCTGAGTTATTACTGTCTTATATTCTATAATTTATTCATACGGGTAAGTGCTAATTCTGAAGGAGAGTTTACATTCTTTGAGGACAGTGAGTCTGTTTTATATTTATTTAGGCTTCTGAGCTCCTATAATAGTTGCAGCATTTGTAGTAGGAGATCAAGAAATATTTGTTGTTGGATTCAGTGACCTCTCTGTTTTCCATTCACTGAGGATGAGGTAAACAAGGTGAAGATTGGATGTTATTGGTTTACCCCCTATATATCACTAGCTATTTTTTAGATTGTTGGGTCAAATGGGATTTTCTTTTGCTTCAGACATCTTGACTGATGGTCTCTTGAAAGTGACTGTAGAAGTAAACCCCATCAGTATGTCATGAGTGTTCACGTAGATATATTTCTCCAGTCAGATCCTTAACAGAAAAAGGAGAACAATATTGTTCATTCTGTAAAGATGGATAGAGGTGGCAAAATCGCAAAATATATCCGATCTCCAGATTTGTTCTGAATCTGGATGTTGTACTGTATTGTGATTGTAGTAGATGATTTTTGTTCTTGCCTCTGCAAAGTCTTCCGATATAGATGAATACACTTGCCCATTATGATCAAATGAGTTATTTGTAAAAAGAACTTTAGCACAGTGCCTAGCACATAGTAGGCTCTATATAAATGCATTTTTCTTCTCTTTTCCCCCCTTGTGTTAACTAGTTACCCAAAGAGCTTGGTATAGTGGAACAAATCCTCTGTCTCAGGAGATGGGAGTTCAGACCCCAGCTCTCCAACTTGGTGCCTTTGTGATACTGGGTAAATCATCTAACTCTGAGCCTCTTCTGTAAAATAAGGAATTCGAATTGGATAGGAAGCCCTTTCTAGATTCGAAAATCATGTGATCATTGTTGCTCTGCTATCAACTTGTGTCACTCAGACAAGTTCCTTAGTCTTGGGTAACAGCCTAAATTTTATCATCCATCAATGGAGGAAGACCAATGGAATTACAGATATGAGTGCTCAGAAATCTACTTTGTTGAACTCATAGACAGAAACTGGTCAATTATCTAGTTATAACATATAAAAATCAATATAACTTTCTGATGCATCATTATATAAAAATAAGCATTCTCTGAAGGAGTACCTGATGACAAAGCAGCTAATTTTCCATTCCAAAATGGCATTCTGAACTTAAAAATTTTGAAATGGAAGAACGCATCTCAGAGGCTATCTAATTCAACTTCTTATTTTAGATATGAGGAAACTGAGCCACAGAGAAGTTAAGTGAATTGCCCAAAGTCATGGAGTGAATAGGCATCAGAAACAAGATTGGAGCCCAGGTCCTTTGACTTCTGGGGGTTCCATTGTACCTCGCTGATTCCTTCAGTTCTTTAGGTTTGACTTTGAACAGAAGAATGCAGTACCTTTATGGCAATTTCAGGGTAATTTCTCTTTTGTCTTTATCTTTCTAGCCTACCAGAGTGTTGGCCAGCTGTGTGCTACAGTCAGTAGAGCACTGGACGTGGAGTCATGAAGATTTGAGTTCAAATCCTCCCTTAGATGCTAACTAGCTGTGTGACTCTGGACAAGTCATTTAACTGCTTTAAATCTCAATTTCTTCTTCTGTAGAATGGGGATAATAATTTTATCTTCCTCACAGGTCGTTGTGAGTTTTAAATAAGATAATTGATGTAAAGCCCTTTACAAACCTTAAACTCCTATATAAATGTTAGCTATTATTGCTATTACGAGTGCGAATACTTAATAAATAATTTAACTAAGGTTGAAGGAAGGAAACAACATTTATTTAATGCTTACTGTGTACCAGGCCTTGTGGGAAGTATTGAGGATACAAATACAAGCAAAAAGAAAGATAATCCCTTCTCTTAAGGTGTTTACATTCTAATGGGGAAAGATAGCATGGACAAGCTGAAAAATTGATAGGTGGTGGGGTGGAGAAAAAGATATCTGATGTGGGGGGCATGGTTTGATGTCTGGAAATCAGGAGCAGGGTAGGAACAGGAATGAAGGCTGCCTTTCTTGGGCCCCTCCACATAATGCAGGTCCAAAGAAGAACTCATCAGTGGGAAAAGGGTGCCAAGGAATAGGCTTTGTAGAGGTATATTCCAGGGAAACCTGCAGGGGCAAGAAAGCCCCAGCTGATGAGGCAGGTTCAAGGATAAGACAGTGGCATAGTCATAGTTTTGAAGTCTAGAAGTCAGGAATAGGGCCAGGAGGGGAACTTTGCGTATGTCTTTATACAATGTCTCACATATAGTAAGCATTTAATAAGTGTTTGTTGCATTGTATTGAGTTGAATTTCTCTAAAATTACAAAAATGTTTGCCAGGCCATATACCTATTTAAATAAAAGATTACAATCACCACTCACTCTCCAGGAAAGTTATTAGGTTATAGTGGCATTGCTTTGGTGGATCTGTAATTGGATCTTTGTAGGTTTTTCTTTACCTATCAGAAGCCATCTAAAGCTTAGCTAACAGTCTTTGAGAGTTGTTATGGCCTGGTGTCCAACTTTCTGATGATTCCAAGTTTATCTAAGATGTCCTTGGGCGATCACCATGGTGCCTGCTGCTGACTCAGTACTCTAATCCATTCTAACTTGGTAGGACCCATGAGCACCTTCAATATGTGGGCATAGCTCTTGTGAACCCAAGGTCACCATCACACCCTGATGAGAAATCAATGTAGCTTTTTACCCAGAGAATAAAATAAATGAGAAATGTATTTTTCTCTTTCTATCTAATCCTTTTTGAGGTTGCCGCTTGAGTAATGCTAAAGAAATGCACTTTTTATCATACTGTCTTACTCAAAACCCTACAAAGGACTTCCTGTTGTGAACTGCATTGAGTTCAAATACTTCAGCCTCACTTTCATCTTGGCTGTCACTCTGTTGAGCCAGTAGGAATATGGCATTTTGGATAGAGGGCTAGAAAGGTAGTCAGAGGCATTTAGTTTTACATCCATTCTGTGATATTTACTAGATTTGTGACCATGGGCAAATCTCTTAGCTTCAGTTTCCTCATCTGAAAATGGAAATGATAATATCTGTAATACCTTCAGGACTTATTGAGAAGCTCAAAGAACATAATGGACAGGGTGTCCCATAAGTCTTAGTGCAGTTTTGAGTTATTTAGTTTAATATTTAAGCTAATAGATATTTAAACTACTAAGCTTGAAACTACACTTTGACTTTTGGGACCCCGTATATCTTATCACTCCAATCCATGTGACTCCAGGAAGCTCTAGCATGCACAGTGGTCATATACTGGTAAAACCAGCAGATGGGTTAAAATAGGTTGAGGGTAGCTAACAGTCTTTAAACCTGTTAATGATCTAGGGGGATGTGTATGGTGAGTATGTAAAAACTTTGTCAGGTGGAATGAGAGGATGAGAACAATATATTCCAGTGGCCAAGAAGAAGACCACAGTGTGAAACACGGAAAGGGTGCTGAATATGTACTTGTTGACTGTTTAATTATCTAGTTATCAAGATGATTTTCCCTACCATGTCCACCCAAAATATGTTGCAACAACAAATACTTGCATTCCAATAACAGGGGGCCTCAGAGAGAGATGATTAATTCTCCCTGTCCCCTACAAACAGAATGAGAAATTTTTGTTCATGAGGAAAAGGGGTGGGGTGAAACAGGGAGCTAACAGTAACCAGGGCCAGGAAGTAAGACCCAGGATGAGTCTTCTATACTGTGGAGGGACTGGCTGCTCTTATGGAGGTTGCTATTGGAGTGAGAAAGTATAACTTGATACAAGGCTGACATTAGCAGTGGTGCTAACACTCATCTGCGGTACAGCCTTAGGTATAGGTAGAAGGAAACCCACCCTGAGACAATACTGTTGGTAGTCTTTCAAATTGGATAAGCTTTGCCAGAGTGCAGTTTACCTCACCCTAGTTATGTCTCTGTTGCCCCTTATCCCATAATAATAACTGTACTCTTTAGATTTCATATAAAAATAGGAAGAAGAAATTTTAACGTACATACCTGTAAAACAGTACAAAGTATGTGCTGAAACTAGGCCATGTTTCCTTAGGGATGTTCCCAATGAATGCAAATAACCAGTGCTATTATTTGATACATAAAGAGGTCATTAACAGAGTGACATGACTGAAGAGGTGGGAAAGCAAGCAAATAAATGAAAAAGAATTAGAAATAGTAGCCAAAATATTATTTTAGTGGGGTTACTAGTTATTTATTCTTCAACATAAGCAAAATAAGTCTATTAGGAAGAAATAAGGAAATGTGTTATGTCCTTGAACCTGTGGTGTATGTGGTAGACTAAGTGCCCTGCTGTAAATCTGTGTTGACAGGGATATATTTAAACTAATAGATTAATAATACAAGTAAGGAAAACAAACCCTAGCTCTCTGGATCCTGGATTAGCTGTAGAACTAATGGTAACAGGAAAACACTGATCGAACACCAGCTGATTGATTTTTTCCTCTTGATTGGACTAAGCTGTGTGGCTGATAAGATTGTAACTCTGTCTGTTTTTTTTTTCTCACTTGTGCTTTTCACTTATTAGACTTATTCATCACCTCTCTCTACCCATTCTATATCCAGAAGTTCGTCTGAGAGGTCGGTTGGAAAATTAGACAAACACCTGCCCTCTGAATAAACATGGTATTTTGGTTTTCTTAGGACATATATATTCTTGGCAAGAGAATATTGTTTCAGCTACCAGTGAATCTGCTGCTACCCTTCCAGCATACACTTTTCTTTCTAAGGGTACTCTCCTGCAAGATTCTTATTTCAGGATATGTTTCATTTCTGGGGTGAAGCAAGGACATTTTGGTGGGTAGAATGAAGACAAAGAGGGGAGAAAATATGTATATGCACAGACGGAAAAATATTCCGTATAATGGAAACAAAAAAGATGGTTTCGTTTGAGTCAATGAAGTTTTTAACATTTACCTCTGGAACACATTATTCTTATCTTTAATGATTTCCCTTTCTCTGGACACTTCCTTTATTTTCAGAGAAAGGTATGAGTCATAAGCAGGGGTGTGTTGGAGCCAGCTTGAACCAGCTAATGAGAGTTGATTGTTAAATTTTCAATGTGACTATCCAAACCTTGGAAATTAGCAATCACAGGACTTGATTTATTGTTCTGTTGATTATCTAGACTTAAAAAAGTGATAGAGAAGATAGTTATTGATGTTGTTGTTCAATCACTTTCAGTCACTTCCACTCTGTGAGACTCCATTTGAGGTTTTCTTTCTGAAGCACAGGTACTGGAGTGGTTTGCCATTTCCTTCTCCAGCTCATTTTACAGATCAGTAAAATGAGGCAAACAGGGTTAAGTGACTCACCCAGGGTAATACAGCTAATAAGTGTTTGAGACCAGATTTGAACTCAGGAAGATGAGTCTTTCTGATGCCATGGCAAACATTCTATCTACTGCGCCACCTAGCTGCCCCCAGAGATGTTAATAATGTGTGTTAAACTTAAACGTGATATATGCATGCATGCATGTGTGTGTGTGTGTGTGTGTGTGTATCTCTGTCTAGCTATCAATCTCACTCTCTGCAATGGCAAGCAAAGTGGGACTTTTTGTTTTGCTCTTTTTTCTTTTGGAGTTCTAATTCTTCTCAGCACTAAGGTAATCAAGTGCCTTTGATGGAGATTTCCCTTTGTTTGAATCAAAAGTCTTTGATTAATCAAAAATTTTTGATGACCTGCTTAAGTCACAAGAAAGCCTAAGTCACATGAGTTCGAGTCATATAGTTTCGACGCCCTCTGTGGGCTGACCCTGAAGAAGTGTGTATATGCTCTGAGGTTAAGATTTTGCTTTGGGGGCTCACTCATTGGAAGAGCATTCCTGTGATTTTGACAGACAAGGCTCTGCGTAGCTGTTAAGGAGCCCCTGGTGCTTCTCTCTCTGCTGACTATGTATGTATTGCTATGGACAGACAGGAGCCCTGTCTGCTGATTAGTGTTATTTGCTCTATTTATATTATTTCTGCTTGTAATTTCTGTTTGTGTTTTCTCTGAAGTCCAGGGTGCTGACTTTTCCCCCTGAACTAAGTGAATGACATACATACATATGTATATGTATATATTTATTTAAAGTGAGATTGTAAACCTCTTAAAATTGCTTTCCTTATAAAAGCAGATCAAAGAATCTGTGCTAGCAGCCCTTCTGTGTGCTGGTGTTATTGGTCTTACACCCCTACAGCAGCTGCTAGCAGCATTGTTGTTACATTTTCTCTCCCTTTCTTGGCAGAGTTGGTAGTTAAACATTTGTCAGCATACCCTTGGACAAAGCACATAAAATATTTTGGTTTTATGTGTGCTGTGCGTGGTAGCATGTGACCCAAATAACCTAATTTCAACACTATTTTTATGTAGGGCAGATGGCATTATACATAATGGCATCATCAAGCAAGAAAGTTCTTTATTTAATATAATGTCTACCTTTCTCTAAAATAATGTATAGAGTTTTACATATACCTTATTATTCATGAGGTAGCCTGTCCATTAGGAAATAGGTAGACTTATCTGTGAATGACCGTATTTGGTTACACCCAAATCAATTAACTAATTATTTTGATCTTACCCAAATTAATGTAATTAATTAATTAATTTGGTCTCACTTAAATTAAAAGAACTCTTTAAGGTCATTTGAAAATGTGTGTTGTGTATATTCTTATCTAGCCTATCTTTTTTTTTTATATTGCAAACTTCTTGGACTGGCTCCATTTTTTCTATATTGTTTTGTAATTATATAGTATACTCTTAAGTGTCGCTTAGTGATTTTGTTGATCATCTTATGCTATTATTAACTCAAAAAATATTTATTTTCTTGCGGCAAGGCACTCTGAAAGACAACAGGATGACTGAGGCATGGTCCTGCTGCTCAGAACTTTATAATCGAGGATGGGCAATAAGGCATTGCATCTATATAAGTTACATAAATAACTATAATACAATTCACTTGAATTCCATACAATTCAACAAAGGCAGTATATGAGTATGGTGTGCCACATAAGTAGTTCAAATAATAAGCAAAACTGTGGGATGCCTATTTCTAATTTCTGTTCCCCTGTTGTTTAATTTTCAGTTTTAAAGAATGATTTACAGGAACCAGAGAGTGCAGGCTATATCATTTCATGAAAAGAAGGCATTTGGGGGTTGATAGGAAAGGGTTTTAGTACTCAAGAAGCTATTCTTTGGATTTTGTCAAAATATTATAAAAACAATTGGGATTAGCATAAAGAGTATTGGCCTGAGAAATATTGATTTATTGTCTTGCTTTTTGACTATGGCTGAGTCACTTCAACATAGCATCTGGCACAGAGAAAACCAGGTCAGAGGAATAAATGCTTGTTGACTGTCCATTTTTCAAAATGGAAGTGGATGATAATATTTAAGCAGTAATAGAACTGCTGTAAGAATAAGTTAGATTAATATTTACTGCCCTGAAGTCCTTTACAGATCACCTCTAAAGTCATATTGTGATTTAATTCTAAATCCTTTGTCTTATTAAATTGGAGCACCAAATTTTAATGAAGACTCACAAAAATTATGTTCTTTGTTCACCTGAAGCAGGAAGCAGAAGCAGGCGACCTTAGTATGAATTTTATGAAAGTAGTTTTTGTTTGTTTGCTTTAAATTACTTTAAGCAAGGCATGGTGGAACACACTTGTAATACTTGTTTTGGGAGAGGGTGAGGCTGGTGGATTGCTGGAGTTGAGGAGTTTTGAAATGAATCAGGTGTCTGTCAATTAGGTATGTGCACTAAATATGGCATCAGTATGGTGAGCCTCTGCAAGCAGAAGGCTATTAGGATACAAAAGAGGGACAAACCATCTTGGTTTGAAAAAAACACAGGAAGTTAAAGCTTCTGGGCCAATTAGCATTGGGATTGAGCAAGTGAGTGGCTTCCCTATTTTCTGACTCACAAGAAAGAGAAGTCCAAACAAAAGAAAAGAAAAAATCCCTGCTACCCACTAGTTATTCTAACCATGGTGGTGGCATAAAATGAGCAGAGCTGGTTACTCCTTCTTTTCGGCCTTTACCCTCTGTAGGTAATACCTTCTTTCCTAGGTCCTCTTCCAAGCCTGTGATTTTTCTCTATAGGTGCAGCACCAGTGCAATACTCACAGCATCTACAATGGCTACAAATATGTCAGTGTAGTTCTGAATCGAAAAATGTAACAGACCCTCTTCAAGGAAGACAGAACCAAAATATTTATTCAGATGCTAGAAAGCCAAATCCATCGTAGCAACAAAGAAGTCTCTGCACATTATCAATGCCGGGGGAACAGCCATCCCCAAGCCTTCCTTCTTTTAGGGCCTCCCCATAGACAAGGGCAAAATCACTCCCTGGCTCTTACTCACTCTACCTGATTCTCTGTGTTTCTTTCTCTCTCCCAGCTCTGGCTGCTCTGTCGCACTTCCTCCCAGCTCTGCTCCATCCTTCCTGCTCCACCCATTCAGCAAGCTCCTCCCACCACAGGCTCATGTGACTCAGACTTCCATGTGATTCAGACAGGTCACATGGGCCTATTAATGGATGGGAAGATCTTCAAATTGTATTAATACTACAATAGTCAATCCCCTTTGGGGGGATGGGATTTCTGTTAAATTTATTGCAGGAGAAATAATGGGAAGATAGGCTGCTTAAGGCAACTATCTTAGACAAGGTTGACTCTACCTTATTTATGAACTTTGCTCTACCATAAATTTCTGTGTCTATTTGTGCCTAAGTAGTGGTCTGGCTTCACTTGTCCTCTTCTTTTGGGTAGCTTTAAACTATAAACCACTTTTGTTCATCTCAGATCCTCAGTTTGGTGGATACAGATGAGTACAAAACAAGCTTTTCTTCTTTTAAAAAGCTTAGAATCTAGTTGTAGAGAAAAAAAAAGTATAAACAAAATAGTTAAGAAATGTTGCATGGGATGGATAATTGTGAAGACTTCACAGGGTATGTCTAATGGAGAGGTTTTGGGATTTGGCCTTGTAATTTTGGGAAGGCATGTCCTTCCCCCCCCCCTCTCAGATGTTAGAAGATAATGAACTTCCTGTGAGCTATTTGTTCTCTGCTCTGGGAAGGGTCTCTCTTTCCCCCACCCCATTTCTCCTAGACTTTCAGACGCCACCTTGGCAGTTGAGTTCTGATAGGGAAAAACCTGAACAAACTGGATCAATCTTGGTCCTCTGTGTAGTTTTCGCACCTAGACTGTAAGCCCACTCCCCAGCCAATGGTAAGAAGGGATAGAGGTGGGTGGGAATCTTTTTCATTAAGACTATAAATTAAGGCAGGTTCCCTTTTACCTCACCTCCTCTGTTACGGAGGTGTGCCCAAATCTTGCAAGGTTTGTAGAATAAATTTACTTCGTTCCTCCTAAAGATGTCCCTCCTACTATTTTAAAAGTTCTGTCCCACACAATATGTTATATAAAATAGAATATTAAACCATTTTAATTTTCATGGCTTACAAAAAAAGCTCCAAACTAAGAATGCCATGTAAACTAGAAATAAATTATTTAGATTCACCCTATTCAAACCTCATATTCAGAGTCATTGAAGACGGGACTACTGACCTTTGGCTCAGAGGCTAAGCTTTCCAGGCCTTTTACGTGTAACAAGGTGAAACTGGTAGACAACCAAATGGTGGATAGCTTTAGAAAACAAAGCCACATTGGCAGTAAGCTTTTGCTTGCTCAGGCCTTTCCTGGGCTTTTTCTGTAGAAACTAAAAGTAAAAATATAATTCTGTATAGCATTGTCACTTGGGACTCGATTTGTTTTTCTAGCACACAGGTTACTTACTCAAGACTTCTGTTTTATCCATCTCTGACAAGGGATAGTTTGAACTTAATGCTGGCGGTGGCTGATTTCAGGCATTCTGACCTGTCATGATATGTTCCAGAAAAGACATCAGTGTGTCAGTGTCTATTAACTGGTCCCTTAGCTGATACACAAAGGTCAATCAGACAATGTCCTTCCATTGGAGTCATGGTTTCTTTTTGATTGAAGATATAAGAGGAAGAAAATTTAAAACAAAAATAGAAATATTCTTTCTGTTCATCAACTACCTCCCCCATTACTTCCCCACACATTATACTTAACTGCTGTTGGTCATCTGGATTGGGGCCTAACTTGTTGCTGAGTATTAAATTTTGAAAATGTTCATATTTTTTGACAATTCAGAGGCCGATTCTTTGGAGGTTTCCCATATTTTCTTAGCATGACCTTTTTAGTGCTCATCAAAGCTAGCAGTACCAAATAACCTCTGAGACTCAGACTCTGACTTCGAACTAGTTGAACAACTGTTTTAAAATGCAGAAGAAATTAATATTTCTTTCAAGCATTGAACACCATCCCTCCCCATCTTGCAACACTGTCAGCCTAGGAATGATCCCCGCCACCATCATCAGCATTTCAGAAACACTCATTGGCTCAATAAATAAGCTTCTGCAAGATTTTTCTGCAGGTTGTTTTTTAAAAATACAGGCCACAGATTTTATTGTTGTTATTGTTTGCACAACAGGTATATTTTAGGATATGTGGGTGTTCAGAGAGAACCAGCAGCTCTGGTGTGAGGGCTTGCTGAGCCCTTTCAGGGCTTCTTATCCACCTTTGGTGTTTCACCTGTCAGTCGACTCTCACTTGGAGCTCCAAGAAGCTGTAGCATGTATGGTGCCCACACCTTGGTAAAATCTGCAAATGGGCTAACCCAACTTGAGGGTAGCCAGCAGGCCTCAAACCCATTGATGAGTTAGGTGGACATTTACCTCAGGCATGTGAAGACTTCTCTTAGTGGAATGGGCAGATGAGAATAATTGGTTCCAATGGCCATGAAGGTAGCTGACGCAGGTGCGGTGGAGCATTTAAAGCTTGTTCACAAGTCAAAGATGCAAAAGTCATTCATTGCATCCCTGGCTGTCACCAGTTATATTGATTTACGTCTTGCCACTGACTTCAATGACTCTGGAAGACAGAGTGAGGCTGATGACATTGTGCAACTCTGCCTTGCTTAAATCCAATTCATACACAAGTCAAGACATCATCCTGTGATGTTACCAGTCCTCTTTGAAATGAAGGATGAACAACAATACTTAGTGTCTCAAAAGAAGAAAAAGTACTAAGGAATTGCCAAGAAATGTTCTCTAAAAACATAATGATCTTAAGCTTAATTTGTTAATTCCCCTCCCCCATTTTGTGGAGGGAATTGCTATATGTGTACTTATTTTCTTTTTTTATTAAAATTTTTTAAAATTAAAATTTTTTAAATTATTAAATTAAAATTAAAATTTATTAAAATATAGGTACAGTAGGCTCCTGCCTGTGGGTAGTATACTTTTAACAAGGTCTAGAGTCTTGTAAATTTAGTTAGAAGGACTTTAAACTGAAAAGGAAGGGGGAGGAGACAAATACTTACATGATTTTACCAAGCTAGATATCATACTGAGTATATTCAGTGTCAAAACAATATAAGCAGAGATACCCAGACCTATGCAAGAGTCAAAATCCAAGAAAGGAGGCAGTAATAAAATCCACAGCCTCAGATACTTATCCATAAAAACGCAATTATGAGTAATAGGCAAGATGAACTAGAGATCTAAATAAAGCAAGGGGCCTCTTAAAGGGATGAGATCCCAAACTGAAATATGGCTATAAAAGGATATTCCTTAAATGAGGGTAGAGAGGACAAAATAGGGTATGCTAGAGCCAGCTCATATTAGTTCAAGAGAACCAATTGTTAAATTTTAATTGTAAACATTTATACCTCAGAATTCAGGAATTTTATAATTTTTTATTGTCTAGACTTAATGAAATGGTAGAAAAATGTTAATGTAGATTAAAGTCAAACATGTCACATGTATATTTTAATGCTTTTTTCTGGAGAGCTGGTTGTTAAAAATTTACCAGCACACCATTTGAGCAAAGTGGCATAATTAATAAGAAGATATAATCATGCAGAGAAATTCAGGAATTGGAGGGGGAAGTCACACTACAAGTGAAGAATATGGGAGAAAGTTGAAGGATTAAGGGACTGACAGTCTTGATAAAGTAGTCCTTTTATTCTTCCTTAATTTATTTCTTATCTTACTACCCACAACAAGAATTCCAAATCTTTTCTTCAACTCTCTCATACTTTACCTCGTAACATTGGCAATCAGGTCCCTTGCCCTTTAATTTACTACGAAAAATTGAGACCATTTGCTGTGAGCCCCCTTTTCTCCATTGCCTTGTTTGCCATAATTGCTTTGTATTTAATTGGCATTTATTCTGTTTAAAATTATATATGCACACACTGTCTTTCTTGAAAAGTTCCTGGTGAGGAGAGAGTATTTCATGCCTGATACATAGTAAGCATTTAATAAATCCTTGTTAATTAAATAATTGATTTTAATTCTTTTACTCAAGTAGTACTAACGTAAAAATTCCTGATGGTGCAGGAAAACAAGGTTATTCCAAGCTTTTTATTTGCTATGGAAAGCAATTGGAAAATTCTTTTGGACTTTTGATGGCACAGTAGTGGTAGGGAGAAAAAGATTAAGATGACTCTTGAAGACAATGATTCCGGTTCTTATGTAATCCATGTGGCTATCCAAAAGCTCATATAAGGAAGATTTGAAAAAGGATTATTGAAGTGATGCAGGTAATGAAGACAATAGCTACGGAAATGGGGATGAAACATTACTGAGGAATAAAGGGAAATAAATGGATTACATAGGGCATAGGAAATGAATTTTAATATAAGTGGTATAGAGAACTGGCATTATTCATTTCCACCAACAATAAGATATATAATTTTGAGGATTGGGACATGGGTGCATTAAAATCCTACCGTGTGCCAAAAGAAATGAAATGACAACTAGCGAATGTTGATATAAGGATAAATACTTCCTAATATCTTATGTTACCTGAGAGGCCAAAAAGAAGAGGTAGCTTTCTGCATGTTGATATAATAATAATAATAGCAACAATAATGATAATGATAATAGTAATAACTGATATTTGTATACCACTTAACTATGTGTCAGGCACTGTGCCAAGCACTTTATGAATATCTGATTTGATCCTCACTAAAACCCCAGGAAGGCATTGCTATTATCATTCCCATTTTATAGACAATAAAACTGAGGCAAGCAGGTTAAGTGATTTGCCCAAGGTCACACAGCTAGTAAGTGCCTGAGTTTGGATTTCACTTTAGGTCTTCCTGACTCCAGGCCTAGCACTTTATCCACTATGCTACCCGTATTTTAAACAATTGATAGCATGAGGAGATCCTCTGATTTAAAGTGGGGATATTACTCCTGGGAGGTATTTAGTAGAGATACTAATGAATGAGCTGTATTTTAGACATAGATTCATAGATTGTTGAAGCTAGAAAGGACCTTGGAGAATACCTAGTTTAACCCTTTAATTTTACATAAGGATTGTGATTTCCTTGAGGGCAGGAACTTGCTTCTTTTTGTACCCTCAGTATTTAGCAGTGCCTGGCACATAGTAGGTATTAAATAAAGGTTTATTTATTGATGAGACCGAAAGAAACGAAAAGTCTCAGGGGACGGAGCCGAGATGGTGGCTGGAAAGCAGGGACTTGCATGAGCTCCCTGCCAAGTCTCTCCAAAAACCTTTAAAAAATGGCTCTGAACAAATTCTAGAACTGCAGAACTCACAAAATAGCAGAGGGAAGCAGAGATCCAGCCCAGGACAGCCTGGATGGTCACTGAATGAGGTCTATGGCGCACGGAATCCAGCACAGGTGGCAGCAGGACCAACCAGACCAGGAGCCGGGCGGAACAAGCCCTAGCACCCTGAATCAGTGAGCTGTGGCAGTTACCAGACTTCTCAACCCACAAACACCAAAGACAACAGAAAAGGTTAGTGGGAAAAGCTGCTGGGGACAGAGTGAAAAGAGTTCACAGTTCGGCCACCACCCTGGGGGGCAGTGGTGGGGGGGGAGGTGCAGCTACAGAACCAGAGCTGCAGCTACTTCCAGCCCCAGGCCCACCTGGTGGGAGGAATTAAATGGTGGATCAGAGCAGGAGTGCACAGCCTGCTTAAGATTTTCATCAGGTCCAGGTTGGTGGTTCTTGAGGAAGGAGAAGTGCTTGTGTGGCAGAGCTGGCTGTATAGAAATAACTCTGAAATCAATGGCACATCCCCTCAAACTTGGAACAAAGTACTCTTTGCTCTACAAGCAGTCATACCCTGATGAAAAACTAAAGCGTCAAGTAAGTTGGCTGGGAATATGGCCAGGCAGCAAAAATGCACTCAGATTCAGTCTCAGACTTTGGAATCTTTCTTTGGTGACAAATAAGACCCAAACATACAGCAAGAAGTCAACAAAGTCAAAGAGCCTACATCAAAAGCCTCCAAGAAAAACAGGAACTGGTCTCAGGTCATGGAAAAGCTCAAAAAGGAGTTGGAAAAGAAAGTTAGAGAAGTAGAGGAAAAATTGGGATGAGAAATGAGAATGATGTGAGAAAACCATGAAAAACAAGTCAACGACGTGCTAAAGGAGACCCCCAAAAATGCTGAAAGAAATATTGACGAAAATAACACCTTAAAAACAGACTAACACAAATGGCAAAAGAGCTCCAAAAAGCCAATGAGGAGAAGAATGCCTTGAAACGCAGAATTAGCCAAATGGAAAAGGAGGTCCAAAAGACCACTGAAGAAAATACTACCTTAAAAATTAGATTGGAGCAAGTGGAAGCTAGTGACTTTATGAGAAATCAAGATATTATCAAATAGAGTCAAAGGAATGAAAAAATGGAAGACAATGTGAAATATCTCATTGGAAAAACCACTGACCTGGAAAATAGATCCAGGAGAGATAATTTAAAAATTATTGGACTACCTGAAAGCCATGATCAAAAAAAGAGCCTAGATATCATCTTTCAAGAAATTATCAAGGAGAACTGCCCTGATATTCTAGAACCAGAGGGCAAAATAGAAATTGAAAGAATCCACCGATCACCTCCTCAAAAAGATCCCAAAAAGAAAACTCCTAGGAATGTTGTTGCCAAATTCCAGAGCTCCCAGGTGAAGGAGAAAATACTGTAAGCAGCCAGAAAGAAACAATTTGAGTATTGTGGAAAAACAATCAGGATAACACAGGATCTAGCAGCTTCTACATTAAGAGATCGAAGGGCTTGGAATACGATATTCTGGAGGTCAATGGAGCTAGGAATAAAACCAAGAATCACCTACCCAGCAAAACTGAGTATCATTCTCCAAGGCAAAATATGGATTTTCAACAAAATAGAGGACTTTCAAGCTTTCTCAGTGAAAAGACCAGAGCTGAATAGAAAATTTGACTTTCAAACACAAGAATCAAGAGAAGCATGAAAAGGTAAACAAGAAAGAGAAATCATAAGAAACCTTTGAAAGTTGAACTATTTTGTTTACATTCCTACATGGAAAGATGATGTGTATGATTCATGAGACCTCAGCATCATAGTAGCTGAAAGGAATATGCATATATATATATATGTATATATATATGTGTGTGTGTGTATACACATGTGTGTCAATGTATGCATATTTATAAAGGTGTATATGTGTATATATGTATGTATGTATTTATATGTATACACACACACAGAGGGCACAGGGTGAGTTGAATATGAAGGAATGATAATTAAAAAAAATAAAATCAAATTAAGGGATAAGGGATAAGAGAGGAATATATTGAGAGAGGGAGAAAGGGAGAGATAGAATGGGGTAAATTATCTTGCATAAAAGTGGCAAGAAAAAGTGGTTCTGTAGGAAGGGAAGAGGGGGCAGGTGAGGAAGAATGAGTAAATCTTGCTGTCATTGGATTTGACCTGAGGAGGGAATACCATACACACTCAATTGGGTATCTTACCCCACAGGAAAGAAGGAGGAAGAATATAAAAAGGGGGGGGGACGATAGAAGGGAGGGCAGACAGGGGGAGGAGGTAATCAAAAACAAACACTTTCAAAAAGGGACAGGGTCAAGGGAGAAATTTCAATAAAGGGGGATAGGTTAGAAAGGAGCAAAACAGTTAATCTTTCACAACATGAGCATTGTGGAAGGGTTTTACATAATGATACACATGTGTGCTATGTTGAATTGCTTGCCTTCTTAGGGAGGGTGGGTGGGGAGGGAAGAGGGGAAGGAATTTGAACCTCAAAGTTTTAAAAACAGACGTTCAAAAGCAAAAAAAAAAGTTTTTGCATGCAACTAGGAAATAAGATACACAGGAAATGGAGTGTAGAAATTTATCTTGCCCTAAAAGAGAAGAAGGGAAAGAGGGATGGGAGGGGAAGTGGGGTGAAAGAAGGGAGGGCTGACTGGGGAACAGGGCAACCAGAATATACGCCATCTTGGAGTGGGCAGGAGGGTAGAAATGGGGAGAAAATTTGTAATTCAAACTCTTGTGAAAATCAATGCTGAAAACTAAATATATTAAATAAATTAAACAAAATATATAAAAAAACATGACTATGTACAAACAGGATAAGTTCAGAATAAATGGAATAATTTTAGAGAGAAGACACTAATATTAAGAAGAAATTAGAGAGGTTCCAAGTGGGAATTTAGCTGATACCTGAAGGATGTCAGGGAAGCCAGGAGGCATAGATGAAGAGGGAGAATATTCCAGTCATAAGGGACAGCCAGTGAAAATGCTTAGAGTTGTTAGATGGAGATGGACTTATATTTATTAATTCCCAGATATTTAATACATGTTGTTACTACATTAAATGGAATTTTTCTTCCTGTTTCTTCCTCTGAAATTTTGTTGTACAGAAAAGATGATGATATTTGTGGATTTATTTTCATATTTTATTGCTTTACTGAAACTATTGTCTCAACTTTTTTGTTCTCTGAAGTTCTCTAAATAAATTATGATATGATTTGTAAATAGAAAAAAAAGAAAAGAAAAGTTTCTCCCAAGGTCACAGTCAGTAGGAAAATTGGGACAAGAATACAAATCTCTTGACTGTTAAACTTGTGACACGACTTCTGTTGTGGGTGTATCAGTTTCTAGTGGTGTTGAGGTAGATTAATATGACATCCTATGGGCTGACAAATCTGAATATTATATAGTGGGAAGGGTGCCAGATTTGGGATCAGAAAACTTTGGTTTGAATCTCAGCTCTGTCATTATCATAAGATCATCAATTCAGGGCTAGGAAGGATTTTAGACATTATTTTTTCCTAAATTCATATCTTCTAATTTCTTATTTTTTTGTCTCCTTAGGTAAGTGACTTTCACTCAGTCCTGTTCCTCAGATTCCTCAAATTTAAAATAATAGTGTCATACATTTATGCAATAATTAAAGTTTTGTAAATAACTATATACATATATATGTATGTATGTATGTATGTATGTATGTATGTATGTATGTATGTATGTGTATGTATGTATATTTGATTTGCTTTTCTCTATAGCCCTGTTAGGTAGCTCCTATTTCATTCCCATTTTAGAGGTAAAGATATGGAGGATTAATAAAATCAACTGACTTGCTCAGGGTCATACAGCTAGTATCAAAGGCAATATTCAAAGCCAAGTCTTCCAGTCTCCAAGTGCAACACTATTTTTTTATTTTAATTACTTTAAAAAATATTTTTAGTTTTCAACATTGATTTCCACAAGATATTGCATTACAAATTTTCCCCCCATTTCTACCCTCCCCCCACCCCAAGATGGCATACGTTCTGATAAATTTATATAGACAGAGGGCACAGGTTGAGTTGAATATGAAGGGATGATATATAAAAAATAAAATAAAGGGGTGAGAGAGGAATATATTGGGAGGAATATATATATATATATATATATATATATATATATATATATATATATATACATACACACACACACACACACACACACACACACATACACACACACATACACACACACATACATATGTATACTCCCTTCAACTACCCTAATATTGAGAAAAGTCTCATGAGTTACAAATATCATCTTTCCATGCAGGAATGTAAACAAAACGATTCAACTTTAGTAAGTCCCTCATGATTTCTCTTTCCTGTTCACCTTTTCATGCTTCTCTTGATTCTTGTGTTTGAAAGTCAAATTTTCTATTCAGCTCTGGTCTTTTCATCAAGAAAGATTGAAAGTCCTCTATTTTATTGAAAATCCATATTTTGCCCTGGAGTATTATACTAAGTTTTGCTGGGTAGGTGATTATTGGTTTTATTCCTAGCTCCTTTGACCTCCAGAATATCATATTCCAAGCCCTTCGGTCCCTTAATGTAGAAGCTGATAGATCTTGTGTTATCCTGATTGTGTTTCCACAATACTCGAATTGTTTCTTTCTGGCTGCTTGCAATATTTTCTCCTTGACCTGGGAACTCTGGAATTCAGCTTCAATATTCCTAGGATTTTTCTTTTTGGGATCTTTTTCAAGAGATAATCGGTGGATTCTTTCAATTTCTATTTTACCCTCTGATTTTAGAATATCAGGGCAGTTAGATGATGTCTAGGCTTTTTATTTGATCATGGCTTTCAGGTAGTCCAATAATTTTTAAATTGTCTCTCCTGGATCTATTTTCTAGGTCAGTGGTTTTTCCAATGAGATATTTCACATTGTCTTCCATTTTTTCATTCTTTTGGTTTGATTTCTCATAAAGTCACTAGCTTCCACTTGCTTGATTCTAATTTTTAAGGTAGAATATTCTCCAGTGGTCTTTTGTACCTCCTTTTGCATTTGGCTAATTCTTCCTTTTTTTTAATTTAAATTTTTATTTTTAGTTTACAACATTCGGTTTTACATAATTTTGAGTTCCAGATTTTCTTCCTTCCCTCCCCGCCTCCCTCCCCAAGATGGTGTGGAGTCCCATAGAGCTTCCATGTATAACTCCGCATTGAATTAATTTGCACATTAGTCAAGTTATGGAGAAGAACTGTGATCAATGAAATGAATCATGTGAGAGAAGAAACAGGACTAAAAAAAAAATAAACCAGCCCAAAAACAAAAACAAAAGAGAGAAAAGGGAAAAAAAAGTTGGGGGGGAAGGCTAGCATGAAGTGTGCCTCAATCTGCATTCATACTTCATATTTCTTTCTCTGGATGTAGATAGCATTCTCCATCCTGAGTCCTTTGAAGTTGTCTTTGTACCTTGTGTTGCTGAGAAGAGTGAAGTCTGTCAGGGTTGGTCCTCACAGAATCCATATATCTGTGGTTGTGTATAATGTTCTCCTGGCTCTGCTCCACTCACTCAGCATTATGTCATGTAGGTTTTTCCAGGTTGTTATGAAGTCTGTCATCATCCCCATTTCTTATGGCACAATAGTATTCCATTATCTTCATATACCACAGCTTGTTCAGCCATTCCCCAATTGATGGGCATCTTTTTGATTTCCAATTCTTAGCCACCACAAAAAGAGCCGCTATAAATATTTTTGTACACATGGGTCCTTTTCCCGCTTGTGTGATTTCTTTGGGATACAACCCTAGAATTGGTATTGCTGGGTCAAAGGATATGAACATTTTTATAGCCCTTTGGGCATAGTTCTAAATTACTCTCCAAAATGGCTGGATCATCTCACAACTCCACCAGCAATGTAACAATGTTCCAATTTTCCCACATCCTCTCCAGCATTTATCATTTTCCTGTTTTATTATTTTAGCCAATATGACAGGAGAGATGTGGTATCTAAGAGTTGTTTTGATTTGCATTTCTCTAATCAGTAGTGATTTAGAGCATTTTTTTCATATGCCTATAGATATCTTTAATTTCTTCCTCTGAAAACTGCCTGTTCATATCCTTTGACCATTTCTCAATTGTGGCATGACTTGTATTCCTATATATTTGGCTCAGTTCCCTGTATATTTTAGAAATGAGTCCTATATCAGAGACACTAGTTGTAAAGATTTTCTCCCAATTTTTTGCTTCCCTCCTAATTTTTGGTGCATTGGCTTTTTTTGTAGAAAAACATTTCAACTTAACATAATCAAAATTATCCATTTTGCATTTTGTAATGCTCTCTATCTCTTGTTAGGTCATGAATTCTTTTCTTTTCTGTAAATCTGATAAGTAAACTATTCCTTGCTCTCCCAAATTACTTATAATATCAGCCTTTACTCCTAAATCATGAACCCATTTTGACTTTATTTTGGTATATGGTCTAAGATGTTGGTCTATGCCCTGTTTCTGCCCTACCATTTTCCAATTTTCCCAACAGTTTTTGTGAAATAGTGAATTATTAGCCCAGAAGCTAGACTCTTTGGGTTTATCAAAGAGTAGACTGCTATAGTTGTTGACTTCTCCATCTTGTGTTCCTATCCTATTCCGCTGATCCACAACTCTGTTTCTTAGCCAGTACCAGGTAGTTTTGATGAGTGCTGCTTTATAGTACAGTTTAATATCTGGTATGGCTAGGCTACCTTCTCTAGCATTCTTTTCATTAATACCCTAGATATTCTAGACCTCTTGTTCTTCCAGATGAATTTTGTTATTATTTTGTCCAGCTTAGTAAAATAATTTTTTGGTAGTTCAATTGGTATGGCACTGAATAGATAGATTAATTTAGGTAAAATTGTCATTTTTATTGTATTAGCTTGGCCTAACCTTGAGCAACTGACATTTTTCCATTTATTTAGATCTGACTTTATTCATGTGAAAAGTGTTTCATAATTATGTTCATATAGGCCCTGGGTTTGTCTTGGCAAATAGACTCCCAAATGTTTTATAGTGTCTACAGTAACTTTGTATGGAATTTCTCTTTCTATCTCTTGCTGTTGGGCTTTATTAGTAATGTATAGGAATGCTGAGGATTTATGTGGGTTTATTTTATATCCTGCAACTTTGCTAAAGTTGTTTATTATTTCAAATAGTTTTTTACTTGATTCTCTAGGATTCTCTAAATAAATCATCATATCATCTGCAAAAAGTGAAAATTTAGTTTCTTCTTTGCCTATTCTAATTCTTACAATTTCTTTTTCTTCTCTTATTGCTACAGCTAACGTTTCTAGTACCAAATTGAATAGTAAGGGTGATAATGGACAACCTTGTTTCACCCCTGATCTTATTGGGAATGCATCTAGCTTATCCCCATTACAAATAATGCTTGTTGATGGTTTTAGGTAGATGCTATTTATAATTTTAAGGAAGGTTCCATTTATTCCTATGCTTTCTAGCGTTTTTAATAGGAATGGATGTTGTATTTTGTCAAAGGCTTTTTCTGTATCTATTGAGATGATCATATGGTTTCTGCAAGTTTTGTTGTTGATGTGGTCAATTATGCTAATAGGTTTCCTAATATTGAACCAGCCTTGCATTCCTGGAATAAATCCTACCTGGTCATAGTGTATTATTCTGGTGATAAGTTGCTGCAATCTTTTTGCTAATATTTTATTTATAATTTTTGCATCAATATTCATTAGGGAATTTGGTCTATAATTTTCTTTCTCTGTTTTGACTCTACCTGGTTTGGGTATTAGTACCACATTTTTGTCATAAAAAGAGTTTGGTAGGACTCCTTCTTTACCTATTTTCCCAAATAGTCTACAAAGTATAAGAATTAGTTGTTCTTTAAATGTTTGATAGAATTCACATGTAAAACCATCTGGCCCTGGAGATTTTTTCCTAGGGAGTTCGTTGATGGCATGCTCAATTTCTTTTTCTGAGATGGGGTTATTTAGAAATTTTACTTCCTTTTCTGTTAACCTGGGCAATTTATGTTTTTGTAGATGTTCATCCATATCTCTAAGGTTGTCAAATTTATGGGCACACAATTGGACAAAATAATTCCGAATTATTGTTTTGATTTCCTCTTCATTAGAGGTGAACTCACCCTTATCATTTTGGATACTGGTAATTTGATTTCTTCTTTCTTTTTTTTAATCAAATTAGCCAAAGGCTTATCAATTTTATTCATTTTTTCATAAAACCAGCTGTTTGTTTTATTTATTAATTCAATAGTTTTCTTGGGTTCAATTTTACTAATCTCTCCTTTGATTTTCAGTATTTCTAATTTGGTATTTAATTGGGGGTTTTCAATTTACTCTTTTTCTAGCTTTTTCAGCTGTATGCCCAGATCATTGATCTCCTTTTTCCCTATTTTATTCATGTAAGCATTTAGGGATATAAAACTTCTCCTAAGAACTGCTTTTGCTGCCTCCCATAGGTTTTGGTATGTTGTTTCATTATTGTCATTCTCTTGAAGTTATTAATTGTTTCTCTGATTTGTTCTTTGGCCCACTCATTCTTTCGAATTAGATTATTTAGTTTCCAATCAATTTTTAGCTTGTTTTTCCATGGTTCTTTGTTACAAATAATTCTTATTGCATCATGATCTGAAAAGTATGCTGTGATTACTTCTGCCTTTCTGCACTGGATTGTGAGGTTTTTATGCCCTAGTACATGGTCAATTTTTGAGTATGTGCCATGTACCGCTGAGAAGAAAGTATATTCCTTTTGATCCCCATTCAGTTTTCTCCAGAGGTCCATCATATCTGCCTTTTCTAAAATTCTGTTTACCTCCTTAACTTCTTTCTTATTTATTTTGAGGTTAGATTTATCAAGTTCAGAAAGGGGGAGGTTGAGGTCTCCCAATATTATAGTTTTGCTGTCTATTTCTTCCTGTAACTCCCTTAACCTTACCTCTAAGAATTTGTATGCCATACCACTTGGGGCATATATGTTAAGCAATGATATTGCTTCATTGTTTATGGTGCCTTTTAGCAGGATATAATGTCCTTCCTTATCTCTTTTAATTAAATCTATCTTTACTTTTGCTTTGTCTGAGATTAGGATTGCTACACCTGCTTTTTTTACGTTAGCTGAGGCACAATATATTTTACTCCAGCCTTTAACCTTTACACCGTGTGTATCCCCCTGTTTCAAATGTGTTTCTTGTAAACAGCATATTGTAGGATTATGGTTTTTAATCCATTCTGCTATCTGTTTCTGTTTATGGAGATGTTCATCCCCTTCATGTTCAGAGTTATGATTTCTATCTGTGTCTTTTTCTCCATCCTAATTCCCCCTGTTTATGCTTTTATTTCTCCCTTTTCCCTTCTCCTCCTCAACAAAGTTTTGCTTTTGACCGCCACCTTCCTCAGTTTACCCTCCTTCTTTATTCCCCTCCCTTATCTTACTGTTTCCCACTTGCTACTTCTCCCCTCCCTTCTGACCACCCCCCTCCCTCTTTTCCCCCCCTTCCCCTCCTACTTCCTGTAGGACAAGTTAGATTTCTATACTTATCAGGGTATGTTATTCCCTTCTTGAACCAGATCAGATGACAGTGAAGCTCAAATACTGCTCTTCTCCGTGCCTTCTTTCCCTCTACTATAATATGTTTTTGTGCCTCTTCATTTGGTGTAATTTACCCTTTTCTGCTACCTCCTTACCTCTTCTCTCATAGCTCTCCCTTTACATCTCTTACTTATGTTTTTTATCCTTATATCAATTATTTTATACAGGCATTCACAATCTATGTGTATCCCTTTCAATTGTCATAGTGGCTGTACCATTCTCAAGACTGACATATATATGTCTATATATAAAACATACCTAAGATGATATAGTCCTATACAAAGATATAGATAATTTGCCCTTATTGATTAATAAGGTTTGTGGGGGTTTATCCCCCTGTTTATCTTTTTATGTCTCTCTTGAGTTTTGTATTTGGAGATCAAATTTTCCATTCAGTTCTGGCCTTTTCATCAGGAAGGCCGGGAATTCCCTTATTTTGTTGAATGTCCATCTCCTTGCCTGAAAAATTATGCTTAGTTTTGCTGGGTAGTTGATCCTTGGTTGTTGTTCCAGCTCCTTTGCCCTTTCGAATATCATGTTCTAATTTATCCTGTTTTTCAATGTGGAAACTGAGAGATCCTGCGTGATCCTGACTGTAGTTCCACGATATTTGAATTGTTTCTTTTTGACTGCTTGCAGTATTTTCTCCTTGACTTTGTAGTTCTGAAATTTGGCTATGATATTTCTTGGTGTTTTCAGTTTGGGATCTCTTTCAGGGGGTGATCGGTGAATTCTTTCAATGACTATTTTGCCCTCTGGTTGTAGGACCTCTGGGCAGTTGTCTTTGATAATTTCTTCGAAGATACTGTCAAAGCTCTTTTTTTCATCATGGATTTCTGGTAGACCAATAACTCTTAAATTGTCTCTCCTGGATCTATTTTCCAGGTCAGTTGTTTTCCCAATCAGATATTTCACATTTTTTTTCTATTTTTTCATTCTTTATATTTTGTTTTACGACTTCTTGGTGCCTCATAGATTCATTAGCTTCCACTTGCTCAACCCTAATTTTTAATGAGTTAGTGTTTTCATTTTGCTTTTGAGTCTCCTTTTCAATTGGTTGATTTTGCCTCTCAGGGTGTTATTTTCTCTCTTTAGATTCTGAATCTCCGTAGCCATTTCACCAATCTTATTCTTTAGGGACTTGATTTCATCTTCTTTTAGCACCCTAATTTGGTTTTTAAAATCCTCCTTTAGCTCTTCCAGCAATGCTTTCTGGGCTGGAGACCAGTTCATATTACCTTTTGAGGTATCAGATGTATCTATAGTGTCATTGCTGTCGGCTTCTGAATTGGTATTTTGATCCTGCCTGTCTCCATAAAAAGAATCAATGGTCCTCGGTTTTTTTGTGTTCTTCTTAATGTTGGTTTGCCTTTTCCTGGTTTTACAATAAATTTCTGCCTTTGGGGCTCAGGGCTCTCTGTCCCAACTTTCTTATTCTGGGGATTGTGAGTCTAGAATTATAGCCTTCAGTTTCCTGAGGTGTGGGGGAGGGGTCTGGCTCCCTGATGTCTCACTCCCTATGGGTGCTCTCCAGTACTGTTGCTTTTAAGCAATAGTCTCAGCTGTTTGTTGTTTGAGCTGATGTCTGGCACTTCCCCTGGGGGAGCAAGATTACGTCTGGGCTCCTGGTGTTGACCCCTGCCGGCTCTGCCCCTCTGGGACTAATGACCTTCTACTATTTTACCACTGAAGCCCCACTTCTTTCTCCTCTCTTCCAACGTTCTTTTTTTTTTCCCTGAGGAATTCTCTGGGTGGGGAGGGGAGGGATTAGAGCAGTTTACTTGGCTATAATGTCTCCCAGGAGTTCAAGAAGCTGCATTTCATTCCTTCGGGCTCCAAGCCTCAGGAGTTGGTGTTTCACGGCAGGTGGCGTTGCGCTGCCTCTCATTGCTTCCACAGACTGCTGTCCTGTGTTGGGAGGCCTGGGGATCTCCGCTGGTTTTGGGTGCACAGCTTTCTCCCCGCCTGTCTCCCACATGGGTTTCCTGGCTGGCCGCTTCGGCTTTGGTCTGGAGCAGCTCCACAGGCCGAGCACTCTCCAAGCCTACAAATTTGTGCCTTTGGCCTTTCAGACTCTCCCAGCTCGGAAATTTGCCCCACTCAGACTGCTCGCAGTTTCTAGCTCTTTCAAATCTGCTCAAATTCACTTCTTTATAGGAATCTGACCGACCTTGTGAGAGAGCTCCGGTAAGATGCTGTTTTCATGTGGCCCTCTTGGCTCCGCCCCTTAATTCTTCTTTTTAAGGCATTCTTCTCCTCATTGGCCTTTTGAAGGTCTTTTGCCATTTGGGTTAGTCTATTTTTAAGGTGTTATTTTCTTCAGTACCTTTTTGGGTCTCCTTTAGCAAGTTGCTGACTTGTTTTTCATGATTTTTTTGCATCACTCTCATTTCTCTTCCCAATTTTTCCTCTACTTCTATAACTTGCTTTTCCAAATCCTTTTGGAGCTTTTCCATGGCCTGAGACCACTTCATATTTTTCTTTGAGGTTTTTGATATAACTCTTTGACTTTGTTGATGTCTTCTGGCTGTATATTTTGATCTTGTCACCAAAAAAGATTCTATAATCCAAGTCCTTTTATGCTGCCTGTTCATGTTCCCAGCCAACTACTTGACCCTCGAGGGTTTTTGTCAGGGTATGACTGCTTTCAGTGTGGAGAGTGCTTTGTCCCAAGCTTTAGGGGCTTTGCACTGCTATTTTCAGAGCTACTTCTATTCTGAGGTGGTATGATACTCCTTTCCTGGCCTGTACTCTGGTCTGTGAGTGCAAGCACTCCTTTCTGCCATGTAGCTACCAGGAGGACTCCTCTTCCACAGTCACCACAAGCTCTGCCACACAAGCACTCCTCCTCCCCAAAGAACTGCCAACCAGGACCATGACCCAGATCCAAGCAGGGCAAAGGAAAAGAACCCTGACTCTGCACCAGCAAAGCTCTCCCTCAACTCCTGCTCTGATCTACCACTTGATTCCTCCACTGTGTGGGCCAAGGACTCTGGAAGCAGCTACAGATGGAGCTTTGGAAGCAGCCACCAGAGCTTCCTGCTGCTGCTGCCCTCTGCCACTGGGCCTGGGGCTGCACCCCACAAATGCAACACTGTTGATAAGGAGGGTGGAGTAGATGATATCTAAGGTAATTTCTGAATTTAAATTACTTAGACTACACAGAATCAGCTATTTCAGAGCTTGTATTTACTATCTGTAAGTCATGTGCTCATCATTTATAGTAACAATTATGCAAAGTGATGGGCTTTCAGAGAGTGAGTACAGAAGGAAAGGGTGATAAAATTCGTGGCCACACCTTGGAGGGCATACCCTGTTAATAGACTAATAGGGGTGCTGAAGATGATAAGCCATAGGAGAAGCTACCAAAGAAAAGTCCATGCACTTGGGCCCTTTGGGACTTGTGCCTCCATTATGTTTATAACTCATGATGAATTTGTTCTGTAAGTGTTTTAATTTGTGGATTTGCAGCTATCTAATAAATTTCTCATCATTTATATTAGAATAGAAACCTGGGAATGCCTCAGAAAACCTCTCTGTAAGAGATTTTCCTTTCTTTTTTGCTAAAATTAGAAAGATTGATTAATTTTGAATCTTCTGGAAATGTGCCTCTCAATCTCTTGAGATAAGCTCATTATTAGACTGTTTTTATTCAGATGTGTGAGGGATAATACACTGTTGGCTTAAGAAAATAATGTAACCAGAAGGCTTTTTAAAAGAACTTTTTATTGAGTATGTGGACAGCTTTGTGTCATTCTTGAGTGTTGTATTATCTTCATTAATGCAGATACATTGGCCCTATTTCTGGAATTGATAAGGTTAAAGAAAAATGATGATGGGAGGGACCCCAAAATACCAACATACCAAGTCCTGCCAAAAGAATTCAACTCAAGCCTTCTCAGCCAAGGAAAAAGACAAAGTTTCTTAAAGATTTGCCATATTGGGTTGTCTTAAGAAATTTTACCCTTTGTGATGCTTGTTTTCACAAGCAGGCCAGATTCAATCTGAGCTGGATTGAATCTGAGCACCTTCATGGAGGCAAGATGAAACTTATATACATAAAGATTGTAGGAGGGATCTAGGGTGTTTCTGGGGTGATGGGAGGAGGGGGTTTAAGGGGTGTCTTGAGGAGGAGTCTAAGGAGGATCTTGATGGGACTGGGATGAGGTCAGATTCCAGGAACCAAGAGAATGGGATTAAGGGTGGGAAGTAGCTTAAGGCATGGATATTGATGGTATCAAGGGTGGGAAGTAGCTGGACAATAAAGGGCAAGGCTAGGTAGAGATTTGGGCCTAGTGATAATGTAAGGTTATAGCCTCAGGCTAAGGCTGGATCAAGTGGGAAGATTCAAGGAGAGTTCATGGGGGTTCCTAGAGACTGTACCCTCATCAGAATCAAACAATTCCTTTTAAAAAAAGAGTAAACTTTTAATAAGAGTATTTTTTTCTGTTTTTTAATGCACTCAGTTGAAAGGCATCTTAAGACACTGTTTAAAGGACTGAGGAAAGAGGTCCTTGGAAAGTAAGGTTTTTGATTTACTGCTCATGTTAAAGTTTTGACTAGCAAACGGAACGTAAAGACCTCAGGGATGTAGTGGTCTCCTTCAGCCATTTGTCTCAGAGTTAACAGCCTTTCCCATGGATTTTGCTTACAGTAGTAATGGCCTGCATTTATAATCTGTTTTCCTGCCAATTATGTAATGCGGCCAAAATACCTGCAAAGTCAGTGGTATACCATGGTAAGGTCACCTAAAAACTCCTGCTTATTTAAGGAATTTATCTTTATTAGAGTCTGGAATAATATCAAGAGACCCACAGAGTTGGTGTGTCTAAAGTTAAAATACTATGACTAAGGATAGGAAAGGCTTCAGTAGAATGGTTTACCTTTTTTAACCTTGGCCTTTTCTGCTGTCTCGGTTCAAGAGCTACTTAATTTTGCAATAGCCTATGAAACATGTACAACTCTCAAAAAGAAACTGGGGTACTTTTTATCAACTTAAAATTCAGAGGACTAAAAATTGCATTTTATCTACTTACCAATAAAGAATGCACACAAGGCCAGCACCTAGTGCCTTATCTCTCTATCCAGGATGTAGTTGTTACTAAATTAATGCACAGCCCCTGATTCTGCATTCTTAACAGAACTTCACCTTACATCCTCTTCTAGTAGACTACTTCCTGAGGAAGCACTTTGGAAAGGTCCCATGAATATGTACCAACTGATGACATTTCTAATAGATGGAGGGTGTTTTTATGTAGATATTCATGTAAGTGAACCATCAATAGATAGTGCTTTGTTTTCTCTAAGTTGTCATTCAGGGGTAGATTAGGTTCCTTAGGTCAGGCCAAGCACCGGAAAGAAGGGCATCAGGATGCAAAAGTAGAAATAAGCAACAAAAACAATTATTATGAATATAAATATTAATAGCTAGCATTTATATGACTCTTTAAGCTTTGTAAAGCACTTTGCATATATTATCACGGTTGATCCTCATAATATGTCCTGCATATGCATTCAGTTCTGCTATAACATGACATATTACATCCCCCCAAAACATTCTCCTATGCAAAACTGTATAATCAAAACCATAGAGCTTGTGGGAAAAATGGGGTTAGGAGTGTAATACTGAAAAACTTGTGAGTGACAAATAACAAAAGAGAGGAAACTAATAAAAATGGTAGCACAGTTTTACATATAAAAAATACTTATGATATGTGTAAATACTATAAATATGCAGCCTTGAGCAAATTGGGCTCAGATACCATGGGGGTAGCGGTTGGTATGAACTATCTGTCCTCACTCCACAGCTTCTACTGCATCAGAAATGACAAAAAAATGTCACTTTGCCTTGGCAAAGACCTGAAGTTTGCCTGTGGCAGTGGGCATGGAAAGAGCTGCAGCTTGGGGAGGGGGTGGAGCCAAGATGGCAGAGTAAAAGCAGCAACTCACCTGAGCTCTTCCCTAAACCCCTCCAAATACCTTTAAAAAGTGCCTCAAAACAAATTCTCGAGTAGAAGAATCCATAAAAAAAGATGGAGTGAAACAAGTTTCTAGCCCAAGACAACTTGGAAGATCAGCAGGAAAGGAGTGTTGCACCATGTTGAGAGAGGAGCCCAGTCTAGCACAGTCCATTCCAGAGCAGAGTTGGCCCCAGCAAACACAGAACAGGTCTCGGGGAACTGAATCACTGGCAGCGGAGAAGCCCACAGACACCAAAGACAGCTTAGAAGGTCAGCAGGAAAGGTCTGTTGGAGCTGGGTGAGAGTAGAGCACAGTCCAGCACTGCCTGTGGGAACACAGCTCTGGCCCCAGCAGACCAGGAGCAGGCCTTGAGAGGCACTGAATCAGCAGCAGCAACAGTGGCAGCATCTGTTTCTGAGGCTCTCAGGTCACATATGGTAAGGGAGTCAAAAAGCTGACCCGAAGGAGATTACAGAGGTCTTTTTGCTAGAAATGAGGCAGGACTCTGTTGCTTTGCCCATACTTGGATCTGGGTCACAGTCTTGGCTTGACAGTCCTAGGGTGAGGAGGAGCACTAGCGCAGTGGAGCTTATGGCCACAGTGGAAGTGGGGGAGGCACTCCTCACAGTTCCAGGGAAGAAAAGAGTGCTTGTGGTTGTTCATAGAGGATACACTTCTCCTTAGATCATACCACCTTGGAAGAACTGAAAACTTACAGGTCCCTAGAAGTATCTCTGAAAATAGCTGCACAAAACCCCTGAAGGTTGGGACAGAGCACTCTCTACCAGGAAACAGAACCCTACCTTAACAAAGAGTTAAAAGTCAACTAATAAGCTAGAAGAATGAGCAAAGAACAGAAAAAATCTGACTATAGAAAGTTACTATGGTGACAAGGAAGATCAAAACACACACTCAGAAGAAGACAACAAAGTCAAAGCTTCTACATCCAAACCCTCTAAGAATAATATGAATTGGTCTCAGGCCATGGAAGAGCTCAAAAAGGATTTTGGAAATCAAGTAAGAGAGATAGAGGAAAAATTGGGAAGAAAAATGAGAATGATGCAAGAAAATCGTGAAAAATGAATCAACAGCTTGCTAAAGGAGACAAAAAATACTGAAGAAAATAACAATTTAAAAAACAGATGGGCAAATGGTAAGCCAATGAGGAGAAGAATGCCTTAAAAAAGCAGAATTGGTCAAGTGGAAAAGGAGGTCCAAAAGTTCACCAAAGAAAATAATTCCTTAAAAATTAGAATGGAACAAATGGAAGCCAATGACTTTATGAGAAATCAAGAAACAATAGAACAAAACCAAAAGAATGAAAAAAAAGACAATGTGAAATATCTCATTGGAAAAATGACTGACCTGGAAAGTATATCTAGGAGAGAAAATTTAAAAAAATTATTGGACTACCTGAAAGCCATGATAAAAAAAGAGCCTAGACATCATCTTTCAAGAAATTATCTTGATATTCTAGAACCAGAGTGTTAAATAGAAATTAAAAGAATACACTGATCACTTCCTGAAAGAGATCCCAAAATGAAAATGGCCAAGAATATTATAGCCAAATTCTAGAGTTCCCAGGTCAAGGAGAAAATCTTGCAAGCAGCCAGAGAAACAATTTAAGTATTGTGGAGCTATAATCAGGACAACACAAGATTTAGCAGCTTCCACACTAAAGGATCGCAGGGCTTGGAATGTGATATTCTGGAGGGCCAAGGAGCTAGGATTACAACCAAGAGTCATATAACCAGCAAAATTGAGTATAATCCTTTAGGGGAAAAGCAGATATTCAATGAGATAGAGGAATTTCAAGCATTCATGAGAAAAGACTAGAGCTGAACAGAAAATTTGACTTCCAAATACAAAACTCAAGAGAAGCATAAAAAGGTAAACAGAAAAGAGAAATCATGAGGGACTTATTAAAGTTAAATTTTTTACATTCCTACATGGGAAGATGATATTTGTAGCTCATAAGACCTTTCTCATTATTAGAGTAATTAGAAGGAGTATATACAGACAGAAGGCACAGGTGTGAGTTGAATATGAAGGGATGATATCTAAAAATAAAATTAAGTGGTGAGAGAGGAATGTACTGTGAGAAAGAGAAAGGGAGAGGTAGAATGGGGTAAGTTATCTGACATTAAAGAGGCAAGGAAAAGTTTTCACAGTGGAGGGGAAGAGTGGGGAGTAGAGGAAGAGTGAGTGAATGTTACTCTCATCAGAATGCTCAAAGAGAGAATAACATACATGCTGAGTTGGGTATAGAAATCTATTTTACTCTGCAGGAAAGTAGGGGGGAGGGAATAAAAGAATGGGTGTGTGTGTGTGTGTGTGTGTGTGTGTGTGTGTGTGTGTGTGTGTGTGTGATAGACGGGAGGCCAGGCTGGGGGAGGGAGTAGTCAGAAGCAAAACATTTTTGAGGAGGGACAGGGTGAAAGGAGAGAGAGAATGGAATAAATGAGAGGGATAGGATGGAGGGAAATAGAGTTAGCAATAGTCACTGTGAAAAAAAATTTCAAGTAAGTTCCTCTGAATAAAGTCTCATTTCTCAAACATATAGAGAAGTGAGTCAAATTTATAAAAATGAAAGCCATTCCCCAACTGATAAATGATCAAAAGATATGATCAGTCTTTTGATGAAGTGATCAAAGCTATCTATAGCGATATAAAAAAATACTCTCACTATTGATTAGAGAAATTAAAATATTTCTGAGTTATTGCCTCATAGTATTAGATTGACTAATAGTACAGCAAAGGTAAACGACAAATGATGGAGGGCATGTGGGAAAAAATGAGACATTAATGCATTTTTGATGGAGTTGTGACCTAATTCAACCATTCTGTAGAGCAATTTGGAACTACGACCAAAGGGTTATAAAACCATTCATACCCTTTGACGGGGCAATACCACCCCTATATCTGTATCCTAAAAGAGATTTAAAAAAAGGAAAAGGATCTACATGTACAAAAATATTTATAGCAGCTTTTTTCTGGGGGCAAAGAATCAGAATTAAGGGGATGCCCATCAGTTGGAAAATGACTGAACAAGTAGTGGTATACGAATGTAATGGAATACTATTGTGCTGAAAGAAATGATGAGCAGGCAGACTTCAGAAAAACCTGGAAAGACTTCTATGGACTGACGCAAAGTGAAATATACAAAGTGAAATGAAATTTGGAATTCTAAGTTTTAAAAATGAATGTCAAAATTGTTTTTACATGTTACTGGGGAAAAATAAAATACTGAATTTAAAAAAAGAGTTGCAGCTTGTGAGTTATTGTGAAGTGGTTCCATGTTCTCTCCACTGCCTCTCTAGAAGTCTCACCAAAGGCAAATCAAAATTTGCATTAGGCTCAAGTTGGAACACATTTACATTTTCAAAATATGTGTAATAGCAGAACTGACTGTGTTGGAGCTTCCCTAAGAACACTTCTATCCTGCCATAGGTACCAGGGACAATTGGGATAAGATATGAGGTGACTCTACGGTTATTTCCACCTTGCCTGGTTCTGTTAGGAAGTCAAGGCATTTAAGAAAGTGAGATAGAAGGAACAGAGCTGGTATATAATTGATTGGACTGAACTATGTGTGATCGTAAAAAGAAAAATCAAGTAGGGGAGAGACTTGGCAATGAGGCCAAGGAAAACCTGGAGTTCTGGTGCAGTTGTACTTAACACTTTATGGAATCCTTATGGAATCCTGTGTTTTCCTTCCTTGTGATAAATGAAGTGGTCATAGGTATGGGAACACATGACTAACTAGATATCATGTGATTGTACTAATCAGTGCCCAGACACAACAAAACACTGGAATAGGAAGAGCTATGTGAAGATAAAGCTGTATTCTAGTTCCGTAAGAGAGATTCATGTTAGACATAGAGGATGCTAAGGATCTTGGATATTGAAGACAAGGTAGAGGCATATTTTCATGTGTATATGTCCTTTGCTATTTTGTTTTTTTATCTGTTTTGGGATACAAGATTCTAGTGCCTATTGTCTACAGACTGCCAAAAAAATTATCCTTTCATCCTCAATGAGCTCAATGCCTTATTCATAGCATTTCTCTCTTCCCCAACTCCTGCCCTCAAACAAAGGGGACTTCGAGAAATATATTGATACTCCCTGAAACATACTAATCCCCCAGTTTCTTAACTCACTTTTTTCTTCACACTACTTCTCCAATACAGAGATGGCTTCCATGCTTGTGAACTCAGAAACTCCTTTATCTGATCACAATCTATGGTCATCTCACCTCTTCCTCTGTCTTGCTACCCCCAAACCTGTTCTTTACCCCCATTATGACTTTCAATGTCTTCACCCCTCAGTTTTTTCACCATACATTACCCCTGTGCCAGCTACACTTTTCTCTCTTCTACATCTCGGCCTCTTGGTGAACCAGGTCAATTCTACCCTGATCTTTACACTTCAGTTTCTCGCTCCCTTCCTTTAGCCTTTTTCATGATAGCAAATGCCGAAGTTCTACTGGCAAACCTTCAGAAACTAGGGTCAATTCTATTCCATATTCATTAGTACAGGGCTTGGTTGAGATGAAGAGAGATGTAGGTTATATTGATGGTCTAAATATTTTTCCTTAATCATAACTTTGCATCCAAACCTTTTTAAAAAAATGCCTTACCTTTCATATCATAGAAGTAATTTCAGTATTGATTCAAATAAATATACCAGGATACACTTGGTATAGTGAGCTTAAGTTATAAGAGAAATCATCCAATATTTCATTTAGAAAATGAATATTGTCTTACTTTTTAGAGGTTTAAATATTCCCTTAGAAAAGTCTATTAAGGAGCTATTCATGCTCCTCCTCTGTTGAAAACCTTTAGTGGTCCCCTTCTGCATTTAGTAAGAAATGAAAACACTTAGCCCAATGGAGCAAGCCCTTCACAGTTCAGCTCCAGCAACCTCCTCCTGACATTGTATGTTATTCCTTTCCCCACTCTCTGCATTCCAGCCAAACTAGTTCACTTGGTGTACTTAGAACTTGGAATTCTATTTCCCACCTCTCTACCTTTGCCTCAGCTGTTCATCATGTCGTTATCATACTTGCCTTGTTTATCATCATTATCATCTATGTTTTCTTCAAGGTTCAATTCAAGTGTTACCTTCTATACAAATTCTTTCCTGGCCCCAGAGCAGATAGTTCTCTCTCCTGCCTTGACTTATCTTTTAATTTGTGTCTGTTTATGTGTTGTATTCCCTAGCAGGGCACTAACTGCTTGAGAAAAGGGATTCTTTTGTTTTTATACCCACCACAAAGCATAAAGTGATTCTTTTTGAATGGAAGGGACTGGAATGGACACTGAAACTGAGTAATGCCACTTTCTATTTAGTTTTTGAAAGAAGGGGTGGCACACACAAAGTAAAGATTTGCCTTCTAGATCTGAAAAAAAGATAGCAATACTATTTATAACATTCAAAAACTTACTGAAAATGACTCATCCAGATCCAAGATTGTCCTTAATTGAATAAGGAAGACGATGTTCCTCATTTGGATTTGGAGGCTTTATCTGTTATATTTTTCAACAGTGCCATGTAGTTTTTTCTCTATGCATCCTTTATTTTAAGAGCTATTATCTATTATTAGCTACAGTGCAAAGTGTCTTCTTAAATATTATCTTGTACACTAATTAAGTTGAATGGGATGGTGAGAACCCATTTGGGCTATTGAAGTTAATGACCCAGTGCATTAGTAGTGATAGCAAAGGCAGAGCTGAAAGACAAATTTCTCTTTTTAATTGAACTAGTGTATCATTTGAACAAAACTAGTAACAATTCTTTCAAATTGCTTTTAAGTAGTGAATGACAAAATATAATTGATGTCTGTCCAAGCTAGCTAATGCTTATTAATGCATTTTCCTTTTGTGCATTACCTTCGTTGAAGGAAAGACTGTAAATTCAAACCTCCTAATGTCACACTGGATGGGCATTGACATGATTAGGTTATTATATTGTTAAAAAAATTAGGCAATCAAAGAGCATCAGAATCATGTTAGGGATGAAGAATGATTCATTCTATTTATCAATGATAATGAGCAGAACAAAACATAAAGAATTAAATATTGTATATAAGAAAAGTTTGCTAAATGTTATGCAACTTTTCTACTCATAAGAACATATGTGAAGAAGAGAACACTTTCAACTGAGAGGGATCAGAGACATACTTGATCTCTCTAAATTAAAATGTTTGGACCCTTCTCAAGTTTTCTTAGAACACGTTGTGCTTTTCCCTTACTTGTTTCACCTTCTCCTATGTTTTATTTTTTGTATATGTACATTCCAGATTCTACATTCCCCAATAGGATATAAACTCCTTGAGGACAGGGACAGAGTCATTTTTATTTAGGCATCCCTAGTACCCAGTGCAGTCATGCACATAGTATGCATATGAGTTAAATTGTTTGTTGAATGGATAATTCCCTTTTTATTCTTTTTAGGAGAGCCAAGCAGGAGATTGAAACAAACCTTTCCCTCCTCCCTCAGAGCCACTCTTACCCAGGAAACTTCTGAATATGGGTAGTCCTGCCAAGCTTTAGTTGCCAAGGAAAGATAGAAAAGAAATCAAAGAATAGAAGAGTTGGTTTCAGATCAAAGGAATTTATATAAGTCCTGTGGAGTACCAACTTTTTGTTCAGGGATGTGGTAGAATGGTGGCAGAGGTGGAAGCACTCATTCTTCATTTCTTGGCCTGCCACTTGAACTGAATTCTATTTCCGCACTATGGATGAGGCAAAAACAATGGACAATGAGTCCTATACAATCTAACTGATGCCAGGATTCCAATCAGCATAGAGAATTCTAGGCTCTGCTAGTGACAAAACAGTGAACAAGAAAAAGTAATAGAGATGGCTCATAGTTTAAGTGTTCTGAGTATAAGTGGAACAATCTTGGGGGTACTTGCTAATTTGTATAAGAGCATTTTTTTTCTAAAAAAGAAGAGAACAGCACCTGCAAACTATAGGTCAGAGAGCTTGACCTGAATTCCTGGGGAAACTTAATAACAGATAATTAAAGAGATCATTGGTAGACATATAGTTAGGGAAGTGGTAATTACAAAAATCCTACATGGTTTCATCAAACACAGGTCATGCTAGATTTACCTCATTTTCTTTTTGGATAGGATTACTAAACTAGTAGATGAGGGGAATGCTGTGGATATTCTAAATTTTAGTTATTGATGGAGTATCCAATATTATTATTGTGGACAAAATGGAGACATATGAATTAGACAATAATATAATCATATGGATTCAGAGCTGATTGGATATTCAGATTCAGAGAATATTTTTAATGATTCAATGTTAATATGGTTGGAGTACCGAAGATATATGTTTGACCTTTTAAACAATGTGTAGGATATAAGCATAGCTGTTAGGCTCATCAGTTTCACAGATGACAGCAAGCTGGGAGGGAGAACATACACTAGGTGACAGAATCAGATCACAAAAGATCTTGACAAGCTAGAGCATTAAGCTGAATCTAATAATATGAAATTCAATAGGAATAAGCATACATTTTCACTATGGTACAAAAAATAACTATAACTATGAAATAGAGAAGGAATGGTTAGGTAGTAGTTATTTTGATAAAGATTTAGGGGGTTTCAGTGAACTACAGGTTCATCAGTATTAGTCCAAGAAAAGCTAATGTGATCTTGGGCTATGTTAACTGGGGCATAGCCTCCAGCAATAGGAGAGTGATCATTCCACTGTACTCTGCTCTCATCAGGCTTCATCTGGAACATGATCGAAGTTGAATTGGACACAGATCAGCTTGAGAACAGCCGGATGATGGCAATCAGAATGTTTAAGGATTTTGAATATATATCATCTGAGGGTAGATTGTAGGAATTAAGGATGTTTAGCATGGAAGACAGAAGATTTGGGGCAGGAGGCAGGATATAATAACTATATTCATGTGCGTAAAGAACTCCATTTGGAAGAGAGATTGAATTTACTCTGGTCCCAGAACACAGAACAAGGAGCAATGGGTGGATGCTGCAAAGAGGAAAATTTAGGATTGATAGCAGGAAAAAGATCCCAACACAATATAAGGTAATGGAATGCCTTTAATATATGGTTCAGACTAGATGGTCAATGAGGTCCTTTAACCTTTCACATTCTGTGGTTTTATTAGCTCCAAGAGTGAGAGTATGGTGAGGAAGTATGAGTTCTGGGAACTCTTGGATTTAGAGCAAGCCTATTTACTAATTTTGCTTGTCCTCAATCTGGGAGGAATTGTGGGTCACTGATTGACATTTTAGTTATTATATTAATTTTATTCTTCTTGCTGCTATGCTCATGATTAATGAAAAGTATATAGTAAGCCATGTTCATGGGTTTGGCCTCATTATGCTAGCACACTCATGTGATTAAATTCTATTGAAATACAGCAAGGGAAAAAAGTGGGGATGATGCAAGATAAATCACACCCCCATGACTAATGAGATCTACACCATTACCCACAAAACGAACAGAGATTTGGAAAAGAGGGAGATAACTATTTAACTATTGAGAGTTTGTGGTTATTCCTGAGCACCCTCTGTTGTTGGGTTAAACCCATAACCACCAGAGCGAACACTGAATTGCCTACTGCCTGGTTGTTGTAATTGAACTGGAAGAGGAGTATGGTCAACACTCCCTGGTGGTTAAAAATATAGTGATTTTCCTTGATTATTTTGTCCCAAATTATTCACCCTTTCAGAAACAAATCAATACCCAAACATCTCTTGGCAAGCATTTCTTGGCTGAATCTAAAATTAAGAAATTTAATAGCAATATATATTCAATTAAAAAATTGGGAAGGCGTGACTCACAGATTTTTTTTCAATAGTCCACTGGAAAAGAGGATTTGTGGGTTTTAGTGGAATGAAACTTCAATATATGTCAATAATGTGATATGGCAAGCAAAACCAATTTAATCTTAGGGCATGTTAAGGAATGCATAGTGTCCTAGACAAACATATCAAGGATTATGTTCAATTCTGGAAGCCATTTTAGCAGTGACGCCAACAAGGTATAGTGTATCCAGAGGAGGGAAATCAGGATCATGTCATATGAGGATCAGTTGAAATGTATTGGTTATATTTAGCCTGAAGAAGAAAAGACTTAGGTGGACATTATGGTTGTCTTCAAGCATGCGAAGAGCTGCCATGTTTTTATATAATACCAAGATGGGGTTAGATTTCTGCTTGTCCCAAAACTTCCTAAAAATGAAAAAAAGACCAATTGAAAAATAAAATGGGCTGCCTTAGGAGGTAGTGGGTTCTACCTCATAGGAGGTTTTCAAGCAAAACTTGATGACCTTATGTTGGGGATGTTGCAGAGAGTATTCTTGGCCAAGTATGGTTTGGATGGGGTGGCTTCTGAGGTTCCTTCCAATTCTGTGTTTCTCTGGTTCTACAGATACTACTTTAGACTTAGAAATCAAATTAATATTAATAATAAAAAATCCCACCTAACTTCAAATCACTTGTCCACATATCTTCCTCAAATTTATCCTAACTCCATTTCCCAATTCAATATGTTTTCACTAGCCATTCATGATTGGAATTCTCTCTCTCCTCATATTTACCTTCTGGATTTCTTGGGTTCCTTCAAGTCTCAAACAAAATCTCACCATCTCCAAGTGGTCTTTCCTGGTCTTCCTCATTATCAATGCCTTACCTTTGAGATGATCTCCAGCTTGCATGTATTTGCTTGTTGTCTTCCCCAATAGATTGCGAGCAACTTGAGAACAGGGATTATTTTTTTTTTTGCCTTTTTTTTCTATTTCCAAGTCTTAGCACAGTCCTTATACATAGTAGATAATTAACAAGTGCTTATTTACTTGACTTCATTGACTCCATAATTACCTCTGTAGATAGGTTCTTGCTCTTTAGCAGCTTACCGTCTAAGATGGGAAATGGTACTGCTGCCTCACGTGTATAGGAAATATGATAACAATCATTCAGTGAATATTCTGATGAATGGAAAGGTCGTAACATATCTTCAAGCTGAGTAGGCATTAATTACACTTTATGTTTGGGATGGAGGTAATTGACTTGTTCTTAAACAAAAAGAAGTGGAACCATAGAGGGTGTGTGGTGTCATTATCAATCATGGAAAAGGAGAGAAGAGTCCTTCAACATGACAAATTTATAATGCAATCAACAGCAATGAAATGAGCGAAGTATAACCATGGTAAGAGGAAAGATACAAACAGTCCAAAATATACCTTAGGTACATCATTAGAGACAGAAAAGACAATCCTGATCTGATCCTTTCCATAGCAGCTTCAACAAACAAAATTATTTCAAGAAGACAAGCTGATTTTGAAAAGGTATATCGATGCCAGTGGAGAGGAGGTCCAGGAGAGAAAATCCCTAAGATGGGCCCTTGGTTGTTTTTGGTCTTATGTCAAGGGTCTCTTATGAATGGATTTGAAGTGATGCAAACTTGATTAGGTAGCACATTGGGTAGATCGCTGGAGCTAGAGTCAGGAAGACCTGAGCTCAAATTTGTCCTCAGATATTTACTAGCTCTGTGAGCCTGGGAAGTCACTTAAGCTGTGTTTGACTTAGTTTCCTCATCTGTAAAATGGAGGTGATAGTAGCACCTACATCCCAGGGTTGTTGTGAGGATCAAATGAGATAAAAAATGTAAAGTGCTCAGCACAGTGTCTAATACATAATAGATGCTGTATAAATGTTAGCTATTATTAAAAAGAATTAATTAATGTTCATCACTTAAAGGATCATAGAATTTTTTTTAAAGTTTATTGTGTGATTTTTTTTTGGAGAGGGAAGGCAAGGCAATTGGGGTTAAGTGACTTGCCCGAGGTCATACAGCTAGTGTGTCAAGTGTCTGAGATCACATTTGAACTCAGGTCTTCCTGATTCCAGGGCCGGTGCTCTGCGCCACCTAGATGCCCCCATAGAATTTAAAGTAAGAAAAAATCCTTGAGATCATCTAGCTTCTCCTAGATATGGAATTTGATGCTTAGAAACTTGGACAAGACCACAGGGGATTTGAACTGAGGTGTATCTATTCCAAACCTCATGCACATCCTGTTGTACTATGCTTCCTTTATCATTTTACCATTTAAATCCATTTCCTTCTTCTCTAAAAAGGAAGAAATACATTTTTAATAATTTCCCAAATTAAATTAATCGACAATGCTACATGATTTATTTTAACATCAAAATCTCTTAAATTTATGAGAAAACCAATCATTCAATCACCAATCAAATATTTATTAAGCCCTACTACATGCCAAGAAATGTTTTAACTTTGGGGACACCAGTACAAAGAGTTAAAGAATACCTACTCTCAAGCAGCTTATACTCTAATTCTAAACCAAATGGAATATAGCTCTACCAAAAATAAATGAAAACCATATCCTGATATATTACTAAATATAAAACCAGAAAAGTTTCAGCAGCTCTCCCAGATTTTAAGTCCAGAAACAAAGACAGTGACAGCCACATTTATAAGACTATACCAATTATTTTTAATTATTACCCTATTTTGACACATTTTTCAAAATGTCTCTGTGTTAGTGAGACTGTGTATCCATTCTGAGCCTGAGCAAAGTTGTGCTTTGTATAATGATTGTTTCCATATCACAGATACTGTCAGAGTAACAGAAAAATCTATGAGGATGCAGATATTTAAATGGGTTAAAAAAGGACATCAGAGTCATCTATTTTTAACCCTGTCTAATCCTTGATAAATCTAAATTGCCATCAACTTAATGGGAAAACCCCCCAAAATGAGAGAAAAATATAGACAAGGTCAGAGGGATGACAGGAAAAGAATTTTGAACTGCTTGATTCTTACTTTGAATGGGAAAGTTAAGGGTTAAAAAAGATCTAGTGGTTTTGATATCTTGTTTTTGGGGATGAAGTTGAAGTATTTTCTCCCTTCTGAGGTTCCATTACTTCTACTCTATGGTACAGGCATGCCTTGGAGATATATGGGTTTGGTTCCAGACCACAGCAATAAAGCAAATATCGCAATAAAGCAAGTCACATGAAATTTTTGGTTTCCCAGTGCATATAAAAGTTATATTTACACTATACTCTTGTATACTAAGTGTACAATAACATTATATCTACAAAATTGTATATACCTTAATTAAAATACTTTTTTTCCCCTAAAAATGCTATCATCTGAACCTTCAGCAAGACATAATCTTTTTTGCTGGAGGAGGGTCTTGATGTTGATGGTTGCTAACTGATCAGGGTGGTGATTCCTGTGGCAATTTCTTATAAGAAAACAATGAAGGTTGCCACATCGATTGACTCTTCCTTTCATGAAAGATTTCTCAGTAGCATGTGATGCTGTTTGATAGCATTTTATCCACAATAGAACTTCATTAAAAATTGGAGTCAGTCCTCTCAGACCTTGCCAGTGCTTTATCAACTAAGTTTATACAATATTCTTCAATATTGTTTTGTCTCAGGGAAGAAGTAGGCCCAAGAAGAATGAGAGAGATGGCTGGTCGGTGTAACAGTAAGAACACATGCCACTTTTACTAAGTTTGCTGTTTTGTATGGGTGTGGTTCATACCCCAAAACATCATTAATAGTAATATCAAAGATCACTGGTCACAGATCATGATAAGAAATATAATAATAATAAAAAATTTGAAATATTGAGAGAACTACCAAAATGTGACACAGAGCCATGATGTAAGCACACGCTGTTGAGAAAATTACACTGATGGACTTGTTCAACGCAGGGCTACCAGAAACTTTCAATTTGTCAAAGAAAAAACAAAAAACAACAACCAAAAAACCAAACTATAATATCTGCAAAGTGCAATAAATCAAAGTGCAATTAAATGAGTTTTGCATGTATTTATTCATTGTATTGAACTTCTTCAGGACTCCACCCCCCCAACACCCCAGTGTCTCATGCTTTTTTTTACAAAGCAAATGAAATTTATTTAGGTTTTATTTTATTTAGGTCTTCCTGATGATGAATTATTTTGTATCATCTCTTTGTTGCTTGATGTTCTTTTATTTGGTGCAATTCTAATCATTTTGAAGAGATAGAGATATTTGAAGTTATTTTTATGTTTGTCCTTTGTTACGAGGACCATGGCCTCAGGGAAATGATATGTTGTAGTTGACTTTGATTTGAGTGAGGGAAGGCTGTGCAAGGTAACTAGCCTCACTTTCTCCTCCAGAGCCATCTGAGTCCAGTGACCAGATATTCATCAGGATGACTGGAGATGGGCCAGGATGCAATGGGAGACCCTGGCCCTTTTAGGCTAAGGCCTTTTCAGGCACTCACTTAGAGTGAGGTAATAATGCCCATTCAGTGAATAGGCCTCTTTAACCTCTGATTCAGTCACATTTCATGAATACTACATTAGATTGTTTGTCCTTCATACTCAAAGGGGACCAGTGAAATCATGATGTTGGGGTCAAGGTACAATATGTTTGACTGGGGCTGATCAGTCCAATACGAGCTCAGAATGCTCCACCACAGGTTGGGCACAAATAGTCCCTTTGAACATTTGGGATGGAGATTTCTCTAGTTTGCACATCTCAAGTTTCCTTTGTGCTACCGCTTTCCTCATGACACATAGCTCTTTCTTTAACGCAGGCACACCCTGCTGGCTGGTCTTGTGCCAGGGTCTCCCATGTCTCACAATACATGCTAAAATTCTTCAGAGACCTGGAGACTGTACTTGTACAGCTTCTTCTGACCTCTGTGTGAGTGACCTGCCTTGTGAGAGGTCTCCATAAAATAGTCTTTTAGGTAAATACGTGTTTGACATTCAGGCAATGTGGCCAGCCCATCGGAGCTGCACTATCTGCAGTAGAGTTTGAATGCTTGGCAGTTCAGAGTGACAAAGGACCTCAGTGTCTGGGCCATTATCTTGCCAGATAATCTTCAGAACTCCTTAAGACAATTCAAAAAGAAGTGGTCCAATTTTCTGGCATGGTGCTGGTAGACTGTCCAGGTCTCACAGACATACAACAATGAAGTTAGCACAAGGGCTCTGTAAATCTTTAGTTTGGTACTGCAGTCTAATACCTCTTGTCTCCCATACTTTCTTTTGGAGCCTCCCAAGCTCTGAACTAGTGCTAGCTCTGGCAATGTGTATATCAACTTCATCATTATATGTACATCCCTGGAAAATATACTGTCAAAGTAAGTGACCTTATCCCCATCATTCAAACTTTTTCCATTTGCTATAACCAATGGTTCCACATATGGATGGTATACTGCTACACAGTGGAGAACCTCTTTTTTCTTGGTGTTGATTGTCAGGCCAAAATTAGGACAGGTGGCAGAGAGCTGCAACTTTGTTGCATCTCAACCTTAGAGGCTACACTGAACGCCCAATCATCTTCAAACAAAAAGTTATGCATCAACTGTTGGCTTGTAGCCTTTTCAAGTTAGTTTACCATCAGTGTGGTAGCTGACCTCCACGTCATTTTCGTCCTTGTTGAAGGCATCTAACAATATTGTTGAAAACTACATGCTAAAGGCATGGGAAGAAGCATGCAACCTTCCTTCACACCACTGGTGACTGAGAATGTGTGAGAGCATCATTTTTTTAAATGACCAAAACTTTAACTTCTATTAAATGCTGAAATATCAAAATTATTGTTAAAATACTTTCCCAAAAATGTTACATTCCTTTTCACCAACCCTAGCCCCACAAGTAGAGTATGAGCAGAGGAGAGCTGTCAAGACACATCACATATGAGGATATCCAAATGATGTAGCAACTTGGACTTTGAAATCATGCTATACCACCCACAGTCACTCAGGCAGAAACACCTACTTGACTAGCCATGTGACCCCTGGGTAAATTACTTAGCCTCTCTATGCCAGAGCTTCATCACCTATAAATTGGGCAAAACAACACATCCACCCTCCGCTTAGGGTTATTGTAAGGAAATTATTTTGTAAACCAGCTGCTATAAAAATGGATCACGGGAATTTATAAGTCATCTAATCCAAACCTCTCTCTTTACAGAGGAAGGAGATATTATTTTCAGGAGTGAGGCACTAAGGCCTCATCTCTTTCTCAACTCTATTCAAAATAAAGTTACTAATATGGGCATGCGATCTTTGATCAAGAAGTGAGGTTGTCACTTCTCAAGACCAACAAACTTTTAGAGTGAGCAAAGGTTACAAATAGTAGCATTACAACATCTTCTCAAAAATTAAAGGCCATTAAGAAATAAGGAGGAAACTGGTTAGACTATCCAGCTACCTGTAGAAGCCCCTAGGATTCTTGAAATACATAGGACAATCCCCTGAGAAAGAAAGGTAATAGGATTTAAATCATCTAAATCCCTCATTTTAAAAATGAGAAAACTAAGGCCCAGAGAGGCAAAGTTCTAGGTAGTATCAGAACTAAGCTGTGAATAGAGGCGTCCAATCTCAAATCCAGTCTTCTTTCAACTGCTCTGACTCTAAATTCATTGCTCTTTGCCATTAACAGATTATTACAATGGAAACTATACCACCCCACCACTCCCACAAAAAACTGCCAACAGATGTGCTATTGTATTCAAATGGAAGAACATGGAAATAACTTTCTTTTTCTACTGGGATGTTTGGGGATGGGGGAGAATGTACACAGGGAGAAACAGACCAAATAAACTAGACAAAATGATGCCTGACTTTTCCAGGCCTTTATCCCAGCTTCTCTTCTCAATCAATACTCCCCTCTGCACACTGGATCCTCCGATTTCATTTTAAGAGTCATTAGGAAACCCAAATAACTTCATAGTTCCTGCTTCCCGGCTGCTGTCATATTTGCCATCTTTGTCATCACAAGCAAATGCCAACAGGGGTCTTTAGGGATGCTAGGCCACTGTGAATGTTGGAGACTCATACTGCACCTCCCAGGGCTTATCACCTGTCTCTACTTCAGCAATATCAATAAAGTGGTCTTCAGATGCCAATAGAAGCATCTTCCCATCATGGCTAAAGCTGAGGGTTCTCACTGGCCCATTCAATCTGGAAAAAACGTCTCATACACACTAATTCGTCAACATCCCAAAGGCTAACCAGTGCATCAGCACTTCCTGTGGCAAAGTACTTCCCCGTGGGGTCAAATTTGATGCAGATGTAATTGGAAGGATGAGCATTGACAGACTGCACAGGCTGCTCAGGATAGCTGAGAATGCTGATACATTGCCACTTGTCAGGAAGAACATATTGTTGTCATTATTCCAGGCGATTTCGTTTACTTCAAATTTAAACTGCTCCTCTGCTTTGGAACGGTGGGTCTTAGCATCGATGAAAGTGACCACATCGTCTTTGTTGCCCACAGCAATGGTCTGCCCATCGGGACTCCAGCAAATGTTAATATTCTCCCCTTTAGTATTCACAGTGGCGATGCATTTTGTAGTTCTAACATCCCAGATGCGAATAGTTTTGTCCCCAGATGCAGTGACAAAGAGGTCTGGATTACTCGGGTGCCAACAAAGCTGATCCACGCTGTCCCCACGCCCTCGGTAGTTATTTTCTTTTACCAGGCGGTCCTTGTCCAGCAAGAAGACGCTAGCCGTCTTGTCGAAGGAGCCCAAGGTCAGGCGGCGCCCGTTACAGCTCCAGGCCACCGAGTGCACCTTGGCGCTGTAAGCCCGGAACTCCCGAGTCTTGCTGTGGCTCCGAAACAGCTCCTGCATCCCGGCCAGATAGTGGGAAGTGCATTCCGAAGAGCTACCCCAGGACCCGGCCCCCTCAACAGCGCCCAGCCCCAGCACAGAGCTCCCCGCCAGGGTCGAGGCGCTCGCCATCCCGCGCACACAGAGCCGGGCCGCGAGCGCAAGAGAGCAAACACCAACCGCCACCCACGCGCCGCTCTGAGAGCATCATTTTTAACAAGAACCTGTGCAAACATCCAGTCATGAAACTGATGAACTCCACGCAATGAAATTTCACCGTGATCCTCCACAAGGCCTCACAAATGACAGTATTAAAGGCCTTTGGTCAGGCTGCTGAACATCGACTTCAACCTGAGGTACATGGCCAACGATTTCAGCATTGGTTGATGACAGTCTGTTGAGAACACTATGGAAGTGTTTTCCCTATCTCTCAAGGATCACGCCCTTATCACTAATTAGTGTGGCTCCACACTAGTCAAGATGTACCAGAGGTCTTTGCCCAGAAATAGTCTTCAGGGCATTGTAGAAGTGCTTTAGGTTGTTCTTACCAGTGTAAAATTGAATCCAATCTGCCTTTTTACTGAGACAAAAATCCTGCAAGGTTTAAGCTTCACTTGCACTTTACTTTTGATGGAGTTAAATGTTGCCTTTCTGGCAAACCCTATATAATTCTTGTTTGCCATTTAATTTCTCCATCATTTTTGTCAAGCCATTCCCGATGTTTGTGAGTTCTGGCCCAGATAAGCAAATGCAGTGCTGTACACAAAGTCTCTGAAAGCTGCCCACTACTTTTCTGCTCCACTGTTGCTAGCTATGTTCTGACTTAGCTTTCTCCTTTAGGTCAGCAATTAACTGTTCATGCACAGAAAAGTGCTCTAATTTGTTGACATTAAGTCTTCTGATAGTTGTCTTACCTTGGGGCCTCTACTTTTGTTGAACATGAATGTTTAGCTTGGAGAGAATAAGTCTATAATCGGTCCAGCACTCTTTACCACACATTATCCTTTGTCACTCTCACATCTTGACTGTCTCTTCTTACAATGATGTAGTTCATTAAATGCTAGGGCTTGCTACAAGGGTGCATCTGTGAAGTTTTGTTGTATTTTACTAAATAGAAGGGAGTATTGGTGGTGACAAGACATACAAGCCTTCAGTAATAAGTGTTCCTTCCGACTCCATCCCTCCCAAGGACTCCCTGCCACGTCTCATAGTCTGTGCCAACTCTAGTGTTAAAGTCACCCAGAACTATACACTTGTCCTCTTTTGACACATTGATGATGAGGGTCTCCAAGTCATCATAAAATTTTTCTTTGACCTTATCAGGGTTCATCATGGTGGGAGCATACTCTCTGATGATGGTGATATAGTCCTCTCCTGTAAGTGGCCATTGTGTCGTCATGAGCCTGTTGTTCATCTCTTTTGGGAGGCATACAAGCTTGTTGACTAGATTAGATGTGATTGTGAAAAGTAGGTCAGCTTCACAGTGCTCCTCATCACAGTGGCTTCTCCAGAAAAAAAAAATGTGTATCCAGCTCTGACTTCAGTATGCTAGCCTTTATTTGTTGGCCTCGTTTCACTCAGGGTTGCTATTTGGATGCGACACTTGCTGAGTTCTTTTACAACAAGAGCTGTTCATCTTTCAGGTCTACTGGATTTCATGGTCTCCATGAATGTGCACACATTCCATGTACCAATGTTGTGTGGAATTTTCTCTACAAAAATTTTTATGCAATTTTTTGTGTTTTGATTGCAGGGAAGGAGCCCATCTGCTGCAGGAAGCAGGCCAGGGTTAGGTGAAGCAGACGCTTTTTAGGACACCTTTTCTAGCCCCTTCCTCATGCCAGGAGGTGATCAGGATGATTCTTAAAAACTGCCAAATTCATTGCTGCTTCAGTCCAGAGAGAAGACCTTATGGCCTGGGCCACCTGTCTTCAAGGTTGTGACTATAGCTCTCAGTGTACCCACACTTGTTGCTTTGTCATTTGCTTGTCACCATGTGACTTCAATGTAGGAAAAGTAGTAAGATAGTAAAAAAATAAAATGATAAAATAGTAAACTAGTGGAAGATGAGTATTGTGTTGATTTGTGCATGAATTTCATTTAAGTGAGGCAGAGTTGCACAAAGTCATCAGCCTCACTCTCTCTTTCAGTACTCCAAGTCAGTGGCAAGACAAAAGTCAAGATGACAGGTGGTGGCTCAGGATTCAGTAGACAACCTTGGTGTCTTCAATGTATGACCAAGATCTAAGTACTTCATAGCATCTGCTTCTGCTGCCTTCATGGCTGTTGGAAGAAATTGCTCTTATTTATCTATTCTGTGGGGAAAGTCTTCGCGTGCTTAGGGTAGACACCTCCTAACTCATCAATGGGTCTGAGGTCTATTTGTTACCCTCAAACTTGTTTAGCCCATTTGCTGAGACAGTTTTACTGGGACATGGTTACTAGGCATACTACAGCTTCTTGGAGCCACAGGTGAGAGTTGATGAACAGCCCTGAAAAAGGCTTGATAAGCCCTCACACTAGTGGTGCTAGTTCTCCCTGAACACCCTATACACTCCATGAATATTATAGGGTATTATTAAAGAGATGCTGAGAATGTGAATGGGAACCACTGAACTCTAAAAGCCAGCATGACTTTACCAATAGTAGACTTGTCAGCTAAGCCCTCTTCATAGCTTTTTTTGTTCTTTTACATGAGAGGCATGATATAGAAAGAGAACATTTTTTAAATCTTAACAAAACTTTTGACAATGGTTCATGTACTCTCATGGATATGAAGAGATGTGGCTTAGATGACAGTATAGTTAAATAGACTTTGAACTTGGTAAATAAGTTGGACCCAAACAGTAGTCATTCATGGAAAACTCCTTTTGAGGAAGTTCTCTTTTGACATTCTCCAGAGATGTCATTGACTCTGGACGGTTCAAGAGTTTATCATTGTCTTCAACAAAGTTATCTGAGGTATGCTTATCAAAATTGTAGGTTATGTGTAATGGGGAAGGATTACTAACTTATTAGATAAGAGAATTAGGACTCAAAGAGATCTTGACAAGCTGGAATGGTGTGACAAATGAAATGAGATGAAATTTAATTGGGATAATAAAATGATACCATTCAATAGCAAGACATGTCTAGATCAATGAGGAGTGTCTTATGCAAATTATCTAGGCTTGACTCTTTGTTACATGACTGTATGTATACTCCTCAGCTCACAACTATCTCTGTTGTTCCCACCCTTTACAACTTAAAACTTAATTTATTCCTTTATTCAATCTTATCCTGAGCTCTCAAGAAATCCAGGAATATGTTTGGATGTTTCTTTGTAATGCACAGCATTCCAAACTCTTTTACATGAACTAACTAGTTGGAAACCTCCTATTCCATTAAATATCATTGATTAACTAAATTGAAAAACCTCCTTTTCCAAGAATAGTTACTCAAATACAATTTATCAATTAATTTATTTTAAAATCAATCAATAAAATGAAGGAGATAATTAACAATATTTTGGTTATGAAGATCACAGCTAGAGGAAACTCTAATCCTGACTATAACAGCACATTGTTTCCTTTCAGGAAACACAATTTCACCCCTCATTTAGCTCCAGATATTGATTAAAATATCTCAAAATTCTTCATATTTCTCCTTAATATAAGAATCAAATTAAGTTTTGAGGAAATAAGTTATGATAATTCTTTTTTTAGTTTTCTCTTCAGCCATCAAATAAAACAATATATCCAAATTCAGTGTAAACTTCCAGTTCTTCACAAAATATTCATAGAATTATTTTATAATGTTTTCTAATAAACTAAGTTATTAGAATTCTGGCAAGAAAGAATTTTTTTCTCCCATTCTTCCTCCCCACCCCCATAGATTCCTCATAGAACTCAGATAAAAAAATGAAACACATATATACCATACTCTCCCTGACTTCACGGAGAGAAGTACTTCATTGCAAGAGAGTTACAGAAATTATCACTCCTACTTGACAGCACCAGTTGCCTTTTCCATTTGACTATTAAAGACATAGTGACAATATCAACAGTATCTAAGAGAGAGTAGATGTTGCACACATACACACAAATAAATACAAGATAATTTTGGGAAGAAGGCAGTAGCTATTGGGGGATGTCAGGAAAAGTGTCATGTGGAAAGGTGACATTGGAGCAGAGCTTTGAGGGAAATTGAGGGATGAATGCTCAAAAGTACACAAAAAAACTGAAGACCACTCTTAGAACTATTTAAGATCTTAGAGACCATCTATTCTAAAGCCTTCATTCTATAGATAAGGAATCTGAGGTGAAGCTGTTTGTTCAGTCTTCTTCAAATAGTAAGTAGCAGCATTATGATTAAATCTAAACCCCTTTGATTCTAAATCTTTTCACTAAACCATTGATTTCCAATAATACTTTGACACCACAAGATAGCAGTAGTATTTTTTTAGAGGGGGGTAGCAGTGAAATGTTCTATTTATGTATTTTTCTTTATGCATCTTACATGGAGATATCCCTAAAATTTTCAAATTTTGCTTGTTTCTTAGCCTAAATGAATTATGTTTGAGAAAGGAAATTAAATTTAGCACTGACCTTTAGGATACAAACACACAATACAATTTCTTCTCCAGTTCTTGGATTAATTTAACTGGGATGGTTATTTTGAAGTACAATTATAGGTAGTGACCTAGAAAAGAAAGGTGGGATAGAGAAATTATGACTAACTTATATCATTTGTTTCTGTCTCTTCTAGTACACTATAATGAGTTGTATTACTTGTAATTTCCGTGAGAGTTCTGAAAAGAATTGTGAAAGAATATAAATCATTCTTCAGGGAGAAGCTGAAAAAGCTGATAAAAGGGAAAAACTAGAAATCAAGCAAACACCATTACCTTTCTTGGGAGGTATAAGGTACTTGGGAATTAGAATTGTTTCATTCTTTGAGTTTGTGTCCCAGGAACCTAGCAGATAGTAGACTTTAAAAAAATGGTTGTTGATAGATTGTTAATGTGGTCTCCCAGATTATTCTCCTCATAAAGAATCGTAAAATATTCCTACCAAAATATTTGTTTTAAAGGTGAAAGTGATTATTTAAATCACCAATTTCTACCTTTCTACCTTACATGAAATTTTCAGATGAAATGATGTTGATGTGTAGATTGGGTTAGAGGCTCCACAGCCTCAGGATAGAAAGTTACTAGTATGGGTAATGAAAACCTCTCCCCCTCCCCCCACTTAGATGTGTGATTTTATTGGTGTAGGACCCAGTGATCAAATTGCCTTTCCCAATGTTTATTGATGCCTGTTCTGTATTTAAAAAGGTGGTTGGGGGATGAAAGATTTAGCTATTGACCCTATTTATCACAAAGCATTTTTTTCCCATCTTTCCCTCAGTTTTTAATTGGGAAGTCAAGATTGAGGGAGGAAAGCTTAGCATCTGTGAGGCAAAGCAACAACAACAAAACAAAACAACAATACTTTTTTTCTTTTTAAGGCACTAAAGAGGATACAAGAACTTTCAAAAGGAAGTATAGCCATGAGAATTTTCAAAGTTATACATATAATCATATATTATATATTATAATATTACATATGATTATACCATATATCATATTTTGTGTTATATATCATTGTTAGATATTATATATACATGTAATCATATGTATAATTGCATATATATTTTAAAGAGAAGCAGCATGGAATGGATAGTTGTGGTTAAAATATAGAATCCTCTGTGTTTTACTATGTGCAGGAATATTCTTTTTTGGCATTCTGTTCAGAATTGAAATTTTAAAAAGGGCCATTTCCTCCAATCCACCCAGAAAGAGAAAAAGAAAGACAGGTAGAAAATCAGAAAAAAGAAGGGAAGATAGGTTGCTAAGTCACTTGCTCACAGTCATAGAACCAGTATGTGTCAAAAGAGGAATTTGAACCCAGATCTTTCTGGCTCCAAGGCTGGCTGCTCTATCCACTATGCAACCTCGACTCTTGACTAAAAAACATGAATGCTTGAATAAAGGAATAATCTGTGGTGGTGTTAGTAGCAATAGAAAAGAGAGGACCGATGTTAGAGAGATTGAGGAGGTAGAATCCACATGACTTGGTAATTGGATGGCTCTGGAGGGAGAGGCACAAATCAACAATTTTTGAGGTTTTAAGTCTGGGTCACTGGGAGAATGATGAATATCCTTAGAAGAATTATGGAAATCAAGAGGAGGAATAAGTGATGGATTATTTTTTTATTTATTTTTGTTTTTGTGTTGGGGCAGGTGGTGGTGCATTAAGTAGGAAAGAAATTGATTAGTTTAATTTTTGATGTGATGATTCTGAGATCGAAACAGGACATCCAGGTGGAGATGTCAAATAGCTGTATGGAAGTGCAAGTCTGCATCAGTCAGTCCTAACAGAGGAGTTCTAGGTTTATGATAAAAATGTGAGAATCATCTCCATAGCAATAATGGTTGAAGTTGTAGGAGCTGAAGATTGCAGAATGAGAGAAACTTAGAGGAACAAGGAGCCAAAGAGTTGCTAGAGGTTAAAAGCAGATCTGGGAAATCTGTTAGATATAAAAATCAATAAACCTTGACGGGTACTAATTAAACTAATTGAAGGCATGAGGCAGCTAATTCTACCTAAATAGAACTCAATAGACTCTATTTATATTTACTCACACATATACATGCATCTTTATACATTAGCACCTTCTCATTTAGCAATCTTAGCTATCCAGAATACAGCCAATGACCTATAAATTGGCAAAAAGGAGGGAGACCCTGATCTATGAGAAAAAGAATTCTAAAAAAATGATCTTAGAATAACTGCTAATCTTTAGATCTCAGATGAAAATTTATTGATAAATTGATGAGTATATATTATGTGAATGACTTATAGCATCATGTAATATTGTATATTATAGCCATAGATCATCCTATCTCCCTAATGGACTAAAACATCCTTGAGGGCAGGTACCGTGTGTTATCTAAACCTTGTGTCTCCTCCAGCACCTCCTATTTTGTGCTTCATTGAGTTAGAACTAATAAATATTTACTATTGCTTAAAGAAAAAATTCTACCTCAGTATTTCCCAATGCAGTTTCAAAAATAAAAGCTTAGATTTATGCATCTTTAGGTCTGAAATAAACTTTGGAGCAGTGGTTAAATGGTCTCGAAAAAGGGGAATTATCTCAGGAAGGCCCTAGATTGACCCTAGGGAGGGGGGTGTGACCAGGAATGTGAGAATAAGGGTTGCATTTGGTCCTCTTCTTTCATTAATCATCAGTCTTTCTCCAATACAAGCACATTTATTTTTATCCCCCACCTCTGGCTGTGCCAGCTACCCATTTCCTTCCCTCTGAACCAGATTTTGGCACCTCATAAGTTCCAACCATCCAAACCAGAAGCATTGTGTATACCAGTAAGAAAATCTCATCCTCACCTGTCCCCCCACCCCCCGACCCCACTCCCCTGATCACATTGTGGTGACAGATGCCATTAAATGGTGGGCAAGCATGATTTTCGAATAAGAGCCATGCCCACTCACTTTTTATCTGGGACACACGATGAGATGAGCAGTCCTGGACATATTGTGATCTGTATAGCAAATATTATTATATTATCCTAAAAGATCTTCTGACACCAACTCCTAGGTACTTGTTCTTCTCTCCTGCCATGGTTCCTAGTAGTCTGAAAGTAAATTGGTGGGCCCTGTATCTTTGCACAGAGACATTTTGGGGGGCAGACTGTGTCTCCTGCTTCTGTTGTGATGTGCCAGGAATTGGAATCTGATGCCAGGATATCAGGGCTTGAGATAGTTTCCCTGAAGTTATTCTTCTACAAGTTCTGGCAGGTTTTAAATTTGCTACAGGAGTTTGAACTGGCTTCTTTTGTATGTCCTCTCCGACAGCCTCTTCTGACTTCTGGCACACTTTTTTCTTTTTCTTCTTTTGTTTTTGGACTGGGGCAAGGAAGAGGAAGTGTTTACTTTTCTTTCTATTTTTTTGATCATTGTGATATCTCTGTGTTTTTTGAAGATATTTGCTGGGATGTGTGTGGGAGAGCTAAACAACTCTTTAAATTTTCATGTTGCTATTTTAACTGGAAATCAAACCTCTTCTAATTTGTCCCTTTCTCTCCTCTGATGCTATCATTACACTGGTTCAGGAAGCAATTGGTTGGTCTCCTTATCTCACATCTCTTCACATTCCAGGTCTTCCTCCAGTTAACTGTCAAATTAATCTTCCTAAAGCACAGGTCTGACCATATCACTCCCCCTAGTCAATAAATTCCAGTGGTTCCCTATTGCCTGCAGAATCAAATATAAAATCCTCATTTTTGGCTTTTAAAGCCATTCAGAATTGGCCCCTTCCTAGCCTTCCAATATTATTTTACTTTACTCCCCTTTATATACTCTGTGATCCAGTGAAATTTGCCTCATTGTTTCTCAAACGTGATGCTCCATCTCCCTCCTCCACATCAGCATCTTCACCGGCTGTCCTCCATTCCCAGAACATTCCTATTCCTCATCTCCTCTTCCTAGCTTCTCTGGCTTCCTTTAAGTCTCTGCTAAATTCCCACCTGCAAGAAGCTTTTCCCAGCCCTCTTTAATCTTAGACTACCCTCGATTTTTCCTGTATATCTTGTTTGTACATAGATGTTTGCATGTTGTCTCCCCCATTAGACTTCTTGAGAGCAGGGACTGTTTGTGCCTGGCACTCATGCTTAGTAAATATTAGCTCACCTACTGGGATCAGTTACATCCATTCAATAACCAAAGCCCTATATTTCTTTCAAATTTATTAAGGATTTATTCATAGAATGTTGCGAGGTTATAGGGAAATTCTTTAACACCTACTTTATACTTTGCAATCACAAACACCTAGTTTATAATTTGTGATTACATTCTGGGCCCTCCATGACTATATCAACTGAGGTAGGTCTCCTATCCCGAAATTTTCTCTCATATATCTCCAGAATCCCCAGACGGGATGATCTCTTGACAGTTTAGACAGTGAGGTTTTATTTTCTCCTTTGCTCTTCCTCTCTTGTTCTTTAACATGCCTCACTGCTCCAGTCTCTCTCACAGCACTTCAATCACTTTAATGAAACTTGCAAACCAGAAGCATCCGTAGTCAGAACTTTATCTAAGCTGGCATGGAAAGAAAATTAATCAGAAATATAAATTTGACTTTAAGGAGCAGAGATACTCTTTGGAATAGGAACCCCTTCTCTCCAGAAGGGGACAGCAGTAGATGAGAAGGGGAGAAGGGGAAAGTATCACCTCAGTCATTCTCAGCAAACAAAGGCAATTAGTTTCTCAGGCTCTCTTCCTGTAACTCACCATCACTCATATCTACAAACTCTCAAACCTGATGAGATTTTTGCTATCTCTATCTTTCATGTTAAGGAAGAACAGACTGTTTCCCCCACCGGGGTAATCATGCCCATTATTCCTAATGTCTTACATAGACAAATACTGGGGACCTTCTGCAAACAGCAACTTGTCTCCAATGCCTTGCTACAACGGAAGAAAAAAAACATTCTACAACAGAAAAAAAACCCAACACCTCCTCCCCAAATTGAGACCATGCTCTCTAAATAGGAAGTGGATAAGCTGAAAGGCTACAAATGCTCTCCTACTTTTAGCTCCCCACCCAACCAATCTCTACTGGAGACTTACCCTCCAGAGAAAAGTTTGCCCTTTTCTGCCTCAATAATTAGCTGCAATGCCATTACTCCATGATCGTGCTTCTAGTCTATTATTTTGGCTAACAGTTTAAGCTCGAAAACACATCCCATCACAATTCTGATAAGTTATTTAATGATTTACCTATCTAAAATACTATAGTAGGAACTCAAACGTATACTGATCCTTGGCACTATTCAGAGTAGGTTTCTTACCCACTTCAGTTGCCCTGATCTGTTGAAGCCAAGTCTTTTTGGCTACAGAGGTCAGCTAGAAGCACAGAAGATAGAGCATTGGACCTGGAGTCAGGAGTTCCAAATCGGCTTCAGACACTTACTGGCCATGTGACTTTGTGCAAGTTGCTTTATCTTTTTGCTTTAGTTTTCTCATCTGTAAAATGGGTCTAATAATATCACCTGCCTCCAAGAGTTGCTGTGAGGATCCAATGAGATAATAACTCTTAATGCTTAGCACAGTGCCTGACACATACTAAGTGCTATATATAGCTGTTGTTGTTGTTCTTATTGTTATAACCTTAAGGCCACACAAATCATATAAACATTAAAATGTAGAAGCTTTGTTTAGAGATAGAATGCCAGAGAGCATGTAGGGTTATCTTAGCATACAACTTCTTTCCCCCTTCAATTATAAACACTAATCTCTTTCCAGTAGCTTGTTTTTTAAGACTTATGGTAAAAAAATTATTCTAGAAGCCTCTGGGCCATGATTCTAGTATTTTACTTTTTCATTAAGCTACTCATTTTCTGCTATTTACAGTCTTTTCATAGCATATCAATCGGAGATTTTATTTTCTTATTAGGGAATTTTCAAAATATAGGTACTTGATCCTATGATCATAGAATGTCAGAATAAGAAGATAATTTAAAGATCATGTATTCCATCATTTTTTTGATGGGGAAACTGACTTTCTCAAGGTGACACAAGTAACAGAGTTGAGGATTTAACACAAACTTTTTCTGAAGTGTTGAATCAGTAAGTCAATAAAGACATCAATTATAGTCATGAATATGCCTATGTAGTTCTGTATTACAAAGTAGGAGAGACTCTCCCTGAAAAAAGGTAAAAGAAGTATGATATTTATTCATACACCAGAATATCATAATATCATATCCCATAACCAAATGTTCAGCTCCCACAGCCATTCAGCCCACTCTGTCGTAACGCAAGGAACTTAAAACACCATATTACAGTCTAGAGCCTGGCCATCCCAAAACCTCTCTGACCCCCTGCTGAGGTCTTCCCCAAAACAAACTCCCAGTACAGCTAAGTCAGTCTGTTTAGTTCTAACAATCACAAGGGCGGCCATTAGTAGCCATAACATCTCTCTCTCTCCCTCTCTCTCTCTCTCTCTCTCTCTCTCTCTCTCTCTCTCTCTCTCTCTCTCTCTCTGTCTCAGCATTTTCTGTGACATAACTTCCTTTTCCTGTCAGCAAGCTCCTCTCACCACATGTGATGTAAGCAGGTCACATGGCCTATTAGTGGGTGGGAAAGAGCTTCAAATCTAATTGCTACTGCAAGTAGTTCAGCTAGAAACTGATTTTTCTTTCAGTCCTATATATTATTTAGATGGTTTTTGGATGAAATGAATTCATTTCAAGAATTCTAAAAATCGAGGATGCCTTTCTTTTGATAAGAAATCTTTTCATACATTATTATTTTTCCACCTTAGATATTATCTTTCTTCCCCCTAGTATTTTACTGAAACATGAGGGAGAAGATCTATATATCAAATAAAATTTCTTTTTAATTCAAAAACAATATTAGATACTGGTAGTGAAATTCTATACTACCTATAGATTACTCAGGGAATTTGCCAAGATATTATACTATTTTTTCGTTGAAAACCAGTCAAACAATCAACAATCATTTATTAAGTGCCTATCATGTACCAGGCATTGCAATGTATGTATAAAGAATGAAATAATCTGGAACTTACATTCTAATAAGGGAAAGCATAACTACCTATATAAAATTATAGATTATAAATATAAAATAAAAATATTAATATATACAAATAGTCATATATAATGTAGTTTAGGTGGGAGGGTACCAACACAGTTGAGGGGATCAGGAAAGTTTTCCTGCAGAAGATGGTACTTGACAGGCAAGGGACTCTATTAGTTGGAGATGAGAAAAGGGGATATTCCAGGGGAATGTGAGATGACCAATGCAAAGGCATGGAATGGGTGATGGAGTATCTTAAGTGAGAAATAGACAGAAGGTCAGTATGCTTACATCACAGAGTGCAGGATGGTGAGTCATGTTCAGTGATGCTGGAAGTATAGAATGGGTCCAGGTTGCAAAGAGATTTAAACATCAAATAGAGGAATTTGTTTTTGATCCTAGACATAATAAGGAGCCACTGGAATTATTAAGGAGGGAGGTAACATGAGTAAGGTAACTTGAGCTTTAGAAAAAATCACTTTGGCAGGTGAGTATAGAGTACTGGGAGACTTGTGGTAAGGAGATCAAATAGAAAGTGACTTCAATAGTACAGGCAAGGAGGGATAAGGACTTCAGCTAAGATGACAGCTGTGTGAGTGATAAGGAGATGTATGGGAGAGATATTTACAGAGAGAAATGACAAAGTTTGACAACTACTTGAATAGATGGGGTGAATAAAAATGACTAGTTGAAGTTGTGGGCCTGAACCGTTAGTGCCTTCAACAATAATAAGGAAGAAGGGTTGGTTTGGAGGCAAATATGATGAGTTTCACTTTGGACATGTTGAATTTGAGGTACCCTTGGGATTTCCCATTTGAAATGTCCACCAACAGCAATATGACCTTGGAACTCAGGGACAGGTTCAATCTGAATATACAAATGTTAGAGTCATTGGCATAGTGAAGGAATGTGGATAAAAAAGAGAATGCCTAAGACAGAGATTTGAATATGCTCAGTTAGTGGGCACAACACGAATAATGAATGAACTAAAGATACCTCAAAAGATCAGTCAGGTATCTAAAAAGGAGCTTTCTCTTTCTCTCTGTATCTTTCTCTCTGTTTCTCTGTCTCTCTCTTTTCCACATGCCCACTCGTACACACACACACACACACACACACACACACACACACACACACACACACATACACACACACCCCAGAGAATAGAGAGGATCCCAGAGGAAAAGGTAATTAACAGTGTCGAAAGCTGCAAAAAAAGTTAAGAAAGATGAGGATTGGGAAGAAGTCATTAGATTTAGCAATTAAAATAGTTCTGTTAACTTTGGAACGAACAGTTTCAATTTAGTAGGGAAGTTTGAAGTCTCACTCCAGAAAATTTAGAATGGAATAAGAGTAGCATAAGTGATGGCAGCAAGTCTAGATGAATTTTTCAAAGAATCTAACTGAGAAACAGAGTAGAAATATAGGGTGGTAGTCGTCAGAAACAGTGGGAATTAGAAAGGATAACCTATAAAAGTTTTCTTTTAGTATGCATGTCTGGAACAGACAGTAGAAATGGATGTGTTGTGCCAAGAGTTGGGCAAGAGGAGGAGGAGAATGATTAGGGTTGCTTTGGGGAAGTATCCAAATTCCTTTAATAAGCACAAGCTTCTTTTGGAAATAAAGGGCCATCTTTTAAATAGCAACACTCTGTAAGTGTTGCTGTATAACAGCTGATTTGGAATATAACTGCTTTTTAAGGGTTAAAATGTATATAATACAAATGTCAACATCAAGGTGAGTGTGAACAGGCCACAACTATAGCCACTGAGAAAATTCAAAGAATAATAATAAAAGCTAAAATTTATAATGGAATACTACTGTACAATAAGAAATGAAGAACAGATGGACTTCATTATAACCTGGAATGACCTATATGAACTGATGCTGAGTGAGGGGAGCAGAACCAGGAGATCATTATACACAATTGCAGATGCACGGTATCTGTAAGGACTAACTTTGATAGACTTGACTCCTCTCATCAATACAAGGTTCAAAATCAGCTCCAAAAGACTCATGATGGAAAAAAACTATACATATCCAGAGAAAGAATTATGGAGTCTGAATGCAGATGGAAGCAAACTATTTGCTGTCTCTTTTTTCCCCTTGTTTTTTGGTTTATTTCTCCTTTCTCATGATTTATTCCATGCGTTATAATTCTTCTTTACAACTGGACTATTATGTAAATAAGCTCAATGTGAAGGTATGTGTAGAACCTACATTGGATTACACACTGTCTTGGGGAAAGGGGAGAGGAGAGGGAGGGAGAGAAATTTTGGAACCCAAAAACTTGTAGAACTGAACGTTGTAAACTAAAAATAAAAAATAAATTTATTTTTTAAAAAGCTAACATTTATATACACTTACTATCTGCCAGGCACTGTGCCAAGCACTTTGTGATTATTATCTTTTTTGATTTCACAGCAACCCATGGGAAGTAGGTGCTATTATTATCTCTACTTTACAGATGAGAAAACTGAGATAGGCAGAGGTTAAATGACTTTCCCAGGGTAACATAGTAAGTATTTGAGACTGGATTTAGAACTCAGGTCTTTCTACTCCAGGCCCAGCACTCTATCCACTGCACCATCTAGCTGCCCTAAAGAAAAACCAGAAGTAAATGTTATCATCAGGAAAATGCATGAAAGGATGAAAGGATGACTTGGTCATATGGTGAAGGAAAGAAGTTACAGATAGACAGCCAGAGTGCTCTACTAGTATTTTTTTGATGTCAGAGAAAGCAAGGAGGTCTTCCAATGTATTAGGTGGATTCCCCATGGCAGACATATGGAAGGGTATGGACAAAAACCATTCAGGTTGGTTAGGCATGGATGAGTTTCAGTATTCATTGTTGGAGGGAACAACCAAATAAATCAGGTCAGCGATTCATTTGCATATTTGAGAGTATCAAGAGCTATTGAGATTAAACAGATCAATATTGTGTTTATGAGTGGAAAGAATGAATAATAGTGAGTCTGTGATGAGAGAGAGAATAATTAGAATATGATGTAATGGTGTGGAAACTGAGACAATGTAAATCAATATGAATGGTTTGGGCCAGGGGTAGGAAACTTGTAGTACCAAGGCTATATGTGGACCTCTAAGTCCTCAAGTGGGGCCCTTTGAAAGAATGCAAACTTCACAGAACCAATCTTTCACAAATTTCAAAAGTTTGTTCTGTGAAGTTTGGATTCAGTCAAAGGGCTGCACTTGAGGACGTAGAGAGCCCCATGTGTCCTCAGGGCCACATGTTCCCCATCCCTGGTTTGGGCAAATCTGCATGTGGATCCCTAGCCCAGGGCAAAGTGATGTAGGGAGAGGGAATAGTAGCATGGGAGGCCCACCTAGTCTATTTTGGCAAGCTCACATGTATATTAAATCCTAGTGCCCGTACCACAGAGTGATTTCAGTATTCTGGATATGTCTAAATGGTGCAGTTTTGAACTTTTAGCAATTTCTGCAAAAGAAAAGAGAATGCATGGGAAGTGCCAATCACCAATGGAACCAGAATTTAGAGATTTAGAGACATCAGTCTGAGCATTAGTGGGTTTGTAAACACTATTTCCTAATATATCTTTCATTGAGGAATTATTGGTAGAGCTTACCATAGTGCCTTGATTATGGTAGGCATTGAGTATTATTTTAAATACATGTACACACATATACATGCGTGTGTACACATATATACGCATATATTTAAATTAATGGACTAAAATAAAAACAAAATAAATTTCCCCTCATTGTTATTTAGAAGAAACTAGGAAGTAGGATTGGTCACTGAGTTCACTGCAGAGTATTCTCTATTAATGTTGAGTGAAAATTTTATTACAGTGTTTGTGATAGATACTATTTACTTTATCTTAGCTCATCTATATGTATATCCTAAAAGCAAATTTATTTTGTGTTATGAAAGGAAAGGAATAGAAATTATGAGATAAAATATTTACACAGTTGCATCTAATTCTGAGTTGATATGTACTATATTATGGTTGCATACTAAAAGCTACTCTGTATTTAGTAGTAAAAGTTCGTTGCTAGACAATAACCTTTCACATCACACTAGATGTCTATAAAGTAAAATAATTATAAAGACACTTAATTGATGAGTTTGGCCTTTAAATGGCATTCTTTTAATATTCACAGGTCAAGATATTATTATTCATGATAAAAATTAGATCCAAAGTCACATCAATATTGGCTGTATTAATGAAAATGCTCATGGACAGTTCAGCACCATCGAGAATAAAGAATACACCAAACAACCTAACATTACCTATGCACATGCGCTTTGACTATTTAACTTTCTTTTTTTTCTTTTTTCAAGTTTCACATCTTTATTCATCTGTTAAACTCAACATGATTTTATGCAACATGAGGGAAAAATCAAGCATTTCCTAACTGTATGCAGAATTGTGCAGACGGCTCGTGGAAGACCTTTATTTTCAGCAGCTGAAAAGCATCATTTCCACTTAAAATTCTGGGCCTTCTTTCTTCAGTTTGCTATAATCCACATTCACTGAATGGAACTTGTACTGGTCGGTGGGGTTCATTTTGTTCCAAGGCCCTGGGTTATTCTTTCTGTCCCAGCTGACGTCGGGGTTGAAGAGCGCCAGGCGCATACATACAGCGTGGTTTCGGGGTCGCCTGCGCGGATGAACTCGAACACGGGGATAAGGCTCGGGTGCTTCTTGGACTGGTTCATGTGCTGAATATGGTGGCGGCTGCGGGACTCGGCGGCTGCGTTCGCTCGTTCTCTCGCTTGCGGCCCAATGTCACCGCAGAGGAGGAGGAGGACACCAGACGACACTGTGGAACGCAGGCACACACTCATGCTCAGCCCAAGGACCCAGGCGCCAGGATCAACTACTTAACTTTCATCTTGATGAATTAGCACAGTTGCTCCTACACTCTGATCATCCCAAGGGAATGTTCCCTCAACCAGTACACATCCGTACCTTCTCATCAAATGGAACTCTTGTCCATGCTCTGCCATAAAACTGATGAGGAGAGACTACCCAACCTTCTGGAGGCCTGTCTTGGGTTCTTTGGATGATTCACATTACATTTCGTACGTTCTTTTTCTCTTTCATTATGTGATTGGCCCACCTCTTTTTCAAGTCATTCACAGTTTTAAGAACAATTTTTACACCACAGTTTGCATTTAATTCCTCATCACTGACAGTTTGTTGAAGCTTCCTTTTACCAACTGTGCTTCATTCCATTGTCTTTTGGGCCACTTGGAGAATCTGGGTTCAAATACCACCTCAAATTCTTATTAGATATGTGACCAGGGCAAAACACTCAATCCCTCTGAGATCAAATAGTTATTAATGTGTTTCTTAGTGGAGTCTTGTCTCTTGATGTCATACGTGTATGTGAAGTGATCAATATAATTCTCAAGACAACTCCCTCTTACTTGAAAATTCAATTCTAATTAGGAGTGATGAAAATGATTTTAATGAGAGGTGAAGCCATAGTTGCTTTAAGCCATTGCTCTGGAAGACCATCCAGTTTACATAAACTGTCCTCACTATAAATGTGTTGGTGATCTGTTTTAAATAGAGAAGTTTTTTTAAGCGGAGATAGAAAACTTTAGTAACCTCTCGATTTTATATATGTCTATTTTTATTTCAAAAATGTCCATCATACATATTTGCAGCTATATAGGGAAGCTCGATGTTGCAGTGGATAGAATGTTGGGCTTAAAAAACTCATCTTCCTGAGTTCAAATGTGGTCCCAGACACTTACTAGCTGCACAACCCTGGGCAAGTCACTTGACCCTGTTTGCGTCAGTTTCCTCATCTACAAATGAGCTGCGGAAGGAAATGGGAAACCTCTCCACTACTTTTGCCAAGAAAACCCCAAATGGGCGCATGACCAGTTGGACATGACTGAAACGACTGAACAACAACAGCAATTACATACACTTGCAATATAAGTCTTAGGTGGAGAACTGATTTAAATGCTTTGTAATAGTCGATAAGAGCGCTGTCATTGTTACAGTGATTTCACATCGCTTTCAGCAATCACCAAATCAATACTTCCTTGCTCTTTTCCCTCCTGGTATTTTGGGGGCACATCTCTTGAGTTTTTCATCCAATTTACTTGTAATTTGTCATAGTTTTTTTTCCCCAGAAATACAAAAAACCTGAATGCTTTATATAAGGTATACAAAAACATACTTGGTTTATATTTTGGGGGAAATTATTGGTGTTCTCATGTCGTGGTAAGAAATTCATGTTGCTTTCTACTAAGTAAGATAGGATTAGACTTGCATCAGAGATGAAGGAGGTAAAGTGCTTTCCTGTAATTCATGCTTCACTTTGAAGTGTTTGAGCTAATAATAGGCTTCTTATCTGGTCACATCATTTTCTAATTTGTTTTCAGAGAAGCTGGATTTTCAGTCACTTCCATCAACTTAACCATTCCATCATTTTAGTTAATATTACCCAAGATTTCTTTTACATGTTTGAGCCAAATATTCATTTTTTTTTTAAATTCTTTTTTTTTTAATGCAATTTATTTATTTAACATATTTGGTTTTCAGCATTGATTTTCATAACAGTTTGAATTACAAATTTTCTCCCCATTTCTGCCCTCCCCCCCCACTCCAAGATGGCGTATATTCTGGTTGCCCTGTTCCCCAGTCAGCCCTCCCCTCTATCACCCCCCTCCCCTCTCATCCCCTTTTCCCTTCCTTTCTTGTAGGGCAAGATAAATTTCTACGCCCCATTGCCTGTGTATCTTATTTTTTAGTTGCATACAAAAAGTTTTTTTGTTTTTGAACATCTGATTTTAAAACTTTGAGTTCCAAATTCCCTTCCCTCTTCCCTTCCCACCCACCCTCCCTAAGAAGTTGAGCAATTCAACCTAGGCCACACATGTATTATTATGTATAACCCTTCCACGATATTCATGTTGTGAAAGGCTAACTACATTTTGCTCCTTGCCAACCCATCCTGCTTTATTGAATTTTCTTCCTTGACCCTGTCCCCTTTCAAGAAGAGGGAGGAAGATAAAAAAAAAATAAAAGGCAGGGGGATGATGGAGTGGAGGGCAGATGGGGGTGGAGGTAATCAAATATTCATTTTTTATCGTGTTGGATTTCTTTTGACAATATAGTCAACCAGAAACTTTACACATCTACTTTCTTCAAAAGTCCTCTCTGTCCTCATATTTTTTTGCTTTTCAAGCTTCTATAGGATACATTTGACTGATACTGAATTGTTTGGTTATTCATGCTACTTTGTTATTTGTTTTGCTTTAACTTTTTATTTCTACTTTCAATTTCTGATTAAGGGAAACTAGAATAAGTGATGTAATTTTGTAACATTCTTTTTCCTATTTGCTTTTGTTACTGTGGTTGCTTTCAGTTGTTCAACATGGAATTATACTTTAACACCCTGATTTCAAATATGACTTTACATTTTTATAATATATTTGGAATTACAATTTCTGTTGGAATGCACAGTTGTATAACTAAAACATTCCTGGCCAAAATTGTGCCCATTTAGGTTACCTAGAATATACCTACTGATAATTTGTATTTCCTCTGTGGAGCAGTCAGTCAACAAAAAACTTTTAGTGTCCAGCAGTCAATAATCAGTATGCTTGGGCTCTACTTTTCCTGGTATCATTTCTGTATTATAGAAATTTCTTCATGGAAGTATTCCCTGTACTCATCAATGATAACACCTTAGTTTTCTGGGAAGAGGTCCAAATGTTAATAATCCAAGAAATGGATTGTGAATGACATCCCATAATTTTATAGACTTTGAGAATATCACGGACAATTTCTTTGTAATTTTCTGCCATGTAGTTTTGCAAAAAGTTTTTACTGAATTTTAAAAATTATTTCCATGCAGCTCTTTTTAACATCATTTAACTCTTCTTCAAAAACTATATATGTGTGTATGTATATATATATATATATATATACATACACACATATATACATGCACATACGTATACACATACACACATCTATATATATATATATATATATGTGTGTGTGTGTGTAGTGTGTGTAGTGTGTGTGTATACACAAATTACCATCCTACCATGTTCACCTCTCACAATAGCCCCTCTTTCATTTTTGCCTCACTGGTTCTTGGAAATGTATTTTTTCGAGGTATCAATCAATTGACAGATATTTGTTAAGTAATTACTAGGTTCCAGGAAGTATATTTGGAACCATGGTCACAAAAATAAAAGTAGGCCAGCCCTCATCCTCAAGGTGATTGTTTTCCCATTAAAAAACCAACTACTGCACATATAGTAAATTAAACATGTATATCCATGTTTATGTAACATGGATATACATGTACTAAATATGAAGCACTAGTAGATGGTTGGGGGTGGAGCAGGGATCAAGAAAAACTTGAGAGCTGGAGTGTAACGCTAGAATGCTTTACAGGCAGTCAGGACAACCTACACCAAGACATGGAGAGTGGGATGTCATGTGGGAGGAATGTTTGTAAAGAAGAGCAGGAAAGCCAGTTTGGGTAGGCTGCATAGTATGTAGAAGAATAATTTGTAATAATCTTGGAAAGAGGCTGGAACCAGGTTGTGAAGAGCTTTAAATGCCCCAAAGAAACAATTGGATTTTATTTTAGACAATAGAGAGCTATGGGAATTTATTGGACAGGGAAATGACATGGCCAGACCTATGCTTTAGGAATATTACATTGGCAACCAATAGGCTGGGAATCAGGGAAAGGAGAAATTGGAGGCAAGGAGATCAGTCAAGAAGCTATTGTTACAGTCCAGCTAAAAGGAGATGGTTTGTAATATGGTGGCCGTTGTGTGGACAGAAGGGGATGATTGCAAGAGATGCCATAGAGGTAGAACTGACATGCTTTGATTGGCCAAATGGAGTGAGGAAGAATGAATAATCAAAGATGACTCATAAGGTTGTAAACCTGATGTCTGTAATAATGATGATTCTCCATTGATAGAAAGATTAGGAATATGGATAGGTTTGGGGAGAATGTTAATAGGTTCTGTTTTTGATGTGTTGATTGAGAGATTCACATTCCATAGTTGTTAGTGTAAGACAAGCTCAGGAGAGAAACCAGGACTGGGCATATTGATTGCAGAGTTCTCAATATAGAAATAATTATTAAACCAAGGAAAATTGATAGGTCACTAAGATAAAGAATGTTGCCTTACTAATTTTTTTCATGAAACTAAGCTTTGTATGCTAGTCCTAAGAAAATAGTTTTAATGATTGACTTACTAAAATTTTCTTTACTATCATCAACCATTTCCTTTGAGGTCAGGTTTTTTTTTAACATGTTAATTTTCCTTCAGACTGTCCTGTCCCATTTACAAATAGTTTGAGTATACATGAATTTTAGTACTAATCAAATGTCAGTCACTTTCATACTTTGCCAGATATGTCAAGAATACTGTTTCTATTTTTGCTTCTCTGGAAATGTTTCATTCATTGAATTTATTTTGATAACCTCTTACATTAAATTCTGTACTTCAAGTCTGAAAGCCAAAAAAGCTCAGTTAGATTTTGAATTTTAAGATCATGAACAGGGTCATTAGATCTACATGATTTCTTAAAAGAGGATCTGAAGATGAAAAGATTATTTTAAATGAGGGCTTCAAGCCTTGCTGCTCTCTTGCCTTTTCCTTCTGAACTTTATTATTGCAGTCTCAATCATCAGGTTTAACCAATTAGCTGATAAAAGATTTGGATATCTTAAGGTATGTTTGAGCTTGGTAGAAATCCTTAATCTACTTGTTCAAAAGAAATAGCTGTCTGTTGAATGACCTTTTTCTTCTTTACAAATAATATGATCTGTAAAGAGCATGTGATACGATTCATATATCTAGTCATTTAACAGTCTAACATTTGTTCACACTAAATTTGTGCCTTTGATTCGTTTTATCAAGATGGATTTGCTCACACCCTGCTTACATTTTGATTAATTGATTGATTCAATGGAGATGTCTAGGTTTTCTGTAATTATATTAATTGAGTTTGAGGTGTGGATTGTGTGCTCTGACATTTTCTATTCTCAGTAAATCTACTAGAGTGCTTTTGCCAGTTTAGCCTTTTAATAGACCTCAAGGGCATGGCTTGTTTTCTGGTAGCAAAAGACTATGAAAAATGTAAAACAATGCTCTTGTAACATTAACAATTGCTATAATTCCATAAGAGAAATACCCTTCATAAAGAGAACATTTTGTGTTGCTCAATTTTTGTAGTTAGTTTAACACCTCATTTTTCAGTGTTAATCTGACAGATAAGTTTTAGAAGACTTTTGTAAAGATTCTAAAGAGGACACTATGGAACTTTAAGGAGATTTAGAGTTTGGCAATATCTGTTGTTTGTTACATTTATTAAATGAAGCTTTTGATTTTTCTTTTGATTGATACAAGTGTATCAGTAACATGGGGAATTTATTACATGGTGGTAAAAAAAAAGCAGTATAGAATCATCCAGCAACCTTTAATAGACACCAGGTGGCATAGTTGGCCTAGGTCAGCTTGGTTGCTCTTTAGGCTGTATTGGGAAATAGGGATGAGAAGCAGACAATGTACACGTGAATATTTGACATGAACAGGATTTTCCAATATAAATGTATATTTTCTATATTGGGGAGTATCAGAATTAAGCTTTCTGTGAGTACTAATTTACTCTACATCTTTCCCCTCGCCCATCTCTTTTAATTGGTCAGCCCTTTTCTCCTTTGGGAATTAGGAATATTCTATGACACCTTTGCTTACAACCTGATTGTATTCTGTTAAAGAAAATCCAGTATATACGCATTATGTGTATACATGCATACACACATATTTTTCCTTCTTGAAGTGATTTAGAAACAATTGTCAGGTTTTTTTTAATGTTCATGGAATGTAGTAAGAAGCAATTTCTTACTTATGTTCAGGTTCTTTAAGGAGATAATACCAATGCCAAATTATATCTTTTCTAAATTTTCTGATGTTATTTTGTCAACTTTTAATATTTTTTTCTTCATCTCATTCTATTTGTTCTAATTTTCACTGAATTTTAATATAATTACTTCAAGCAAATCTCAAGGACTAAAACTTTCTGATAGATATCAAGAAGGTACAGAAGGAGAAGAAAAGAAGGTCCAGGATGGAGCCTTATAGAAAACCCATGGTCTGAAGTTGTGTCAGTGACCTTTGTCAATGAAAGGAGCTCCTACATGAATAAAATAACAAGACTTTGCAGTTTTTTTTACTTAGTCATTCGGATATATATTGTGAATAGGTATGATTAATGAACATTAATCTGGACCCTGAATTGAATAAAAAAACTGTATTATGTGTGTAAAATATCAAAGCAATTCTATGGACTCCAATTCACTCACTGAGGGAAAAGTTTATTTTTTTTTAACACCAATTAACAGGTATTTGTTAAGCATTGACTAGGTGTCAGAAAAGGCAATAGAAAGCAAGATACAAATACAAAGAATGAAACAACATCTACTCTCAAGGAATTTACATTGCAAGGAGAGAGACAAGAACATATAAATATATACCAAAAAAATAGAATACACAAGTCAACATGGCAAAGTGAAAGCATGGACTCACCTGAGCTCTCCCACAAACTCCTTCAAATACCTCTAAAAAGTGAATCTGAAAAAATTCTAGAGTGGCAGAATCCACAGAGACAGAGTATGATTGATTTGCAACCCCAAGATGACCTAGAAGGTCAACAGGAAGTATCTGTTGCACCAGGCTAGGAGAGGAATGCAGTCTAGGTAACAGGCTGCACCACAGCAGACTCCACCATAGCAAAGCTGGAGCAGACTCCAGCAGACTCAATCAATGGAGCAGTGGCAATTACCAGACCAATCAGTGAAAGAGGAGGGGACTGTTGGAACAGGGTGAGAGAAAAGCACAGTCCTGCACAAGGCCTGTAGCAGTGGCAGCAACTACTCCTGGGTCTATCAACCCATAGACTGAATGTTTGAAAGTCATCTATTTAAACTTCCTAGAACCAAGACGGTGGAGTAAGCAGTAAGTTGCTCTCACCCTCCCTTGTTGACCTTGAAAAACCCAGAGAATATTGCCCCAGGAAAAATCCTGGAATAGTGGAGCCAGCAGAAAGATGGGGTACAGTAGTCTTTTAGCTCAGGAGGCTAGGGGGTTTAACAGGAAAGGTCCCTCTTGCTGTGGCTGAAGGGGACCAGTACAGGATGGGAGACATCCCAGCAAGCCAACGGCAAGCCTCACCTCAGCAGATGAGCAGGAGATCCTGAGCCCCAGGGTGGAGGAGAAGGCAAGTGCCAACATCAGGCACAGACCACCTCCAGCTCAGCACCAGGTAAACTACCAGACCACTACAACATCCAACTGCCAGCACCTGAGGCCTTAGCACAGAAAACCAGTAACCAGGCCCCTACACCCCAGCACAAGAAGTCTGGGACAGTGCCCCCTGCAGCCCCAGAGGCAGAGATCAAATTTAAAAGCCAGAAAAGAAGGCAAACAACATTAGCAAGAGGAATAAAAAAAAATCAATGACCGTAGAGAAACATCTTGGTGACAGGGAAGATCAAAACGTGAAGTCAAGAGAGGACAACATGGCCAATATGCCCACATCTAAAACCTCAAAGGGGGATAAGAACTGGTCTCAAGCCCAAAAAGCCTTCTTGGAAGAGCTCAAGGAGGATTCTAAAAGTCAAATAAGAGACGTAGAAGAAAAACTTAAAAATACAGTTGCCAAAATGGAAAAAAAAAGTATACTGAAGAGAATACACATAAATACCAAGTGGTTCAGTACAAGATAGACGGGGAGGGAGGGCACTAGAAGTTGGGGGAACAGGAAAGATTTCATGTAGAATATGGTGCTTGATCTGTGTCATGAAAGAAGAGAACAGTGAGGTGGTTGAAGGATGGCCAGGAAAAAGGCATAGAGATGGGAAGTGGCGTGTCATTTGTCAGTACAGAAAAATCCAGCTTGGCTGCCTTATAGTGTGGGAGGTAGAGTAATGTCAATGAAGGTGGGAATAAACTTTGGAGCCAAGTAGTGAAGGGTTTAAAAGCCAAAGAGAGGCATTTATATGTTATTCTAGAGGTCATTGAGAGCCACTGGCATTTACTGAATAGGGGAGTAACATTGTCAAATCTGCACGTAAGGAAAATCACTCTGGAAGCAATGTGTAGGATGAACTGAAGAAGGAGGAAGTAGGGAGAAACATGAGGCAGGAAGACCAACTAGGTGACTATTGCAATAATCTAGGTGAGGGGTGATGATGGTCAGAAATAAGATGGTAGCTGTGTGGGTAGAAAGAAAGGGATATGATAATGAATTCAGTTTTTGACATGTTTAATTTGATATGCTTATAGCGAGCACAATCTGAAATGACCAACAGGCAATGGTGATTTAACACTGACGGTCAGGGGAGAGACTGCTGAAAAGATTTATCTATGAGTCATCAGGAGGAATGTACAGTTAACTCAGAGAAGATGATGAGGGTGGAAGAAGAGAAGGTGAAAAGGACCTAGGACGCAGCCTTGGAGAACACCTGGGGTTTGAAGGTGATATGATGAACCATAAAAGGTAACTGAGAGAGATCAGACATGTAGGAGGAGAACTGGTGATATCATCAGAGGAGTTTCTGGGAAGAGAATAAAATATGGCAATTAAGTTAGGAATGAAGAGATTGAGAAAAGACAAACAGATGTTCCATTTAAGAGATTGCTGGTACCTTTGGAGGGAGCAGTTTCAGTTGAGTTATGAAGTTGGAAGCAATATTGCAAAGGGCTGAGGACGGAATGAGAAGTGGAGTTTGAGAAGGGCCAAAAGACATAGGGTGATAGTTTGAGGGGATGATGTGGTCTAGTGAAAGTTTTTAGGGATGAGGGAGATGGGCAGATTTGAAATAACTCAGGGAGCAAGACAGGTAGGTTGGTAGATAGGGAGAGATTGAAAACTAGATGATGATGTTGGCTGGTTATCAGTGTGCTCTGGTAGAGAAAACAGGAGACAAAATGATGGACACATAGAGAGGCATTGGGGTTGACAAGAAGTTCCACTTGGTTGTCACAGGAGAAGGGGAGAAGTTTAGGATAAGAGATGTGCTGGAGCCAGCTTGAACTTGTTAAATTTATGCCTCAGAAATCAGCAAGTGCTACGAAAAATATTGTTTTGTTAACTTTTTAGAGGCAAAATGATGGAAAATATGTAATAATGCTGATTAAACTTAAAAATGTATTATGCATACATTTTGGAGAGCTGTTTTTTATATATATAGTGTGTATATATGTATATGCATATGTACATATACACATATACATACATACACATATGCATACATACACACATACATACACACACATACACACACACACACACACACACACACACACACACACACACACACACACATATATATGCAGGTACCAGTGAAGTATACAAAGTAGTACAGTATTAAGCCAAAATTTCTTGGAACATTTCTCAGTTGATTCCAAGGAATTCAAAGGCTACCTTGCAGATATCAGATGATATGCTTTATTGATTGTGACCTCAAAACATCACTGCGAATTGTTGGAAGGAACCTGAAGTATATCAATCTTTTGGTCTCTGTTTCTGTCTTTCTATCAGTCAGTACTGTCTATGTCATCATCTTAAGTCTGGATACCGTTCTGTTGGTCAGAGTCATCTCTGGATCATTCATTGTTCATAAAAAGAAACAAATCACATTTGTAGAAGACATATATAATTCTTTTGGTATGGTGGCATGTTTTCTAGTTTAGGGTGTTTCAGGAAGATATTTTACAAATAATTAATTTATTGCTGTTGCCTGGCAGAATATTTCATGAATGACTATAAAAATACAGATAGCCTAATATATATCTTTATTATTATTGTTATTATTTGGTGTGTGTGAGTCAATTGAAGTTAAGTGACTTGCCCGGGGTCATACAGGTAGTAAGTATTAAGTGTCTGGGCCAGTGTTCTATCCATTGTACCACCTAGCTGCTCCTATATCTCTTTATTCTTAAAATAAAAAGGGAGGAGTTTTTAATTTGGACATTTGTATCTGATTCTTTAGCTAAAGAATATCCTCTCTTTAAGAAGAAAAGAGTAGACCAATATCTCTAGTGAATCACAGTGCCTAATGTTGACAAAAACATTCAGAGTCTAAAGCAAATATAGCAAATATTATTCACTAGGATTAATTTAGATTTGTACTGGGAATTCAGAGTTGATTCAATTTAGCAAAACTATAAATATCATAGACCATGTTAATAAAAAGCAAGAAAAATCCAAGAATTATGTCAATAGATATAGGAAAATCTTTTGATAAAATGCAAAACCCAATTATGTTAAAATAAAAAAACACATAAAATTGAATATTTCCTTAATATGACAAATAATATGGATTTAATTGGTTTTAAATAGCTAGCATTATTTGTAATGGATGACCATGCAACATATTTCTGGTAAAATCAGTATTAATGAATGAATATCCTCCAGCTGGAAGGAAATGCTACTGTTGGGGTAGCTAGGTGGTATGGTGGATAGAGTACTGCGCCTGGAATCAGGAAGACTCATCTTCCTAAGTTCAAATCTGGCTTCAGACACTTATTAGCTACGTGACTCTGGGCAAGTCAGGTAACTTTGTTTGCCCCAGTTTCCTCATTTGTAAAATGAGTTACAGAAAGAAATGGCAAGCTATTCCAGTATTTTTGCCAAGAAAACCCCCAAAGGGGTCATAAATAGTCAGACATGACTGAAATGACTTAAGAACAATCCATTCTCACAACTATTATTTAATAGCTCAAGAAATGCCAGATATTGTGATAATACATAGGCAAAGATGAAACAAAATTATCATTTGTAGATGGCACTATGGTTTGTGACTGCTAGAGATTCAGCTATAATTAATTGAAATAATAATTTCAGTAATTTAACAAGAGTATAAAATAAATCATCATCCTTTCTATATGTTACCTAAAAATATATCAAGAAAAGATGATAAATTTAATTCAAAATAACTACATAACAAATAAACTATATAGGCATCCACTTAAAAGAAATGTAGGAATTAAAGGAATGCAATTATGAAACCCTCTCTACAGAAATATAAAATAAGAGGACAATATCATATTCCCAGTCCCTTAGGCTCACAACCTAGAAGTTGTCCTGGATTCTTCACTAACTTCCATGCCCCATATCCAAGCTATAGCTCTCAAAGATCCCATTTGCTGGGCTGAGGATTTACTGTTTGATAAAATATTGGGGGAAACCTGGAAAACAGCCTGGTAAAAATTAGTTTTAACACAATACTACATATTATATATCATAATATTATATATGCTAATACACAGACATATACACACAGGTTTCATTTTTAAAGAATCAATTCAAATTTATCAGAATAAGAAGCATTCCCTAACTGATAAGTGATCAAGCGATATGAACAAAGTAGGTCTCAAAGGAAGAAATCTAAGCTATCAGCAAAAAGTGCTCCAAAATCACTACGAATTATTAAAGTAATTATTAAAGTAAAAATTAAAAGAACTCTAACATTTCACATCAGTTCCATCAGATTGTCAAAACTGATAAAAATGAAAATGTATGTATAAAAATATTTGTAGCATTTTCCTATTTCTCATCTATCTATCTTCTCTATTGTTCTATTTCTCTTCTGCACTTTAGCTAAACTCCTCAAAAAGACCATCTGCAATAGGTACCTCCATTTTCTTTCCTCTTGCTCTCTTCTTTTTCTAAAATTGTATTTTATTTTTTCCACTTACATGTCAAGACAAGTTTTAGCAATCATTTTTACAAGATTTTGAGTTCCAAATTTTTCTCCCATCCTCCCCTACCCTTTTCCTAAAATGGTAGGTAATTTGGTATAGGTTATACATGTGCTATCATGTAAAACAAATTTCCATATTAGTCACAGCTGCGAAAGAAGAAACAGATCAAAAGGAAAAAATGAAAAAGAATAAAGTAAGTGAAAAAAAATAAACTTTGAGCTGCATTGAGTTCATAAGTTGTCTATCTGGATGTAGATAGTCTTTTCCTTTGTGAGTCCTACGTACTTGTCTTGGATCATGGTGTTGATGAGAAAAGCTCAGTCATTCATAGTTGATCCTCACACAATGTTGCTGACACTGTGTACAGTGTCTTCCTGCTTCTGCTCATTTCACTTTTTTTTTTTTTTTTTTGCTTTTTGGCAGGGCAATCGGGGTTAAGTGACTTGCCCGAGGTCATACAGCGAGTACATGTATCAAGTGTTTGAGGCCGAATTTGAACTCAGGTCCTCCTGACTCCAGGGCCAGTGCTCTACTCACTACGCCACCTAGCTGCCCCCTGCTCATTTCACTTTGTATCAGTTCATACAAGCCTTCCAGGTTTTTCTGAAATCTGCCTGTTCATCATTTCTTATTGCACAGTAGTATTCCATCGCATTCATATACCACAGCTTGTTCAGACATTCCCTAATTGATGGGCATCCCATCAGTTTCCAATATTTTGACAACATGAAAATGGCTGCTACAAATACTTTTGCACATATATGTCCTTTCCCCTTTTTTATGATCTTTTTGGGATACAGACAAAGTAGTTGTATTGTTGGATCAAAGGGTATGTACAATTTGGTTTTCCTTTGAGCATAGTTACAAATTGTTCTTCAAAATGACTGAATCAGTTCACAACCCTGCCAACAGTGCACTGCTCAATTTCCCCATATCCTCTACAACATTTATCATTTTCCTTTTTTCTTCATATTAGTCAATCTGATAGGTGTGAGGTGGTACCTCAGAGGTATTTAATGTGCATTTCTCTAATCAAAAGTGATTTAGAGGACTTCTTCAATATTCCTATAAATAGCTTTGATTTTTTCATCTGAAAACTGTCTATTCATATCATTTAACCATTTATCAATTGGTGAATGGCTTGTATTCTTATAATTTCTATATATTTGAAAATGAGGCTTTTATCAGAGACACTTGCTGTAAAGATTGTTTCCTAGCTTTCTGCTTTCCTTTAATCTTGGTTGCATTGGTTTTCTTTGTACAATAGCTTTTTAATTTAATATAGTAAAATTATCTATTTTACATTTCATAATGCTCTTTATCTCTTCTTTGGTCATGAATTCTTCCCTTTTCCATCGGTGTGACAGGTAGACTATTCCTTATTCTTCTAATTTGCTTATGGCGTAAATCCTTATGTATAAATCTTGTACCCATTTTGACTTTCTCTTGGTATACAGTGTGCGAAGTTGGCCTATACCTAATTTAGGCTCTGTTGTTTTCCAGTTTTCCTAGCAGTTTTGCCAAAGAGTGAGGTTTTATCCCAAAGCCTGGAATCTTTGGGTTTATCAAACACTGGGTTACTATGCTCATTGACTATTGTGTCTTATGTACTTGGTCTACTCCACTGATCCACCATTCTCTTAGCCAGTACCAGGTAGTTTTGATGACTACTGCTTTATAATATGGCTGGAGAGCTTGTATTACTAGGCCACATTCTTTTCTATCTTTTTTCATTGTATCATTCATTCATTTTTTCATTTTTCATTCCCTTGATATTCTTGACCTTTTGTTCTTCCAGATGAATTTTCTTGTTATTTTTTCTTGCTCTACAAAATAATTTTTGGTAGTTTGATTGGTATGGCACTGAACAGATAAATTAACTTAGGTAGACTTGTCATGTATATTATATTGGCTCAGCTTACCCATGAGCCAATGATATTTTTTCAGTTATTTAGATCTAATTTTATTTGTGTGAATAATGTTCTGTAATTGTGTTCATATCTTTCCTGGATTTGTCTTGGCAGGTAGATTCCCAAATATTTTATACTGTTTACAATTATTTTAAATGCAATTTCTTTTTCTATCTCTTTTTGGTGGTCTTTGTTTGGTCATATAAAGAAATGCTATTGATATATGTGGGTTGATCTTATATCCTGCCACTTTGCTAAAGTTGTTAATTATTTCATGCAGTTTTTTTAGTTGATTCTCTGGGGTTCTCTTAGTATGCCATCATATAATCTGCAGAGAGTGACAGTTTTGTTTCCTTATTGCCTAGCTTAATTCCCTCAATTAATTTTTCTTCCCTTATTGCTAAAGCTAACATATCTATTACAATATTGAAAAATAGTGGTGATAATGGGCATCCTTATTTCATCCCTTATTGTATTGGGAAGGTTTTTAGCTTATCCTCATTATAGATAATGCTTTATCATGGTTTTAGATAGACACTGCTTATCATTTCAAGGAAGATTCCCTTTATTCCTATGCTCTCTAGTGTTTTTATTAGGAATGTGTGCTGTATTTTGTTGAAAGCTTTTTTAGCATCTATCGAGATAATCATAGGTTTTCTGTTGGTTTTGTTATTGATATGGTCAATTATGTTAGTAGTTTTCCTAATAATGAAACAACTCTACATTCCTGGTATAACTCCTACCTGGTCATAGTAAAATCCTTGTGATACATTGCTGTAACTGCCTTGCTAGTGCTTTGTTCAAAATTTATGCATTGATAATCATTAGGGAAATTGGTCTATAATTTTCTTTCTCTGTTTTAGCTCTTCCTGTTTTAACTATCAGCACCATATTTGCATCATAAAAGAAGTTTGGTAGGGTTCCTTATTCACCTTATTCACCTGTTTTTTGAAATAGTTTACATAGTTTTTAAATTAATTGTTCTTTAAATGTCTGATAGAATTCACTTGCAAATCCATCTGGCCCTGTGGATTTTTTTCTTAGGGAGTTCATTAATCGTTTGTTCAATTTCTTTTTCCAAGATAGGATTATTTTGGCATTCTATTTCCAGTTCTGTTATTCTAAGTAATTTATATTTTCATAAATATTCATTGATTTATCTCAGATTGTCAGATTTGTTTTCATATAATTGGGCAAAATATTTCCTAATGATTGCTTGAATTTATTCTTTGTTGGTGGTGATTTCATTCTTTTCATTTTCGATACTAGATATTTGATTTACTTATTTCTTTTACTCAAAAGTTTCAGAAGCAGTTTCACATTTTTTTGCCTCTAATTATTTCATGTATTTATAGCAATTATTGTATTTATAGCATGCTGCCTGTGAAAAACAATATGCTACTGGAGTTTCTGCAAAGTTGTAACTCTCATTGATAGCTTACTATAAACCTAGTACTTAATTTCATTTTTTTAACCTAAGTAAAACAAGTATCTGGCAACATGTACTATTTGAACTTTTTATTAGTCATTTCACTTAGCCAGTTTTATAAAGTATACTAATATGTAACATATACTATACATATAAAACATAGTATACATATGTAACATACTATACATATGTAACATACTGTATATAGCCCACTTAATTTTACATATCTGAATACATAATTTTTGTGCAGCCTTTGAAATATTGAAATAGAGTTGAGATTACACAGATTTGGGTTTCCTTCTGAAGAGGTAGAGAGGCAAACCTCTCTACAAGCTTGGTTTATCCCATTGCATTCAATTTTCTCTGATAGATTACCCAATCTATCATCTCTGCTTTTGTTACTCTTTCCTTATCTATTGGCTACTTACTTGCAGCCCACAGACATACTTATTGGGTATATTTACCCCATCCTTAAAAACAAAACAAAAGAAAAGCCCACCCCCCACCCAAATTTTCCTTGATCTGACCATCCCCTTCAGCTGTCATCCTATATACCTTGCTTTTGTGGCTAAACTTCTTGAGAAAGTTTTACAATGCTTCCATTTCCTTTCTTCACACTCTGTTCGATACCCTATTGAATCTGGCTTCTCATCTGATTTTTCAACTGAAATTGATCTGTTCAAAGTTACCAATAGCTTCTTTATCATGGTCTTTGGAAGTTTTTTTCTTCCTAAAATTCAATCTTTAGACATCTTCACAAGTAAAAATTCCTTCATATCAACTGTACAACTTCCTTTGCTTTATTCAGCTAGCATCTACTTTTTATTCAACTCAATAAAATCCTTGAAACTAAATCAACCTATGCTTTAATTATTGGCAGCATTAAAGGACATGGGGAGGATGATCAAGATACATTGGAAACTGTATGTCAGAATCAAGCAACAAGAGAGGTCAAGAACTTGTATATAACACAAAAGTCTCATTCCCACTCATCATGCATGTTTTCTTCAAGAAGAGAATGAGTTATTGAAATGATGGCCCTGAGTAACATCACAAAGAATGAAATTGGCTATATTTTAACAGATATAGTCAGACAGAAAATGACTAGTTACCAACATGGGAGTCATTTCTGAATCTGCTGACTGTGAATAGCTAGTTCAATTGGCTTGTTAGATCAAAGATCAAAATCAGCACCTAATTAGAAGAAAGAAAATGAGAAAAATATGATATGCAATCAAAACAGCAACAACCTGACCTAATTAAACATGCTTTTGCTGCAGAAAAAATGGTATAGGGAAAAAGATACATTGACATTGACACAAATTATCACTATTTTCTAAGAAATTTAATTGACATAAAACAGTTTTTAGAGTAAAGAGGCCAAGAAACTAGAAGCCGAGGGGGGGAGGCAACAATCAGAATCCCTGCTAAATCAAGAGAAGTAGCCACCCAGGGCAAGAGCAGCATAAAATAATAACAATATTGTGAGAAGCAGAAAGGAAAAATGAGTTCATAAAAAGTCTGTGGTAAGTTCTACTTAAGATATATCATACTGACTAGAAAGACAAAAACGTTAAAATGGAAAAGTTCTGTCATGATGTCAATAAAAAGCCATTTCATACATGAATAAGAATACAACCATCACATTTGCACTCTAACGTAACAGTCATCGCAACAAAGTAGAACTAGACTTAAGGAAACGAAGCGAAAAAAAATCAGAGTTGCTGGACTAGACTGAAGAAGAATACGTGCAGAAGAAAACAATTTTTAGAGCATTGAGGGATCAGTTTTAAGATATCTGAAAGTTATGGGATAGTTTTAAACTATCATTGTCATTTTGCCTACTGAAAATCGAGATTTAAAGGCTATTGGTATTCACTCAGCCATATACTTTCTTATATCTCCATCTATGTATCTATGTATCTATCTGTCTGTCTGTCTGTCTGTCTATCTATCTAGTTATCTGTCTAGTTATCTATTTATCTGTTACACTAGCTTCAAAAGACTCTTCTACAGAGATGGTAGATATTACAATTGTATCCTTATAAGGCAATAGAACATTTGGAACAACAATTTATTATTCTATGAGGAATCTGGGAGGAGATGGAGAGTGTAGCTGTTGTTTTAGAGAGACTATTTACTTTGATGGCTGAAGAGAAGACAGAAAAAATATAATAAGAGAAATTATTGGTTGAGAGAACTGCTTTGAAGAGAAATATTGAAAAGATATTTTAATTGGTATCCTAAGAATGAAATGGTCGGGTTGTGCTTTCGGAATTGAAGAGAAGCTGGTAGTCGTAGTGATGGTTAAAGATTAGTTTGTATGTGTTCCTTCTCCCAGGTAAGATATTATAAAAACCACTCATATCTTTGTTTTGTTGTTAACTGCACTGTTAATAAGTAATAGTCAGTAACCTTGGTATTTGCTTAAGCCTAGAAGATTGAAGGGTTAAATATATAGAGGAATAAGTGAAAACTTATGGGGAAAAGAGTTTTTCCAATTTACCAAATGTTTTAACACCCCAGCTAGCAGCTCCTGCTAGCAGCTCCTGTGGGGGCGTAAGATCCCCCCACAGCCAGCACGGAGGAGGCTGCCGGCACCCAGGAGGCTGCCGGCACCCAGGAGGCTGCCGGGAAAGCACAGGTTCTTTTTATCTGCTTAAACAAGGAAAGCACGGTGAAGGGGCTGACCAGCTTACTTTAATCCAGCATTCAGTTAGCATACAGACAACATTCATTTAGTTCGGGGGAAAACGCCAGCATTCAGTTAGCATTCAGTTAGTTCAGGGGAGCAAAGAGACAAGCATCTAGAGACAGACCAAATACAGATTCATTCACTTACTTCAGGGGAAAAAGCCAGCACCCTGAGGTTCAGAACATTCATTTAGTTCGGGGGAAATGAACCAGCACCCTGAACCTCAAAACCTAGATATAAACAAATTACAAATATCAACAGACAGACCCAATACAATTCATAGTTACCGACATCTGGGCTCAGCCTGAGAGCAAGGCCTGGCACAGAGTCACTCTTGCCACTGCTCCTGCACCAACCGGAAAAGGAAAGGGGAAGCTTCAAGCCGTCTTCTCCCCTCTTATAGAGTTTTTGACATCATCAAGCACCTCCTGAATGACCAGGGCCAATTGGTTCTTGAGCTGGCCTCTCCCCCTAGCGTAGACTAGGTTAACACCCAATAGGGCATGGCTCTGGAGTTAACACCTCCCCTCAGCCAGCCCCATAACTCACACAAGAAGTTCTCTGCTTCCTGGCATGGGCTCTGGGCTTCCTGTCCTGGAAGAGGAGCAGCAGACCCAGCAAGGCCCAATGAGGTAAACTGAGCCACCCAAAGAAAACAAAGGCCATTCTGGTCACACCAAATATGAAATCTTTCTGAAAATATTTTCCTATATATTACGGATGTAATTATTGATAAAAATATGATATTAGCAGACAGATATTTGGTAAATGATATTCCCAAATATTATTAAAATTATGTGCTCACATAGAATTATATTTGTATATATAATGTGTAACATATAATGATAATAATTTTTATGTTAATATATAATGTATAATATTTTATAGAAATAATTTACCCAAAGCCTTTTGATCCACTTCTCGTATCTTTATTAATGATACCATCCATGACATATGGGAAAATATTCATGTAAAGATTTCATATGCAACATATTAATATGATATATAATACATTATATGGTTACATATAATGTAAACACATTATGCTACAAATTATATAGTATAACATATAATTTTTATTGTGCATTATATAATATGCCTTATATAAAATATAGTGATATTGTAGAATATCCCTTGTTCACTAATTTTTCATATTTTTGTCAATGATGGCATTCATATGTATGGTTGTAAAGATTTCATACTTAATAAACTGGAGAAACCTCTTTCTCATAAGCTTTCAGTCATATATCTGTATGAAGTTAGAATGTATTACGTATGTAATATATTAACGTCGTAGATCGCTTCTCAACAGTTACATAACTGATTGAAAAAGGCGAAGAGTATGAGATCCCAATGTTTGTTAGCTATGAGAAAAGCATTTATTAGAGCAAAATGAACTATTAAAAACACTTTGAATAAAGTATTTTCCATGAACATGTCAAAATCATAATATTCTATTATAGATACAGCAGAGATACCTTTGTTTAAGCATGCTTTGAATATTAATACCAAATGAGATATAAAATAAGGAAATGGATGTCTGTCAAAATATGTTTGCTGCTATTACAAAGGCACAGAATCTAAATAGAAGATGGTCTCCTTATAGATGGTGACATTACTGTCAAGATAACATTATGCTAATTACATCGAGCCCTAGAACATTGCAGAGTCTTCTAAATGAGATCTCAAATTACTATCCATACAGAAAATTCAAATAGTAAAGAATAGTATTGTTTATTGAAAATATCATGATAAGCAGTAGTTATAAAGTATGTAGAATTGTAGAATTCAGTAAGCTAAAAAGATACTACAGATGAATAATGAGCTGGGCATGGAATCAAACAGGGGGAAATGTCTGGGCTGGATTGCATCTCTAAGTTTTTCTACGGTGGGGGGAAGCCTATATTTTTAACTCGATATTTTTTCTGGTAATGCTAGATGCCTTTCTCAGGAACTAAAATTTCAGCCCCCCCAAAGAGCAATGGAGAAATATATGGTGACTATAAATATAATTCAACATATTACAAAGGAGAAATTATCTATATGAATCCTCCACTCAGCAGCCAAAGTGATCATCCTAAAGCACAGATTGACTTTTTCACTCTCACCCCAAACAAATCAATAAACTCCTATGGCTCCCTATCACCTTGAGGATTACTTATACAATTCAGTTTGGCATACAGAGTCCTTCATGACCTGCACCTTTCTAGCATTCTTACATCTTCCACACCCAACCCTCCCCCTAACCCTTTCCCATAATACTCTGTGGTCTAGTGATACTGAGCTTCTTGCTGTTCCTCAAACAAGACATATATCATCTCCTAACTCCAGGAATTACACTGCTGTCCCCCATGCCTAGAATTCTTTCCTTCTTCATCTCTTCTTCCTGGCTTTCTTCAAGTCCCAGCTAAAATCCTACCTTCTGTAAGAAACTTTTTTTTCTCAGTCTCCCTTAATGCTAGTGCCTTCTTTTTGTTGATTATTTCCAATTTATCGTGTACATAGTGTATTTGTACATAATTGTTTGCATGTTGTCTGCTCCATTAGACTGTGAATTCTTTGAGAGCAGGGACTGTATTTTGTCTTTCTTTGAATCCCAACAGTTAGTACAGTGCCTGGCACGTAGCAGGCACTTAATAAATGCCTATTGACCGAATCAGGGTATATGATATAAACAAAGATATGAAGTACCATAAAAAGTTCCCTGCTCATGTATTACGAATAAGGGCTAGAGAGGTAACCTGTACCTTCCATTGATGTCAGTAGCATATCAAGATATTTGAGGGGAAAACTCTCAGAATTATAGGTGGACCCTCATGGAAAAGATTTATGAAAGAAGATGGATAGAATAAGAAAAGGATGCCAACAGCCAAGGGGTGGAGCCAAGATGGCGGCTGGTAAGCAGGGACTAGCATGAGCTCCATACCAAGTCCCTCCAAAGACCTATAAAAAATGGCTCTGAACCAATTCCAGAATGGCAGAACCCACAAAACAGCAGAGGGAAGCAGGGCTACAGCCCAGGACAGCCTGGGTCTCTGGGTGAGGTCTATCCTCCTGGGAGCTGGGAGCTGGGAGCTGGGAACGGAGTGGAGCAGAGCCCAGCCTGAGCGGTGTGGACCAATAAGACCAGCAACTGGGCAGAGCATGCCCTAGCGCCCTGAATCAGTGAGCTGCGGCAGTTACCAGACTTCTCAAACCACAAACACCAAAGACTGCTGAGAAGGTTAGTGTGAAAAGCTGCGGGAGTGGAAGGAGTTTGCAGTTTGGCTTCCAGCCCCTGGGGCACGGAGGTGGGGCAGTTACAGCTGTTGTTGCTTCTGGCTCCAGGCCCACCTGGTGGGAGGAATTAAGTGGTGGATCAGAGCAGGAGTGCACAGCCTGCTGAAGGTCTAAGCCCAGTCCCAGTTGGGGGTTCTTGGGGAAGGAGCAGTGCGGGTATGGCAGAGCTGGCACCTCCCCCCCAAACGTGGAACATAGAACTCTCTAGTCTACAAGTAGTCATACCCCACTGAAAAACTCAAAGGTCAAGTAAGTTGGCTGGGAATATGGCCAGGCAGCAAAAACACACCGAGATTCAGTCTCAGACTTTGCATTCTTTCTTTGCTGACAAAGAAGACCAAAACATACAGACAGAAGAAATTAATAAAGTCAAAGAGCCTACAACAGAAACCTCCAAGAAAAACAGGAACTGGTCCCAGGCCATGGAAGAGCTCAAAAAGGATTTGGAAAAGCAAGTTAGAGAAGTAGAGGAAAAATTGGGAAGAGAAATGAGAAGGATGCGAGAAAACCATGAAAAACAAGTCAATGACTTGCTAAAGGAGACCAAAAAAATACTGAAAAATACACTGAAGAAAACAACACCTTAAAAAACAGACTAACTCAAATGGCAAAAGATCTCCAAAAAGCCAATGAGGAGAAGAATGCCTTGAAAGGCAGAATTAGCCAAATGGAAAAGGAGGTCCAAAAGACCACTGAAGAAAATACTACCTTAAAAATTAGATTGGAGCAAGTGGAAGCTAGTGACTTTATGAGAAATCAAGATAGTATAAAACAGAACCAAGGGAATGAAAAAATGGAAGACAATGTGAAATATCTCCTTGGAAAAACCACTGACCTGGAAAATAGATCCAGGAGAGATAATTTAAAAATGATTGGACTACCTGAAAGCCATGATCAAAAAAAGAGCCTAGATATCATCTTTCAAGAAATTATCAAGGAGAACTGCCCTGATATTCTAGAGCCACAGGGCAAAATAAAAATTGAAAGAATCCATCAATCGCCTCCTCAAATAGATCTCAAAAAGAAATCTCCCAGGAATATTGTCGCCAAATTCCAGAGCTCCCAGATCAAGGAGAAAATACTGCAAGCTGCCAGAAAGAAACAATTTGAGTATTGTGGAAACCCAATCAGAATAACCCAAGATCTGGCAGCCTCTACATTAAGAGATCGAAGGGCTTGGAATGCGATATTCGGGAGGTCAATGGAGCTAGGATTAAAATCTAGAATCACCTACCCAGCAAAACTGAGTATCATGCTCCAAGGCAAAATATGGATTTTCAATAAAATAGAGGACTTTCAAGCTTTCTCAGTGAAAAGACCAGAACTGAATAGAAAATTTGACTTTCAAACACAAGAATCAAGAGAAGCATGAAAAGGTAATCAAGAAAAAGAACAAGAAAAAGAAATTGCA